>NC_030685.2:82218213-82831547 GCF_000004195.4 Xenopus tropicalis | reverse complement strand
TGTATTTATCCTGCTGTGGGTTCTGGGGTATTATACATGGAATTGGCACTGTATTTATCCTGCTGTGGGTTCTGGGGTATTATACATGGAATTGGCACTGTATTTATCCTGCTGTGGGTTCTGGGGTATTATAAATGGAATTGGCACTGTATTTATCCTGCTGTGTGTTCTGGGGTATTATACATGGAATTGGCACTGTATTTATCCTGCTGTGGGTTCTGGGGTATTATAAATGGAATTGGCACTGTATTTATCCTGCTGTGTGTTCTGGGGTATTATACATGGAATTGGCACTGTATTTATCCTGCTGTGGGTTCTGGGGTATTATACATGGAATTGGCACTGTATTTATCCTGCTGTGGGTTCTGGGGTATTATACATGGAATTGGCGCTATATTTATCCTGCTCTGTGTTCTGGGGTATTATACATGGAATTGGCACTGTATTTATCCTGCTGTGGGTTCTGGGGTATTATACATGGAATTGGCCCTGTATTTATCCTGCTGTGGGTTCTGGGGTATTATACATGGAATTGGCCCTGTATTTATCCTGCTGTGGGTTCTGGGGTATTATACATGGAATTGGTACTGTATTTATTCTTCTGTGTATTCTGGGGTATTATACATGTAATTGGCACTGGGATGCTATGAAGACATTTGTGCAGAAAATATCTCTTATCAGACTCCCCAAATACAAAACTCGCCTTTTAAACCCCATCCCTTTTAGGGACAGGGGGATTTGGGACTACCCCCATGAAAAGGGAGGTTAGATATACAGCAATCAATGCCTATTCAGATTTAACAGCTTTATTTCAGTTGGTTCTACTGATGCTTTTTTGATACTATGCAACATAAATGATCACTCCTTTGTACCAAGGAGCCAGCACTATGATTATGCCAAGTAATTCTGGACCCCCAAAAATTGAGAATGGCCCAGTCCAGGCAGCACCCTGTGATCCTAGTGGTAGCGTTGGATCAATCTAACATTAAAATCATAACATTTAACTAAAAAATGTTGAAGATTTTATTGTCATATTATGGCAGTTTGCTAACGCCTTGCCATGAATCTGTATCTGAGTACAACACGGCGCACTCTGCTGGCAAGAGAAGCAAATGACAGTCTCCCATAGTTGTTACAGGGTAACCCGTTAGAAATAAAAAATAACAAAAGTGGTATAAAGGGGATACATTTATTGGCTAACTAAAATAACCATAGCGAGCTTCCAGAACATTTCCTTTTTTAAGCTGATTACAATGAAGCTGGTGCTCTCTGATATATATATATATATATATATATATATATATATATATATATACAGCATTCAGCTTATAGATCAAATAACTGGTGTTTGTTATAGTAAAGCGTTAATGAGTATTTCTCTTTCTCAGGCTTTGCCCAGTGTCTCCTATATACAATCTTACTGTTGGGCATCTAGTGCCCTGTATTAAGTACCCCACGTTGGAAGAAGAACAGTTGTTTTTTGCCAGAGGGAGTTCTATTTGTGTTGGGTTGTATTAAGGCACTTGTTGTTATTAGTCTTTTTAGGTTTGGGGGCTGCCTGAATGCCGGAAGTGGTGGGTCTGGGAATAGGCTTTGGGGCCCCTCATAAGTATAAAGTATACACTGTAGATCCTTCGCTATTTTTCTAAGGGTCTTTAATTGGGGATTGTATGTGACTACTGGAGGAACCCGATTTATTTCTGTTATTTGTTTGTATTGTAGAAGTCGTCTTCTGGGAATCCTGGTGGCTGTATGGATGTGAGTAGGGGAGTAGTTCAGTTTCAAATTGATAGTTGGATGAAAGTCATGAAATTGTTTGTGCAACTGAATGAGTTCTTGTTCAGTACCGGTCCAGATTATGTATATGTCATCTATGTAATGGAGGTACGTCAGAGGCTTGTGTTACAGGGGGAGAGAAAGTCCTCTTCTAGTTTAGCCATGAAAAGATTGGCATACTGGGGTGCAAAGCGAGTACCCACACTGGTTTCCATAAGAAGTAGCTGTGTGCCAAGGTAACTCAATCAGTTGTGTAACTGCATGGCATGGTAGGCCCTCCTTTTCCAGAAATTCTTTGCAGGCAGCTATACCATCTGTATGTGGAATGTTTGTATAAAGTGATTCCACATCCATTGTTGCCAACATGGTGCCCTCTGGGAGTGGCCCTATACCTGCAAGTTTGTTTAGCAGATCCCTTGTATCTTGTAAATAGCTTGGTGTACCCTTTACGACAGGTTTCAAGATCTGCTCGACCCAAGGTTACCTTCTTTGTGTATATTAGGAAGAATATAGAAAGTTTTGGGAGCCTCTGGTATTAAATCTAACAGATCTGATTGTGTGGCTGGGAGCGTCTTGATTGAGTTCTTTCCTATAGGCCACTGTGGGGTTTTAGTATAGTGGTTTGGGTTCGATAGCTGTCTGTGAGCCTCCATAATGTAGTCTGAAGTATTCATAATGGCCACTGCACCCCCTTTGGTAGCTGGTTTGATGATAATGTCTTTCTTGTTTTTGAGCCATTTAATAGCCTTTCCTGGATACTCAAATTGTGGTTCTGTTTCTTTGCCTTGGCCAGGATAGTTGATTTAACCCCGGCTCTAAATGAATCTATGTATTGATCCAGTTTGGGATTTAGAGTGAAGACACACAGAGCTACTTAGTAGCAGCTACTTGTCACAGCTACTAAACACCAGAAAATACCCTGCCATAGACAATACTGAGAATTGCCTCTGCTAAAACAACACATAGAGACAATTATCAGTAAATGATCAGCATTGTCGTTTTTACTAGCCTTGACAAGTAGCTGCTACTAGTAGCTCTGTGTGTCTTCACCCTAAGGGCTCTGGTACACGGGGAGATTAGTCGCCCGCGGCAAAACTCCCTGCTCGCGGGCGACTAATCTCCCCGAGTTGCCTTCCCTCTGCCATCCCACCGGCGAACATGTAAGTCGCCGGCGGGATGGCAGATGCGGCGGGGCGATTTCGGGAAATCGCAGAAAAAGCCTCGCGAGTCTTTTTCGGCGATTTGCGCGAAATCGCGCCACCGCGTGTGCCATCCCACCGGCGACTTACATGTTCGCCGGTGGGATGGCAGAGGGAAGGCAACTCGGGGAGATTAGTCGCCCGCGAGCAGGGAGTTTTGCCGCGGGCGACTAATCTCCCCATGTACCAGAGCCCTTAAGTCACAGCTTTCTAAAGAATTTCTCTATGTCTTTGCAGCGTTCGATTTTATCCACTGTTCTTGTAGGACAGTATATATATTCAGTATCCGTACCTGTTAAAAGATCTCTGAGGGTGGTGATTTCTTGATGTATAATCCTTTTTTTTTTTTTTTGCATCATGTAGTTTTTATGGGAGACAAATCTATTTGGGTATTACAAGGTAATTGAACACAATATTACGGTAGAAATAAGTTCTGTTTCACTAATTACTCCTGATAGGGTTTGATATGACCTTAAATAGTTGGAAAAAAAGATGTTTTTTTAACCTACTCCCTTTTTGTGGTCCTCGTACCAGTTCTAACCAAAGAAACCAGTGTGCCAGCGGCTACCGGATCTGGTGTCACACTGACCTGTCACGGGGCTGAATGGAGACAATCAAAGGAAGGTTATCGCACGTAGGAATCAGTTAAGGGACCTGTTGCCAGTTCTGCTCATGGATCTGGTGTGTCTGTGAAATGGCACATTAATGAGACTCGACTCTGTCACTTTAGCACTGATCCACATGTGAGATTACAATGGAGGCAGCGATGGCCGGGGCTGTAGGTCCCTTAACCCCTTACAGTGCCTTGTAACCCCTGTCTCCCTGCGTAGGCTCCAAACACGAGACTGTATATAGAGAATAAAGGAGCAATGTGATAGGGAAGGGGATATGCTGCCAACATCATTATTTCCCTGTATTTCTATAACAAAGCATTTATGGGCAGAGAGATGGGCACAGCGGGATAGTCTAAAGGCTGCACTGATGCACCCCTGAATTCATCTTTTCAGTGCATAAATGGGGAGGGGACCCTTCTAGTCAGATTCACTGGCCCTTGGCCCCCGGACCCCTAGTCCAACCCTGCCCCAGGACCCCTAGTCCAACCCTACCCCCGAACCCCTAGTCCAACCCTGCCCCAGGACCCCTAGTCCAACCCTACCCCCGAACCCCTAGTCCAACCCTACCCCCGAACCCCTAGTCCAACCCTGCCCCAGGACCCCTAGTCCAACCCTACCCCCGGACCCCTAGTCCAACCCTGCCCCAGGACCCCTAGTCCAACCCTGCCCCAGGACCCCTAGTCCAACCCTGCCCCAGGACCCCTAGTCCAACCCTGCCCCAGGACCCCTAGTCCAACCCTGCCCCAGGACCCCTAGTCCAACCCTGCCCCAGGACCCCTAGTCCAACCCTGCCCCAGGACCCCTAGTCCAACCCTGCCCCAGGACCCCTAGTCCAACCCTGCCCCAGGACCCCTAGTCCAACCCTACCCCAGGACCCCTAGTCCAACCCTGCCCCAGGACCCCTAGTCCAACCCTGCCCCAGGACCCCTAGTCCAACCCTGCCCCCGGACCCCTAGTCCAACCCTGCCCCAGGACCCCTAGTCCAACCCTGCCCCAGGACCCCTAGTCCAACCCTGCCCCCGGACCCCTAGTCCAACCCTGCCCCAGGACCCCTAGTCCAACCCTGCCCCAGGACCCCTAGTCCAACCCTGCCCCCGGATCCCTAGTCCAACCCTGCCCCCGGACCCCTAGTCCAACCCTGCCCCAGGACCCCTAGTCCAACCCTGCCCCAGGACCCCTAGTCCAACCCTGCCCCCGGACCCCTAGTCCAACCCTGCCCCAGGACCCCTAGTCCAACCCTGCCCCCAGGACCCCTAGTCCAACCCTGCCCCCGGACCCTGCCCCGGTCCTAGTCCAACCCTGCCCCCGGACCCCTAGTCCAACCCTGCCCCCGGACCCCTAGTCCAACCCTGCCCCAGGACCCCTAGTCCAACGCTGCCCCAGGACCCCTAGTCCAACCCTGCCCCAGGACCCCTAGTCCAACGCTGCCCCAGGACCCCTAGTCCAACCCTGCCCCAGGACCCCTAGTCCAACCCTGCCCCAGGACCCCTAGTCCAACCCTGCCCCCGGACCCCTAGTCCAACCCTGCCCCAGGACCCCTAGTCCAACCCTGCCCCAGGACCCCTAGTCCAACCCTGCCCCCGGCCCCTCATACTTTTAGCATCTGAGATTTGAGTGGCATTTGTACCTATTACCTGGACCTCAGCATTAAATTGGCAGCTGGAAAGGTTTGGGTGAGTGAAGGTGGGCAACGAGGGTCCAGTTTATTCAGCAGACGTCAATCTAATCCCTTTACCAACTGACAGAGGACAAGTCTGGGCCCCTCAAACCATGTCAGTCACCTGTTGCCCCTCTACCCTGGTATCAGTGTGCACCTATGGCAATGAGCCCTGACCCACTGTTTGAATTGGACCCACCATTTACCCATAACAACCAGAATAAATGAAGAAATCATAGATACACCAGGCATCCCCTCTGCACCAGTCTGGGTATAAAACATAAATGTAATGTAATAAAAAGCACCAAGTTTACCCAGGTGCAGTAACCCATGGCAACCAATTAGTAGGTAGCATTTACTGGTCACCTGCTTAAAAGAAAACATCTTATTGGTTGCTATGGGTTACTGCCCCTGGTGCCAAATTTAGTGCCATTTATAACATCACCCTAAAGGGTTTAATCTGCTTCTGGAACAATGTCTTTTATCACTAGGACTTAAATGCTATGGGCTTTTTGGGGGTCGGTCTGACCCAATGAGGGTAATTATCTGCTGGGCACCTATATTGCACCTTCCTAATTACCCCAAGCACCTCCCTTTCTGCCTCCATGTTGGAGCTGCCAGTAGCTTCTTCTTTACGACCCATTGGGTCTCGGCACAGGATATAAGCTCTATATCCCTTATTGGGCCCCTTCCCTATACACTTCTGTAGATGGGGGGGTGAATAAAGCCAGAGATCATGCCCCCCCCCCCTCCCCAAGGTGCATCTGTCTCTGCCATAGTGAAATGAACAGAAATAATAAAATAACCATTATATATATATATATATATCTGATCTCATGGTTGGTTCTGTCGGACCTGTTTTTATTCCCATTCTCTCCTCCACCCTTTTTTTTTTTTTTGGTTGCCCTGGAAACTAATCTTGCGTAGGGAAGAGATGGCACCTCGTCACCCAACATCTGTTGCGGAGAAACCGGCTCGGGTTCCGGAGGGCTGTGTTTGCTGCTGCACCTGTAGGGAGTCGGCCCGCGGCTCTTTCATCTTTATGGAAAAATGTTGTTTTTATTGTTTTATTTCATTCATTTGTGGCGCCTTTCAGAGAAATCTTGATTACTGACCAGTAGAACTCAATGTATAGATTGTGGTATATACTTTCATTTTGTATAACCCTAATGGCACCTATATAACCATATCCAACTAGCGTTTCACTCCTACATATGTCTCCATTGTTGCCTGTCCTTCATTCCTCCTCCACTACTTTTATCTGCCCCTTACAAGAGGCCACCAGGGGCCAAAGTATAGGGGTTCAGGGGTCCGGCACAGTGTTATTAGGTAAATGGGCAACCAATATCCAGCTGTTTATGGTTTTTATAATAATATCATAAGCAGGGACAGTTCCTTAAGTATGATCATAGCATGCACAGAAAGATACTCTAAAACTATTCCCCTGCATTAAGAACAATTCAGCAGGAACAGCCTGTTAATTTTGAGAGATACTAATAACTGTTTCAGCATCGACCCTCCCCTGTACTAAGCACAGTTCAGCAGGAACAGCCCCCTAAGTTTGCCCATAGCCTGTACAGAGAGATACTATAAAACAATGGCAGCATAGGGATTCCCCTGTACTAAGCACAATTCAGCAGGAACAGCCCCCTAAGTTTGCCCATAGCCTGTACAGAGAGATACCATAAAACTATGGCACATAGGGATTCCCCTGTACTAAGCACAATTCAGCAGGAACAGTCCCCTAAGTTTGCTCATAGCCTGTACAGAGAGATACCATAAAACTATGGCACATAGGGATTCCCCTGTACTAAGCACAATTCAGCAGGAACAGCCCCCTAAGTTTGCTCATAGCCTGTACAGAGAGATACCATAAAACTATGGCACATAGGGATTCCCCTGTACTAAGCACAATTCAGCAGGAACAGCCCCCTAAGTTTGCCCATAACCTGTACAGAGAGATACCATAAAACTATGGCACATAGGGATTCCCCTGTACTAAGCACAATTCAGCAGGAACAGCCCCCTAAGTTTGCTCATAGCCTGTACAGAGAGATACCATAAAACTATGGCACATAGGGATTCCCCTGTACTAAGCACAATTCAGCAGGAACAGCCCCCTAAGCTTGCACATAGCCATTTTACTACACTGGCATAGCTGTTTCCCTCCATTCGTACAGTTCAGCAGGACCAACACCTAGCCTGTACAGATATTATTTCAACATATACATACACATATATTCCAGTGAATTAAGTGCATTTCAGCAGGAACGCTTTAGCTTATAATGGCCCTTTAACTAGGGTGGGAGGTTACCTAACCCTGCCCTGAAAGAGAACTGCATAACTCTAACAGGGCTTACATAAAGCCAAGGCCTCCATCTGCTCCACCTGGTGTTTCTCTAATATGCAAGCGACCGCAGCCTCTACGTTTTAGGTTTCTAATTAATTTATGCTTGAAGGCCACGCTATTTACAAGAGAGCGGACAAACAGGCCAAGCCTGCCCTATCAAATCCAAGCTGACCTTTCCCAATGTAATTTACTGTGGCTGTGACCTACCTGTGATGGGAACAATCGGGTCCATTGCTCCCCCTAGTGGCCATAATGTGTATGTGCTATTATCCATCAGCAACGTGTAAGAATTATTTCCTATAACTCAGGGCTTATTTGTAAGTGTTTGTGTTTGGTGCTGGGGAGAAATAAGGCACAATGCCAGGGTTTATTGATGACATATTCCTTTATTCTAGCAGAGAGAGAACGCCAGGGTTCCATCGCAGTCGGCTGTATGGTCTCAGGACGTGGGTTGGCGGCAGGACCGGCTGAGCTGCCCTTAGTGTTGGACACGGCGGATGGATTGGATCTGGTTGGTGGGAGCCTGAGTGCTGAATTCATTATAATTCCTGTATTCGCCGGTGTGTCTGTCTCTCTCCAGCACGTACTGGTAGCCTCTATAGCCGGGGTACTGGTATGCAACCCAGCTGCAGGGTATCAATAAACAAAGGGTCAGTCAGTGGTTTGGGAAACTCACAAATCCCTATCTAGTCTTAGAGAGCTGGAAAATGAGCAGACTGCAAGCTCTTCAGCCAAGTACCCTCCCTGTCTGTCTCCTATCATCATTATCAGTCGGTTGCCCTAGCTATTTGCAACCCAATTGCACATCCCCAGTAATGTATATGAGCATACAATAAACCGAGCGGTCAGTATATGAACAAATGGACTAGAATAGACTCTGGAACTGGGAAAAAATGGGGATTTTACTCACGCGCCAGAGTTGACCTTCATGGAGGAAACTTCTTTAGAGCACCAGCCCATGGCCTGCAGTGAGGGGTAATCATCACAGAACTCAAACTTACGGCCGTGGAAATTCTCTGCCTCGTAAATGGTTATTTTACTGTCACTGTGGTTCTGGGTGGTAAAAAGAAACAGGTGGAAACAGTTAGTGGGTTCTGGGAGATCTACTACTGAAGGAACACAGGTTGGACCATTGTCTCTCCCTACTATACCTGCTATCCCACAGCCCCAGTCCCTACCCAGAGGCTATTATCCCCCCCACTGCTACTATAGGCACCATCTCTCCCTACTATACCTGCTATCCCACAGCCCCAGTCCCTACCCAGAGGCTATTATCCCCCCCACTGCTACTATAGGCACCATCTCCCCCTACTATACCTGCTATCCCACAGCCCCAGTCCCTTCCCAGAGGCTATTATCCCCCCACTGCTACTATAGGCACCATCTCTCCCTACTATACCTGCTATCCCACAGCCCCAGTCCCTTCCCAGAGGCTATTATCCCCCCACTGCTACTATAGGCACCATCTCTCCCTATTATACCTGCTATCCCACAGCCACAGTCCCTTCCCAGAGGCTATTATCCCCCCACTGCTACAATAGGCACCATCTCTCCCTACTATACCTGCTATCCCACAGCCCCAGTCCCTTCCCAGAGGCTATTATCCCCCCACTGCTACTATAGGCACCATCTCTCCCTACTATACCTGCTATCCCACAGCCCCAGTCCCTTCCCAGAGGCTATTATCCCCCCACTGCTACTATAGGCACCATCTCTCCCTACTATACCTGCTATCCCACAGCCCCAGTCCCTTCCCAGAGGCTATTATCCCCCACTGCTACTATAGGCACCATCTCTCCCTACTATACCTGCTATCCCACAGCCCCAGTCCCTTCCCGGAGGCTATTATCCCCCCACTGCTACTATAGGCACCATCTCTCCCTACTATACCTGCTATCCCACAGCCCCAGTCCCTTCCCGGAGGCTATTATCCCCCCACTGCTACTATAGGCACCATCTCTCCCTACTATACCTGCTATCCCACAGCCCCAGTCCCTTCCCAGAGGCTATTATCCCCCCACTGCTACTATAGGCACCATCTCTCCCTACTATACCTGCTATCTCACAGCCCCAGTCCCTTCCCAGAGGCTATTATCCCCCACTGCTACTATAGGCACCATCTCTCCCTACTATACCTGCTATCCCACAGCCCCAGTCCCTTCCCAGAGGCTATTATCCCCCACTGCTACTATAGGCACCATCTCTCCCTACTATACCTGCTATCCCACAGCCCCAGTCCCTTCCCAGAGGCTATTATCCCCCCACTGCTACTATAGGCACCATCTCTCCCTACTATACCTGCTATCCCACAGCCCTAGTCCCTTCCCAGATGCTATTATCCCCCCACTGCTACTATAGGCACCATCTCTCCCTACTATACCTGCTATCCCACAGCCCCAGTCCCTTCCCAGAGGCTATTATCCCCCCACTGCTACTATAGGCACCATCTCTCCCTACTATACCTGCTATCCCACAGCCCCAGTCCCTTCCCAGAGGCTATTATCCCCCCACTGCTACTATAGGCACCATCTCTCCCTACTATACCTGCTATCCCACAGCCCCAGTCCCTTCCCAGAGGCTATTATCCCCCCACTGCTACTATAGGCACCATCTCTCCCTACTATACCTGCTATCCCACAGCCCCAGTCCCTTCCCAGAGGCTATTATCCCCCCACTGCTACTATAGGCACCATCTCTCCCTACTATACCTGCTATCCCACAGCCCCAGTCCCTTCCCAGAGGCTATTACCCCCCTATGTAGAACACACATGCAAGTAACACAGGACAATGGCTTACAGCACTTTTCACAGGTCGGAAGGACAGAAGGTGCTCGGTTCTGTAGCCGCTGTTCCCGCTCCAGGCCTCCCAGCGGGGGTAGTCTCCTTTCTCTAGAATAAACTGCTGCCCCTGGAATTCAGGGTATTCAAATCCAACCCAACTGTTAAACAAAGAGAAGTAAGATAAAGTGCTATTAAGAGCCAGGAACATTAGAATAACAAAGTATCTACTTCTTAGAACATTACATATAATTTTCCTATGCGTATTTTTATTATTAACTGGTCGACATTTTAATGGGTGAAACCACTTGGAATAAGTAAATAATGATTTGCAAAAGTTCTGTTAGAACCCCCCCCCCCCCATTCCCGGGAAAAGAATACACATCCCAAACCTTATATTAACCCAGGGACAAAGCTCTGTATTATTCCTGCTTCTGGGCTGCTCTCTTTCCCATGGTCAGAAGAAATAGGGGAGTTTGTATGAAAGTGACCAGGAAAAGATTTGTAAAGCAGTTGACTAGTGCCCTCTAGTGGTCAGTGCTTGAGAAACCGGCTTTGAACTTCTGATAAAGATGCACAAACTGTAACCCTCACTCACTCAGCTGCTCAGGCCCAGGCGCCACTTGTACATTTAGAGAATATGGGAGCCCAGGCACCCAGTCCCACTAAGTGAGTTAGTGATTGTTAGGGATAAGTCACACTCACGGGCCATTCTCCACCTTAATGGAGCGAATTCGTCTGAAACCTCTCTCCATGATGTTGGGACACTCGAGGTGGAACTCACATCTCTTCCCTTGGAAGTTCTCCTCCTCCCAGACGGTCACCTTCCACTGGCCCATTGTCTCCATGGGATGGCTGGTCATTGTGCTTCTCTGCAAAGGGAAATGCATGGGGGTTTATAGCAGAGTGGAGAGAACATGAGCTGAAAATAGGAGAACTGGGCGCTGCATGTAATTGGCCTCCTCTGAGCAGTTGTACCGAGGTGGGATAACATGTACAGCAGTGCAAAATGGTGACTGCATATAGTAAGGCAGATGGAGACAGTAGGACAAGATGGCGACAGTAGGACAAGATGGAGACAGTAGGGCAAGATGGAGACAGTAGGGCAAGATGGGGACAGTAGGGCAAGATGGAGACAGTAGGGCAAGATGGGGACAGTAGGGCAAGATGGGGACAGTAGGGCAAGATGGAAACAGTAGGGCAAGATGGAGACAGTAGGGCAAGATGGGGACAGTAGGGCAAGATGGAGACAGTAGGGCAAGATGGAAACAGTAGGGCAAGATGGAGACAGTAGGGCAAGATGGGGACAGTAGGGCAAGATGGAGACAGTAGGGCAAGATGGAGACAATAGGGCAAGATGGGGACAGTAGGGCAAGATGGAGACAGTAGGACAAGATGGGGACAGTAGGGCAAGATGGAGACAGTAGGGCAAGATGGGGACAGTAGGGCAAGATGGGGACAGTAGGGCAAGATGGGGACAGTAAGACAAGATAGAGACAGTAGGGCAAGATAGAGACAGTAGGGCAAGATGGGGACAGTAGGGCAAGATGGGGACAGTAAGACAAGATGGAGACAGTAGGGCAAGATAGAGACAGTAGGGCAAGATGGGGACAGTAGGGCAAGATAGAGACAGTGGGCAAGATGGGGACAGTAGGGCAGGATGGAGACAGTAGGGCAAGATGGAGACAGTAGGGCAAGATAGAGACAGTAGGGCAAGATGGGGACAGTAGGGCAAGATGGAGACAGTAGGGCAAGATGGGGACAGTAGGGCAAGATGGAGACAGTAGGGCAAGATGGGGACAGTAGGGTAAGATGGAGACAGTAGGGCAAGATGGGGACAGTAGGGCAAGATGGAGACAGTAGGGCAAGATGGGGACAGTAGGGCAGGATGGAGACAGTAGGGCAAGATGGAGACATTAGGGTGAGATGGAGACAGTAAGTTGGCAATAACATAGCAAGATGGTGACAGACAGAGGGAGCAGTCAAATTAGTTACCCTGATGAGCATCTATTTATCCTTATTATCAGGACATGATGGCGACAGTCCCCACTAGTGCCCCAGTTGTTGTGACAATAGAGATTTCTTTGGGCAATAAATGCTGATTTTGGGTAGAGATGAATATAACTCAGTTTAGCTAAGGCTTCTATGGGGCCATTCAGCATTGAGGTGCTGCACCTACACGGCTCTGCTGCCACCAATCCAAGTCACAAGCAATAACCTGCGGGTTTCCCAGAGTCACCAGATTATTCCTTGGTAAAGCTGAGCATTCTGGCATTTTACTCACTGATAAAGTGGCCACTAGGGGGCGCAAGATCATCAGATTCAATGGATGAGAATAGTTCGTTAGAGCAATCTTGGCTGCAGCCACAAACTGGCAGAATCATTACCGAACAGTTGCAGAAAATAAAAGCAAATGTCACTATTTCTAAATAAGGTATAGTGTCCCTTTAAAGGGGAACTCTACCCAAAATGCCTAATGAAAGAAAATGTCGCTCTAAGCAACTTCCCAATATCCATTCATTATTATTATTATTAGTAACATTTATTTATAAAGCGCCAACATATTCCGCAGCGCTGTACAATAAGCATTGCACATTCTCACTGCTCTTCAAGGTATTTTGTAATGTAATTTCCATTGAAAGCAGTGTCTATGTGGCTGTGAATATTCTCAGCACTGTCGGTTCTGACTCCTGAAATAATGTAGCAGAAGCCAGCTATGGAGGAAAACAGACTTTGCTGAAGAGTCAGAACCAGGAGACAGGAGACATATATCCGCTACAGCACAGCCGGCACAATTATTAATTATTTTTTAATGCCATTTTTGTTTAAAGCGTAACCCCCCCAGGCTGGCATATGGGGGCACTGTATAGATAAAGTATAATAGTAATGATAGTAGGCACATAACTGTGTATT
This sequence comes from Xenopus tropicalis, assembly GCF_000004195.4. Taxonomy (NCBI): domain Eukaryota; kingdom Metazoa; phylum Chordata; class Amphibia; order Anura; family Pipidae; genus Xenopus; species Xenopus tropicalis. The sequence goes on along the minus strand of NC_030685.2, from coordinate 82,818,261 downwards.
GCAGCGTGCCGAGGCCTTACCTGAGTGTTCTGTGGGCGGGATGTAGTGGGGCTGAGGCTCGGTGGCCCCCGTGGCCCTTATATGTGAGCCAGCCCCAGGCTAGAAGTGCAGAGGGTGCATTTTGGAGGTGCCCACTCAGCACAGAACAGAATAGAATAGGGTAAGGGGGGGCCCAGAGGTGCAGCTAGAGGCCAGATTAGCCCAGGGTGTTCCAGGGCCGGGGGGGGGGGGCTATTGTGGAAGCAGATCAGACGGGACAATAGAAAGTGCTGGCACATGTTTGTTATTGGTCCCAGACAATAGCTGGAGGGATTGGTGCCATCAATGGCTGGGGTATGGGGGGGGCGGGGCTGTCCCAGCCTGGGGACAGGGGGGGGGGGGGACACTGCCAGCAAAAATGCACCTAAAGTAGGAATTTGCCTTTTAACTATTTCACTGCCAGTCACTTATTTTGCTGGAAAGGTCTGACTTTTTCCCTTTCCTGGAATTTTCTGATTATAAAGAAACCTTGGGGGTCAGTGTAATAACAGGATCAACATGCTTCCCTGTCTAGTAACCTATAGCAACCAATCAGCAGTCAGCAATCACTGAAAGCAAAACTCTAATTGGTCGATGTGCAGGACAAGGAGAGAACTCTGTGCCCCTATATTATTAGCTTTCAGTGTCTCGGCACATAGGGGGGCACTTCAACCAAAACTACCCCACAGGCATGGCACTTGGCACTTGGTGCCCCAGATACACACAGAGTAAGGCCATTGCAGATATAGGTGTTTGGGGGCACCACACAGGGCATTTAGCACCCTCATTGACCCTTTTAGTGCCACCCACCGTAAAATGTTTGGCGTCGGCATAAAGATACCGTGATCATTGAAAGTGCCACCTGTTTGTTTATAGTCTCTGCACCCCTAGTTCTGACTACTAAATCAATATGGCAGAAACGATCTGATTAACAGACCATCGAGGAGAACTGACTACATTGTTTCAAGAGTCGGAACTGCTGTAACTGATAGAATCCTAGACTTTGGTTTATACCCGAATAAAAACATGAGACTGAGTGTCAGTTCCCTATTTGCTGTTTATTCAGAAAAACAGATGATGCAATCAGTACTGGTCTATAGGATGTGCTCAGAGCGCCCCCTGCTGGCTGGTCACCAAGAGCATCAATTCATAAGGAAAAAATAAATAATTGCAACAAAGCAATGTTATTATCAGGGGTTGGTATACCAGGCACCTTAATAAGGCTTCAAGGGCATGCTGGGAGTTGTAGTACAGTAACAACACAACCTATGCTATATATTAGTATTCAGGAACAGTTGTAGTTCAACTTCACCGCACTCTGAGATGGTTAGTTATTATGTGTCCTGTTTATATACACCTGGTACCGAGATGCCCATGTCCATCCTACACTGCCCTTCACTTTTCTCTATCATCACAGTCCTATTTGTCTGCTGTACTCAATAGGCCACATATCCAGGCAGTCAAAGAGGTGCAGTTCTGGTGAAACATCTTTATATATATAAATATAACCCTAACTGGGCAGTGCCATGTACATATATTTATTACAATTATAGCCCAAAGCTCCAAATCCTTCCTCCCATCTCACAGACTTGCTTGTGGCAATGGTGAAACGGTTAATGCCGTGTGTCAGGCAACTCTGGCAGCCTCTCCCCTTGTGCAAACACGTTCCTTTACTCACTGCCACCCGGATCTGCCAACACCCGATTCCACGTGAATGCCCGCAGCTCCCCTGCCCCAAATCTCCTGCAGCCTCTATCCCCTCTCTGTCTCTCTCTCTGTCTCTCTCTCTCTCTAGGAGACCACCCGGGAGCCAGGCACCTGCAGTCTCAAGGTAAGTCTAACCCCAGTCAGTGACTCTGCAAGGGATGGGGGGGGTCCTGCTGAACTACTACATTCCCCCACACAGATTTAGTGCCCAGGGCTGTAAAACTTAAGGGTGGAGGGAGAAGCAACTAATGACTCTGAGTGTGTGAGCTGAGATTGGAAAATACCGTGTATATATATATATATACATTATTACTCAGCCTGCAGCCTTGTGCCTTTATATGGGCACAGAACCCCTCCGTGACTGCTAATATCCTTATCATTTACAGTAGGGGGTACACTATCCCTTATAATACATGAGTGATACTCAGAGTTCCCTGTATAACTCAGCCTGCAGCCTTGTGCTTTTATATGGGCACAGAACCCCTCAGTGACTGCTAATATCCTTATCATTTACAGTAGGGGGTACACTATCCCTTATAATACATGAGTGATACTCAGAGTTCCCTGTATAACTCAGCCTGCAGCCTTGTGCCTTTATATGGGGGGCACAGAACCCCTCAGTGACTGCTAATATCCTTATCATTTACAGTAGGGGGTACAGTATCCCTTATAATACATGAGTGATACTGAGAGTTCCCTGTATAACTCAGCCTGCAGCCTTGTGCCTTTATATGGGCACAGAACCCCTCAGTGACTGCTAATATCCTTATCATTTACAGTAGGGGGTACATTATCCCTTATAATACATGAGTGATACTCAGAGTTCCCTGTATAACTCAGCCTGCAGCCTTGTGCCTTTATATGGGCACAGAACCCCTCCGTGACTGCTAATATCCTTATCATTTACAGTAGGGGGTACATTATCCCTTATAATACATGAGTGATACTCAGAGTTCCCTGTATAACTCAGCCTGCAGCCTTGTGCCTTTATATGGGCACAGAACCCCTCAGTGACTGCTAATATCCTTATCATTTACAGTAGGGGGTACATTATCCCTTATAATACATGAGTGATACTCAGAGTTCCCTGTATAACTCAGCCTGCAGCCTTGTGCCTTTATATGGGCACAGAACCCCTCAGTGACTTCTAATATCCTTATTATTTACAGTAGGGGGTACATTATTCCTTATTATTATCCCTTATTATCCCATATAGTTAGTTAGCCAAGAATGTCGCCCCTACAGGCTGGAGTGAGTGTAACAGTCAGATCCCAACTTCCTGCTGGGCATCCCGGTGAGGATCAGAGCAAACTAACAGAACAGTTCTGGCCCACGTGGCCCCTCTTTGATTTGCCGACTGACTAACACGTTATAGAGAGATGCAAAGGAGAAGGTTGGGTTCTGACTTCCGCTCACTGCAGCCTTTATGCGCCATTCTGACTAACTAACTCTATTGTAAACTTGTTTTATTTCTCACAGACTCTCCGTTTCATTTTTACGCTGAACTGTTCCTTTTAAATGTTCATTGGTTGTCAAGTTATTTGTAACAGCCATTTGTGGCTGTTGAGACAATGTAGCGGAAGTCGTCTGATTGGCAGATTCATGAAGCATGCAGGGCATTGTGGGAATTTGGAGTCTTGACGGGAGGAGAGCTCTCAGTAATGGTAAAATTGCTGAAAATCTAAAATGAATGGGATATTAATAACTGTAGGCCCTAGGGGGTCCCAGTGGGCCCTCCTGTAATGGGGGACATGCTCTGGGCCCAGTCTATTTGGACTTTATTTATGGGATGGTGCTGCCATATTGTTTGCTATTTGCAGTAAATAAACAAGGTAAATCTTATTGTATACACTGATATTTCTTATCTGTATTTCTATACATTACTCAGTACAGTATGATGGTATGGCCTTAGCTGCACTTTGCACAGAACATCCCTGGACATCCAGAGAGTGGGAGCTGCCATATTGTTTGCTTGGCTTGATTCCATAGGCCAGTGGGACCGCTCAGACAGAGTTAGTGGCTATTTACATTACATTAACATTTATTTATAAAGCGCCAACATATTCCGCATCGCTGTACAGTGAGTTACAGTGTATGTTGGGGGTCAGAGAGCAGGGAGGAGGGCCCTGAGGGAGCTTATTGGATGGCTATACTATAATCTCTTTAGCCCCCACACCCTGTCTAGGTCCAGAGGAACCGCACCCCGTCCTGGTCTATAGGGGCCACACCCTGCCCAGGTGACCAGACCACGCGACGTGGGAAGTGGATGTGATGGACAATATCCTCCCTCTCCAGGATCTGCTGGGGCACTTATTTGCCTTTCCCTGGATCCTGTAACTGAACTGGGAGGGGAAGTGGGGCAAGAGTCACGCTCGCTGGGCTTACCCACAATCCCTCTCACCTGTACACTGCACACTCACAGGGCTGCACTTAGTGGTGCGAAGTCACAGAGGAACCTTGTCCAGAAAGTGTCTCTTGGCTGTCAGAGGATTCTGGGAATTGTAGTTCAGCAACAGCTGCAGGGGCCTATGTAAGTATATACTGTATGTGTGCGTGTCATTGATTGTGAGTGTGTGGTACTGAAATTAGATTGTAAGCTCCATGGCGGCAGGGACAGATGTGACTGGTTATTCATTCATATATTGTATATATATATATTATGTCATATATTGCTGCTGTATAAATGACAGATAATACCCTTTGTTCAGTACACGGGCAGCTAAAGACCAACTGACCCCCGATGCCCCCCCCCCCCCAGTCCTTTGCTGCCCTCCTGGGTCCTGGGCTTGTTTTAAGTTGCCTGTGATTGTTGGATAGAGCACAGGCAGCTAAAGCAAGTCTGGGAAGCTGGAGACAAATCTGCCCCACAAACCTGCACCGAGGCCTGGGCACCGGGGTGGGAAGAAGAATAACTGCAGGGTCTGTGCCAATGGAAGCCGCAATCTGCCAGGACTTGTCCCTCGGGCTACACGTAGATTGTAAGCTTATGGGTCAGAAATGTATCTGGAACAATGTGTGCGCATCTCTCATTGGTATATTATATTGTTCTTGTGATCCTGGAGCACTGCCACCCCTGCCATATTGCCCAGATATCACTGGGGCAAAACAAAAAAATATATATATATATAAGGTCAGTTTAGAAATTTATATGATGAGCTTCTGCCCCCCAGCACACACAGAGAGCACAGTGACAAGGAAACATCCATTGGGACTAAAAGAAAGGTGGTTTAACCATCAGCAAAGGAAGGGGTTCATTACTGTGGGGTTATTATGGAATTCTCTACAAAGTAAAATGTCCATCAGCCCAGCACTATTCATCATAGATCAGCCCATAGATCAGTGGTTGATATTGCAAGACTTAGCCCTATACATATGGACAGACCAATAGGAAGGCTGGATAATCCTATGATAGTGATATATGTGACTCTACTTTACATGTAAGGAATTCCCTGTGTATAAGGTCTCTGCCTGGGTATGGGGTAATGATAAGGGAAATCACTTACTGTGCGCAGTCATTATTGTATTGTATCGGAATATTGTGCTTTATTGACTCCTGGAATAAAAACAACCTGTGATTCTTTGTCATTCATTTCAATTCCTTAATCATGTGACATCAATCGCTGATTGACATTGGTCTATTGGAAACAAACAGGAATCTCTGCTGAGGTAACACTGCCCTCTAGCGGCAGTAAAGTAGATTAGTTACGGTGGGGCCGACCCGCAGTTCTGACTGAATGGAGCAGCTCAGTGATGGGGGGGCAGTCTCCCTGCAATACAGCAGATATCACTGGGGCAAACAACAATTCCCAAATACACAGAATATTAAATCATAGGGAATAATAAGCACCACAGTCATCACACAAGTCCCATTGCTACTGCCCCGCTTGGGCGCACAGGACTGGGGCATTAAAGGCTGATGCCCTGATGCCAAGGGGCAGTTCAAGTGACATAGAAACCACAGACTAATCTGCCCCTTTATAAACCGAAATTAATACATGTGGGGCAGTTATGGCGTCCAAATTCCAAAATGATGTTCTGAAACAACAGAAAGTACAGAGACAGGCAATGCAATTAAACAAGGGGAACACAGGCTGCCCTGACCCAGATGGATTCCCAACCCTGGAAAAGCAGGTACCTTAATGGCATGTGAGAATCTATTTGAAAATAAAGGGTAAATAAATAAAGGAATTATGTTTTCACAAATTTAATCTGGTATCTAATGAGAAACTAGAGATTCAGCCCAAAGTCCTGCACAGATCTAGGCTAATGGGTGCACTGGGTGAGCCTGCTCTTTGCCTACAAGGGCCAAATGGCACGCTGCTATTAGCCACTGCTCATTGCCCCAATGGGTAACAGAATATACTATCCTGAGCAATATACTATCCTGAGCAATATACTATCCTGAGCAATATACTATCCTGAGCAATATACTATCCTGAGCAATATACTATCCTGAGCAATATACTATCCTGAGCAATATACTATCCTGAGCAATATACTATCCTGAGCAATATACTATCCTGAGCAAGAGAAAATCAGCCCATGTCAAAAGCCCTAGCTTTCCCTTTAACTTGTTGCTATGAGATTGTTTAAGCGAATGGGGAGCAGCCAGTAAAGTGACTGAGGGGGCCACCTGTCCAGTTCAGCATTGTCTGTCTGGGCTTTAATGACCCCCCCACTAATGCCCCAACTGCCCCTAGGTCACCACTGGCCTCTAAACATGACAGCCCTGTCCCTTATATCATCAACTTGCCCCTTAAATCACCCCCCCCCCCCCATGTCTAATTTCTGCCATTGGCAAAAGTGGCAACTGTAGGACGTAGTTCAGACTGGGGCAGAAGAAGGGGTAGAAGATATACATGCCTAGGGGGCAACAAAAAGGGGGCACTAGCCATGTACCTCAGCTACCTGCCTACCCCCAGTTCCAACCAAGCACCATTGCCCCTTGCTACTCAGTGCCACCCCCCAGTGGTGCAACTACCAGGGGTACTGGGGCGGGGCTTGGCTGCACAGCCTGCACTCAGGCATGGCCAATAGTAGTTACATTACTGCACCCCTCCCTGTCTGTCAAAGAAACCACACCCCCTCTCCTTACCTCACTGTGGGAGGGGGTAATTGAGGGTGGGGGCAATGCCATGGTTGGCCCAGCGCTGCATTTAGTGATGAGTCTGGGTGTCAAAAGCAGCAAATCAGTTTTTGGGAAGGGGCAAAAAGGTTTATTTATTAGGGCAGTGCTGCCCAACTTACCCCTTATAGTGGGGGGCAGATTGAACTAAAATTATGTCATAAGGTCAAGTGTACAAATCCCCTCTGGGGGCCACAAAAATCCTTTGAAGGGCCACATTTCAGCCCCGGGGCCTACAGTTGGACAGCCCTATATTAACCCTATATTAACCCTATATTGGCCATACTCCTGCCAATATATTGACCCCTGTGTTCCCAAGAACCTGCCTGACCATTATCTGACTCATAAGTGGTGCAGTCATGTAGGTTGGAATATCCTATCAGAGGGGGGGCCATATTGGCCTCCCTTGATGAAGCCTCTACTGGGGGTCTAAATAGGCCTGAAATATTATCCTATCATTGGCCCAGGGGCCAACCAATCAGATCAAACCAATATGGCTTACCATGGGTGGATCTTCAAGCGTATGGCAATATCTCACTCAGAGTCGGACTGAGGTATGCGGGGCCCACTGGGGCTGCCACCCCAGGGCCCCCCCAACACCCCCAGGCCCCCCCCAAGCATGCCTACCTCATACTTAGCAGGGGTGGAGCCCCCAATGCCTCCTGGCGGGGGTCCGTTCTGGGACTACAGGGCCCTCTGCATTTTTTCCCGGTCTCCCAGCAGCCCAGTCCGACCCTGCTCCAACTACAGCTGGACATACAGGTCACTGAGTGGCCATTTAAAAGGCCAGCATTTGCCACACTGAGCAAGAACTGATGCCCATAAATGCAATGATGTTGCAGCAAAATAAAAGAGCAGGTGAAATTAAGATTATAGAGAATTCCATACTGGCCCAATGCCTGGCATTAAGCTTGGCACCATGGCATCTGTGCTGGGTCTGTACCAGGTTTTTAAAGAGATACTCCCTCTGGTGCCAATACCGTGTAGCTTCCAAATATCCGTTTATTCCACATTCTCACCGACTTTATAATTATAAATATCACTAAGCAGTGTCTGAATATTGTTTCAGCAGTCAGAGGCAGCAGTGCAATTGCAAACCAGTGCAAATGTGATGTGTATTGGGAAGTTGCTTAGAATTACATTATACAGGGGGTTAAGTTCCCCTTTAATGCCTTATTCTGCAGATTCAAACACTCCACATCATTACTCAAAAGCATATTGTTTGTAATTAATATTTTGCAGTTTTTTTCTGGGTTGATTATTATTTATTATTATTATTATTATTATTATTATTATTAATACTGAACACAAAAGCCCAGGCGTAGGGGGCGCCATTTAGGCAACAGATATAAGATGGCTGAACTTGCTTGGAAGCCACTTTTCAGACCTACACACATATACACATACACACATATATATATACACACATATACACACAGACGCAACATATCGGAGGCATTTTTACCCTTTAGAGGTTTTGGGTTGTTGCTGTGAAGTTTGGCCAATCAGGGCTTCCGTATTCCCTTACACTGAGTTTTGCATTGTTGCGAGGAAGAAAGGGCTGCACATCTGTCCCTATTGAGCCGAGCGCAGAGATGGCAGCGCCTGATAAACAGATGGGGAAATAAAGGGCCGACTCTTATTAAATATTTGCCAAAGGTCACACTTGTACTGCCCCCCCCCCCAATGTACTGCCCCCCCCCCCCCCAATGGGATCTGAATACTCAGTAGCCAGAATTAAACAGGGCAATTGAACCATAGAATCCATAGTCTCCCCAATACCTATCCAGGGTGACTGTTACCCCAATGTTTCTATATATATCTGTAACCTTGTTATGGGCTAAGGGGGCCCAGCCTGAAGGCCAGTTAGGGGGGGATTTGGGGTGAGTGCTTATTTGTGCCCTGGGTACCCCTGGAACTATAGCGGGGTGACTGTTACCCCAATGTTTCTATATATCTGTAACCTTGTTATGGGCTAAGGGGGCCCAGCCTGAAGGCCAGTTAGGGGGGGATTTGGGGTGAGTGCTTATTTGTGCCCTGGGTACCCCTGGAACTATAGCGGGGTGACTGTTACCCCAATGTTTCTATATATCTGTAACCTTGTTATGGGCTAAGGGGGCCCAGCCTGAAGGCCAGTTAGGGGGGATTTGGGGTGAGTGCTTATTTGTGCCCTGGGTACCCCTGGAACTATAGCGGGGTGACTGTTACCCCAATGTTTCTATATATCTGTAACCTTGTTATGGGCTAAGGGGGCCCAGCCTGAAGGCCAGTTAGGGGGGGATTTGGGGTGAGTGCTTATTTGTGCCCTGGGTACCCCTGGAACTATAGCAGGGTAACTGTTACCCCAATGTTTCTATATATCTGTAACCTTGTTATGGGCTAAGGGGGCCCAGCCTGAAGGCCAGTTAGGGGGGGATTTGGGGTGCTTATTTGTGCCCTGGGTACCCCTGGAACTATAGCGGGGTGACTGTTACCCCAATGTTTCTATATATCTGTAACCTTGTTATGGGCTAAGGGGGCCCAGCCTGAAGGCCAGTTAGGGGGGATTTGGGGTGAGTGCTTATTTGTGCCCTGGGTACCCCTGGAACTATAGCAGGGTAACTGTTACCCCAATGTTTCTATATATCTGTAACCTTGTTATGGGCTAAGGGGGCCCAGCCTGAAGGCCAGTTAGGGGGGGATTTGGGGTGCTTATTTGTGCCCTGGGTACCCCTGGAACTATAGCGGGGTGACTGTTACCCCAATGTTTCTATATATCTGTAACCTTGTTATGGGCTAAGGGGGCCCAGCCTGAAGGCCAGTTAGGGGGGGATTTGGGGTGCTTATTTGTGCCCTGGGTACCCCTGGAACTATAGCAGGGTGACTGTTACCCCAATGTTTCTATATATCTGTAACCTTGTTATGGGCTAAGGGGGCCCAGCCTGAAGGCCAGTTAGGGGGGGATTTGGGGTGCTTATTTGTGCCCTGGGTACCCCTGGGTGACATAATAGACATAATGCTATTTATTACAAGGATCATTACATTGATGCTGAGCCCCAGGGCTTTCAGGCTTCTATAAACCATTGGGGAGTTTAGAGATTAGTCTCAGGCAGAGGCGGTCGGGGTGACGGGTTAATAATCGCAGCTAATTGCAGTTTGGGTGCCGCACTGAGCTCTTTAACAACCATTTTATGGCCCGTTCCCTGGATACTCCCTTCCCTAAATGCTCCATAATGTTGTTTTCCCGAAGCCATCGGGGCAGGACTTGGATCCCCACAAGATCAATATTGGCCTCCCGTCTGTGACGCCCGCTGATGTTTGCAAAGAGTTAAAAAGGCGGAAAATCGCAGCGGCAGAGTGGCAGGCAGGGCACGGAGAGGAGGGGGCGGGGGGGCCATATCCATAGTAACTCTGATCTTTAACAGGAAACTTTATTAAAACTCAGATGGGGGGGGGCCGATAAGGAGGCTGGCAGGCAGCAGCTCTATCAGGGAATGACAAAGTCAGATGGCTTCTTTAATTAAAGGAGTTTTACAGAGGAAATGATCGGCTCTGGGAGAGGGAATGGCGAAATTATTTTTTGGTAGCCCCCCCCCCCCATTATATCCTCTATCTACAGTTGCCTGGATATTATCCTCCGCTTCTCATCTCTCCTCCCTTCTATGTGTCCCACATTTATTCCCTATCCCACCGTCCCCTCTCGTCTCTCCCGGGATTATTGAGGGATATAGTAGGTAGGAGTGGGGAGCAGTGGCGGTCCCCCAGCAGCAGGGTCTCTCTCTCCCACCCATGGCTCAGGGCAGCGGATCCCAACTCCTGCTCAACATGTACCTGACAGGTAGAGACACCACAACTGGGGGGGTATCATATGGGGGGCAATATACAGAGGGGTTAGACAACTGTTAGGGGGGGATCTGAGCACCCACAAAATCATTCACATTTTCTGCTGGAAATGATTCCATTTTCCGCTTTGGTTTAGTCCTTCGTTTGGGGGATTTGGTTTTCTCTGCTGTTTTTCTCTTTATTTGTAAATTTCGGTCTTCAATGGACAATTTCGTAGCAGTCTCTTTTCCTGACGGATTCGGAAACGGTTCTTCCCATTGATTCCTTCTGTACCGGGGGATAAATGCCTTCTCTCCCCATAGCGCTTATTCTTCTATAGGTCCTGATCCAGTTGCTTCTCCCCATCAAATTGCCCCCCTCTGATCCCCCCAAGTTCTTCCCATTCAGTCCCCTGGGTCACCTTGAGCCCCCCATGTCCCCCTGTTTCTCCCTGCTGTCTCCCTGCTGCTCAGCCCTCCAGCCTCCCCTGCTGTCTCCCTGCTGTTCAGCCCTCCAGCCTCCCCTGCTGTCTCCCTGCTGTTCAGCCCTCCAGCCTCCCCTGCTGTCTCCCTGCTGTTCAGCCCTCCAGCCTCCCCTGCTGTCTCCCTGCTGTTCAGCCCTCCAGTCTCCCCTGCTGTTCAGCCCTCCAGTCTCCCCTGCTCAGTCTCTCCCTGCTGTTCAGCCCTCCAGTCTCCCCTGCTCAGTCTCTCCCTGCTGCTCAGCCCCCCATGTCCCCCTGTTTCTCCCTGCTGTCTCTCTGCTGCTCAGCCCTCCAGTCTCCCCTGCTCAGTCTCTCCCTGCTGTTCAGCCCTCCAGTCTCCCCTGCTCAGTCTCTCCCTGCTGTTCAGCCCTCCAGTCTCCCCTGCTCAGTCTCTCCCTGCTGTTCAGCCCTCCAGTCTCCCCTGCTCAGTCTCTCCCTGCTGCTCCCCCTTATAACTCTGCGCTCCCCAGAAATCGGATTTCCTTTTTCCTGGACGCGTTTCCTGACTTCTCCATGTACAGAACTGTGCGCACCGCGCAAACAGCAGCTCAGCGGCCAAAAGCAACCCAAAAAACCCTTTCAGCACTTAAACCCCAAATTGTTCTCTTTCCATTCGTTTTCGTAACATTTTTTTTAAAAATAATTTCTTTCTCCCAATAACTTACATTTCTGTTTTGTTTCGTTTTATTCCGATTGCAGGTTATGCGTATTGCGCTTATTAGGGCTGATTTTAATAACATGTATTCGTAGTTTGTTCTTTAATATAGTAGATTTTGCTAAAAAGCTATTGATTCTTTCAGAACAATCGTTATAACTAATATAAATATATATATATATCTCTGCACACAATCTGCACCTTTGTTGCTTCAAATTAAATTTCTAATAGAATATATTATAATTGTTACCTAAATAGCTATTCCATTAATACAAGTTTCTATAATTCGTTGTTAAACACCGATATCCGATATATAACTATATATATATATATATATATATATATATATATATATATATATATATATATATATAACTATAACCGATATATAACTATTTGCAGTTTTTTTCACTAAACCTGATTTTAGTAAGAAATACATTATTGTTTTTTCCCTTGTTTGTGGCAGATCCAGTGGGGGAAAGTTTCCTAAAGGAGCCCCGATCCCAGAGCTGGAGACCCTTCTCTTCTGGGGTACAGAAAGGTAATGAAACCTTCCCCGATAAATGGAAAAATGACAAAGGTTAATCCTTTATACTGTAGATATATTCGTTCGGGTTTCCGTTATTCCTGTGCAGAAACCTACTGAATTGAGTATTATTGTACCTTCTATATAGTCAAGTATATTTTATTTGTGAAATTCTGCTCTGAGTTATGTACCAATATCATTATTTTTAATCATTTTAACACATTATCTAGTAGAATTAAGTCTAAAACCAACATTGAATTGAATACATTAAGAACAAATAAAGTAAATTAGTATATTATTATTAAGGTTTCGTTTGGTTACTTTTCCCGTTTTTTTACATTTTATGAAATAATTTCGTTAGAACTGGATTTTTTTTCAATATTCTTTAATCAAGTGGAATATGTTTTTGTTTAAAACTGGGAAATTTGTAGCATTCTAAAAATACCGTTAATATAAAAATGAAAATCGCTGCTGGTATAGTCAATATTTAAACTACAATGTCGCAAACTAAAACGATTCCTCAGCCGACTTAATAAATTAGGAAGCTTGTAAAATATACAATCTTTATTAGAAAGATGAGAATAACTCATATATAGGAGATACCTACTGACCAGGCTCACAGTGATGGTTCTGGATTGGGTTACGATAGAAATTTAGAGATCAAAAATAGCACAATATCTGCCCTTGTTACAAACATACAGACAATATTGTACTGGTCAGGGCAGATTTTGTGTATATAGATTCCGTATTTATAAAAAACATGGAGAATAAAGGTGAATCCTTGGAGAATTTTACACAGAGGGTATTTTTGAGATCTGGGGACTGAATTGTTTTAATGGTAACTTCCATATTGTAAAGGTGGTATGTGATTAATTTCTGTTAGTGGGACCCTAAAATAGTATTAAAGGAACAGTAACACCAAAAAAATGAAGAGGTTTAAAAGTATTAATTATAATGTACTGTGGTGCTGCACTGGTACAACTGCCCCAGGGGCTACACAGCGGGGTATTTATATAAACTATAGTAGGGTTTCTGTAGCAAACACCCCAGCTGTACCGGTGCAGGAACGGCTGCCCCCGGGGCTACACAGCGGGGTATTTATATAAACTATAGTAGGGTTTCTGTAGCAAACACCCCAGCTGTACCAGTGCAGGAATGGCTGCCCCCGGGGCTACACAGCGGGGTATTTATATAAACTATAGTAGGGTTTCTGTAGCAAACACCCCAGCTGTACCGGTGCAGGAATGGCTGCCCCCGGGGCTACACAGCGGGGTATTTATATAAACTATAGTAGGGTTTCTGTAGCAAACACCCCAGCTGTACCAGTGCAGGAATGGCTGCCCCCGGGGCTACACAGCGGGGTATTTATATAAACTATAGTAGGGTTTCTGTAGCAAACACCCCAGCTGTACCAGTGCAGGAATGGCTGCCCCTGGGGCTACACAGCAGGGTATTATATAAACTATAGTAGGATTTCTGTAGCAAACACCCCAGCTGTACCAGTGCAGGAATGGCTGCCCCCGGGGCTACACAGCGGGGTATTTATATAAACTATAGTAGGGTTTCTGTAGCAAACACCCCAGCTGTACCAGTGCAGGAATGGCTGCCCCTGGGGCTACACAGCAGGGTATTATATAAACTATAGTAGGATTTCTGTAGCAAACACCCCAGCTGTACCGGTGCAGGAATGGCTGCCCCCGGGGCTACACAGCGGGGTATTTATATAAACTATAGTAGGGTTTCTGTAGCAAACACCCCAGCTGTACCAGTGCAGGAATGGCTGCCCCCGGGGCTACACAGCGGGGTATTTATATAAACTATAGTAGGGTTTCTGTAGCAAACACCCCAGCTGTACCAGTGCAGGAATGGCTGCCCCCGGGGCTACACAGCGGGGTATTTATATAAACTATAGTAGGGTTTCTGTAGCAAACACCCCAGCTGTACCAGTGCAGGAATGGCTGCCCCCGGGGCTACACAGCGGGGTATTTATATAAACTATAGTAGGGTTTCTGTAGCAAACACCCCAGCTGTACCAGTGCAGGAATGGCTGCCCCCGGGGCTACACAGCGGGGTATTTATATAAACTATAGTAGGGTTTCTGTAGCAAACACCCCAGCTGTACCAGTGCAGGAATGGCTGCCCCCGGGGCTACACAGCGGGGTATTTATATAAACTATAGTAGGGTTTCTGTAGCAAACACCCCAGCTGTACCAGTGCAGGAATGGCTGCCCCGGGGCTACACAGCGGGGTATTTATATAAACTATAGTAGGGTTTCTGTAGCAAACACCCCAGCTGTACCAGTGCAGGAATGGCTGCCCCCGGGGCTACACAGCAGGGTATTTATATAAACTATAGTAGGGTTTCTGTAGCAAACACCCCAGCTGTACCGGTGCAGGAATGGCTGCCCCCGGGGCTACACAGCGGGGTATTTATATAAACTATAGTAGGGTTTCTGTAGCAAACACCCCAGCTGTACCAGTGCAGGAATGGCTGCCCCCGGGGCTACACAGCGGGGTATTTATATAAACTATAGTAGGGTTTCTGTAGCAAACACCCCAGCTGTACCAGTGCAGGAACAGCTGCCCCCGGGGCTACACAGCGGGGTATTTATATAAACTATAGTAGGGTTTCTGTAGCAAACACACCAGCTGTACCAGTGCAGGAATGGCTGCCCCCGGGGCTACACAGCGGGGTATTTATATAAACTATAGTAGGGTTTCTGTAGCAAACACCCCAGCTGTACCAGTGCAGGAATGGCTGCCCCCGGGGCTACACAGCGGGGTATTTATATAAACTATAGTAGGGTTTCTGTAGCAAACACCCCAGCTGTACAGGTGCAGGAATGGCTGCCCCCGGGGGCATAGGGTACATCTCTGATTATTTATTCTGTATGTAGCAGTCAGTGGTTAATGTATATACTATGTGACTGTGTCTCGGCTTCATGTTTACCTTTCTGGGGATGACTAAATCAAATATTTAAATTTAAAATTTAAGCCCAGGGCAACATATTTATTTTAAAAAAAAAAAAAAAAGACTGGAATGTCACAAATAATAATATTATTCTCAGCAGTGATGAATTTTGGAATTTGAAGTCCCTCTGATTTCTAAAGTGGGTGGAGCAAAGACTCTTTGGACAGGAGAAGGACCTCTATTCCCAGAATGCATCACTTCACAATAGAAAAACGTAAGGGAGGGGTTAAATGATCTGTAAATCTTGGGGTTTTTTGTTGTTTATTGAAAATGTTACAAAATATTATTAATGGGGCTCAGGCCGACATGCCAACCAGCACTACAAATATTATGGAAAATGGTTTTCTTTTACTCTGAGGAATCAGGAATATTGCTATTTATTAGTGGAAGGTTGGTGTTTGTGCACCTCTTCTATATAAGCCCAAATGAATGAGTTGATGTTGAAATTGGGCTTTACCTGCAGTGTGGGGCTTGGGAAACAGTATAAGGGAATGAGGGCTCCCTCTAGTGGCCAAGTGCCCACAATTGACTTTTGATTACTATACATTTCCCCCTTTTAATGATTAAATGAATTTGGGACAAAGCATCAGCCCATTTGTATTAGTCCCACTAACCCAGTGTTAAACAAATCCAGTCTGCCCCTTGTACTTAAGCAGAGAGAGAGATCTGATTGGATCTTATTTCTGCTCAACGGCTCTTCTCATTCACTTTCTTAAGCAGCACTTGAATGAGAGGCGGTTGACTAATTTTTCGGAGCAGGTGAAAGGATTAGTACCCACCACCTTATCTGTTATGTTATTAAGTGCACCTCAAATAATTTATTAAATCCTTCATGATTTCTTTTTGAGTGGGATCCCTGAATGCTCCCAGCAGAATGCCTGAAACAATTTAAAGGGAAAGTGCCATGATATATATGGGGCACTTTTTTATTTCTAAATGACACTGTTTACATAGCAAATAATTCCCTCTGCCATTTAACATTTTATTCTTGAACCAACAAATGTATTTGTAGCTGTAATATTGGTGTGTAGGTGCCATCTCAGTGCATTGTGCCTGAGTCTGAGCTTTCAGCCAGCGCTACACATTAGAACTGCTTTCAGCTAACCTATTGTTTCTCCTACTCCCATGTAACTGGAGGAGTCCCAAGCCGGACTTGGATTTCTTACTAATGAGTGCTATTCTGATACCTACTGGGAGCTGCTATCTTGCTCCCTTCCCATTGTTCTGCTGATCGGCTGCTGGGGGTGAGGGGGCGGGATATCACTCCAACTTGCAGCGCAGCAGTAAAGTGAGACTGAAGTTTATCAGAGCACAGGTCACATGGCTGTGGCACCCTGGGAAATGAAGAATATGGCTAGCCCCATGGGAAAAACAGATTACAATGCAGGATTCTGCTGGAGAAGCTCTATTAACTGATGGGTTTTGGAAAAAAACATGTTTTCCCACGACAGTATTGCTTTAACTTATGCAGCGTAAGTGGTGAGCACTTTCCTCAGAGACATGCACAGATGTTAAAAAAAGGTTTTAATAAATAAATGTTTTGGACACCAAATAGGGTTTTTATATACTTTTACTATAAACCCAATTGACTGAGCTTATGGTAAAAGTAGGTTCCCAGTGCTTTAATATGCTCTGGCCACTAGGTGGCCCTCTTGCTATATGAATGTCAATTTAGCCCCTCCCCTTTGCTAACAATGTTAAAGAGAAAAGTTCAGGACTCAGGATCTTAATTCTCAGGGGCGAAACCAGACCCCAAGGTCGCGGGGGGCCTGGGGGACAGTGGGGTCCGGGCTATGGGGTCTGTTTCCTCTATAGCTGCTCTAATCAGTGAAGTTATTCTCATGGCTGCTTAATATTGGTAGAAGGCAATGTATAACTTCGACATTCCTTCGGGAAGGGGGGAGGGGGTAAGTACTATGCTCACTGGGCCCTTCTAAAGAATTTCTTGTAGGGGGGCCCGGGGGGTTCATGCCACTGCTCTCCATGGGCCCTGGGGACACAGCGGATCCAATTTTCAGGCAGGGAAAGGGGTGATGCTAATGGTGCAAATTAGATAATCATTTATAAGTACACTTTCCCTTTAAGAAGCCGTGGGCAACACGTGGCATATGTGGCACTAAATGGCTTTCCATGTCCTTCCCCAGGCAGCGGGCAGATCCAGCTGTGGCAGTTTCTCCTGGAGCTCCTATCGGACCACGCCAACGCCAACTGCATCGCCTGGGAGGGAACCAATGGGGAATTCAAGCTGACGGATCCGGACGAGGTGGCCCGGCGCTGGGGGGAACGCAAGAGCAAACCCAACATGAACTACGACAAGCTGAGCCGGGCGCTGCGCTACTACTACGACAAGAACATCATGGCCAAGGTGCACGGCAAGAGATACGCCTACAAGTTTGACTTTCACGGTTTGGCCCAAGTGTGCCAGTCGGCACCAACCACTGAGCAGGGGCTCTATAAGTTCCAGGGGAACCTCCCCCACTTGCCATTCAGTGGGCTTTCCAAGCTTAACCTCATGACCTCTGGGGTCAGCCCTGCGGGCTTCTCCTATTGGCCAGGGACGCCCTCTGCTTTGTACCCAAGCCACGGCCTGCAGAGCCCACCCGGAGGGTTCAGCTCAGTGTCGGCCCCTCATCTCGGCTCCATTAATAACATGGGCAACATGAATGCCCACTACCACTAACTCATTGCCCATCACTCTCCCCCTGTATGTAGGGCTGCTGTACAGAATACAGGAAAATATTCTCATTAATGTGACAGAACAATCCGAGCTCAGTGCTGAAATGTGCCCTGTAGGCCTAGGAGGGACCCCGAAGGCGCTGAAAGTCGCTGAAATTGGCCACAAAGGGACTATTTATTGCGCATTGGTACCGGGTAGAGATGTATCCGCAGCACAAACTCACACCTGGATCCAATTCCATGTTCTCACCTGTATATTCTGTGTATGTGTTGCCCGAGGCATGAAGCCATTATAAATGTTAGTGTGTATGTTCCTTTAAAGATAGGCTCCACCCACTTATCCATTATTCTCTTTGTATGTGTCATATGTTATTTGCCATAACCAACCGCATAGCAGGAAGTTAAGACAGAAGGTCTTTTAAACCATAAGAACCAATCAGATGTTTCCATTCAAATGGGCAAATCCTACTGCTGATTGGATGCTGTTGGCTGCATAACCCCCTGTAGTCACTACAAATAGTTTATTGGCCGTTCCAGTGTAAATGAATTATGTCTAAACCCAGTACTTTTGGTTCTGGTTCTTATTGTACTTCCTGCTTTTGGGCTGCTCTCTTTCCCACTGTCAGTACAGACCCTGACTGAGCAGCCCCTTTAATCTTAATGGTCTGGGGACAAAGTTCTAGAGCTCCATCTAGTGGCCAAAGGTACATTACATAGATATTAACACAATAGGACCCTCTACAACCTGCTTTTCAGATAGGACTAAGCCCAACCCTCCTGCTTGACCAGAGGAAAGAGAACAGTTAAGAGCCGATAGATCTCTCCCTAAGGCTCCCAACGAGGCTAAAGCAATGGGCTCTGGTCTCACACATGCTCAGTCGGCCATTTATCAGGGTGTCGCCATTAAATGAAACTTCCATATGATACAATATTGTGTGTGTTGTGTTTCTTTCTCTGATAACCCTCTGGGTAAGTATTATCCCACAAACCTTCCTTTACTAAACAACATTATATATAAGGATTAATAGTGACTGGAACTTGACTGCATATGGGAAGTCGTAAGCTCTTTTGGGCAGGGCCCTCTTCCCCCTCCTGTATCGGTTATTGGTTGCTTTATATGTTACTCTGTATGTCCAATGTATGTAACCCACTTATTGTACAGCGCTGCGGGATATGTTGGCGCTTTATAAATAAATGTTAATAATAATAATAATAACAGAGGCAGAATTGCTGGCCCATACGGCTCCCCCTGCTGTACAGTGAGTGTAAGTGAAGTCAGTCGGGAAGTAGAGGTGCCTGTATATGAGCAGATTGGACCCCTACAGGCTGATTCAGCAGTAGAGTTTCCACCTTTTGTAGTTTCTAATACCAGCCAGGGTGGGGGCCATGAGAGAGCGGGTCAATGATGTTGGGGCAGGGTTATGACATAATGGGGGTGGGGTTGTGACATCACCCACCAAAGCCAATTAACTGTGTGAATAGTGTGGAGTAGAGGGACGAGCTGGGAGAGGGATTTGGGGGCAGGCAGGGGTGTTTCAGGGGCAGATCGGGGGCGTCCCAGGGCCAGAGGACTAGTTATTACAAATTTACAGGCAATTACATTGTAACAATTGTAATACTGGCCCCAGCCTTGGCTGGTATTTTACTGACTAGGCCATAAAATACTGCCTGGGTGGCAACCCTATTTGTCAATCTATCTGCCTGTGTAAGGGGCCCTCCAACAGGCCTACCTGACCAATATCTGGGTGAATATGGAGCCGATATCGATCGGGCCAGTTCGACATTCCTGCCGGATCAAGTACATCTGTGCATTGGTGCAGCCCTTGATCCAATTACCTGCATAGCGGTAAGTATGATCTGATGGTTGGAATGAGGGCCAAACGATTGGATTAGATATTGGGTACCTCAAGCTGGGCATATTGGTGAAAGATCCATTTGCCAACTTCATACCAAATGCCACATGTGTAAGAGCAGCTTTACATTGTAGCAAAAGGTGCAGGAGATTCCTGGATCTCACATAGAGCTAACCTGTGTGTAAGGAGGTCAGAAATACACTTAATGGATTCGTTTCAGGCATATTATCAGGAATGTATACACAGTACTGATCTCTCTCATTCAAATACTTACTCCCCAATGCAAACTGCATGCTGGGAGAAAAGATTCAGATATAATAATTTCTTCTAGTGGAACCAACGCACAATTACCAAATTCCTGTTTTGGTTGTACTCTCTTGTATCCACTAGATGGCGCTCCATTCACACAATTACATCCACCGCTGTGTCCTGTCTAACAAAGAATCCTGCATTAACGTGATAGGAAAGCAAAAATCATTGTTGCAGACACAATAGGCCAGAGGGTCTGTCCCAGCCAGCAAAGTCTCCCTTCCCAGGCATCAGTGTGTCAGTCTGTGCTACAGAGACAGTGGCCTAAGCAAGTGCGGCCATTTAATGTGACCCACAAGAGCATGTAACACAAAATAACACACTGCAAATACATACAAAGCAATCCTGGGTGTCCTCATTAAATGATATCAGCTGCCAATAAAGCCAAGATTATCTGTGTATTAAACAAACACTGGGGCATTAGGTTGGTCACACACATATATAGAGGGTCTATGGAAATAGATGGTAAAAAATCTAATTGGCCCTGACCCCCACTGAGCATATGTATGTATGTATATCTTTATTTATAAAGCTACATATATATATATATAGGGTCATCAAGCAAACTAGAAAAAGATGGAGACACACTCTAGCATTCTGATTGGCTTATGTGTAGCAGCATGTGTCTGGCCAATTGTGCAATTTTGCTTTAAATCCTATTGTGTTTAAAATGCTCATAGGAACTGGCTGAAACCCCAGCAACCCAATAATTAGCGATTTAGTGATGGTCTCAATCAAAGGCAGAGCCCATGTCTAGGGTCCGCAGACAAACGACTGCAAGATGACAGCCCCCCGCTCCCCGGCAAGGACAAAAGCAGCCAAGCAAAGCGACTCCAACAGCCTAATGGATGGAAATGGCCCCGGATTGTTCATTAAGATGTCATTTCTGTCCGGTGTATAATTCCAGCCAATATACTGTGAATGCATAAATACATAAGCCCCACGGTACATTCACACTATATCGGGTGGAATTATACACCGGACAGAAATATTATATATATATATATATATTATATATACTGAAAGGGGAAGTTTACTGCAGATTACACCTTCCCTGGTTGAATGATTCTCTGCTTTCTGGTACTGGGCTGCTCTCTTTCCCATGGCCGGACAGGGACAGCACCTAACAGAGAAGCTGATTAGTGACCAAGTTGTTAGAAAACACAGGGCCCTGGGTAATGCAGAAAGATGGAGCCTAAAACAAAAGGAAGGGAAATTATTGTTATTATTATTTATTTATAAAGCGCCAACATATCCCGCAGCGCTGTACAATAAGTGGGTTACATACATTGGACATACAGAGTAACATATAAAGCAATCAGTAACCGATACAAGAGGTGAAGAGAGCCCTGCCCAAAAGAGCTTACAATCTAAAAGGAAATAATATATAAATAAGACAGGTCTGCTTCCCTGCTGAAACCTAGAAGTGACCCTATTGGTGGGTTCCCCTTTGCACTGATTTCTGTGGCTCAAGTAAAATAATGGAAAGTGGTTTAATAAGCTCCTTCTACAGAGAGAAAAAGGCCTCCCTGTCTGACCATGGGGAAGAGAGCAGCCCAGGGGCATAAACAATAAAGAAGCAACAAGTTTAGATTTGATTCAGAGTTCTGATTCTGCCAAGCATCCCCCAATAGGAGCATCAATTGGCACAAAATGTGCCCAATAATATGCCATACACAGTGAGTCTACATTACTATATATGGCACAGGAGATGCCAGTCACTGGCCAATCAGATTGCCCTCTGGATTAGCCAATCAGGGATTTAGGACCTTTTCCCAAGGACTAAACCATTCAGCCACCCGTAGCCAATCTGAGTTTAACCCTAAATTGCTTGTTACGCTCAGGCTCAACCAATCAGCTAATGGAACGCACTGCAGTGAGGGGCCATGGGGCCAGCGCTCTAAATAACAAACATCAATACTCTCTCTTTCTCTCTCTGTGCAGTTCATTGAAGGTCACGCTAATTAGAGAATAAATCAGTCCCAGGAGGGAAGGGGAAAAAAGAATGAGAAACAAATGAAAATACAATAAAATGAATATAATTAAGGGAATAGCGATGAGAAAAGGGGAGAGTAAATGGCAGCAGAAATGGCTCCTGAATGCCGTGCTTGGGCTTTACTTGCCCTTTAATACTCAGACTGCTGGGCCTTTTGATTCATAGAGTTGCTCCATTAATGTGCATTCAATGGAAAGGCAAGCAACGGATTGTCAGCTCAACAGGACAGGAACCTTCTTCTTCCTCTTAGCACTTTAACTGTAACCTTGTTATTATGTTAGAATTATACATAAACACAATTATATCTTCTATTTATTGTATTCCTGCCTAACTGGAAGCCCCTATTGTGGCCCTTGGCCTGCACTAGACTGCCCATAGGTTGCTTGCCCATAGGTTGGCCACTCATTTGGCTTGATGAACAGAACCCCCCCCCCCCCCGCTCTATGGGGTAAATAAACACATAAGGGGCAGATATTGCCATTTTCCTGCTTTCCCTTTATCCCTGTGGATCTTTGCAGCTTTGCCCAGCTGTGATCTTCCGAGTGACATTGGGCCTCTCCCGTTGCTAGGCAACAATGATGGTTTAATCGATAAAGTCCAATATGCAAAGGAAACATTAATCGGAGCATTTATAAAGCAATAAAAGTGCTGAGGCAGAGAGTTAGGGATCTGCCCTCTGAATGGCACCCTGGGAAAGGCGTTGGGGTTATTATATAAACCCTGCTGCTGCTGCTCATGTCCTTTCTAATAGACCTGGCACCAATACACAGTCTGCAGCTTCCATAGTGCTACGGTATTACCCAATGTATATAGGAATACTAAAGCACAGCCCCTGCCCTGAAGAGCTTACAATCTATATTGGGTGCACAAGTTTAATGATAAACACATTAGCATAGGGCACAATGGCAAACCCAGCTTCTTCCACTCTCCCCCAATCCCCACTGATCTGCTCCCCACCAATTTGCCCCACCCCACTGCCTCTTATGCCCCCCCAAGTTCCAGCCAGGCACCGGCACTCCCCATAGAGAATTCCTTTGTGTTTTGATTATTTTTTATTTATGATACAAAACCTACTTTATCCAACCTGTTTAATAATACATTCTGCCACTAGGGGGAGCTGCAGTGAAGACTGGAGACAGAGCTACACTATTTGCAGCTGAAGGTAAAACTACAACTCCCAGGGGGATACGTTAAGCTGACAACAGTTGAGCAGTTGCAATCTCAGATAGGGGCCCACTCTAGTAATTAATAAAAATACTTATTCTATCAGAAAATTTCTAGGGGTTTATGTTTTTCTTAGGATTTGGAGTTTATTTAGCCTTTTCCTAGGGGGCTGCAGCCCTCAGCCGGGGGAGCCACAAGTGCAATCTGCCAGTAAAGCAGCCTCACTTCATATTTAAAGGAACAGTAATACCCATTTAAAAAGCCTTGGACAAATATAATAGGATTAAATCAAACCCCCCCACCGGCTGCAAAGATATGAATGGCAGATTACTTGCCTTACTACACACAGGCTGGTCTGTCTCTACTCCAGTTCAGCTGCTGTGGGTATTAGCTCCTGTAGGAACAAGTTCCCCTTTAATCACATTGGTCTCACTGAGTAAAACTGCCCAACTGCCCAAATAATGCAGTAAAGTTACCCTTAGCTTAGCAGCAGCCCTAGGGCTATTAGGGATGCCCGATGCAGACTGTACTGGTTTCAGTGTAGCCATGCGTGTAAGGGGGGGATAAAGATAGTGAAGCCCCCATTCCTCTCTAACACAAGCATACACTAATGCACATACTCCGGCTAAACAGCAATTTATTGAGATGCACACTGCAGACTGCACTGCTTTACGGCAGTGAAGTAACAAAATACATAGTGGTGGAATTGGTGAGTCTCTGTGTAGCTATGAGAGTGAGTATCTGTACTGTGAGTGAATGAGTGAGTGAGTGTCTGTACTATGAGTGAATGAATGAGTGAGTATCTGTACTGTGAGTGAATGAATGAGTGAGTGTCTGTACTATGAGTGAATGAATGAGTGAGTATCTGTACTGTGAGTGAATGAGTGAGTGATTGTCTGTACTGTGAGTGTCTGTACTGTGAGTGAATGAGTGAGTGATTGTCTGTACTGTGAGTGTCTGTACTGTGAGTGAATGAGTGAGTGATTGTCTGTACTGTGAGTGTCTGTACTGTGAGTGAATGAGTGAGTGATTGTCTGTACTGTGAGTGTCTGTACTGTGAGTGAATGAGTGAGTGATTGTCTGTACTGTGAGTGTCTGTACTGTGAGTGAATGAGTGAGTGATTGTCTGTACTGTGAGTGTCTGTACTGTGAGTGAATGAGTGAGTGAGTGTCTGTACTGTGAGTGTCTGTACTGTGAGTGAATGAGTGAGTGAGTGTCTGTACTGTGAGTGAATAAGTGAGTGAGTGTCTGTACTATGAGTGTCTGTACTGTGAGTGAATGAGTGAGTGAGTGTCTGTACTGTGAGTGTCTGTACTGTGAGTGAATAAGTGAGTGAGTGTCTGTACTGTGAGAGAATGAGTGAGTGTCTGTACTGTGAGTGTTTGTACTGTGAGTGTCTGTACTGTAAGTGAATGAGTGAGTGAGTGTCTGTACTGTAAGTGAATGAGTGAGTGTCTGTACTGTGAGTGTCTGTACTGTGAGTGAATAAGTGAGTGAGTGTCTGTACTGTGAGAGAATGAGTGAGTGTCTGTACTGTGAGTGTTTGTACTGTGAGTGTCTGTACTGTAAGTGAATGAGTGAGTGAGTGTCTGTACTGTAAGTGAATGAGTGAGTGTCTGTACTGTGAGTGTCTGTACTGTGAGTGAATGAGTGAGTGAGTGTCTGTACTGTGAGTGTCTGTACTGTGAGTGAATGAGTGAGTGAGTGTCTGTACTGTGAGTGTCTGTACTGTGAGTGTCTGTACTGTGAGTGTCTGTACTGTGAGTGTCTGTACTGTGAGTGTCTGTACTGTGAGTGAATAAGTGAGTGAGTGTCTGTACTGTGAGTGTCTGTACTGTGAGTGTCTGTACTGTGAGTGTCTGTACTGTGAGTGTCTGTACTGTGAGTGTCTGTACTGTGAGTGAATAAGTGAGTGAGTGTCTGTACTGTGAGTGTCTGTACTGTGAGTGTCTGTACTGTGAGTGTCTGTACTGTGAGTGTCTGTACTGTGAGTGTCTGTACTGTGAGTGAATAAGTGAGTGAGTGTCTGTACTGTGAGTGTCTGTACTGTGAGTGTCTGTACTGTGAGTGTCTGTACTGTGAGTGTCTGTACTGTGAGTGTCTGTACTGTGAGTGAATGAATGAGTGAGTGTCTGTACTGTGAGTGTCTGTACTGTGAGTGTCTGTACTGTGAGTGAATGAATGAGTGAGTGTCTGTACTGTGAGTGTCTGTACTGTGAGTGAATAAGTGAGTAAGTGTCTGTACTGTGAGTGTCTGTACTGTGAGAGAATGAGTGAGTGTCTGTACTGTGAGTGTCTGTACTGTGAGTGTCTGTACTGTAAGTGAATGAGTGAGTGTCTGTACTGTGAGTGTCTGTACTGTGAGTGAATGAGTGAGTGTCTGTACTGTGAGTGTCTGTACTGTGAGTGAATGAGTGAGTGTCTGTACTGTGAGTGTCTGTACTGTGAGTGAATGAGTGAGTGTCTGTACTGTGAGTGTCTGTACTGTGAGTGAATGAGTGAGTGTCTGTACTGTGAGTGTCTGTACTGTGAGTGAATGAATGAGTGAGTGTCTGTACTGTGAGTGTCTGTACTGTGAGTGTCTGTACTGTGAGTGTCTGTACTGTGAGTGAATGAGTGAGTGAGTGTCTGTACTGTGAGTGTCTGTACTGTGAGTGAATAAGTGAGTGAGTGTCTGTACTGTGAGTGTCTGTACTGTGAGTGAATAAGTGAGTGAGTGTCTGTACTGTGAGTGTCTGTACTGTGAGTGAATAAGTGAGTGAGTGTCTGTACTGTGAGTGTCTGTACTGTGAGTGAATAAGTGAGTGAGTGTCTGTACTGTGAGTGTCTGTACTGTGAGTGAATAAGTGAGTGAGTGTCTGTACTGTGAGTGTCTGTACTGTGAGTGAATGAGTGAGTGTCTGTACTGTAAGTGAATGAGTGAGTGTCTGTACTGTGAGTGAATGAGTGAGTGTCTGTACTGTGAGTGTCTGTATGTAGCCATTATCTGTACTGAGTGTCAGCACTGGGGCCACAGCTCTTGTTAATAGGAGGAGCTGGTTGCCCAGTTGGCCAGTTGCCCAGTTGCCCCGGGGAGCAGCCCACATGCCCTGCCCTGTGCCACCATTTCATTATAGAGAGAAAAGGTTCCATAAGCTCTAAAGCTCCTTAACTTTCCGTGTCAGCACTTTGCCTGAGGGGCCGCGGGGCCCGACCTGCTCCGGTTATGTAAGGGCCACAATCCGTGGAAAATGTCACATCCCCTTATGTCATCCCCCCCCCCCGGCCCACGGGGCCCTTAGTCCCTGCTATACAGGGAAGTAGCCAGGGATTAACCTGCCCCAAAGCACCCTGGGAGCTGCTAAATACAGCCCTGTGATTGGCTCTGGGAAAGGGAAAGCCGGGTCAGTCACAAGGGAAAGTCAAAAATACACAGGGGATCATTAATTATGTTGGGAGCTGTGTGTATGGGGCGGGGCAACCACTCTGGGCCCCACAGGGGGCGGAGCTTCCAGTGATAAATACGCTTCTTAAAATCCCATAGAAATGAATAGAACGCGGGTGAGTTTTTATGTATTAAGCTGATAAATCTGCCCCCAATAAGGGGTAATTATATCTTAGTTGGGATCAAGTACAGGTACTGTTTTATTATTACAGAGAAAAGGGAATCATTTAACCATTAAATAAACCCAATAGGGCTGTTCTGCCCCAATAAGGGGTAATTATATCTTAGTTGGGATCAAGTACAGGTACTGTTTTATTATTACAGAGAAAAGGGAATCATTTAACCATTAAATAAACCCAATAGGGCTGTTCTGCCCCCAATAAGGGGTAATTATATCTTAGTTGGGATCAAGTACAGGTACTGTTTTATTATTACAGAGAAAAGGGAATCATTTAACCATGAAATAAACCCAATAGGGCTGTTCTGCCCCAATAAGGGGTAATTATATCTTAGTTGGGATCAAGTACAGGTACTGTTTTATTATTACAGAGAAAAGGGAATCATTTAACCATTAAATAAACCCAATAGGGCTGTTCTGCCCCAATAAGGGGTAATTATATCTTACTTGGGATCAAGTACAGATACTATTTTATCATTTTTTTTTAAATGTAAATTATTTGCTTATAATGAAGTCAATGGGAGATAGCCTTTCCATAATTCAAAGCTTTCTGGATAATGGGTTTCTGGATATCAGATCCCATATCTATATTGGTCTCATACTATCATATACACAGACATAGGCAGCTATAATTCAGGGATGAGCATTATCAGAATTCTTGGTTGTGTAGGAGGGAGGGGGATATAGAGAAGCCTAGGGTCTCCCCCTTAACCCCCCAGGGAAATAAGATGTCAATCATTAATCCTGTTATAGAACCAGGCAAAATAATAGAGGAGGGGAGGGCTTTGTATTATGAAAGATAATAGATACTGACTGACAGCGATGTCTCACAAGAGGTAAAGCATCAGTCACGGCCTTTACTCTCCCCACATCCATTAAGGATCAGGGGGTTTGGATCATTAAAAGAAATAACATCTGCATTCCGCCATAGGCAGCCCATAATAGGGCCATAGGTAGCCTTTAATTGGGCCATAGGTAGCCTTTAATTGGGCCATAGGTAGCCTTTAATTGGGCCATAGGTAGCCTTTAATTGGGCCATAGGTAGCCATAGGTGGTAGCCTTTGCCCATTCAGCCACATCTATAGCACAAAGGCAGCTCAGGGACTGCGCTCTCCGTGGTCCTGAATCTGTAACTGACTGTGCTTGTTGCTATAGCAATGTACCGGGGACGACGGAGGCTTATTCAGCCCTAAGGTTGCACCACACCAGCATATTCCTACAGACAACTACATCTATGCATTTAACCCTCTAGGAACCATGAGTCCTGTAATATATTTATATATATATATATCAGTGCTGTCCAACTGGCGGCCCGCGGGCCGCATGCGGCCCGCGACCCCCCTCTGTGTGGCCCCCCACCTGTCTGGCTGCTTTGATGCCTTACCTTTGAGTAAGCATTAAATGGTATCAGTACTGAGATTAACTGGCCCCCTGCATGGTTCTCACCTCAGATTCAGGCTGTAATCCCTCTGTATTGTTTAAATATGTAATCCCCTGTGTTTTTCACACCTTTTAATACCTGCATTGTTCACCCCCTGCAGTGTTCACAACTTAGGCTCAGCCTGTAATCACTCCCATTGTTCACTTCTTCACACCTCAGACATAGGTACTGTAGGCAGAGTATGGCACATACAGCCAGCATAGGTCAGGGAGGGTATGGCACACACAGTCAGGGTAGGGCAGGCAGAGTATGGCACATACAGGCAGGGTAGGGCAGGCAGAGTATGGCACACACAGGCAGGGTAGGGCAGGCAGAGTATGGCACACAGAGGCAGCATAGGGAAGGCAGAGTATGGCACACACAGGCAGGGTAGGGAAGGCAGAGTATGACACACAGAGGCAGCATAGGGAAGGCAGAGTATGGCACACACAGGCAGGGTAGGACAGGCAGAGTATAGCACACACAGACAGCATAGGACAGGCAGAGTGCTGCCTGTGTGTGCCATACTCTGCTTGCCCTATGCTGCTTGTGGGAGGTGAACCTGGCGGGGGTTTGTTGTGGGAGTTTGTTAGCAGTTGGAAATAGCCATTAAATGGTCCCTAAGGTGTGTAATTATGTACTGGGGGTTGCTCTCCTATCCACAGGGGAGGAGGAGGCATATGGAATTTAAGGGTATATCTTAATATGACATAATTCTTTCACATATGAATGATGGTTGATATCCCCACAGTAAGGACCAAGCATTTGGGATTTTGCTGTGCTACCACCATTGTGATAAAATAGGTGTGGTTTGAAGTGGGTGTGGTTTCAAAAAGGGGAGTGGTCAAAACAGGCATTAGCGGCCCTCCACCATGTATGCTAGAGAAATTCCGGCCCTCGGCACTGTAGAAGTTGGACAGCACTGATATATATAATTATTACTTCTCTCAATGGGTATTGTCAGGGCTTAGGCCTTTGTTTAGTAACCGGGCAGGGGATAAGCCAGCAGCCAATCTATTTATTGCCAACTGCAGAAAGAGGCTTAATTAGTCGCTGTGCCTTTAATAGAAGCAGATCATCGCCGGGGACATGTGAAATCTTAATCATCAGGCTAATTTGTGCGCGGGGGGGGCTATTTGTGTGCAGGGGGGTTTTTTGTGCACAGGGGGGGCTATTTGTGTGCAGGGGGGGTATTTGTGCGCAGGGGGGGGCTATTTGTGAGCAGGGGGGGCTATTTGTGAGCAGGGGGGCTATTTGTGTGCAGGGGGGCTATTTGTGTGCAAGGTGGCTTTTTGTGCGCAAGGGGGCTATTTGTGTGTGGGGGGGCTATTTGTGCGCAAGGGGGCTATTTGTGTGCGGGGGGGCTATTTGTGTGCAGGGGGGGCTATTTGTGCGCAAGGGGGCTATTTGTGTGCAGGGGGGGCTATTTGTGTGCAGTGGGGGCTATTTGTGTGCAGGGGGGCTATTTGTGTGCAGGGGGGCTATTTGTGCTATGTTAGATATATATTTCCCTGTACTAAGTACAATTCAGCAGGAACAGCCCCCTAAGTTTGCTCATAGCCTGTACAGAGAGATACCATAAAACTATGGCACATAGGGATTCCCCTGTACTAAGCACAATTCAGCAGGAACAGCCCCCTAAGTTTTCTGATAGCCTGTACAGAGAGATACCATAAAACTATGGCACATAGGGATTCCCCTGTACTAAGCACAATTCAGCAGGAACAGCCCCCTTTGCTCATAGCCTGTTCAGAGAGATACCATAAAACTATGGCACATAGGGATTCCCCTGTACTAAGCACAATTCAGCAGGAACAGCCCCCTAAGTTTGCCCATAGCCTGTACAGAGAGACACCATAAAACTATGGCACATAGGGATTCCCCTGTACTAAGCACAATTCAGCAGGAACAGCCCCCTAAGTTTGCTCATAGCCTGTACAGAGAGATACCATAAAACTATGGCACATAGGGATTCCCCTGTACTAAGCACAATTCAGCAGGAACAGCCCCCTAAATTTGCCCATAGCCTGTACAGAGAGACACCATAAAACTATGGCACATAGGGATTCCCCTGTACTAAGCACAATTCAGCAGGAACAGCCCCCTAAGTTTGCTCATGGCCTGTACAGAGAGATACCATAAAACTATGGCACATAGGGATTCCCCTGTACTAAGCACAATTCAGCAGGAACAGCCCCCTAAGTTTGCTCATAGCCTGTACAGAGAGATACCATAAAACTATGGCACATAGGGATTCCCCTGTACTAAGCACAATTCAGCAGGAACAGCCCCCTAAGTTTGCTCATAGCCTGTACAGAGATACCATAAAACTATGGCACATAGGGATTCCCCTGTACTAAGCACAATTCAGCAGGAACAGCCCCCTAAGTTTGCTCATAGCCTGTACAGAGAGATACCATAAAACTATGGCACATAGGGATTCCCCTGTACTAAGCACAATTCAGCAGGAACAGCCCCCTAAGTTTGCTCATAGCCTGTACAGAGAGATACCATAAAACTATGGCACATAGGGATTCCCCTGTACTAAGCACAATTCGGAATCTAAAGGAAAATGAACATTTTTGTGTCTTTTTAATGATATAAAGATATAAGGTAATTTTTTGGGTGAATCTGAGCTACTCAAGCCTTTATTATCCACAGTGATCTGATAGGGAATACTGGGGGGGGATGTGACATCTGTAAGAATGTAATTAATAGGCCCAGGCTAATAATAAATAAATCCCACTTTGCTGCATTTCTCTCTGATACGTGAGATGATTTTGCAGGGAGGATGAGTAGAAAGACGAGTGTGGGAGTCGGTTCCTGCTGCGGAGCTGGTTGCTGGGGGTTGGGGGATGCTGCACTGGGAATCCCTGTTATGAATAAATGATTATTTCTCCTCATTGCTGGTATTTATGAGACAGTAATTGGTGTTCCGCCGAGCGCCTGTTCAGATCAAACCTGGATGGGAGGCCGATAGATGGAACCTAAGTATCTGGCTCCCCATCGCTGCTAATTCCCTCCGAGCCCCCGGGGAAGGAGATAGAGAGACGCATTTAGGAAACACTCACTTCCCAGTCAAAATAGTAACCCGTCTCGGCTCCCTGTATCCTAAAGCATTTAGTGCTCCCCCGGGAAAGCTCCTATTCTGCTCTGGTAATACTATAGGTTTTGGTTTTGGTTAAACTACAACCTCCAACATCCTCCCAAGAGCCGAAAGGTTTAATGGGCTCAGTGTTCCTGCTATGGATTCTTCCATTTATGGTTCTGTTCTGCTGCTCACACCCCATATGAGTTCAGACCATGGCCTTGACTGCTCAGCTCCTATTATAACATAATAGGTGAAATGTATTGTTTGAGTGTAAGCTCCTGGGATCAGGGACCAGCGTCAGACTGGGCTGCCGGGGTACTGGGGAAAAACCCGGTGGGCCCCGGCAGCCCAGATCTGATTCCCCCCAGGGTGCTCCCGCGATCCTCCATCTTCCTCCCCCGACATGCTGCAGGTAAGTTTCTTTTAGGAGCGCTCAGGGGTGGGGGTTGGAGGGTGTTGGGTGCCTCTGCGGGGTGGGCACATTGGGGGGTGCAGGGGCCCCGGTGGGTCCTGCACCCCCAGTCTGACCCTGTCAGGGACCATGTTCCATCCTATCAGGATCGGCATTGATGCAACTAGTGCCCAGACACATTGGGGGTCTTTTTGAAAGAGGCATCTGGGGTGTCCCCAGGTTTGGATATAGGTATTATTGTACAGCGCTGCAGAATATGTTGGCGCTTTATAAATAAATGTTAATAATAATAATAATAGGGCAATGGCGAATATACTGTATATGTAGTACTGAGCCCAGGGTATGACTGGGGGGTGCAGGGCCACCGGGGCTCCCGCCCCAGGGGCCCTGCAGGTGCCCCCGCCAGTCGTGTCCCCTACCCCCCCAGGGGCCCCCCTAAACCCCCCGTAGGGCCCCCACCCGATGTCCTCCCCGAGAGCATATAAATTGAACGCGTCAGGGGAGAAACAGTCAGTAGGGGCCCACTATGGCCGGGGCCCACCAGGATTTTTCCCGGTGTCCCGGCGGCCCAGTCCGAGCCTGACTGAGCCACTTAGGCTTTCCCTACACATATAAATGTGCCAAGGCTTTGAGGTTTATAATGATTTCTGACCAACAGGCTATAAACAGACTCTCTCGTATACTTGCAGGGGTTACCTGATATCTCTTACAATAGGCTACCGACATAGAAAAATGTCTGAAATAAGCCAAACAGTATGGCAGCACCAACTATTTAGTGGGACATGCAAAAGCCATTTCCTATAAATGTACTAGAGGTTATTTACTAACACCAGGTAGGTTTGCTCAAATAGTCATAGCCCCGAGCAATTAGTTACTGGTTACTGCACTGGGGCACATTTGCCCATTGTTATTTAATAAACCCCAGAGGGCCCCAAACAAATGCTGGCCCCAGGGCCGCCATCAGGGGGCCCGGCCAATCTTTACTTTTAAAGGGCCGGGCCCTGTCATCCGATTGGTCGTGCCCCATGCTTATGTGTGACATCAGTACACATGGGGTGCAACCTTATGAAAGGGCCTGTCTTGCGGAGGAGAAGAAGAAGCAGAAGAAGCCGAAGAAGAAGATGCCAACTTTGGGAAGCACTGTCTATGGGGGGCACTGTGTATGGGGGAACTTTCTATGGAGGGCTCTGTCTATGGGGCAATTGGGGCTACTGTGTATGGGGCAATTGAGGGCACTGTATAGGGGGGGAAATTGGGGGCACAGTCTATGGGGGCAATTGGGGGCACTGTCTATGGGGGGGCGATTGGGGACACTGTCTATGGGGGCAATTGGGGCACTGTCTATGGAGGGGCAATTGGGGACACTGTCTTTGGGGGGCAATTGGGGGCCCTGTCTATGGGGGCACTGTGTATGGGCAATTGGGGGCACTGTGTATGGGGCAGTAGCGTTAAAGGGGCCCTGGCCAGCATAGCGTTAGGGGGCGCTGTGGTAGAGGGGCCCTAATACTTTTTATGTCTGTGTGTACTTTGTACTGATGGGAAGGCCCCAGACTCGTATGAAAAAGACTTATTTACCAATATAATCTAATAAGAGAGAAGGAGTAATTACTCATTAAGGCAGTGTAAATAGAGCTGGTCACCTTATTGGAAAAGCAACAAAGCCAGGGATGCGTGACTTTATGATGGCAATTCAATGCATTTGTTATTTTGCAGAAAGGAAGGCCCCCTGCCCCCACCCCGTAGGGTTTAAATGAGTAGAATCTTCATTTTCCTGGACTTTCTCGGAATCATTGGATTGGACGACTGTATTTGTAGGTTTACTTCCCCTTGGATTATTTCTTTGCCCTTGTGCTTTACTCAGGGAAACGTGTGAAATCTCCGCAGGGAGGAGGCAGGGAAAGCAAGTGATAAATGTCAGTGCAATTTACCCCCTGGTACCGTGTATCATTATTCACCTGTCACTGGGAGACAGTGGGTCGCGGTGTTGGCGAGGGATCCGGCTGCGCAGGGGCCAATACGTCACTCCCTGCAGCAACAACATTGGTTTTCTCTCTCCGCTGATCATTAAACACAATGAATATTTTGCAATAGCCCCATTTCTCTTGATTCTTGGCTTCTAAGATGATTTAATGTGCTCTACATAACGATCATTGCGTCATAATTCCACCTCCCCTTTAATTGCCTTTCAAATTAAAATTAAAAATAATAATAATTGGTGTTGCCTTTGATACTCCTTTCCCTGGATTTAAGCAGCAAATGTGGCCCCTCTGTATCTGTCAGGGAGTTAGGGAGCAGCGAGAGCCTCTGAGCTGAAACTGGAAAACCTTATAGAGGTACTACATAGGGATGCTCTCAATACATATATATTGGACTCAATAAACTTAACATATACAAATTCCTGAATCCTCAGACAAATGAAAAAGAGTCTGCAATTGATAGCATGGATGCACAGAAGGGACTGGGGCTGTGGGATAGCAGGTATAGTAGGGAGAGATGGTGCCTATAGTAGCAGTGGGGGGATAATAGCCTCTGGGAAGGGACTGGGGCTGTGGGATAGCAGGTATAGTAGGGAGAGATGGTGCCTATAGTAGCAGTGGGGGGATAATAGCCTCTGGGAAGGGACTGTGGCTGTGGGATAGCAGGTATAGTAGGGAGAGATGGTGCCTATAGTAGCAGTGGGGGGATAATAGCCTCTGGGAAGGGACTGGGGCTGTGGGATAGCAGGTATAGTAGGGAGAGATGGTGCCTATAGTAGCAGTGGGGGGATAATAGCCTCTGGGAAGGGACTGGGGCTGTGGGATAGCAGGTATAGTAGGGAGAGATGGTGCCTATAGTAGCAGTGGGGGGATAATAGCCTCTGGGAAGGGACTGGGGCTGTGGGATAGCAGGTATAGTAGGGAGAGATGGTGCCTATAGTAGCAGTGGGGGGATAATAGCCTCTGGGAAGGGACTGTGGCTGTGGGATAGCAGGTATAGTAGGGAAAGATGGTGCCTATAGTAGCAGTGGGGGGATAATAGCCTCTGGGAAGGGACTGGGGCTGTGGGATAGCAGGTATAGTAGGGAGAGATGGTGCCTATAGTAGCAGTGGGATAATAGCCTCTGGGAAGGGACTGGGGCTGTGGGATAGCAGGTATAGTAGGGAGAGATGGTGCCTATAGTAGCAGTGGGGGGATAATAGCCTCTGGGAAGGGACTGTGGCTGTGGGATAGCAGGTATAGTAGGGAGAGATGGTGCCTATAGTAGCAGTGGGGGGGATAATAGCCTCTGGGAAGGGACTGGAGCTGTGGGATAGCAGGTATAGTAGGGAGAGATGGTGCCTATAGTAGCAGTGGGGGGATAATAGCCTCTGGGAAGGGACTGGGGCTGTGGGATAGCAGGTAGTAAAGTGACATGTAGTTCAGCAACAGCAGGAGAGGCACATGTCATACTTAATATAAAATGTGAAGCCCCTGAAGCCCATTTAGCCCTGAGCCCCGCGGCACTCTATTCTATACAAGAGACAAACACACCTTTCTCTCTCTCTCCCCATCTAACACTCCCCCCCCCCCCACACACCTATGCACCTCCCGGAATAGCATCTCCATGGCAACACGGATGCGCCTGCAATCCTGTATTATGCATTAGGAAGCTCTGCATCCCTCGCTCATCGCCTGCCTCGATATTTCAGCACAGACTGCAGCAAACGTCAGCCAATCGGATCCCTCCCTGCCCGGTGCCAAGTGGCCTGTACTCTTGATTCATAATTTCTGATAGAAATTCCTTTTAAGGCCTCACGTAGGCAGAATGCGGCGCATGGAATATTGATGGAAGGAGCTGGTTAAAAGCTTTCCCTGTCAAGTCAGTGTCTCGCAATGATTGCATCTCTGGCTAAAGACCCGCTCTGAGCTCTTACATCAGCACTTCCCATTCTAGATATTCTTGGAACAATGGCGGAGCAATATTCCCACATGTCTGTAACCTTCTTATGAGCTAAGGGGGGGCCTTGGCCTAATCATGGACCACAAACAAGGCCTAATAGTCTGTGCTATGAACAATCAGACATTATTAGAGCTAATAATAATAATAATAATAATCTTTGACTGCCGTCATGCTGATTGCCTGCCATTATATCAGGGTTCAAACAGTTGAGTGTATGGGCTGCGACTAGGCAAGACTCCACACTCTGATTGGTCATCTTATGAGCAGCCTTATTGGACGAGCCCATGCTTCTCACCCTGAATTGCTATTCTGGGAGGATAATTCAGCAATATCTATCAGCAGAGAATGTTCTACAGAACGTTCTCCAGTGATTGTTCAATTTCTCTAGTTTAACCACGTATGTTACACGCCATCGCCGATGACCAGTTTGCACCCCTGAGCCCAAGTCCTCAGTAGTTAGGCCTAAAGCTTAATACCACCCCAATTCTTTGGAGGAGTTAAGTACAGGGCTCCGTCGGCAGCTCTTAGTGCCCCTTTATTTGCACGTGTGGCATTTAAAAAATGTTCCATACAATTTAATATCAGTTTCATTGGTGCCACTTAAGGTGGCCATACACGTTAAGATCCGCTCACTTTGCGAGGTCGCCAAATGAGCGGATCTTCTCCCCATATCCCCACCTACGGGTGGGCGATATTGGGTGAATTTAGGCTAATTTGGTCGTTTGGACCTGGGGCCAAATTAGAACACCGTTAATAGGTGCAATTGGTTCGGGGACCACATCAACGAGTTGATGCAGTCCCCGATCCAACTACATTTTTTAACCTGCCCGATCCATATCTGGGTGATATCTCGGTTGGGCAGGCCTGTCGTTTGTCCCCCTACAAAGGCTGGGACCGATCCCGTGTATGGCCACCTTTACCCTATCAAGATGTTTTTGGACCATGGGAAGGGACACACAGACACAATGGGAGAAGATACAACTCCATTGCCTGGTTGTAACTGAACCCCAGAAGGCATTAGTCAAAGACACCACCAATGGTAGTAACTGAGAATGGGATTATGGTGGGTTTCCTGTGGTTATGGAAGAAAGATTTGAAGGCGCAAACAGGTGAATAACAGTGAAACCATCTTGCTGTGAGGCTGTAGGACAGCGATGCACAAAGCAGCAGACGCCTCCTCACTGGGCAGGAAATGCATTCTTTGTTTAGTCGCCCACTGCTCGCTCTTTCCCAATGCTTCTCGCCGGGGATGCGGCTCGATAACGTCACACAAGCTATTGGCTTTGTGCCATCCACAATGACACGCACCGCCCCTTCCTTACGCTGCCATGAATCACACTACTCCTGTGTTATTGGAAGATACTCTTCTATGTTTGAGAAGCTTTCTCATTCACTTGGCCCTTAACAAATATCCTTTGCTATAACTTGAGACCCCATGGGCAGCAGTAAAAGGATTGGTGGGTATTGTTACACTCGCTGCACTCAACCACAATTGTACTACTTGTTCTCTTTAATTATACCCTCTCAGTCTACACATGTTCCTTAGCCAACGAATGTGGAATTAGTACTTTTAACTTCAATAGAAATGAAATGTCTATTTCTTTGTTGCCCCAGTGGACCATTTTATATTCAGGGGTTCAGGTGTGGATGATACCTTGGATTCACATTTGGTTTAGCTGAACCCTTAGCAGAGGTGACTCTATGGCTTCAGTGAGATGATGATCCAGTCCTGGCATTTTTAATATCGCGTTCGAGACCAAATACAACACTGTCCAATGGCAAGAAAACACCAAATATAAAACTAACCCAAAACAAGAAGGAATACCATAGTACACAAGGCCAAGACAGACTAAATAGAACAATACCCAAGTCCAAAACAAGACAAAATACAACCCAAAGTCAAGACCAAATATAACAGCACCCAAGACAAGTATAAATACCACGGCACCTAAGGCTAAGACAAGACTAAATACAACAATACCCAAGGTCAAAACAAGACAAATTACAACAGAACTCAAGGTCCAGACAATAAAAAAAATCAACAGTGCTCAAGGTCAAGACTAGACCATATACAACAGAACCCAAAGTCCATGCAAGACCAAGTACAACAGTACCTAAAACAAAGATTAAATACAGCAGCACCAAAGTCAAGAGAAGACCAACTGAAACAGTACCCAAAGTCAAGAGAAGACCAAATGTAATATTAAAGTCAAGACCAAATACAACAGTACACAAGGCCAAGACAAGGCCGAATATAACAGCACTCAAGACCAAGAAATGAACAAATACTACAGTAACCAAGCCCAAGACCAACTGCAACAGTACTCAAGACTACATAGAGCAGCACCATAGTCAAGGCAAGATTCAAGTACCCCACGTCAAGACAAGATCAAAACCAATACCAACAAAAGACCAAATACAACACTGCACAAGACAAAGAAAAGAATGGATACAATGGTACCAAAGACAAGGCCAAATAAAACAGAACCCAAGACCAAGACAAGATACAACAGTACACAAGACAAAGTCAAGACCAAATACAACAATACCCAAAACCAAGACAATATCAAAAACAACAGCACCAAGCCAAGAAAAGTACAATACAACATTACCCAAGGCAAGAACAAAGACATCCAACAATACCCATTACCAAGATGAGATTAATTATTACAGTACAAAAGACCAGGAAAAGACTGGATAAAGCTGCTGAATTGTGCTTAGTACAGGGGAATCCCTATGTGCCATAGTTTTATGGTATCTCTCTGTACAGGCTATGAGCAAACTTAGGGGGCTGTTCCTGCTGAATTGTGCTTAGTACAGGGGAATCCCTATGTGCCATAGTTTTATGGTATTTCTCTGTACAGACTATGAGCAAACTTAGGGGGCTGTTCCTGCTGAATTGTGCTTAGTACAGGGGAATCCCTATGTGCCATAGTTTTATGGTATCTCTCTGTACAGGCTATGAGCAAACTTAGGGGGCTGTTCCTGCTGAATTGTGCTTAGTACAGGGGAATCCCTATGCTGCTATAGTTTTATGGTATCTCTCTGTACAGGCTATGAGCAAACTTAGGGGGCTGTTCCTGCTGAATTGTGCTTAGTACAGGGGAATCCCTATGTGCCATAGTTTTATGGTATTTCTCTGTACAGACTATGAGCAAACTTAGGGGGCTGTTCCTGCTGAATTGTGCTTAGTACAGGGGAATCCCTATGTGCCATAGTTTTATGGTATCTCTCTGTACAGGCTATGAGCAAACTTAGGGGGCTGTTCCTGCTGAATTGTGCTTAGTACAGGGGAATCCCTATGCTGCTATAGTTTTATG
Source organism: Xenopus tropicalis (assembly GCF_000004195.4). NCBI lineage: Eukaryota > Metazoa > Chordata > Amphibia > Anura > Pipidae > Xenopus > Xenopus tropicalis. The sequence continues at coordinate 82,779,214 of NC_030685.2, read as the reverse complement.
GTATCTCTCTGTACAGGCTATGAGCAAACCTAGGGGGCTGTTCCTGCTGAATTGTGCTTAGTACAGGGGAATCCCTATGTGCCATAGTTTTATGGTATTTCTCTGTACAGGCTATGAGCAAACTTAGGGGGCTGTTCCTGCTGAATTGTGCTTAGTACAGGGGAATCCCTATGTGCCATAGTTTTATGGTATTTCTCTGTACAGGCTATGAGCAAACTTAGGGGGCTGTTCCTGCTGAATTGTGCTTAGTACAGGGGAATCCCTATGTGCCATAGTTTTATGGTATCTCTCTGTACAGGCTATGAGCAAACTTAGGGGGCTGTTCCTGCTGAATTGTGCTTAGTACAGGGGAATCCCTATGTGCCATAGTTTTATGGTATTTCTCTGTACAGGCTATGAGCAAACTTAGGGGGCTGTTCCTGCTGAATTGTGCTTAGTCCAGGGGAATCCCTATGTGCCATAGTTTTATGGTATCTCTCTGTACAGGCTATGAGCAAACTTAGGGGGCTGTTCCTGCTGAATTGTGCTTAGTCCAGGGGAATCCCTATGCTGCCATAGTTTTATGGTATCTCTCTGTACAGGCTATGAGCAAACTTAGGGGGCTGTTCCTGCTGAATTGTGCTTAGTACAGGGGAATCCCTATGCTGCCATAGTTTTATGGTATCTCTCTGTACAGGCTATGAGCAAACTTAGGGGGCTGTTCCTGCTGAATTGTGCTTAGTACAGGGGAATCCCTATGCTGCCATAGTTTTATGGTATCTCTCTGTACAGGCTATGAGCAAACTTTGAATTTGCCAATTCCAGTACTCAATGAAAGCAAAGGTGTATCCTAGCATAGGTATTTCCCTGGTATTTGATAAATATATATTTAATTATATTTTATATCCTCACAGACTGGAACATTTTCAGTGCAACTGGTTTATTCCAAGATCCCAAGATCATCGTCCCCGTTCAACTGCAACAAAGCGGAGAGCAGTTTGGCTGATCTGTGAGTAAGACAGGACACATGCTCCTCTCTGGAAATGAGGCGTTAATTGACATTGATTTCTCATTTAATAGTTTGTCAGCCAAGCTGCTTAAACTGCACAGTTCACAAAAAGACAGATCTAGGCAAATTGATTTTGTGCTCCCATCTGCCGTACATACGGAGCATATTTGCACTTAAACATAAATGACAACGAGTGAAGTTCTTCCTAACCTGCTTTAACCCAAAATAATGTTTTATATTTTCAAATCACTATTAGCATTAAAGGGAAACTGTACCTATGTTTATCTGCAGAACTGTGGAATGATTAGTTATACAGGTATGGGACCCGTTATCCAGAATGCTCAGGACCTGGGGTTTTCCGGATAAGGGATCCTTCCATAATTTAGATCTCCTACCTTAAGTCTGCTAATAAAATTATTTAATCAGTGATTAAACCCAATAGGATTATTTTGACTCCATTATTATGACTTAATTATATCTTAGATGGGATCAAGTACAGGTACTGTTTTATTATTACAGAGAAAAGGGAATCATTTAACCATTAAATAAACCCAATAGGGCTGTTCTGCCCCAATAAGGGGTAATTATATCTTAGTTGGGATCAAGTACAGGTACTGTTTTATTATTACAGAGAAAAGGGAATCATTTTACCATTAAATAAACCCAATAGGGCTGTTCTGCCCCCAATAAGGGGTAATTATATCTTAGTTGGGATCAAGTACAGGTACTGTTTTATTATTACAGAGAAAAGGGAATCATTTAACCATGAAATAAACCCAATAGGGCTGTTCTGCCCCCAATAAGGGGTAATTATATCTTAGTTGGGATCAAGTACAGGTACTGTTTTATTATTACAGAGAAAAGGGAATCATTTAACCATGAAATAAACCCAATAGGGCTGTTCTGCCCCAATAAGGGGTAATTATATCTTAGTTGGGATCAAGTACAGGTACTGTTTTATTATTACAGAGAAAAGGGAATCATTTAACCATGAAATAAACCCAATAGGGCTGTTCTGCCCCCAATAAGGGGTAATTATATCTTAGTTGGGATCAAGTACAGGTACTGTTTTATTATTACAGAGAAAAGGGAATCATTTAACCATGAAATAAACCCAATAGGGCTGTTCTGCCCCAATAAGCGGTAATTATATCTTAGTTGGGATCAAGTACAGGTACTGTTTTATTATTACAGAGAAAAAGGAAACCATTTTTAAAAATGTGAATTATTTGATTCAAATGGAGTCTATGGGAGATGGCTTTTCTGTAATTCGGAACTTTCTGGATAATGGGTTTCCGGATAAGGGGTCCGTTACCTGTACCTATAGAGACATAGCCCTATGATTTATTCTTGAAGCTCCATCTTTTTGCATTGGCTGTGGCCCCTTATCTGTAAAGTCTGCTGAACAGGGTTGTAACCCAATGGGTGCCAGGCAGACAAGAATTATTGGGTGCTGTTGTGGATCCTGACTAATGTGCAATTTGATTTATGGGGAAAGGGGAGAAGGACTGAAGATATTTGGCTTCTAGTTCCGCTCGTCTCTAACACAATTGCTTTGTACCCAATGTACATTCATGGTTCTGGCTCGGAATGGAGCGGGGCTAGGAGACAGCGCGATGCTCTGAGGTCACATTGTCTGGGACTCAGAGTGACAGAGCAGACAGAGGCTGTGATGGGTGGGGGGCAGAGCCCTAGGGATTGGCAGCGGCAGAAACTGAGAAATGCTGAAAATGATGAAATACCATTTTGTTTTAATGAGCAGAAGACACAAAGGGAGGCTTTACAGTCTGGGGACGTAGCAGCGACTTGCTGACAAGACAGAGAATTGATCATATCCGTGTAACTACCCTACATGTTGTTGCATGATGAGATAATTATATATTTTTTATCAGACCACCACTCTCTCCTGTCTCTTCCGCTGCTATCTCTGCCTCAGGAGAGCAATTCTTTGGTTTTTATTTTCTTTACTTCCTACAGTCTTCTTTCTATATGCTTATAAATGCATGCTGCAAGCTATTGTTATACCTGCCCATCCTGCCTACTATCCCCATCCCTCTCCAACCTCCCCAGTATGCTCATTCCTATCTAGCCTGCCCAATACCTACTTGTTCAGTCTGCCCACATCCCTAATATCCCCCCCCCCCAGCCGGTCCATCATCCTCATCCCTATCCAACCTCCCCAGTATGCTCATTCCTATCTAGCCTGCCCAATACCTACCTGTTCTGCCTGCCCACATCCCTAATACCCCCCCAGCCTGTCCATCATCCTCATCCCTATCCAACCTTCCCAGTATGCTCATTCCTATCTAGCCTGCCCAATACCTACTTGTTCAGCCTGCCCACATCCCTAATACCCCCCCCCCCAGCCTGTCCATCATCCTCATCCCTATCCAACCTTCCCAGTATGCTCATTCCTATTTAGCCTGCCCAATACCTACTTGTTCAGCCTGCCCATGTCCCTAATACTCCCCCCCCAGCCGGTCCATCATCCTCATCCCTATCCAACCTTCCCAGTATGCTTATTCCTATCTAGCCTGCCCAATACCTACTTGTTCAGCCTGCCCATGTCCCTAATACTCCCCCCCCCCCCAGCCTGTCCATCATCCTCTTGCCTCTCCAGGCATGATTCTGCAACAGTACAGAATTGGGGGTATTTTTAAGATAAAATACAATGGTACTTTAGACCAAGACAAGACCGAATATAACAGCACCCAAGACAAGAATAAATACTATAGTATCTAAGGCCAAGGCAAGACTAAAAAGAACAATACCCAAGGTCAAAACAAGACTAAATACAACTGTACTCAAGGCCAAGAAAAGACCAAATATAACTGTGCCCAAAGTCAAGACCAAATACATCTGTACTCAAGGTCGAAGACAAAATACAACGGAACTCTCATGCCACTCCAGCCTGTTCAATATCCTTATAATATATAATATATAATCCCAGTACCTATGCAATCAGCCCACTGTGCTCAAACTCTCCATGATACTCAATACCCCTCAACTCCTCCATCCTGCTCAATATCGTTCTACTCCACTATCTTGAAAATTATCCCTATACCTCCCCAGCCTGCCCAGTATCTCATACTTCATTCCTTATACTATCTTTATTCCCCACTAGTCTGCCCACTATATTCCTATCTTTTCAGCCCAAATATCTTCATAACCCTTTACATGTACACCCCCCTCCTCCCATATCTCCAGCTATTCTTATACCAGTTCTGTCAGCCCCCCTCAGTGTGAGACAGGGGGAGGAGGAGCCCACCTCAGTGTGAGACAGGGGGAGGAGCTCACCTCAGTGTGAGACAGGAGGAGGAGCTCACCTCAGTGTGAGTCAGGGGAGGAGAAGCCCACCTCAGTGTGAGCCATGGAGAGGAGGAGCCCACCTCAGTGTGAGACAGGGGGAGGAGGAGCCCACCTCAGTGTGAGACAGGGGGAGGAGGAGCCCACCTCGGGCACACTGCCCCACCAATACACCCCAGAGCTAAGGAAGGGCCCACCACCCAACTCCAGATTACCCTTTCCATCAGAGCAAAGATTACTGTGACCAATCCAGGCACATTTCGGCCCCTCTCACGATGCACCAAACAGCCAGCCAATGCTCTGGGGCTACTGGGACCAAGGGTTTTTTCCAGTGCCTGGCCGGCCAGTCCAACCCTGAGCCAACTAGCTTCAAACAACAGTTAAAAGATATTGGTCTACTGTTTGAAAGAAACGTTGGTTACTATGGGTTACTAGACCCATACTGACCACACTGATCCCCCAGTACAGACTGCATTCTGCAATGTTGGAGAATGACCACCATTTTGGTTGGCACAGATGTTCTTTCTAGGACAGACATAGTAAAGCACCAAGGAAAAGACAAGAAAGCCAACGTTCTGTTTCAGTTGCAATGCAGCTGGCTGTAAGACATTCTGTATATAAGCGTGGGTTGTTGAATAATCATATCCTCAAGTCATTTATTTGTGCCAGAATAGAAACTGGGTGCTTTATGCTGAAATTACAGGCTGCAATATGTATGTGCCCAATATAGGAGGAGGTATTTTTAGAGAGCCATTGCTGATGCACAACCTGTAGCCCAATGCAGTGTGACTAAGGGGCCGTGACTAATAATGCCAATCTATAATATTATTAGCTCAGCAGTTGCAGAAGGAAAACTGGTTTATATGGATTCCTGAGCAGGTGGCACTGAGCTTGAATGCGCTTTAATTTAAGCTCTTTATAAGCAGCAATTATGGACCAATGGTCCTGCCCACACCACTTTTATCCACATGTAGACCAGCGATGGACCGAGGGACAGGTTTTGATGTGAACTTGGCATCAGAAAAAGAGACAAAAGAACATGATTGACAATGGCAGAATGATATATTGGGTTTATACTGTGCTCCTCCCAAACCTGTGCTTCCAGGACTATCAAGGTTAATGCCTTTTCAGATGGTTTTGTCCATAGTTAAGGCACTGGCCAAGTGGGCGGACTGGCCCACCAGGATACCTGCCATGGCAAGACTTTTAAACATTGGTATTTAATTAAATATTGTTATTTAATATTATTATTAACATTTATTTATAAAGCGCCAACATACCCCGCAGCGCTGTACAATAAGTGGGTTCCATACATTGGGCATACAGAGTAACATATAAAGCAATCAGTAACCGATACAAGAGGTGAAGAGGGCCCTGCCCAAAAGAGCTTACAATCTACAAAGTTCCAATGAAACAAGTAGGGTCCCGGAAATGAACCCCAGGTTTAAACAAATGAGGCGGTTCCTAAATTGGACTAAATGATGGCGATTGAGCAATTGAATAGGGAATATTGTAGGGAATATGGAGGCTGGCATGTCCGTGTCACTCACAGCTCTGAGCCATATGTCTTGCATTGCACAGACACAGATTGGGAGAAGTGCGAAGAAAACAGCCTCATTGTGACAGATAGGACAGAATGTAAGGTAAAAATAAATCACTTATGTTTCCCTTCTGTGATGCTGGAAAATTACTGGCCTTCCTGCAAAACTCCAGCCACTCAGCACTGCCATAAAGTGATACTGACACGACAAAACTACTCTTCAGAGTATGAATGGTGCCTATAGGTCACGTTGATCATTTCTCACTGATAAACCTGATTCTGTAAGTAATTGTTACTAATGTTCCTAACCTGCCTGGCCCTTTCAGCCTGTCAGTTGCAGCTCCTAATGCTAACGGACTCCTGCAGCACAAATATGGCCGCCCCCTCGCAGAGGAGCATGGGGAATGTATAATGTAAAAGCACTGGGTACATAATTTAATGGCAAAATTGTAAATAGCATGCAAAGGCAGGGTTATAATTGTTGTAAAAAAGGGTTAATTCTTGGTCAGTATCTCAATAAGGGAGCTGCAAACAGATTAGGGCCCCACTCTCTGTTAGCCCCCCCCAGCCCTGCCAATCAGCACCTTAATGCAAAGGCAAAGTGCAAAAAGTTTCTATTATACCTCTAATGTGTCTCTTGACTGTGCAGGCAAAACAGAAGTAGGTTATTAACTACTGTACGGTAGCATGACAGCAACAATTTCTTTGAAGGGGCCCATGCACATAGCAACCCCAACCAATGTCCAGGGGGCAATGACTAGTGATGAGCGAAAAATTTGCGAAACAGCAAAAAAAATTGTTGCCCACGGCTATTCTTTTGTCGCCCACGGCTTTTATTTTGTCGCCCCCAGGTATTATTTTGTCGCACGGCTATTCTTTTGTCACCCGCGGCTATTATTTAGTTGCGTGGCTATTCTTTTGTCGCCCGCGGCGACGCCCGAGACAATTTTTGGACATGTGAATTTTTCCGCGGCAAATTTTTTCATCCGTTTCGCAAAACAATCCGCCAATGGCGAAATGTTGGAATTCGCCACGAATCCATGCCTGGCAAAACATTTCGCCCATCACTAGCAATAACCCATCACATCGAACCCCCCCACGCACATGCGTGAAGGGGGGGGGAGGTGCAGGGGCGAGGTGGCCGATTGGGTTTTCTAGGGTGCCCCTGCATGTGGGGCTCATTTATAAACACTGGGCAAATTTGCACCTGGGCAGTAACCCATAGCAACCAATCAGTGATCACATTTTCCAGCCTTGTAGGTGTAACAATGAAAGTAGCCTTCTGATTGGTGATAATGGTGATAAATGTGCCCAGTGTTGACCACAGTAGCAGAATGTTCAGGATAGCATCCCACACTCCGGGTCACAGCTTATCAACGAAAGGGCCTTCCCCTATTATGGAACCCGGGTATGTTGTGACTGTGGGCATCTGTTGGCATGAGATGATCAGGGTCAGACTGGACAGGAGAGGGGCCGGGGGTAAATCTGGTGGGCCCCAGTCCTCGTGTGCCCTGCCAACCCAGACCCGATCCCCGTTGGAGCTCCCTAATGAAACTCCCAGACATGGGGGGCCCCTTTGGGTATGTGGGCTGTGGCAGGGGCCCCAAGGCAGCGACACTGATGGGCCCTACACACCCCAGTCCGACCCTGGAGACCAGAGATATTTCCCTCTCATGGTGCATAAAGCTGCAGGAGTGTGGCGCATACCGTGGGCAGTTTGGGGGGATGGCCTAGAAGTTAGATCTGATTTATTTGAGCAGCAGTTTGATGGATGTGAGTATTTGTACAAGCTCAGCTACTATGTGCCTATTTATCTTCTTGTTTCACATTACTGACTACTGGTTTGCACCTCCGGGGATCACTGACTCCCCCCCACATCCATTTTACACCCCCCCCCCCATAGGTAGCAGCTGCAGAAAACAAAGCACCTAATGTACAGTAAGAGCTTTTATCAAGGTCTCCTACACGGCTTGTGTGCAGTCTGGGCTGTCGCTGTGAGTCAGTGAGAAGCGGAGATGCCAGAACGCGCTGTTCCATTACAGAGAGTGGGTGTCAGAGCTGGCGGATAGAAGCTGGCGGATAGGAGCTGATGGAAATGCACTTTAAGTGCTTGCTGGCTGCCACTATCTCGCAAGTGCCACGTTGGGTGCTTAATGGAGATTCTATTGAGCAATATTAACAGGGAAGAACAGTACTGTAATGACTGTGAATGCTGCAGCCTGCACAGGAATCTGAAATTAGGTGGAAAATTAGCAAACCATGTAGCTGTTACTGAACTATAATACCCATAAATAGTAATGAGAGAAGCTGTCCTGTTTGATTCGCCGCAAAATGTTATCATTTACAGTAGGGGGTACATTATCCCTTATAATATATGAGTGATACTCAGAGTTCCCTGTATAACTCAGCCTGCAGCCTTGTGCCTTTATATGGGCACAGAACCCCTCAGTGACTGCTAATATCCTTATCATTTACAGTAGGGGGTACATTATCCCTTATAATACATGAGTGATACTCAGAGTTCCCTGTATAACTCAGCCTGCAGCCTTGTGCCTTTATATGGGCACAGAACCCCTCAGTGACTGCTAATATCCTTATCATTTACAGTAGGGGGTACATTATCCCTTATAATACATGAGTGAAACTCAGAGTTCCCTGTATAACTCAGCCTGCAGCCTTGTGCCTTTATATGGGCACAGAACCCCTCAGTGACTGCTAATATCCTTATCATTTACAGTAGGGGGTACATTATCCCTTATAATACATGAGTGATACTCAGAGTTCCCTGTATAACTCAGCCTGCAGCCTTGTGCCTTTATATGGGCACAGAACCCCTCAGTGACTGCTAATATCCTTATCATTTACAGTAGGGGGTACATTATCCCTTATAATACATGAGTGATACTCAGAGTTCCCTGTATAACTCAGCCTGCAGCCTTGTGCCTTTATATGGGCACAGAACCCCTCAGTGACTGCTAATATCCTTATCATTTACAGTAGGGGGTACATTATCCCTTATAATATATGAGTGATACTCAGAGTTCCCTGTATAACTCAGCCTGCAGCCTTGTGCCTTTATATGGGCACAGAACCCCTCAGTGACTGCTAATATCCTTATCATTTACAGTAGGGGGTACATTATCCCTTATAATACATGAGTGATACTCAGAGTTCCCTGTATAACTCAGCCTGCAGCCTTGTGCCTTTATATGGGCACAGAACCCCTCAGTGACTGCTAATATCCTTATCATTTACAGTAGGGGGTACATTATCCCTTATAATACATGAGTGATACTCAGAGTTCCCTGTATAACTCAGCCTGCAGCCTTGTGCCTTTATATGGGCACAGAACCCCTCAGTGACTGCTAATATCCTTATCATTTACAGTAGGGGGTACATTATCCCTTATAATACATGAGTGATACTCAGAGTTCCCTGTATAACTCAGCCTGCAGCCTTGTGCCTTTATATGGGCACAGAACCCCTCAGTGACTGCTAATATCCTTATCATTTACAGTAGGGGGTACATTATCCTTTATAGAAATAAAATATGCTGCAGTTCAGGGAACTCTTTATAGTATTTATCTATTTTAAATTTTGTCTCCAGCTTATCCACATTACAAATACCCTGGGAAGCGGTGCTTGAGCTACAACATTAGTCCTAGAATTTAGGAACTGGGAGCATTTTTATTCCATGATCCCGGAACTCCATGTCCTGATATTAAACCAATTCCTGTGCCGCTAGTTTGACTCCTCCTTACAAATGGGGGTCACTGACCCCGGCAGCCAAAACCTATTGCTCTGTGAGGCTCCAGTTTTATTGTTATTGTTACTTTTTATTTCATATCATTCTATTTAGACCCTCCTCTTTTCATAGGCCTGCCTCTCTGTCAAACTACTGCCTGGTTTCTAGGTTAAATTAGACCCTAGCAACCAGATAGCTGCTGAAATTCCTGAAGAGTGAAATAAGTGGAAACATTTTTACCTGCTCAGAATTGTCTATTTAAATTCCAAGAACCAGATTACCTTGTAAAGGGTTTAGTTGAACTATAACAAACTAAGACAACTATTCAATTTACTTTCTAAACAAAATACTGGTGCTTTTTTATTATACTAATGCAATAGTATTTATTAATGCAGCCCCCCAATTGTATTTAAGTGCTGTAATTAAAAGTGTCTTTATATCAATAGTACCTAACAAGGATGTAGCTGAACTACAACAAGATACAAGAACAAGAAAGAGTGAAATAAGACCAACTGCAAATGGTCTCAGAATACTAAAAGTTCATTTTAAAGGTGAGCTTCCCCTTTAACATTCTAGATACACTTCTTCCTACCGACAAGATGTATTTCTAACTGAAAGCCCAATAATACACTTTGTATTTATGCTCTATAGAAATAAAACTGCTGATTGTAGCAACTCCTCGCTGTCGGCAGTCAGTGGCACTTGTTTTATTTGCAGGAGGTGCTTCTGTAGCTGAAATATTTAGGGCTCGGCAGGTCCCTCCCAGGGGGCCGGTGCCACAGCAACACATTTCAGGCTGTGAATAAGTCTTGAGCGGTGATTAGTGAGAGCAAAACAAGCACCATATGGAGAGAAACGAACTCACGGAACTCAGGGCCAGAGATAAGTGAGTGGGAGGAGCACAAACAGTTAACCAGAAAGCCTGTATGTAACAATCTGTCCTCTGATAGGCCAACGAGGATGGGCCAAGTTCAACAGAGGCTACTGGGGGCCAGTGGGTAGCCACAAACACTACACTTGGCCAACTGGATTTTCTACCTTTGTATCTGATAAACCCAATAAGATCTAGACTGGGAGAGAAGCAGCTTGGGATCTCATTCATGGGTCGATGGGTTCAACGAATCAGCAGCTGAACTCGGCCCTCGTATGGATTCCTTTATCCCAGAACTTGGGAAATTACATTGGATGTAACTGTTTAAAATGGTTCCTTATTGAGCCTTAGAGATGTACAGGCCTTAATGTAGTGCAGAAACATGTATGTAAGCTTTTCTCAGCCAATCGGAATGCACAATGGAGCTGAGGCTGCTCTCTTAGCCAACTGATTATTTGCTGTCCAGTGACCCCCTGAAACGTTAATAGATGTTACCCCAGTGTTTCTATATATCTGTAACCTTGTTATGGGCTAAGGGGGCCCAGCCTGAAGGCCAGTTAGGGGGGGATTTGGGGTGAGTGCTTATTTGTGCCCTGGGTACCCCTGGAACTATAGCGGGGTGACTGTTACCCCAGTGTTTCTATATATCTGTAACCTTGTTATGGGCTAAGGGGGCCCAGCCTGAAGGCCAGTTAGGGGGGGATTTGGGGTGAGTGCTTATTTGTGCCCTGGGTACCCCTGGAACTATAGCGGGGTGACTGTTACCCCAATGTTTCTATATATCTGTAACCTTGTTATGGGCTACGGGGGCCCAGCCTGAAGGCCAGTTAGGGGGGGATTTGGGGTGAGTGCTTATTTGTGCCCTGGGTACCCCTGGAACTATAGCAGGGTGACTGTTACCCCAATGTTTCTATATATCTGTAACCTTGTTATGAGCTAAGGGGGCCCAGCCTGAAGGCCAGTTAGGGGGGATTTGGGGTGAGTGCTTATTTGTGCCCTGGGTACCCCTGGAACTATAGCAGGGTGACTGTTACCCCAATGTTTCTATATATCTGTAACCTTGTTATGGGCTAAGGGGGCCCAGCCTGAAGGCCAGTTAGGGGGGGATTTGGGGTGAGTGCTTATTTGTGCCCTGGGTACCCCTGGAACTATAGCAGGGTGACTGTTACCCCAATGTTTCTATATATCTGTAACCTTGTTATGGGCTAAGGGGGCCCAGCCTGAAGGCCAGTTAGGGGGGGATTTGGGGTGAGTGCTTATTTGTGCCCTGGGTACCCCTGGAACTATAGAAGGGTGACTGTTACCCCAATGTTTCTATATATCTCTCATGTATAATAAGGGATAATATACCCCCTACTGTAAATGATAAGGATATTAGCAGTCACTGAGGGGCTCTGTGCCCATATAAAGGCACAAGGCTGCAGGCTGAGTTATACAGGGAACTCTGAGTATCACTCATGTATTATAAGGGATAATGTACCCCCTACTGTAAATGATAAGGATATTAGCAGTCACTGAGGGGTTCTGTGCCCATATAAAGGCACAAGGCTGCAGGCTGAGTTATACAGGGAACTCTGAGTATCCCTTGTATAAGGGATAATGTACTTACTATTGTAAATTATAAGAATATTAGAAGTCCCTAGGGAGTTCTATGACCATAGAAAGACACAAAGCTGTACCACAAGGTCATGGAATTGTTTTTTTATATTGTTTTTATATTTTAAGCTTTAAGTGCAGTTATTTCTATCGATAAGCAAGCTTTCATTATATATAACAGAGAATAAAATGACAACTACGCTGTTAGAAGAAGAAAAAAATTTAGGAGACATGCAGTATATAATGTTTCACTGGGCCACTGGGCTTTATGGGAGTCAAATACATAAGTTGGATATGAATTCAATGTATATCATAAAAAATTGGGGATGGAGTGATAACAAATAGCGTACTGTCAATATGTTTCCATATAAGCACTGTGTATTTTATCTCCCCATGCTTGTTATATATTTAGCGCATAGAAAATGGTTAAACGGTTATTAAGGGAAATGAGCTAAATGTGTCCCTTTACGTAGGCAGAGATGATGCAATAATTGCCCAGGGCCGGCCGATACCTTATCTGTCTATAATTGACCCTGCGGTTAAACACAATAAGAGCTGTTTGACAGTAACGGGCGAGTTATAGTGAAAACACAAAAGAGCACAGATTATTAGCCTTGTCCTTAATAAACTCCTCCTTATCAGTAAAGCATCAAAGAGAGACTTATGATCTAGGCCCCTATCCTCATGGATGGCAATGCCCTTATTTACAGCAAAGCTTGTTATTTAGATAAATTCATTGCAGATTTTGTTGGAATAAACACCTTTTTGTTGCCCCGTTCCAGCTGCTTTTGCTCTCTCCAGCCTTAGGCTGCTGGGTGGGGGCTGCAGTTCAACAACAGCTGGTGACAGAGAAAAACATAATTAAATCTCATGTGTTGTGGGGGGGGTTTGATCTCCCCCTCCTCTTGTCAATTAAATCCCAGTTCCTAATATTTATTAATTGTACCGTAAGCCACAATAGGGCTGATTATAACAGCAATGCTGCGACTTTGCTCTCTATTCAGCACCAAGGGCAGCTCCCTGGCTGTGCACTGTCTGTTCTCGCTGCTCAACGAGGCACAATGGGAAGGATAGCCGGTGCCTATACACCTCCTCCAATCAGAGAGGCCTACATAGACCTAAGAACCGGCATTGGAAAATAAACCCCCCCATAAAAATAAAAAATAAAAATCACAAATTGCTATGACCCCCATAAATATATATATATATATATATATATATACAGAATACATACTGTTATCCGGAATGCTCGGGACCAAGGGTATTCCAGATAAGGGGTCTTTCCGTAATTTAGATCTCCTACCTTAAGTCTACTAAAAAAATCAATAAATCATCAATTAAACCCCATAGGATTGTTTTGTATCCAATAAGGATTATTTATATCTTAGTTGGGATCAATTATAAGGTACTGTTTTATTATTACAGAGAAAAGGGAATCATTTAACCATGAAATAAACCCAATAGGGCTGTTCTGCCCCCAATAAGGGGTAATTATATCTTAGTTGGGATCAAGTACAGGTACCGTTTTATTATTACAGAGAAAAGGGAATCATTTAACCATGAAATAAACCCAATAGGGCTGTTCTGCCCCCAATAAGGGGTAATTATATCTTAGTTGGGATCAAGTACAGGTACTGTTTTATTATTACAGAGAAAAGGGAATCATTTAACCATGAAATAAACCCAATAGGGCTGTTCTGCCCCCAATAAGGGGTAATTATATCTTAGTTGGGATCAAGTACAGGTACTGTTTTATTATTACAGAGAAAAGGGAATCATTTAACCATGAAATAAACCCAATAGGGCTGTTCTGCCCCAATAAGGGGTAATTATATCTTAGTTGGGATCAAGTACAGGTACTGTTTTATTATTACAGAGAAAAGGGAATCATTTAACCATGAAATAAACCCAATAGGGCTGTTCTGCCCCAATAAGGGGTAATTATATCTTAGTTGGGATCAAGTACAGGTACTGTTTTATTATTACAGAGAAAAGGGAATCATTTAACCATTAAATAAACCCAATAGGGCTGTTCTGCCCCCAATAAGGGTAATTATATCTTAGTTGGGATCAAGTACAGGTACTGTTTTATTATTACAGAGAAAAGGGAATCATTTAACCATTAAATAAACCCAATAGGGCTGTTCTGCCCCCAATAAGGATTATTTATATCTTAATTGTGATCACTTACAAGGTACTGTCTTATTACTACAGAGAAAAAGGAAATCGGTTTTAAAATTCTGAATTATTTGATTAAAAGGGAGTCTATAGGAGATAGGCTTTCCCTAGTTCGGAGCTTTCTGGATAATGGGTTTCCGGATAAGGGATCCAATACCTATATTTATTTATATATATATATATATATATATATATCACCAACAGATACATTTATGTCATAGGAATAAGTAAGACAAATTTATATATATACATATATATATATATATATATATATATATTTCTATGCAATATAAAAATATATAATTGCATGTCTGTGTCTCATTTAATATAAAATAGAATAGCAGGAGGTGCTGCAATGCTGTTATTGCACTGGGATTGTATAATGCGCAACAAACATGAGATCACCCCCCCCCCCCCCCATATCTAATTCATACCATTTCCTATTAATGAGGCCCTGGAAGGTGCACCCAATACATCCCCCGGCAGAGGGGAGAATAAGAAGAAAAACACAATATACTCCAAGGGATTCATAATCATTTTTATGAGATTTTTTTTTCTTAAATATACAATATAAAACAATAACGCTTTTTGTACATTTGAACACTGTTGGCACATTGAACAGCTTCATTGTCAGACAATATTGCGACACTGTGTGTGTGTGTGTGTGTTCCATTCCAGTTACATTCATATATACTATGAGGCTATATCTGCAATGTAATGTTGAATAGTTGAGCACCAAGGAACGTTCCCCTTGGTCAGATTCTTCGGAGACAAGAAAACAGGACAAACCTTTTGGTCAGGGGTTTGGCAGCCTAGGGCTGCTTTAGCTCAAGGGTTGGACTACAGCTCCCATCATCCTCTGCAAGACATAGGGGGATACAGCAAACATCAGCTGACTGCTCGACTAGACGGAATGGCCATAGAACGAAATGTCACCTTGTAATAAAATGAAAAGAATATGAAAACACCCAACATGCCCGTCTAGAAAAATATAGAAAGCCCCCACCCCTCTTATGTACTGTGATTCACAGTAGCACAGAGACTGTTCTTTAGATTATACATATTTGTCTATGCCCCCCCCCCCCCATTCCTTAAGCTATAGAATTCACCAATTACACCCATTAGTGAATGGATAGGGAGTACAGTGCTGCCCTTCTCTTAAGGGGGTGTCGGATATTTAATAACAGACACCAGTATCAAGGTGGAAAGTGCCTGGAATTGTAACAATGAAAAGGTTAAGATTTTAGAGAGTGGCAAAGGGGTGATATAATAGCCCAATGATAAGTGCCCCCCCCCCCACCCCAAAAGAAAGAAATCACCAACATTATGTGCAATGGGGGTGATACAACGGAGCTGAATGATTGGGGCATGTTACTAGCGTCAGTTTGCAAATCAAAAGAAACAACGGAGATGGGTTGCTTGAATTCTGGGAACTACAACAGCCTCTGTCTGCCTAAAGATGATGAGAGTTATAGTTCAACAACACTTAGCTGCAGGAAAGAGGTCTGTATTTTAACCCATTCTCACCAGCGGAGTCAGTAAATCACTGCAGTCCCCTATTCTAATAAACATTTGTATGGTCTGAAGCACCCAAAAAATAGGCTGCCAAATGGCACTCTAAACAGATCCATGTCTAAAGAGCAATACAACCAATATTTCAAGTGTCTGTCTCGGCAGCCTGTTGGACTGGACTCGGCTCCATTCTACAAGTTGATCGTGGATATTTGTTGGTTTGTGTTCTAGAACGGTCCTCAAACTGTTTCTACCCGGCCACCCGCCCCCCCCATACCTCCACCCTAACGATCCAGATTTATAGTCCAGTGCCCACTGGGTTCTCTGGTCTCTCCTTCGTTCTTCAGGTCTTGGAAGACCTGTGTAAAGAAATGGGGGTCAGAGTTGATCTGCAGCATTTTGGCACTCATACGGTCAATGATGCTCAGGCAGCGCTGCCAGAAGACTTCTTTATCCGTCTCCACCAAAAAGGGCTTCAAGGGATAGGAGATTTCGTTGCCCATGTAGGAATAGGCCAAGTAAAGGCAAGTGAGAAAGCAGGCCTGGAGCTCAAATTCAGTAGCCAGTTCGTCGCCAATGGCCTCTCGGCAGAGAAGGTAGACAAACACCAGGTTGGCCGGAGTGATGAAGCCTTGGTCTTGCCAACCCTGCAGTAACAAGGCCCGGTCGACGTTACGAAACCACATGGTGAGCTCCCCAGGGCTCAGCTCCTTTAGCCGGTAGCAACGGCGACATACAAACTCACCCAAGCAACGTAAGAGTTCCCCAGTTGATGCCTGAACTATAACCCGACGTGGGGAGCACAGAGACCGACCACTTGCCTGTTTCTGCACCGCCACCAACTGGTGTTGCATTTTCTGGCCCTCGGAGGAGCCAGGGGGCACCGTGGGCACTGGTACCGGTTTGGGCTCCCTGCGCCCAGGGCTGACCTGGGACTTGCGCAGATTCTCATGGTTCAGCTGCTCCACTGGGTTATTGTTGTTGGGAAGCAGAGGGCCATTAATAGGACCTGGATTTGGGTTGATCTTTTTGGCATTTTTCTTTTTAGCAGAAGCTGCCACAAGCCGCTTCCAAGTCAGGGCAGAAATGAGCACAGAATGTCTCTTGAGGCTCTTCTCCGATTTGCTGCCTCCATTTTTGCTGTTGGGGATGGCGGAATATCCACCTCCGATCCCTGGGGCCTCTGGTTTCTTGTCATCCAAGGGCCCAGCTTTCCCAGATGATGGGGACAGAGACAGTACCGTGCCCATGATGGTGGCAAGGAGAATGGAGGGTTTATCTCAAGCCTTGGTAGAAAGGACACCTATAAACAAGCTGAGGGTGCCAGACAGCGGCAGTACAACGTCCAGATGCAGGTAGGGAAGACAAAAGGTGGTGCGATTACTGTATCCTCCCAGCTGCAACCAGTCTGGCTTCGGTTAAAGCAATGCCTTATTACTACCTGCGTCCAACTCCCGCGTCAGAGAGCAAGACGTGCGATAAAATCGCTGGTTAATGAGCAGGCAGGTGTGCAGGATGCAGAGCCCGACAGATCCCGTTAGACAGGGCGTGGAGCTGCTCCCTGCAGCCCCGACAGACGAGCCAAAAGCACCAACTAACGAGCCACCTCTCCGGCCGCTCTGTGCGCTCTGCCGCATCCAGCAGCGATTGCTCTGCGCTCTGGGACTAAAGGAGGGCGCAGGCTCAGCGATCGGCCAATCCCATCGCACTACGGCTGCGAGTGACACTAAGCTGAGCCAATCAGGAGCGGGGGATTTGGGGAGGCGGTGGCTGCTGTTGATTTGCTTGTGGGTGTGGGACTGCAACGGATTCAGAGCTGGGGATGCTGCGGCCCTCGGGCCTGATACCTGGCTTAGCGCTGGGAAGCAGTGGGGCACTTGTATCAACCCAACAGGATTCAGTGCAAAGTAAGTGCAATTAGCCCAGCTTTGCTAATTGCCTGATTATGTATATAATTGCTCCCCAGCCATTAATTAAACAAGTAACCCTATACATGCCATTGCCCTACTTAATAACTGCAAGCCAGCTGCACAGCCCCCCAGCAGCCAAAGTCTGTCAGAGAGAATGCTGGGAATGGGCTGAGGTTAAGTGCTGGGAACCTAAGGTTTAACGTGGGGGGTATTTGATATATGTCTGGGCTGGGGCAATCTGTGGGTTCTTTCAAATGCCAGGGGGGCTGTAAGGTGCCACAGACAGTCACTATTTATTGGGCTGGGGGGGGGGGGGGGCTGTTTGTGCCTCTGGGTACTGGGAATGCCAGGGGGCTGTAAGGTGCCACAGACAGTCACTATTTATTGGGCTGGGGGGGCTGTTTGTGCCTCTGGGTACTGGGAATGGCAGGGGGGCTGTAAGGTGCCACAGACAGTCACTATTTATTGGGCTGGGGGGGGCTGTTTGTGCCTCTGGGTACTGGGAATGCCAGGGGGGCTGTAAGGTGCCACAGACAGTCACTATTTATTGGGCTGGGGGGGGGGCTGTCCGGGCCTCTGAGTACTTTGAATGCCAGCGGGGCTGTAAGGTGCCACAGACAGTCACTATTTATTGGGCTGGGGGGGGCTGTTTGTGCCTCTGGGTACTGGGAATGCCAGGGGGGCTGTAAGGTGCCACAGACAGTCACTATTTATTGGGCTGGGGGGGGGGCTGTCCGGGCCTCTGAGTACTTTGAATGCCAGCGGGGCTGTAAGGTGCCACAGACAGTCACTATTTATTGGGCTGGGGGGGGCTGTTTGTGCCTCTGGGTACTGGGAATGCCAGGGGGGCTGTAAGGTGCCACAGAGAGTCACTATTTATTGGGCTGGGGGGGGGGGCTGTTTGTGCCTCTGGGTACTGGGAATGCCAGGGGGGCTGTAAGGTGCCACAGACAGTCACTATTTATTGGGCTGGGGGGGGGCTGTTTGTGCCTCTGGGTACTGGGAATGCCAGGGGGGCTGTAAGGTGCCACAGACAGTCACTATTTATTGGGCTGGGGGGGGGCTGTTTGTGCCTCTGGGTACTGGGAATGCCAGGGGGGCTGTAAGGTGCCACAGACAGTCACTATTTATTGGGCTGGGGGGGGGCTGTTTGTGCCTCTGGGTACTGGGAATGCCAGGGGGGCTGTAAGGTGCCACAGACAGTCACTATTTATTGGGCTGGGGGGGGGGGCTGTTTGTGCCTCTGGGTACTGGGAATGCCAGGGGGGCTGTAATGTGCCACAGACAGTCACTATTTATTGGGCTGGGGGGGCTGTTTGTGCCTCTGGGTACTGGGAATGCCAGGGGGGCTGTAAGGTGCCACAGACAGTCACTATTTATTGGGCTGGGGGGGCTGTTTGTGCCTCTGGGTACTGGGAATGCCAGGGGGGCTGTAAGGTGCCACAGACAGTCACTATTTATTGGGCTGGGGGGGGGGGGCTGTTTGTGCCTGTGGGTACTGGGAATGCCAGGGGGGCTGTAAGGTGCCACAGACAGTCACTATTTATTGGGCTGGGGGGGGGGGGCTGTTTGTGCCTCTGGGTACTGGGAATGCCAGGGGGGCTGTAAGGTGCCACAGACAGTCACTATTTATTGGGCTGGGGGGCTGTTTGTGCCTCTGGGTACTGGGAATGCCAGGGGGGCTGTAAGGTGCCACAGACAGTCACTATTTATTGG
Organism: Xenopus tropicalis; assembly: GCF_000004195.4. NCBI lineage: Eukaryota > Metazoa > Chordata > Amphibia > Anura > Pipidae > Xenopus > Xenopus tropicalis. The sequence goes on along the minus strand of NC_030685.2, from coordinate 82,759,852 downwards.
GCTGGGGGGGCTGTTTGTGCCTCTGGGTACTGGGAATGCCAGGGGGGCTGTAAGGTGCCACAGACAGTCACTATTTATTGGGCTGGGGGGGCTGTTTGGGCCTCTGTGTATTTGAATAGCCAGGGCCTGTTTTGAATCTCAGTGTAGGCCTATCTGGGCATCTGTATTGGTGAGACCAGTCCCATGGAGTGAGTACAATCAACATTAGGGCACTGCTTGGTATCTTACAGCCCCTCTGGCATTTGCCAGAACCCACAGGTTGCCAGTCTGGGCCCGAGTGGCTGCAATAATAGGGGGTTGTTATATTTTTTCAATGAAACTGCATAGTTAGGTGCAAAATGTATGAAGTATTGATGCAGCCCTTCCTCTACCCGCTGTAGTCTCAACCCCCACTGCCAGTTATATGTTCAAGTGCCGCTCTGGGCACAATACAGCAACTTTGTCCCAAACAGGAGAGAAGGAGCGGCACTCAGACTGGACCATGAAGGTGAGAGGATGGGGAATATCTTTAGCTGTGGCCATGTAAGTATATCCTAGACTTTACTTGCCTTTTAAAAGAGAGCCTGAAGCTGATTCATGTGTAGATGACCAAAAGTTGGCTTTTGCATTGTTTCAGAAGCCATAGCCAACAGCACAGGGAACAGTAGCAATTACATAAACTCACTGAATGTTTACAATGAATATGTATGTTGGAAAGTTGCATTTTCATTCATTCAGTAACATTTTATTTTGGGGGTTTATATCACCTTTAATGTTTCATTTAGTGCATTGCAATTTATGGTCTTGCAGTGACCTTTACCCACCTGAGGGGCAGCGGTGAGTCTCCTAAGTGTCCATTCAGTTCTCAGAATTCTGTTTTTAAACCTCTTACTCACGTAATCAGCTCCAAAATAACAGTCTCGCAAGTGAATGTAATCACTGATTAGAGCGCTTGGTACTCGCTCCTCTCCTATAGTGCGCAGGGAATTACCAGGCTGCCATAAATAGGGTACACGTGGGGTGGGTAACTGAGACAATATCGCTAATAAGCGACTGCTGAATCCCTATTCCTTAGGGCTAAAGGTGCGGTGTATAGACCTGCCACCCCCAACCCCTGATGTTGATTTGAAAATTAGAATACAATTTAGATGCAGACTATATAGCTTTACCTAAACCAGTGCAGCCTGCAGCATACACTTCATTAAACTGCTAATTAGCTTATAATACTCAGTGCTTATAGCATGGGGTCTGCTGTTTTTGTTGCTTTATAACAGATTCATAGGGTTATAGATAGGTTGCAGTACCACTTCTCACCACTGGTGGCCACCAGTCAGCCCTCCTTCTCTGCCTATGGAACAATACAGCGCCACAGCCTGCTGTTTGACATGGAATTATTAACATTTATTTATAAAGCGCCAACATACCCCGCAGCGCTGTACCATAGGTGGGTTACATACATTGGACATACAGAGTAACATATAAAGCAATCAATAACCGATACAAGAGGTGAAGCGAGCCCTGCCCAAAAGAGCTTGCAATCTACAAATGGAATTATAGGGCGTCTCTAATAGCTTTATAACAACCCCTAGCAATGTATCAGAATTAGTGTCATTGCAGTCAACCAATAAGGAGTCTCTTTAATGGGGCTGGGTAGAGGGTGCTGTACAGGGGTCCAAAGGTTAACCCCATATGTGTCCTTAGCCTAATAGTTAAAAAGTGAAGATAGAATTGAAGGGGTAGTTAACTTTTAGTATGCTATACAATGACCAATGCTTAGCAACTTTTCAATTGGTCTTTATTTCATAGTTTTTGGATAATTTGCCTTCTTTCTATGACACTTTCTTAGCTTTCAAATGGCTATTTATATTATTGTCTCTCATTCAAACCACTGCCTTGTTGATAGGGTAAATTAGACCCTAGCAACCATATAGCTGCTATAAATCCAGATTGGAAAAAATAGCTAAATAAGTAAAAAATAAAAAAAAAACACTCGGAATAAAAAGTGAATTTCAAGCTCTACATCATACTTAAAGTTAAAGTTTTGCCTTTGGAGCTGTCACAATTTACCTCTATATTTGGATGTATAATGATGATGATGATGTGAATCCCTCATGAGAAGTGGATAAATAGTACCTTCTATATATATCTCTGCTTTGAGATAACGGTAAGTCCCAGTGGGGGATTTTCCCTGGGAATAAAGTATAACTGATGGAAAGTACGATGCCCTCGCTGGGCTGAGAGGGGAGACTGAAGATCTGTCACCCATAGGTGCCCCCGGACTCCATAATACTTCAGTGTAGATGTGGGTTAGGGGTGGCAGTGGAGTTTTTCCTGACCTGCACATCACTAATACTCAGGGTCAGACTTGGGGTTAAGCTGAGCACCCAGTCCCCCTGCCAAGGTGCCCCGCCGGCCGCACCCCAAGCAGGGCCCCCCGCCATGCCCCCCTAACCCCCCCCCCCGCCACCCGCCCAACATCCTCCCCTGAACGTGTGTAAGTGGAACGGGTCAGGGGAGGACACCGGCGGCCGGGAGAGTGGTGAAAGAGATCGGATCTGGGCCACCGGGGCCCAGTCCAACCCTGCTAATACTCTATTACAGGTATGGGATCCGTTATCTGAAAACCCGCTATCCAGAAAGCTCTAAATTACAGGAAGGCCATCTCCCATAGACTCCATTGTAACCAAATAATTCAAATTTTTAAAACTGATTTCCTTTTTCTTTGTAATAATAAAACTTTACCTTGAACTTGATATTAACTAAGATATAATTACCCCTTATTGGGGCAGAACAGCCCTATTGGGTTTATTTAATGGTTAAATGATTCCCTTTTCTCTGTAATAATAAAACAGTACCTGTACTTGATCCCAACTAAGATATAATTACCCCTTATTGGGGCAGAACAGCCCTATTGGGTTTATTTAATGGTTAAATGATTCCCTTTTCTCTGTAATAATAAAACAGTACCTGTACTTGATCCCAACTAAGATATAATTACCCCTTATTGGGGCAGAACAGCCCGATTGGGTTTATTTAATGGTTAAATGATTCCCTTTTCTCTGTAATAATAAAACAGTACCCGTACTTGATCCCAACTAAGATATAATTAACTCTCATTGGAAACAAAATAATCCTGTTGGGTTTATTTAATGGTTAAATGATTTTCTAATAGACTGAGGGTATGGAGATCCAAATTATCTGGAAAACCCCCCCAGGTCCTGAGCATTCTGGATAACAGGTCCCATACCTGTATTAACTTTGCTACACAGAAACTACATTGGTGCTGCAGGTTGTGGTCAGTAGAGGGCGATCTTGTTGCACCAAGATGCTTTTCATATCTGAGAATGCCTATGAAGGTTAGGGCCAGAGTTAATACAGCAGTGGGCAATATATGGGCAAATGTTGGGCGTTTGGCATCATCTGGGGAAATGGAAGGAGCAGATGCCTGTTTTTCACCCACAATTCCTTTAGCGAGGGCAAAAAGCTGTTCAGGGGGGTTTCGGGCAATGTGGCAAGTGGGAACATTTAGTTACAATAATGTTTTTTCTGCATGAAATCTGCCCTCCTTGACATTCACATTGTTTACACCTCCCTCTGCTGGCCAAATCAAGTAACTGCAGCTGAACAATCAGTCCGTTCTGCAAGTGCTTTTCTTGTGTTAAAGGGCACATTAACCCTCCTAGGATATTATAGTAAATAAAATTGCTCAGCACTTTTGCTGTTTTTATGCAGCTTCTTAGATATTTCCTATTTTATACAGGGTTGTGGCTGCGCGGCAGCTCTGCTGGAGGAATGTGCCCTCCCTGCCCGGCTGGTCTGGCTGCAGCTGGAGCAGTGTATTTGGGCTTCCCCCGTTTCTCTCCAAGCCATGTGCCTTCCGGGGCAGAAAGCCGACGCTCTGCCCTGTCACATGTTGAACGCGTATGATAAAAATATAATTACAAGGAAGAGCTGTCATGTAACTCTCATCCCCAAAGCCGCTCTCACCTTCCTGTATCTGATCAGCCTTATCCTTCCCCTGAGCCACCTAATCCCGGCACAGCGTCCCCGCCACCCACATGAGCACCCAGTGGCACCGTCCCCTCGCCCTACACTGACTGGTACCTGGGGCCTCGGTGTTCATTGTCACAGGTCTGATATACAGGTGGCATAAATGTACTTTTCCTACCCCTGGGGCACATTGTACATCTGAGCATTCAGGCACCACTGCACCTTGTGATACAAGAAATCAAGAGAAGGCTGTAATCAGAAAATATCACTGTTCCTGCTGAATTGTGCTTAGTGCAGGGAATATCTACTGGGGGTATCTCTCTGTACAGGCTATGAGTAAACTTAGGGGGGCTGTTCCTGCTGAATTGTGCTTAGTACAGGGGAATCCCTATGCTGCCATAGTTTTATAGTATCTCTCTGTACAGGCTATGAGCAAACTTAGGGGGCTGTTCCTGCTGAATTTTGCTTAGTACAGGGGAATCCCTATGTGCCATAGTTTTATGGTATCTCTCTGTACAGGCTATGAGCAAACTTAGGGGGCTGTTCCTGCTGAATTTTGCTTAGTACAGGGGAATCCCTATGCTGCCATAGTTTTATGGTATCTCTCTGTACAGGCTATGAGCAAACTTAGGGGGCTGTTCCTGCTGAATTGTGCTTAGTACAGGGGAATCCCTATGCTGCCATAGTTTTATGGTATCTCTCTGTACAGGCTATGAGCAAACTTAGGGGGCTGTTCCTGCTGAATACAGAATTACTTTTTTACTGGAAGTTGAAGTTCTACCGCAGCCTGAGGCAGAATGTTGGATAACACATTATGAGCCTGCGGCTGTAGAAATGCATTTTTCTATTTGACATATGGTGTAGGGCAGAGCTGTTTGGCTGTTTCAATACAGTGGGTTTGCTTGGGGGTCAGATTATAATAAAATGGACGCACCAAATCCACTATTTTGGGTTTGGCGGAATCCTTCATAAAAGATTCAGCTGAATACCTTACCGAATTTAACAGAAGGGTTAAATAGAAGTGCGCCTAAAAATGTTTTTACTTCCATGACCAAATGTGATTTTAAAAGTTCCGATTCGGTTTGACCAGGCATTTGTATTTGGCCGAATCTGAATCCTGATGAAAAAGCCCAAATCTTGGCGGAATCCCGAACCGAATCCTGGATTCACTGCGTCCCTATAATAAAATCATCCAAAGTGGTCAGTTGAGCTTTTTAGCAGTCTAAGTATTGCTCCAGAAAAGCACCAGGTGGCGCTGTTGTACTGTGCTTGTACCTACTGAGCCCATCATCTCCATAAACTATAAATCATAGTTACATAGGGTTGCAAAAAGACCAAAGTCCATCAAGTTCAACTCCTCCAAGCAAACCCAGCACCCACACAAACCTATCCTGTGCATAAACCTTATATACCGACATCAATGTTAACTAACTAGTATCACAATAGCCTTGGATACTGTGCTTGTTCAAGAAATAATCCAGACCCCTCTTATAGGCATTAACAGAATCTGCCCCCCAACATCCCCCGGCAGGGCATTCCCCAACCCCCTCACTGCCCTCACCGTGAGGAACCCTCTACCCAACATCCCCCGGCAGGGCATTCCCCAACCCCCTCACTGCCCTCCCCGTGAGGAACCCCCTACCCAACATCCCCCGGCAGGGCATTCCCCAACCCCCTCACTGCCCTCACCGTGAGGAACCCCCTACCCAACATCCCCCGGCAGGGCATTCCCCAACCCCCTCACTGCCCTCACCATGAGGAACCCCCTACCCAACATCCCCCGGCAGGGCATTCCCCAACCCCCTCACTGCCCTCACCGTGAGGAACCCTCTACCCAACATCCCCCGGCAGGGCATTCCCCAACCTCACTGCCCTCACCGTGAGGAACCCCCTACCCAACATCCCCCGGCAGGGCATTCCCCAACCCCCTCACTGCCCTCACCGTGAGGAACCCTCTACCCAACATCCCCCGGCAGGGCATTCCCCAACCTCACTGCCCTCACCGTGAGGAACCCCCTACCCAACATCCCCCGGCAGGGCATTCCCCAACCCCCTCACTGCCCTCACCGTGAGGAACCCCCTACCCAACATCCCCCGGCAGGGCATTCCCCAACCCCCTCACTGCCCTCACCGTGAGGAACCCCCTACCCAACATCCCCCGGCAGGGCATTCCCCAACCCCCTCACTGCCCTCACCGTGAGGAACCCCCTACCCAACATCCCCCGGCAGGGCATTCCCCAACCCCCTCACTGCCCTCACCGTGAGGAACCCCCTACCCAACATCCCCCGGCAGGGCATTCCCCAACCCCCTCACTGCCCTCACCGTGAGGAACCCTCTACCCAACACCCCCGGCAGGGCATTCTCCAACCCCCTCACTGCCCTCACCGTGAGGAACCCCCTACCCAATATCCCCCGGCAGGGCATTCCCCAACCTCACTGCCCTCACCGTGAGGAACCCTCTACCCAACATCCCCCGGCAGGGCATTCCCCAACCTCACTGCCCTCACCGTGAGGAACCCCCTACCCAACATCCCCCGGCAGGGCATTCCCCAACCCCCTCACTGCCCTCACCGTGAGGAACCCTCTACCCAACATCCCCCGGCAGGGCATTCCCCAACCCCCTCACTGCCCTCACCGTGAGGAACCCCCTACCCAATATCCCCCGGCAGGGCATTCCCCAACCCCCTCACTGCCCTCACCGTGAGGAACCCTCTACCCAACATCCCCCGGCAGGGCATTCCCCAACCCCCTCACTGCCCTCACCGTGAGGAACCCCCTACCCAACATCCCCCGGCAGGGCATTCCCCAACCCCCTCACTGCCCTCACCGTGAGGAACCCCCTACCCAATATCCCCCGGCAGGGCATTCCCCAACCCCCTCACTGCCCTCACCGTGAGGAACCCCCTACCCAACATCCCCCGGCAGGGCATTCCCCAACCCCCTCACTGCCCTCACCGTGAGGAACCCCCTACCCAATATCCCCCGGCAGGGCATTCCCCAACCTCACTGCCCTCAGGAAACTCTGGCACGGGCCCCGCTACCTTTATAATGAGGTGGCCCCTGGAAGGTGCAGTTTCATTGGTCTTTCACATTGTGATGCTATAAGGACTCTTCAGCAATAAGCAGTATGGCAGTTCCTGCTCATATGAATACAGAATACCCTATGGCTCCCTTTGTGCTTACCGACCATTAAATAAAATACACACTGTGCCTGTAGGTGGGGGGTATATTTTGCATGTGGGAGGTGTGTGAAACCATAGAGAGGCGCAACGCTCTGCAGGGGAGACGTTCCAGGTGATATTTGGATAAAGGAGATGAAGATTCCCATTTAGCTCCCTGCACCCCCCTTCCCGGCCTAAGATCACCCGGAGCCCACAGCTGTGAGACGGGGGCCTCTCATATTTGCAGTTATTTTTAAGAATTTCTAAGTAAAAACGAAGCATCTGTCTGTTTTTCAGGGATAAGGACATTGTTTCTCATGAGTCGGAATCTCTCCCTTCCTATGAATGAGGTGAGACAATGGCCGCTTGTTCGGCTCCATCGCTATCAGGGGACCTGCCACCTTTTCCTTCAGCAGGGACTTTACCTGCGTGGGGGGGTGCAGCTGCAGGTGGGAGACGCCGGGGGTGGTGGGGGGGCAGGGTGCCAGCGCAGCTGGGCACGGGGAGGAGAGGGAGATAAGGGATTCGAGGCCTGGGAAAAATCTGCGCTTGTTGTGGGTGAGGCGCTCTGTTAACTCTTCCAGCACCAGCTGCCATTGTAGGACGACTGGGGCCAATCTGAGGGGGGGTTTAGCTAAATCAGGCCTTTGGCTGATTTTGGGAGCTCAAAAATGAGGTTTGACATCCCCAATGTCTTATCTGTGTTCAGGGCCGCCATCAGAAATCACGGGGTCCCTCACAACAAAATTTTCTGGGCCCCCCCATGGCCCCTCCCATCAGTACAAAGGACACACAGACATAACAAGTATCAGGGCCCCCCTAATGCTAAGCTGGCCAGAGCCCCCTGTACACAGTGCCGCCCATAAACTGTGCCCCCAATTTTCCGTCATACACAGTGCCCCCCACTTGCCCCCCAAAGACGGCGACTTCGGACTCCTCTGCAAGACAGGCCCTTTTAGAAGCTTGCGCCCTGTATGTACTGACGTCTCGCATACGCACGGGGTGCAACCAATCAGATGCCGCTGACCAACAATGAAATTTAAGATGTCCAATGTTAAGGTGGACTGGGCCCGTATTTGATTAAAGGGGGCCCCAGCTAACCAGAGAAGTTTATCCCAGCCGCCCCCCCCCCTTAAAAGTGGAAATTCTCTGAGCCCGGGACGACTGTCCCCCCCTGTGCCCCTCTGTGCGGCCCTGTCTGTGTTGTCTTCCCCCCCATGGAAGGATAAATAGAGTGGCAGCCTTAGGCACACCTTAGCTGGGGGCGGGGCTTAATGTTCATTGGCCTCAATTAGCTACATGTATTGGCCTAGCCCAGCTATGTTGTTATGTTGCTATGTGAGTTATCAGCCTTTGCACATCTATACTAACGAGTGTATAAATATAGATGCATTGTGCTTCACATTCTTCTCATGTGACTATTAACTTATTGGCTACTAAGTCATATACCTTTGCCATATTGATCACGACCCGCCAGGGATAGGGGGCTTTTATGGCTTTTTAAGCTCCAGGACCCCGATTATTTGAATCCAGCTCTGCCCCTGTGGCCCCTCTCTGCCCTACTGACATGGGTGGGGGAGAATTTTGCCTTTGGAAGCTGCGAGTCCTGTTTGGGGTAATGTGTTAGACGCGGATTGGGCTCCATGTATAGCAACCAATCAGATCTTTGCTTTCCTTACGGAGCCTAGTAAATCCTCCATGATGATTGGTTGCTATGAGTTACTAGGCTTTAACCTTTTATGACATTTCTATTTAAGGTGATCCCATAAGTGGGTGTCTATATGTATACACCATTAAATTCATTTTTTTTCGGGGGGGTCCTGTCCGATGTGTGCACCCTGGCCCTGAACCCCCTGCATTCTCCCCCACAACCTGCAGGTGATTCATAATTCAGAATTCCTGGCTGCCGCACACAGACAGGCCATTGTTATATTAAAAATAAGCTTGTGGTTCTGCTCATTATTCCCAGCGGCTGCGCTTGGCTGGGCCGCTCCTGGGTGAAATCAAATTGCCAGCCGAATTGATTTAAGACAAATACAAAATGCGCTTAGTCCGGGCCCCCATGCAAAGAATTCTAATACATTTCTGCCAGGGCAAACCGGCTTCTTTAACCCTTTAAAGGGGAACTTAACACCCAACCCCCATCCTTAAAAACATTAAAGAACTTAACCTTCTAACATAAACTCTGCTTATTCTGACTCCTGAAACAATGTAGCAGAAGCCAGCTGATTAACAGACCCAGAGCAGAACTGAATTACACCTGCTGCATGGCTGTTTAGTGAAAAGCACATATCTGTGCTGCAGACTGCACAGATTCTAAGTTGCCATGCACTATGCATTTTAAGTTATTACTAATCAAACATGAAGCTCAGACATTTAATATATGACTGGCATTAAAGGGATGAGTATGAAACCTTATTTGCTATTTACTGTAATAACCTTGACCTACAGCAGCGCATCTTTCCTGCAGCTTGCTGGTAGAACACGCATTACTCAAAGCCACCACTAGGTTGTGCTAGTGCACTGGTACCATATTGTATTCCCAGAGGGATGAAGATGCATTTAGCCAAATCGACTTGTGGTTGCAGTTATGTAACAGACGAGACTTGTTAGACCTAATCTGTTTCCCTAATTACCGTTACAAACAAATGTATCCGACTCATGTTCCTCAGAACTATACTGTGCACCGATATTACATGATTAGATAGATAGATAGGTAGAGGAGATAGGACAAATACAATGATTGACTCCCAAAAGAGTTGTTACTCTTTATTATATATTATCTGTATAACAGGATCTGTGCCACTGTGACAGAATGCTCTATCTGATCCCCCCCATTGTAAGCAGCAGTCCTGCCCTGCTTTATGGCTGAGATTCTAGCTATCTGTATAACAGAGCATTCTGTCACAGTGGCACAGATCCTATCTGATCCCCCCCCATTGTAAGCAGCAGTCCTGCCCTGCTTTATGGCTGAGATTCTAGCTATCTGTATAACAGAGCATTCTGTCACAGTGGCACAGATCCTATCTGATCCCCCCCATTGTAAGCAGCAGTCCTGCCCTGCTTTATGGCTGAGATTCTAGCTATCTGTATAACAGAGCATTCTGTCACAGTGGCACAGATCCTATCTGATCCCCCCCATTGTAAGCAGCAGTCCTGCCCTGCTTTATGGCTGAGATTCTAGCTATCTGTATAACAGAGCATTCTGTCACAGTGGCACAGATCCTATCTGATCCCCCCCATTGTAAGCAGCAGTCCTGCCCTGCTTTATGGCTGAGATTCTAGCTATCTGTATAACAGAGCATTCTGTCACAGTGGCACAGATCCTATCTGATCCCCCCCCCCATTGTAAGCAGCAGTCCTGCCCTGCTTTATGGCTGAGATTCTAGCTATCTGTATAACAGAGCATTCTGTCACAGTGGCACAGATCCTATCTGATCCCCCCCATTGTAAGCAGCAGTCCTGCCCTGCTTTATGGCTGAGATTCTAGCTATCTGTATAACAGAGCATTCTGTCACAGTGGCACAGATCCTATCTGATCCCCCCCATTGTAAGCAGCAGTCCTGCCCTGCTTTATGGCTGAGATTCTAGCTATCTGTATAACAGAGCATTCTGTCACAGTGGCACAGATCCTATCTGATCCCCCCTCCCATTGTAAGCAGCAGCCCTGCCCTGCTTTATGGCTGAGATTCTAGCTATCTGTATAACAGAGCATTCTGTCACAGTGGCACAGATCCTATCTGATCCCCCCCCCCCCCCATTGTAAGCAGCAGTCCTGCCCTGCTTTATGGCTGAGATTCTAGCTATCTGTATAACAGAGCATTCTGTCACAGTGGCACAGATCCTATCTGATCCCCCCCATTGTAAGCAGCAGTCCTGCCCTGCTTTATGGCTGAGATTCTAGCTATCTGTATAACAGAGCATTCTGTCACAGTGGCACAGATCCTATCTGATCCCCCCCCCCATTGTAAGCAGCAGCCCTGCCCTGCTTTATGGCTGAGATTCTAGCTATCTGTATAACAGAGCATTCTGTCACAGTGGCACAGATCCTATCTGACCCCCCCCCCCCATTGTAAGCAGCAGTCCTGCCCTGCTTTATGGCTATATTTAATATAGGCCGTTACTAATTAGGCAGAAAAATAAAACAGAAATATATATTGTTATGGTTATCAATGTAACAATTAGCAGCAGCACTTCCCTATGATGTAAGCCCACGTACTGGGGAGATGGGTGGGACAGGGACATACACATGGGACCCCCAGTGACTCACTGGGACGGGTCTCTCCCAGGGGGCTTGCACATGTTTGGGTTTTTCCACTGATCAGAAATGTGGGAATTTGGGAAACGCCAAGCTGACCAGGATCTAGACACAGATTTTTCCATTGGCTGATGTGCCAGTAGGGGCAATTGAAAGCAGTATTTGTTTCTGCACTGCTGGTTGTGACTCTCGAGACAATATAGCCAAACCCAGCTCTCCTTCAACCAAGATTTCATTGCCCATAATGCCTTGCATGCTTCTTCACAGGCCTGTTAATCAGCTGGTTTGTGCTGCATTGTTTCAAGAGTCGGAAGCAGCAGTTCAGAGAATGGCAAGGGACTGGCAGAAACTGCTTTCAGTAGCATTTGCATTCACAAAGAGTTTTCAAACCATTAATTTGTAATTAATATGCATTAGAAAGTCCATTACATTTTCTTGTACAGGTATGGAACCCATTATCCAGATTGCTCAGGACCTGCGGTTTTCCGGATAAGGTGTCTTTCCGTAATTCGGATCTCCTACCTTAAGTCTACTAAAAAAATTATTTAAACAGTAATTAAACCCAAAAGCATTGTTTTGGCTTCAATAAGGATTAATTATATCTTAGTTAGGATCAAGTACAGGTACTGTTTTATTATTACAGAGAAAAGGGAATCATTTAACCATTAAATAAACCCAATAGGGCTGTTCTGCCCCAATAAGGGGTAATTATATCTTAGTTGGGATCAAGTACAGGTACTGTTTTATTACTACAGAGAAAAGGGAATCATTTAACCATTAAATAAACCCAATAGGGCTGTTCTGCCCCCAATAAGGGGTAATTATATCTTAGTTGGGATCAAGTACAGGTACTGTTTTATTATTACAGAGAAAAAGGAAACGATTTTTAAAATTATGAATTGTTTGATTAAAATGGAGTCTATGGGAGATGTCCTTTCCGTAATTCGGAACTTTCTGGATAAGGGGTTTCTGGATAAGGGGTCCAATACCTGTATTATGAATAAAAGCATGGGAGGAGTTTGTTTCACCTTAAAACATTTGCTCAGACTGAGAGTTTATATAAAGGCTTAGCGGCTCCCCCTGCTGGCCAACTGCCATATAGAATTATAAGGCAAAAGAGCCAAAGAATTATTATTATTGTTCAAAAATACCGTCAATATAATATTCCAGAGATTCTCTGCCAAGAGTTGCTCTTGAACTAAAACCTCCAGCAACTCATGACCGCCAAAGTGCTGGGAGTTGCAGTTTAACCAACAACATTTGGGGGCAGCAGGTTGAGGGGGCTTGTGTGGTCAGTCCCAGGGGGTGAGGCTCATCACTACGGGTATGTATCTTTAAACTGGGGGAGGTGGGTGATTATTAAGCTTTGCTGGAGATGAATTATGACCCCATTGTATTTTGCGTGTTTGTGACTTGGGGCGGAGTCAGGTTAGTGGGGCTTCAGACAGGGGGGTTAATTGAGGGCAAGCAGTGTCCTTAGACTCATTGTCTGCAGCCCTGTGCGTGGGGTGCGGTGTATTGGAGCGTGCTTCCCCCATCCATCCCCAGCTGACAGTTCTTCCTAGTTGAGTGCCTGTGTGTGTGTGTGTCAGGGTATCAGTATTTTGCAATGAGCCATGCATCCAGATTGGTTCCCATGGGTTTAACCCTTTCACTGGCCTAACATGAATGTGACTGATCTGATCCCCATTGTTAGCAGCAGTCCTGCCCTGTTTTATGCCTCCGAATCACTTCAGATTTCCAAAAGTTTCCTCCTGCAACTTTGCGCAACTTCGAAAAGCCGAAGCGATACGTAGGCCTATCCAATGGCGACTCCTATTGCTGCTGGTAGAAAGGCATTCGGAGCAGTTAGTCGTCGGTGGTAGCAGAGATTTATCGTGGGCTACTAACTTGCTCCATGGGCCACTAACCTTAAGGCAAAGACACACAGGACGATTATGCCTTGCTCATTGCTCAAAATGTGTGGGTCCCATAATGCCCAAAATGTTGCCCCAAAAAAATGAAACCCAATTAATTTTATTTTCAGTTTAATAAATTCTGTCAAAGTCTGTGTGGGAATGCTGGGAGCTGCAGTTTATCAGAGCCCCTGGAGGGGGCACTATTTGGAGATGTGTGTGATAAGAGAGCCACAGGTCAGTAATGCGCATTGCTGTGTAATGAAAGATTAATATCCTCACTGATGGACTTGGCTCCTTAAATCAAGGGCTCATCTCCATAAATCAAAGAGCTGATTATGGATTCATCAGCGCAGAAGTATCCTTTTCATGTTCCCTCAGACCTCTTTGTAACTTAAAATGTTGCCTCAGAGCCCAGCCATTTTTTAATGATGAATGCTTGAAGACCTCGGCCCACTGTTAACCCTTTCCCTGCTGTGGGCAAGTGGGCTACATGGGGCTTCCTGAGCCAGGCCCATTTTAGGCTTCCCAGCTGCTAGTGGGTTAAATGGAGTGCCCCAGTGTTGCCCGTGGCAAGAATCTGTCACTGCCGAATAAGATGTGACTCATGGGAATGGAGTTTAAAGCTCCCTGATGTGCTGGCTGGAGCCTCCCATCACACACAGGCCCCGGGGCACAGAAATGCAGAGCTGCTCCCGTGTCACGAGCCAGGCATGTTACAGCAGGGCCGCTGGTTCTGCCCCGGGCAGCCTGGATTTCTGTCTTGTTGCACTGGTGGCGAGTGGGCAGGAAGGTTTAAGGGGGTTCCCAAACAGGGGCATCTGCAATGGGCTCCGCATCGATTTGGGTCACACAGAGTAGCAGCCTCTGGGAAGGGACTGGGGCTGTGGGATAGCAGGTATAGTAGGGAGAGATGGTGCCTATAGTAGCAGTGGGGGGATAATAGCCTCTGGGAAGGGACTGGGGCTGTGGGATAGCAGGTATAGTAGGGAGAGATGGTGCCTATAGTAGCAGTGGGGGATAATAGCCTCTGGGAAGGGACTGGGGCTGTGGGATAGCAGGTATAGTAGGGAGAGATGGTGCCTATAGTAGCAGGGGGATAATAGCCTCTGGGAAGGGACTGGGGCTGTGGGATAGCAGGTATAGTAGGGAGAGATGGTGCCTATAGTAGCAGTGGGGGGATAATAGCCTCTGGGAAGGGACTGGGGCTGTGGGATAGCAGGTATAGTAGGGAGAGATGGTGCCTATAGTAGCAGTGGGATAATAGCCTCTGGGAAGGGACTGGGGCTGTGGGATAGCAGGTATAGTAGGGAGAGATGGTGCCTATAGTAGCAGTGGGGGGATAATAGCCTCTGGGAAGGGACTGGGGCTGTGGGATAGCAGGTATAGTAGGGAGAGATGGTGCCTATAGTAGCAGTGGGATAATAGCCTCTGGGAAGGGACTGGGGCTGTGGGATAGCAGGTATAGTAGGGAGAGATGGTGCCTATAGTAGCAGTGGGGGGATAATAGCCTCTGGGAAGGGACTGGGGCTGTGGGATAGCAGGTATAGTAGGGAGAGATGGTGCCTATAGTAGCAGTGGGGGGATAATAGCCTCTGGGAAGGGACTGGGGCTGTGGGATAGCAGGTATAGTAGGGAGAGATGGTGCCTATAGTAGCAGTGGGGGGATAATAGCCTCTGGGAAGGGACTGGGGCTGTGGGATAGCAGGTATAGTAGGGAGAGATGGTGCCTATAGTAGCAGTGGGATAATAGCCTCTGGGAAGGGACTGGGGCTGTGGGATAGCAGGTATAGTAGGGAGAGATGGTGCCTATAGTAGCAGTGGGGGGATAATAGCCTCTGGGAAGGGACTGGGGCTGTGGGATAGCAGGTATAGTAGGGAGAGATGGTGCCTATAGTAGCAGTGGGGGGGGATAATAGCCTCTGGGAAGGGACTGGGGCTGTGGGATAGCAGGTATAGTAGGGAGAGATGGTGCCTATAGTAGCAGTGGGGGATAATAGCCTCTGGGGAGTGTCTATGGCATCTTACAGAAGCCCCTCTTGCATTTGCCAGAACCCACAGATTGCCAGTCCAGGCCTGTACAATGGTACCATTATTAACTTTACTGTACCTTGTGCCTTTATTTGAGAATTGGTTGGCAAGTGTTAGTGCTTTTAGGAGATTCTCCTAGTTCCCATATGGTGCAAAAAGAGCTGACTATAAGCATTGGCACAATTACCTTTTTATAGATCATACCATGGTGATGACAACATCCTTTTAAAAGGTCTTTTTCTGTTTATCTTAATATGTCGCTTTGATTGTTGATGCTGTTTTTATTGGGATCCCATCGGGTGCTGCTGTAGGAATAGAATCCTGCCCGCAGCAGAACGGGCATAGAAAGCTGCTGGCTCTCTTTATCATGGAGTCCTGATCTCTCCCTGCTGTGCCAATCGGCGTTCTGTTATTATCCCCAGTAACTGCGCACCGCGTCTAGCCGGGAGAAGACTACTGTTTGTGCCGCTAATGGCTGTAATTACACTAAATTACAATCCAGCACTGGCACCTCTGAACCAGCATAAATAGTAATCCCCTTCTGCCCACGCAGCTTGCCCACAGCTTACATCTGCTGCCTGCCTGGGAAGCCCAGAAATGCCAACATGGCTTGATTGTGCCTATCCCCTGACCTCTCCAGACCGCCAGGCACCAGGCGCCTTTACCCAGGTTGCTGTCGGTGGAAAAGTCTGGATTTAACTTGCTGATTCAGACTTCTGTACCAGGGCACTTACAGACTGCAGGTCTTTCACCTCCGTACAGGAGTAAATAAACCAACTAGTCGACATCTGCCCCCAAAAACCAACCTTCAATAAGAAATTTGCTTAAATGGGGTTGTTTACCTTCTAGTATGATGTAGAGAGTAACATTCTGAGACAATTTGCATTGGTCTTCATTTTTTAGTATTTGTAGTTTTTAAGTTATTTAATTTTCAGTTCGGGAGCTCTCCAATTTGGGGTTTCAGCTGTTATTTGGTTGCTAGGGTCCAATCTACCTTAGCAACCAGGGAGTGGTTTGGATGAGAGGCTGGTATATGAATAGGAGGGTGGCCTGAATAGAAAAATAAGTTATAAAAAGTAACAATAAAATTGTAGTCTCAGAGAGCAATTGGTTTTGGCAGCCAGGGTCAGTGACCCCTATTTGAAAACTGCAGAGATTTAGAAGAAGATGGCAAGTAATTCAAAAAGTATATATAAATAAATAATGAAGACCAATTGAAAAGTTGGTTAGAATTGGTCATTCTATAAGATACATTCATACATAATTCCTTGCATGTTCCATTGGATAATCCCTTTGGCTGATGCCCATGTGGCTAGCTGAACAGTGCATGGCTAGCCCACCTGATCTGATTGTTTGGGCATACAGCAGATAAAGGCCTGTTTTGGCAAGCCGGCTACTTGTGATACCCCAATAGCCAATGGGCAGATGCCTGTTTTTAACCCGCATTCTGGTTGGGGGAAAGAATAGTTTTTTGTTAAAAAAACTTCCCCTACCAGCGCTGGGTTACCCACACTGAGAGGGAGCCCCCGGCACAGGCAGCCATGTTGGGCATGTAAACCACTGATAAAATAAAGAATAAATAGGATAGAATAAAGCACCATAACCTGTAATCGTGTAACTTGTGATTTGGTGCCTCTGCCCCTAAACCCAAATACCAAGTGGTGGGGGCCATGTGTTTGCTTGGAGACCTCGGGCCATGATGTTGCACCCCTGGATATGGTCCCCCATTGCTCATCGCTTCACTTTTATCATAATAAGCTTTAAAAATCCTTAATTTCTCCCCTCTCTCTAACTCTAATTGTTTCCCTTTGTGACAAGAATGTTGCGAGAATAAAAATAATGAATTCCTCTTAAATATATTTCTTAGAATGTCTCCCCTGGGTCTGATAAAACTTTTTTTTTATTATACATAATCTTTTTAGTCAATTTAACTCAGTCTAAGCAAAGTGCAGATAAGGCCCAGCCATGGGTGCTTGTAGTGCAACCCAACTCGCACAGAGTCTCCCCAGTGATAATTACCCATCATGCAGAGCGGCCCTGTGAGCGAGATGTTATGATGTCATTTGCTTAATTGCACGTGGCACTCAGAGCCATGAAATTAGAGTGGGGAAAGGGAAATATGCAGCGCTGGGGAGGTTACATTGAGACAGTCTGACATACTTTCTTAGCTGTAAATCAGATTCCTGTCTAGAGATCTGCTTGCCACTAGATGGCGCCATTGCATACAGTGGCTTACCCCTTTATTATATTGGGGGGGTCATCCAACAGTACCTTGTTATTATTGTTATTAGAGTATTGTTAATGATTAAGCTTGTGTGCAATGTGGTTGTGCAGGTCCCAGTGTTTCCAGAAGAGTTTGTGGAACCTCTATTACTAGGTTCGGTGTTTTTGTAGTTAAAGGATGGAACAATTTATGGCGCTGCACCTGTCCAGCAACCCAGAAGGCGATGGGAGCAGCCTCTAATAGCGACTTACAGAAGGAATAATTGGGGTAGGGGGTCTGGTTGGTGAGACTAGAGCACTCTGATGGCTGCTCATGGGGCTGGAAGGGAAGGAAGTGGGCTGGACTAGAACACTATGGTAGCTTATGGGAGGGGAGGGGTTACTTTTATTAACTAGCTTTAATTTAGCAGCCATGGTCATGGCTGGTATTAGAAATTTACCACCATCTTATTTGCTGGTAAATTTTAAATATTCTCTTGTTTATTCCAAAGGTGGCAACTCTATCTGTGACTGGGCTGGATCAGAACACTGATGCCATCTTATGGGATTTCAGGCCAGATGTCGGGCGGGGAGGCCCATCGTTTGTGCCCATACACGGGCAGATAAGTTGCTGAATTGGTCTAAAACCAGTATTGGCAGCTAAAATCGCTCCCAGCGTGCATAAGGTAAATTTAATTAACACACCCTCGGGGCAGGGGGTTGAACGGGGGGTGCCGGGGCCCTTGAGGCAGTAGCCCCAGTGGACCCAGTACCCTCCACTCCGGCCCTGGCTGAACTTTATACGCCAGCCTAAACTTACAGCATCTCAATAGCAACAATGACCCAGGTCTATACAGTTGTTACAGGATTTCCCCATCTTGGAAAGTGTCTGCGACACTCAGTGGGCTCTATACAGCTGTTGAGAAGCTGAGCTTAGGGGTTATCTATTGGTGATTGGACTGGTTTCAGAGCTGCCATGTACTAATAATCTGTATTATTTATGTATTAGCCTTATGTTGTGGCATTTACAATATATATATATATATATATAATAGTATATAATGATTGAGTCTCTAAGCCAGTGATCCCCAATCAACGGCTCGGGGGCAACATGTTGCTCACAAGCCCCTTGGATGTTGCTCTCAGTGGCCTCAAAGTAGGGGCCCATTTTTAAATCTCTGGCTTGGAGGCAAGTTTTGGAAGCACAGAGACAGTTTTACTCTAAAGTGAGCCTTCTTCAGGCTGGCAGTCCATATGGAGCTACCCAATAGCCAATCACAGTCCTTATTTTGCATCCCCATAACGCTTTTTAATGGTTTTGCGGCTCCCCAATGCTTTTTACATCTGTGCATTGGGCTGCTACAGAAGCCCAAAACATAATGTACAGCATTTCTGCCCTACTTATTAAGTTAAGCTTTAGTTCTCCTTTAAAAACCAGAGTTCTTCATGCTTATTTGGGTTCGTGCCTAACACCTTGGGAGACGCCTGTGCACAATAGCCATAGGAATACATCACTTCCAATTTACAATTGGCACCTTTGGATCATTGTCTGGGTTGGTCTGGTGCATAATACATCATTGTCGATTCTCAGTCATGTGTGGCCCTTATGGGGCCCTTAGCTTCTCCATCATTGATGGTACAGCCCCTCTTCTAATCCTTGTATTCTACTGAAAAATCCAAAACTGATCATAACAGTTGGAAATACTGGGAAAGCACAGGCTTACATTTTTAGTTGCATGGAAATCTATGGTGAGCGTGACTATAAAGGAGTAGTGTGGGATTCCCGGGGTGTGCAGCCAGCAGAGTAGGTAGATGTAAGACAATAGCAGAATGTTTGGGATAAGCGCAGGGTTAATCAGTGCATATAAATAGCCAGTGATCAAACACAAGCTGAAGTGTTACAACAAGCACGGGATCTGTTTGTATCCAGGAGAGCTTGGGATTCATCTCCGTGCCACTCCCATGGTAACTTCTGTTATTGCTGGGATAATATTATATTAACTGGTCACGGGCCACCTTAAAGGGGTTGTATGCCTTTGAGTTAACATTTAGTATGATGAAGAGAGTGCCAATTTGCAATTGGTCTTCATTTTTTTATTGGTAGGGTCCAATTTACCTTAGGAACCAGGGAGTGGTTTGAAAGAGTGACTGATATATCAATAGTAGAGGGGCTGAATAGAAAGAAAAGTTATAAAAAGTAACAAAATCGTAGCCTCACAGAGCAGTGGTTTTTGGTCAGAAGAAGAAAGCAAATAATTCAAAAACTATAACAAAAAATAAATAATGAAGACCAATTGAAAAGTTTTAGAACTGGCCATTCCATAACATATATACACCAGCAATAATATATATATATTGACAATAGGAAAATATATGCGTTACTTTGAAAGGTTTAACTGAGTAAATGATTTTCTGCTATTGAGTGTTTCCCAACAGCCAGGGAATAGTAACTGTTGCCCATAATCAAAATGGATGCCTAAATGTGTGTGTGTGTTTGTCTGAGCACTTTTAACCTGCTAAGAGCAAAGGCCGGCAGTCCAATAAGACATGGTTATAAGCTACAAGCCACACCCACTTTTAAATAAAGTGAGCCCAAATTCATAACTTTTCAGTAAGGTTAGTATTTTGCACAGTGACCCCAGCAATATATGTTTTGGTTTAACCAATCAGAGTGACCCTAATAGCTTAACAGTAACCTGTAGCCAATTGGAGTACTCTAAATGCTTCTAGTGCAAGAGCGGCCTGTAACCAGGCCTGGACTGGCAATCTGTGGGTTCTGGCAAATGCCACAGGGGCTGCTGTAAGGTGCCACAGACCAGAGACTCCCAACCTTTTTTACCCATGGGTCACATTTATAAATATAAATAAAAGTTGGGGAACAAAACAAGCAATGTTCCTAGGGGGTTACCAGTGAGTAACTGTGATTGGTTATTTGGTAGCATTCTAGCATTGTGAGGGATCCCCTTCTATTCTGCCAGAGACCCTAATATAATGAATGCTGCACTGACTCCCAAATGGGAGAATACTGACAGTGCAAGTCACTCCATGGACAAGACCATTAATTGCCTACAATGGAACATGCTACATCCAGTGCTGACAAGAGAGGATAAAGGTTGTCAGATTATCATTAAGTGCCAACATTGCTTTAACTTCCAACCTACGCCTTTGTATTCCTGGGCACCGGAGCCAACCTGGCAGCTGCTTAACTGGTGCTTGCTTTCTGCTTATTTAAAGGGATTCTGTCATGATCTTAATGATATAGTTTTTATTACAAAATTACATTGCATTCATTGCAAATAATTCACTCTACCAATTAAGATTTTATTCTTTAACCAATAGATGTATTTTCTAGCTGTAATATTGGTGTGTAGGCGCCATCTCAGTGCCTTGTGCCTGAGTCTGAGCTTTCAGCCAGCGCTACACATTAGAACTGCTTTCAGCTAACCTATTGTTTCTCCTACTCCCATGTAACTGGAGGAGTCCCAAGCCGGACTTGGATTTCTTACTATTGAGTGCTATTCTGATACCTACTGGGAGCTGCTATCTTGCTCCCTTCCCATTGTTCTGCTGATCGGCTGCTGGGGGTTAGGAGGGGGGGTATCACTCCAACTTGCAGCGCAGCAGTAAAGTGTGCCTGAGTCTGAGTTTTCATAAGGAGCCAGCGCTACACATTAGAACTGCTTTCAGCTAACCTATTGTTTCTCCTACTCCCATGTAACTGGAGGAGTCCCAAGCCGGACTTGGATTTCTTACTATTGAGTGCTATTCTGATACCTACTGGGAGCTGCTATCTTGCTCCATTTCATTGTTCTGCTGATCGGCTGCTGGGGGTGAGGGGGGGGGGATATCACTCCAACTTGCAGCGCAGGAGTAAAGTGTGCCTGAGTCTGAGCTTTCAGCCAGCGCTACACATTAGAACTGCTTTCAGCTAACCTGTTGTTTCTCCTACTCCCATGTAACTGGAGGAATCCCAAGCCGGACTTGGATTTCTTACTATTTAGTGCTATTTTCATATCATGGGAGCATTTTTAGCAATGCAGGTGACGGACCACTGTTATCTGGCTACCTGCCCATTGTTCTGCTGATCGGGGGGGGGGGGGTAAAGTGTGACTGAAATTCATCAGAGCACAAGTTAGATGGCTGGAGGCACCTGGGAAACTAATAACCCATCCTAATCTTAGGGAGAGGAGAACTGGACAAACACCAAGTTAATGTAAATTATTTGCAGGCTAAATGATCGAATTCCAATGGCAGGCCTAGGCGCCCGTCAGATCGGAGGCCGCAGTGGCTAGTTGAAATCAAACCTGTCTGATCGAGATCTGGTCAATTTTAGGCCAGATCTCAACCGGGTAGGCCCGTTGGGGGTTCCCATAGGCAGGCAGATAAGCTGTAGAATCAGTCTAAAGGACCCAAATCGGCAGCTAAAATCTGCCCGTGTACGGCCAATAGTGGGAATTTCCACTTCCATTTCCAAATCATTTTGGGCACATATTATGTATAATGTGCTGTAGCTATAGTATACTCCGGGGCTCATTTACTAACACTGGGGGCTAAATCAGATCTTCAGTGTTCAAACCACAGAGGCGGATTGGCAAGTCCAAAGTTCTTTCAATATCATAAAGCAAACGTTCTGTGTCAAGCATCACATTGGCATCTTCCTACCCATTCAAAAATGGATTAAATATATAAAAAGAATCAATATCATCGTTACATTTACAAGGTTATTGTGGTTACTATCATCACGGGAAAACATTGTGGAAACAAGTAAAGCAACTCTAAAGACCTGGTTAAGAGCCAACATAGGCCTAATACTGTATAACTTTATTTCCATCGTCAATCCTAAATCTTTCAGTCATCAACCAATTAATCCCCAAATTACAGTTTGATGAGTGGATTATTAATGGATAAACAAGGACTGAAACAGTTCAAATCAATATGGAACTCCCAGTACACACTTTTATAAATGTCTAACCATAAGGTACTTCCTTCAAAGCAAAAACAATTTTTATCTGAGAAAACCAACTGAGTTTGAACATAAGTGCCACTAAAGGCATCAGTTTAATGTACAATGTGTTGGTAACTGATCTGGAAGGAAACAAATCTATAGATCAGATCTTTGCTTTGATTTTCTAATCCCAATTGGTAACGGCACTGGGTCAACGTATACCCTTCCTATATGTCATTTCTGCTCAGCAGATCCACTCCCTGTATTTGTATTTTACATTAATATTTTTGTGCATAAACACCATACGCTGCGCCCAAGCCCTGCACTTAGGGCCCCAAACATTCTTGCCAATGGAGCAATTCTCTTACCCACAATACCTGTCTAACAAGGGATTCTGGTGCGTGTTTGTTGCAAACTACAAAGGTCTCTTCTTCAAAAGGCTAAAATATACATTGATCTTTAGTCTCGGGGCTGAGGGCATTTGTCCTGCACCTCCAACCTCTAATGGGTCCAACAATATGCCCTGAACAAAAGTTCTGGATGATTTTTGTATTTTGATTCGGGGTGCTATGAGTTGTAATAGAACAACTGGAGAGGGACAGGTTAGACCTCTGAGCTATTATTTATAATAAAACTGTGTTAAGAGCCATGTTCATTGGTGGAGGGATCCACAATATGTTTTGTGGGATTTTTTTATAAATATAGTAGGACAGTTTTACCAGGAGCAAGTTTGCCATCGCTCCCCTTACCTGCTATCCCACAGCCCCAGTCCCTTCCCAGAGGCTATTATCCCCCCACTGCTACTATAGGCACCATCTCTCCCTACTATACCTGCTATCCCACAGCCCCAGTCCCTTCCCAGAGGCTATTATCCCCCCACTGCTACTATAGGCACCATCTCTCCCTACTATACCTGCTATCCCACAGCCCCAGTCCCTTCCCAGAGGCTATTATCCCCCCCACTGCTACTATAGGCACCATCTCTCCCTACTATACCTGCTATCCCACAGCCCCAGTCCCTTCCCAGAGGCTATTATCCCCCCACTGCTACTATAGGCACCATCTCTCCCTACTATACCTGCTATCCCACAGCCCCAGTCCCTTCCCAGAGGCTATTATCCCCCCCACTGCTACTATAGGCACCATCTCTCCCTACTATACCTGCTATCCCACAGCCCCAGTCCCTTCCCAGAGGCTATTATCCCCCCACTGCTACTATAGGCACCATCTCTCCCTACTATACCTGCTATCCCACAGCCCCAGTCCCTTCCCAGAGGCTATTATCCCCCCACTGCTACTATAGGCACCATCTCTCCCTACTATACCTGCTATCCCACAGCCCCAGTTCCTTCCCAGAGGCTATTATCCCCCCCACTGCTACTATAGGCACCGTCTCTCCCTACTATACCTGCTATCCCACAGCCCCAGTCCCTTCTCGGAGGTTATTATCCCCCACTGCTACTATAGGCACCGTCTCTCCCTACTATACCTGCTATCCCACAGCCCCAATCCCTTCTCGGAGGTTATTATCCCCCACTGCTACTATAGGCACCATCTCTCCCTACTATACCTGCTATCCCACAGCCCCAGCCCCTTCCCAGAGGCTATTATCCCCCCCACTGCTACTATAGGCACCGTCTCTCCCTACTATACCTGCTATCCCACAGCCCCAATCCCTTCTCGGAGGTTATTATCCCCCACTGCTACTATAGGCACCATCTCTCCCTACTATACCTGCTATCCCACAGCCCCAGTCCCTTCCCAGAGGCTATTATCCCCCCACTGCTACTATAGGCACCATCTCTCCCTACTATACCTGCTATCCCACAGCCCCAGCCCCTTCCCAGAGGCTATTATCCCCCCCACTGCTACTATAGGCACCGTCTCTCCCTACTATACCTGCTATCCCACAGCCCCAATCCCTTCTCGGAGGTTATCCCCCACTGCTACTATAGGCACCATCTCTCCCTACTATACCTGCTATCCCACAGCCCCAGTCCCTTCCCAGAGGCTATTATCCCCCCACTGCTACTATAGGCACCGTCTCTCCCTACTATACCTGCTATCCCACAGCCCCAATCCCTTCTCGGAGGTTATTATCCCCCACTGCTACTATAGGCACCATCTCTCCCTACTATACCTGCTATCCCACAGCCCCAGTCCCTTCCCAGAGGCTATTATCCCCCCACTGCTACTATAGGCACCATCTCTCCCTACTATACCTGCTATCCCACAGCCCCAATCCCTTCTCGGAGGTTATTATCCCCCACTGCTACTATAGGCACCATCTCTCCCTACTATACCTGCTATCCCACAGCCCCAGTCCCTTCCCAGAGGCTATTATCCCCCCCACTGCTACTATAGGCACCATCTCTCCCTACTATACCTGCTATCCCACAGCCCCAATCCCTTCTCTGAGGTTATTATCCCCCACTGCTACTATAGGCACCGTCTCTCCCTACTATACCTGCTATCCCACAGCCCCAATCCCTTCTCGGAGGTTATTATCCCCCACTGCTACTATAGGCACCATCTCTCCCTACTATACCTGCTATCCCATGCTGGAGGGCTAGATTATTTTAAAATAATAATGTCATATAGTCTATAGAGCCTTTAAGAAGACTGGGGGCCTTAAAAATCCTTTGGAGGTCCACGTCCAGTCCATGGGTTTCCAGTTAAACAGTACAGAATAAAATTAGGATAGAGCTTACAATCTAGAGGCTATAGATACAGTTATGCTGCATGCAGAAACCTGTGGGAAATTTGCCGTTCATTATTGAGCTTTTCCAAACTGTTCCCACCTGTAGTTGCTATTTGGGCTCCGACGCGGTTCCTATACAAAACATCAATGCCCTGCGCTCTATCCATTCCATCTTGTGATGTCTGTCTCTAGCCCGGGGAAGGATTGATGTGTTGATACTGGGAGCCTATGAAATAACAGGTTAATGAAATGCACACATAGCAAGAGACAGGTGCACTGAGCCCAAGTCAAGATCTAACACCTAAGACGCTTTAAGACCTGCAGGACAAGTGAGTGCACCTTGTGAGCGGAACGCCAGCTGCTTGTTGTAAATACCAGCTGATTAGTACCCAGAGGAATGAGGGAGAGGGGGCTAATCATAAGGTTCTTTGAAGGAGTTAATTACTGTTTGATGTTACAGAGATCTTTGAAATCGCACCCATCGCAAACTGAGGATTGATTGCTGTTGCTGGAATTGAAATGCAGTGAGTCTCGCGGGGTGTGGGCTCTTACAGCAGCACAGAAACCCTAAACAGGCTGCCAGGGGGGATTGTGAGAGTTAAAGTTCAACTACAGTTAGGCTTATGTAGGCTTAAGCAAGTTCCAAAGACAAGTCTTTCGTCTTTTCCTAACAAGCGATTACTAGAGATCAATAAAGAAAAAAGTTCCAACTGGAGTAGTTTAAAGGGTATATTCATCCTATTTGTATATGGGGTCCAGGTGCTCAAAGCTGGCACTTAAGTAAACTGGACCAATTAACCAAAAAGTGGCGCAGTTAAAAAAAAAAATGTTTGCTTTATTTAAAGAAAAAACGTTAAATAAAAAAAAAAACCTGACGCGTTTCATGCCTAAATCGGGCACTTAATCATCAAAGCCTATGATTAAGTGCCTGCTTTAGGCACAAAGTGATTCTAATTCCCACAAATCAGCGCATTATATGCCCCAGTTGCTTACAATCACAGCGACTTCCCGCCCAATGGGTTTTCCTTTCAGTGATTCCAATAGTTTTGAATGGCAATGCTTTCTTATTAATATCGCTCGGGAAAAGGGTCTCATAGCGTTTCGGAGCGATATGTGATTCGAAGTAGTATCGTCGGTTTAGGTACTGGAGATTCATATTGTTCTTTATTTAGTGTTCTGCTGATATCCCCTAAGGTGTGATTCCAGCATGCAGTGGGCATAATCAACACTACATTGATGCCTGCTTGACCCACACTGACCACTAGGTGTCTACAGAGCTCTTAAAAAAGCCGGCAAAAAAAACCAATTGGGGTGGGTGTGGGGGGTTGCACAATAATTATTTTCACCCACCTGTTTTCCTGCTGGAAAGTGCAATAATTGGGTGCATCCTGCCCTTCACTTTGCACTAAGGGTACAGGCCTTTCCCAATGAATACAGCAATGCCTGCTCCGACAGCACTGTATTCATGAGTGTAGGGCGGGCCAAGCACATAGGTAACCCCTCTCCCATCTTCTACTCTCCTCTTACATTGCATATGAGTTTCTCTATTGTATAATAGTAATTAAAACAAATACAGCCCCCTTATCTTTTTTAAGCAGAATTAGCCCTACTACTTATTTTGTGTTGCATTTTAAAGGTTTAAAGTTAGTTTTTTGTATATTCTAGAATGTCCAGTTGTAAGCAATGTTTCAGTTAATCTTCGTTATTTATTTTTTTAAAGTTTTTCAATTATATGCCGCCTTCTTCTGACTCCAACTTTCAAACGGGGGTCACTGACTTCAGAGGCCAAAAAACGTTTTCTGTGAGGCTACAATGTTATTGTTTATATTGTTACTGTTTATTACTTATTATTCAATTCATCATATCAGTCTCATTCAAACTACTCCCTGGTTTCTAAGGACATTTGAACCCTAGCAACAAGATAACTGCTGAAATTCCAAACTGAAAAGTTGTTGAACAAAAAGATGAAATAATTAAAACACCACAAACAATAAAAAAGGTAGACCAATTGCAAATTGGCTCAGAATATTACCCTCTATATCATACTAAAAGTTAACTCATAGTTAAACAACCCATTTAAGGTACTCTGCCCCCTCATGTTGTGTGTTCTGTTGTAAGAGTTCATATTTGTGCGTTGGCTTGGGATGGGGGTTGGAATTTGGGAAGAGGGGGTGGAAGATAGCGATAATACCAGTAAGTGAGTCAGCATGGTGGCAAGCCTGCCTGGGAGCTGCCTCTCTCTGTGGGGATGCCTGAGTGTGTATGTGTGTGTCTGTGTGTGCCTGTGTGTGTGTTAGCTGCTCTGAGATACATTGCTGGCCTTGTCCGAACATGATTCAGCCTTCAGTAAAATCCTATGATATCACATATGGCCAATTCCACAGTAAATCCAAAGGGGGCTGAGATCAGGTTTTGTTTTCTTTAGTGATCTAATAAAAACAGAAACAGTTGTAGATACAAGTGAAAGGGGAGAGAAGGTTATTAAATCTCTCTTGGGCAATAAAGACAATCTGTCCATCTCTCTGTTTGCCAGGGCCAAATCAGAAGGCTGGAGTGGGCTTGTATGTGTGATTATATATCATATTTATCTATCTTTATGTGTGTTCTATCTATGTTGATCATCTATCTATCATCTATCTATCTATCATCTATCTATCTATCATCTATCTATCTATCATCTATCTATCTATCATCTATCTATCTATCTATCTATCTATCTATTAGTCTGTGGTGTAATTACTCTGCTCCGAGCCCCCCAGAATAAAAACCTTCTGCCCTGGGCACCCCTACTGCCATGCACACATGTAGAAATCCCCTCTTCCCGCTCGCTGTCCTACCTCGGAGAGCCACCTTTATATGTAAAATCAAGGAAGCGGACCCCCGGTTCGGGTCCCCCATGACCCCTGCCCCCCCTGCTTTTTCTGTTGTTACGCCACTGTATCTATCTATTTATCTATCAGTCTGTCTATCTCTATGTCATCTGTCTGTCATTTTCCTAATTACTTGTCTGCCTGTCCGCACTGTTTTGTGCATTTATATATTCTATTAACCTATTTATTTTTCTGTATGACTATAGAGTATTTACCAACTTACAGGTTTATTGTATTACCTTGTATCTGGGGGCAGAATGAGTAAAGATCTTATTTGCCGCAGACTAAAGTGAGGGCCAAAAAAAAGCACAACATGCCACAGGGACTTTGCAAAGGGAAGCACAGCTATAAATATCTTATATATAGGGATAGGCAAGCCAGACCTGGACTAAAATTGAAAATAGGCATTTGCCAGATTCCGCCAATTGCCAGTGGGGATGCCTGAGTGTGCTCCTGCCCAATCAAGATCTACGACCCAAGCACTGTCATTTCACTGGCTAATCCAAAACTGTGATCCAACCATTAGTGTAAATTATGCACTATCCTACCCACCAGCCCCTAGGCCTGGGTGCACTTAGCCATGGGCATACCAGAATAGCAGACCCAAGAGCTGCCGATCGCCAGCGTCTGTATAGTTAGATCATACCCATGGTTTACCCCTACTGTGAAAAAGAATATCCTGTGACCCCTGGAGAGAACCAAGGGTTTTAAGTTAGATGAGAAGAAAAGAAATACAAATATAATCCAATTACAATGTTACGACGTACAAAAAAATAGTACAAACAGCACCCCCTTTTATTTATAATGTATTCCCAAACTGGGCATCTGCCCCAATAATTCAGCTCCCCAATAGTCACTCTAGAACTAAACCAGCCCCAGTGGCATAACTATAGAGGTCACGGGGCCCGGACTGCAGAACCCCCACTCCCCAGCCGCCTTCTTTCCTAACAGCTGGTGGGAAGCAGGAGATGCAATCAGCAAGGCGAGTGGGCACCGGACCCCTCAAAGGATTCTTCGGCAGGGGGGCCCAGTGCCATGTAAGTGCGCCACTGACCTGCCCAGCATTATAAAATATTAACTGCTTAAATACACCTCCTTTATATGTACTGCATTTTGTTTCACTGATATATTGTAGGGTGCCCATTCCTTTGGCAGTAACCTATACACAATTCTGTTTTGTGTTCAAAATGCAGCATAATATTTTTCTAGCTGCCAGCCTTCAGTATGAGTGGGATATATTAGTTATCTGAGGATTTAAATAGAAACTCGACCTAAAAGTTGTTTTTCAGTAATGAAAAATATGTAATTTAGGCAACTTAACAACATTAATTCAACATGCGATTGCTAGTGAAAGCAGTATCTGTCTGGCTATTTATATTAAAAGTAAATTAATTAATATTAAAAGTAAAAGCCGCATATCATGCCTCCAAGGAATAAATAAGAAGAAAATAAGGTTAAGATTTAGGGACAGGTAAATATCTGTTAATTATGTGATAGTCTGATATGTGCTATGTGCCAGTGGAAAGGCATTTTAGGGAGATTAGTCACCTGGGGTAGCCGAGATTAACCCACGGGCGACTAATCTCCCCCTGGGCCATAACCCTTAAGTTGGCCACAGGGTCGGACTGGGCCACAATAAGGGGTAATTATATGTTAGTTGGGATCAAGTACAGGTACTGTTTTATTATTACAGAGAAAAGGGAATCATTTAACCATGAAATAAACCCAATAGGGCTGTTCTGCCCCCAATAAGGGGTAATTATATCTTAGTTGAGATCAAGTACAGGTACTGTTTTATTATTACAGAGAAAAGGGAATCATTTAACCATTAAATAAACCCAATAGGGCTGTTCTGCTCCAATAAGGGGTAATTATATCTTAGTTGAGATCAAGTACAGGTACTGTTTTATTATTACAGAGAAAAGGGAATCATTTAACCATGAAATAAACCCAATAGGGCTGTTCTGCCCCCAATAAGGGGTAATTATATCTTAGTTGGGATCAAGTACAGGTACTGTTTTATTATTACAGAGAAAAGGGAATCATTTAACCATGAAATAAACCCAATAGGGCTGTTCTGCCCCCAATAAGGGGTAATTATATCTTAGTTGGGATCAAGTACAGGTACTGTTTTATTATTACAGAGAAAAGGGAATCATTTAACCATTAAAGAAACCCAATAGGGCTGTTCTGCTCCAATAAGGGGTAATTATATCTTAGTTGGGATCAAGTACAGGTACTGTTTTATTATTACAGAGAAAAGGGAATCATTTAACCATGAAATAAACCCAATAGGGCTGTTCTGCCCCCAATAAGGGGTAATTATATCTTAGTTGGGATCAAGTACAATTACTGTTTTATTATTACAGAGAAAAGGGAATCATTTAACCATGAAATAAACCCAATAGGGCTGTTCTGCCCCAATAAGGGGTAATTATATCTTAGTTGGGATCAAGTACAGGTACTGTTTTATTATTACAGAGAAAAGGGAATCATTTAACCATTAAATAAACCCAATAGGGCTGTTCTGCCCCCAATAAGGGGTAATTATATCTTAGTTGGGATCAAGTACAGGTACTGTTTTATTATTACAGAGAAAAGGGAATCATTTAACCATTAAATAAACCCAATAGGGCTGTTCTGCCCCCAATAGGGGGTAATTATATCTTAGTTGGGATCAAGTACAGGTACTGTTTTATTAAAAAAGGAAACCATTATGAAAAATGCGAACTATTTGATTAAAATGGAGTCTATGGGAGATGTCCATTCCATAATTTGGAACTTTTATGGATAATGGGTTTCCGGATACGGTGTCCGACACCTGTACATGCACAGATATCATCATACGATAGAATTTTTTCTAACCTGTTTGATCGACTAAGCAACCGACCACCTTGGTATGAAAATTGTTGGATTCATAATAATAAAGTTGCCCTTTAAAATATTCTGCCTACCTCACTAAATATTTCTAAGGAAAGGGTAAGTGAACAGGAATAAGTATTGCTGCTCCCATAGGCTAGTGTGGTGATGTAGCGAGGGAGCTTTGGCGTGGCACGCAAGCTGGCATGTTGTGGGCAAAGAGTGGTACTGACTCCTCATTCTCCTATAATATCTCCTGTACATATTTACACAGGCTGACTTGGAGTGCTGGCGTTCTTTTCTCTTCCCGGCACCCAGGCAAGGCTTTTAGTATCACTGAAGGAATGCTGCGAATGTTACAACTTGCTCCCCGGAATAAAACACGCGTTTTTATATAAATGTTGTGCTTGCTTACCCCGCTGTGTAGCCCCGGGGGCAGCCATTCCTGCACTGGTACAGCTGGGGTGTTTGCTACAGAAACCCTACTATAGTTTATATAAATACCCCGCTGTGTAGCCCCGGGGGCAGCCATTCCTGCACCGGTACAGCTGGTGTGTTTGCTACAGAAACCCTACTATAGTTTATATAAATACCCCGCTGTGTAGCTCCGGGGCAGCCATTCCTGCACTGGTACAGCTGGGGTGTTTGCTACAGAAACCCTACTATAGTTTATATAAATACCCCGCTGTGTAGCCCCGGGGGCAGCCATTCCTGCACTGGTACAGCTGGGGTGTTTGCTACAGAAACCCTACTATAGTTTATATAAATACCCCGCTGTGTAGCCCCGGGGGCAGCCATTCCTGCACCGGTACAGCTGGGGTGTTTGCTACAGGAACCCTACTATAGTTTATATAAATACCCCGCTGTGTAGCCCCGGGGGCAGCCGTTCCTGCACTGGTACAGCTGGGGTGTTTGCTACAGAAACCCTACTATAGTTTATATAAATACCCCGCTGTGTAGCCCCGGGGGCAGCCATTCCTGCACTGGTACAGCTGGGGTGTTTGCTACAGAAACCCTACTATAGTTTATATAAATACCCGCTGTGTAGCCCCGGGGGCAGCCATTCCTGCACCGGTACAGCTGGGGTGTTTGCTACAGAAACCCTACTATAGTTTATATAAATACCCCGCTGTGTAGCCCCGGGGGCAGCCGTTCCTGCACCGGTACAGCTGGGGTGTTTGCTACAGAAACCCTACTATAGTTTATATAAATACCCCGCTGTGTAGCCCCGGGGGCAGCCATTCCTGCACTGGTACAGCTGGGGTGTTTGCTACAGAAACCCTACTATAATTTATATAAATACCCCACTGTGTAGCCCCGGGGGCAGCCATTCCTGCACTGGTACAGCTGGGGTGTTTGCTACAGAAACCCTACTATAGTTTATATAAATACCCCGCTGTGTAGCCCCGGGGGCAGCCATTCCTACACTGGTACAGCTGGGGTGTTTGCTACAGAAACCCTACTATAGTTTATATAAATACTCCGCTGTGTAGCCCCGGGGGCAGCTGTTCCTGCACTGGTACAGCTGGGGTGTTTGCTACAGAAACCCTACTATAGTTTATATAAATACCCTGCTGTGTAGCCCCGGGGGCTGCCATTCCTGCACTGGTACAGCTGGGGTGTGTGCTACAGAAACCCTACTATAGTTTATATAAATACCCCGCTGTGTAGCCCCGGGGGCAGCCATTCCTGCACCGGTACAGCTGGGGTGTTTGCTACAGAAACCCTACTATAGTTTATATAAATACCCCGCTGTGTAGCCCCGGGGGCAGCCATTCCTGCACTGGTACAGCTGGGGTGTTTGCTACAGAAACCCTACTATAGTTTATATAAATACCCCGCTGTGTAGCCCCGGGGGCAGCCATTCCTGCACTGGTACAGCTGGGGTGTTTGCTACAGAAACCCTACTATAGTTTATATAAATACCCCGCTGTGTAGCCCCGGGGGCAGCCATTCCTGCACCGGTACAGCTGGTGTGTTTGCTACAGAAACCCTACTATAGTTTATATAAATACCCCGCTGTGTAGCTCCGGGGCAGCCATTCCTGCACTGGTACAGCTGGGGTGTTTGCTACAGAAACCCTACTATAGTTTATATAAATACCCCGCTGTGTAGCCCCGGGGGCAGCCATTCCTGCACTGGTACAGCTGGGGTGTTTGCTACAGAAACCCTACTATAGTTTATATAAATACCCCGCTGTGTAGCCCCGGGGGCAGCTGTTCCTGCACTGGTACAGCTGGGGTGTTTGCTACAGAAACCCTACTATAGTTTATATAAATACCCCGCTGTGTAGCCCCGGGGGCAGCCATTCCTGCACTGGTACAGCTGGGGTGTTTGCTACAGAAACCCTACTATAGTTTATATAAATACCCCGCTGTGTAGCCCCGGGGGCAGCCATTCCTGCACCGGTACAGCTGGGGTGTTTGCTACAGAAACCCTACTATAGTTTATATAAATACCCCGCTGTGTAGCCCCGGGGGCAGCCGTTCCTGCACTGGTACAGCTGGGGTGTTTGCTACAGAAACCCTACTATAGTTTATATAAATACCCCGATGTGTAGCCCCGGGGGCAGCCATTCCTGCACCGGTACAGCTGGGGTGTTTGCTACAGAAACCCTACTATAGTTTATATAAATACCCCGCTGTGTAGCCCCGGGGGCAGCCATTCCTGCACCGGTACAGCTGGGGTGTTTGCTACAGAAACCCTACTATAGTTTATATAAATACCCCGATGTGTAGCCCCGGGGGCAGCCATTCCTGCACCGGTACAGCTGGGGTGTTTGCTACAGAAACCCTACTATAGTTTATATAAATACCCCGCTGTGTAGCCCCGGGGGCAGCCATTCCTGCACTGGTACAGCTGGGGTGTTTGCTACAGAAACCCTACTATAGTTTATATAAATACCCCGCTGTGTAGCCCCGGGGGCAGCCATTCCTGCACTGGTACAGCTGGGGTGTTTGCTACAGAAACCCTACTATAGTTTATATAAATACCCCGCTGTGTAGCCCCGGGGGCAGCCATTCCTGCACCGGTACAGCTGGGGTGTTTGCTACAGAAACCCTACTATAGTTTATATAAATACCCCGCTGTGTAGCCCCGGGGCAGCCGTTCCTGCACTGGTACAGCTGGGGTGTTTGCTACAGAAACCCTACTATAGTTTATATAAATACCCCGCTGTGTAGCCCCGGGGGCAGCTGTTCCTGCACTGGTACAGCTGGGGTGTTTGCTACAGAAACCCTACTATAGTTTATATAAATACCCTGCTGTGTAGCCCCGGGGGCAGCCATTCCTGCACTGGTACAGCTGGGGTGTTTGCTACAGAAACCCTACTATAGTTTATATAAATACCCCGCTGTGTAGCCCCGGGGGCAGCCGTTCCTGCACTGGTACAGCTGGGGTGTTTGCTACAGAAACCCTACTATAGTTTATATAAATACCCCGCTGTGTAGCCCCGGGGGCAGCCATTCCTGCACTGGTACAGCTGGGGTGTTTGCTACAGAAACCCTACTATAGTTTATATAAATACCCCGCTGTGTAGCCCCGGGGGCAGCCATTCCTGCACCGGTACAGCTGGGGTGTTTGCTACAGAAACCCTACTATAGTTTATATAAATACCCCGCTGTGTAGCCCCGGGGGCAGCCATTCCTGCACTGGTACAGCTGGGGTGTTTGCTACAGAAACCCTACTATAGTTTATATAAATACCCCGCTGTGTAGCCCCGGGGGCAGCCATTCCTGCACCG
Source organism: Xenopus tropicalis (assembly GCF_000004195.4). Lineage (NCBI taxonomy): Eukaryota > Metazoa > Chordata > Amphibia > Anura > Pipidae > Xenopus > Xenopus tropicalis. Next base: position 82,725,218 of record NC_030685.2, on the reverse strand, counting down.
GTACAGCTGGGGTGTTTGCTACAGAAACCCTACTATAGTTTATATAAATACCCTGCTGTGTAGCCCCGGGGGCAGTCATTCCTGCACTGGTACAGCTGGGGTGTTTGCTACAGAAACCCTACTATAGTTTATATAAATACCCCGCTGTGTAGCCCCGGGGGCAGCCATTCCTGCACCGGTACAGCTGGGGTGTTTGCTACAGAAACCCTACTATAGTTTATATAAATACCCCGCTGTGTAGCCCCGGGGGCAGCCATTCCTGCACCGGTACAGCTGGGGTGTTTGCTACAGAAACCCTACTATAGTTTATATAAATACCCCGCTGTGTAGCCCCGGGGGCAGCCGTTCCTGCACTGGTACAGCTGGGGTGTTTGCTACAGAAACCCTACTATAGTTTATATAAATACCCCGCTGTGTAGCCCCGGGGGCAGCCATTCCTGCACCGGTACAGCTGGGGTGTTTGCTACAGAAACCCTACTATAGTTTATATAAATACCCCGCTGTGTAGCCCCGGGGGCAGCCATTCCTGCACTGGTACAGCTGGGGTGTTTGCTACAGAAACCCTACTATAGTTTATATAAATACCCCGCTGTGTAGCCCCGGGGGCAGCCATTCCTGCACCGGTACAGCTGGGGTGTTTGCTATAGAAACCCTACTATAGTTTATATAAAAACCCTGTTGTCTTAACCATTTCTGGTCATTGTTTCCCATCCCCACCAAATGGTGAAATAAAGATTTCTATAAGGCAAATTTTTAAATATAATTTTAATTACTATTCACAAAAGCAAATAACTTACAGTAGAATTACACACAAAATCTAAATATACATTTTACAAAGTTATTATTTTATTTTTTTACACAGATTATCTGACGTTATACAGGCTGTGAACCAAAAAAATGAAATACTACAGAATGAAAGAAACTGTAATTCAGCAGTTAATCTGGTTGTTAGGGTCCAATTTACCTTAGTAACCAGGGAAAGTGAAAAAGTGACTGATATATGAATAGTAGAGGGGCTGAATACAATGATAAATAAAAAGTAGCAATAACAATACAATTGTAGCTTTTCAGAGCAATAGTTTTTGGCTGCCGGGGTCAGTGACCCCTATTTGAAAACTGGAAAGAGGCTGAAGAAGAAGGCAAATAATTAAAAAACTATAAAACATAAAAAATGAAGACCAATTGAAAAGTTGCTTAGAATTGGCCATTCTATAACATATTAAAAGCTAACTTTAATGCTGGCTTCTGCTGCACTGTCAATAGTCAGAACCACCAGTGCCGAAAGAACCAAAAGGGGCAGACAGATCCTGCTTTCGATAGGAATTACACTAACAAATAACTTTAAAACCACTGAACATTTGCAATAATTGTATAATGGAATTACAATTTCCTACATTATGTAGTAGTTCATTTTTGGGCTGACAGTCCCTCAGGCTTAGCCGCAGGGGGGCTACACACCACATTGCAGGCACTGCTAACTGCGTAGGTCACACACAGTAGAAATAAGGTGTGCCTACTTGCGTCCGACACGCGTACCTGCATTCAAGATGCGGTTAAGAGTGCTGACAAATTAGTGTACAGGTATGCGGCTTCTGTGAGTTCCGCAGAGATTTAACAGAGCGAGAAACGCCGGTCTGTTCATGCCCTTTACACGTTACTAAACTTACAATGTATTTTGGAGACAACAATTGCCTCAACTCTTGACACATCCCATTCGCTTATCTGCAAGGACTTGTGCAGGCTGCAGGGCACTATGTTTGGAAAGAAAGCGATTTCAGGCCCATTGTGTTGTACGCATAACTGACAGTGAATGGCTCGTGCTAAAAATATGGCTGATTTGCCCACACTCGTGTGTGAAAGCTCATGGGGGAAATGCTGTGTATGGGTCGGCACGTCAGGAAACAAATACTTTAAACATCACGGGTGAATTTGCTTCTGCTTCTCATAATTAATAGGCGCTTTAGGAGCACAGCCAGACTTGTATGGGTTAGAAGGACAAGGAAAGTACCATTCTCTGGGGTGCCGAATTGTTAGGGACCTCATAGTGAATATAGTTGCTGTCCTTGAAAACACACCAGCCTTTTAAGCACCACTATACCATCTTCCTTTGTGGGGGTTGGTAAAGCTTGCCGTATAGTATCTTTGTACGTCGACAAGTGCAGTAAAATGACATCCCTGGGATGATCCTTGGAAAGCACAAGAAGGCAGAATGGGGACAGTAAGACGCCAGTAGGGCAGAATGGGGACGGTAAAGCAGAATAGGGACAGTAGGACCTGTTGGAGATAGTAGGGCAGAATAGGGACAGTAGGTCTAATTGCAGACAGTAGGACTAGTGGGAGACAGTCGGGCATAATGTGCACAGTAGGACCAGTTGGAGACAGGGCATAATAGAGACAGTAGGACTAGTTGGAGACAATAGGGCAGAATGTGCACAGTAGGACCAGATGGAGACAGGGCATAATAGAGACAGTAGGACTAGTTGGAGACAATAGGGCAGAATGTGCACAGTAGGACCAGATGGAGACAGGGCAGAATGTGCACAGTAGGACCAGTTGGAGACAGGGCATAATAGAGACAGTAGGACTAGTTGGAGACAATAGGGCAGAATGTGCACAGTAGGACCAGATGGAGACAGGGCAGAATAGGGACAGTAGGACCAGTAGGGCAGAATAGAGACAGTAGGGCAGAATGGGGACAGTAGGACCAGTTGGAGACAGTAGGGCAGAATGGGGGCAGTAGGACCTGTTGGAGACAGGTTGAATGGGGGCAGTAGGACCAGTTGGAGACAGTAGTGCCGAATAGAGACAGTAGGGCATAATGGGGACAGTAGGACCAGTTGGAGACAGGGCAGAATGGGGGCAGTAGGACCTGTTGGAGACAGTAGTGCCGAATAGAGACAGTAGGGCATAATGGGGACAGTAGGACCAGTTTGAGCAGTAGGGCAAGATGGGGAAAGTAGGTCCAGTTAATGACAGTAGGGAGACACTAGGACCAGCTGCTGTCAGAGGATGCTTCTCTGCATTTTTAGTTAGTGATAGGGACAGACATTAATCTTAAAAACAATGCGATAAGGGAGAGGTGAGGGGGGTCCAGGCAGTGATAGTTATGGGTGCTTTTTGCCCCCGGGGGGTATAGTTCTCCTTTAAGTCAGTTTAGCTGCATTAAACATCCTTTTTTCCTCAAAAACCGCTTAGGAAAGGAACTACTGACCTTCAGCACAATGTTGTACCACTACAATTCTATGTAAGCTCTGCTGAGGAGTTGTCGTATTGCAAGTAACAATTTGCGGTTGCCCTTCATTTTTCATATAATTCGCATTTTGTGTTGTGCTGGTTTGCTAATTACCTTTCCAACCAGGCAGCAAATAAAAGCTAGAAAGGGCGGCTGGTGATTCAAACACCAAAACTGCTTGACAAAAACATACCTAAAGGATAGTGAACTTTTTCATAGTAATATTAAAGCTGAACATTCTCTTTAAAATAAACGCCAGTTGAGCCCTTTAGCTGGGGCATTAAAGGCACAACCAACACCCCCAGCTATAGCCTGGGACAGGATTGTGTGAGTTGCAGTTCAGTTAAACAATGTTCTATTAACGTGGCCGTCTCACTCATGTAGTTTGGCAATTTGACATTGAAATCACTCAAAAATTGGCCAGACATCATTAGTGCAGGTTTGGAAATCCTGTCAAGAATTGCTTCAGCCTGTTGATGGACTTCTCTTCCACCAGGAGGAAATTAGGGTTACAGCCTGACATTATGTTTGTTGACAAACAAAATAAAAAGATAAATATACAGGAATAAGGTGTTTTTTTTCCACAAAAGGTGGCAACTCTGGTCTTCATGATCTGATCTTTGGCCTAGACCAGGGCAAACACCTTGGTCAGCTGTACTGGTGGTGCACAAATTGGGAAAATATATCTTCATTTCACTACGGGCCTGGCAAATGAGCAGACCCGGTGCACGGTAATGTAAGCAAAGTTCTGATAGGTTGCTGAGGGTAACACTTTTAGCCGTCTGTCACTTGATATTTTCCTCATGCTTTTATATGTAGTGCCTGTAGCGTTTATTTCACGCCTTTTGTCTTTACCCTAATTCAGGTTAGCAGCTAAAGGTGAACTCATCGGGACATACCATTTTCCAAAACTCCCCCTGCGTGGCTGTTTATTGGTTCGCCCAGTGCGCTGCCAGAGCAGAGTTGTGGGCGGAGCCCAGGCGAGCGGCGGGAAAGTTGCAATGACGCAGCGCAGGTAAGCCTTTCTATTTGCAGACGCTGACCCACTCGGTGATGCGACATTCCTCGCAGACCACATAGCAGCACCAGTGGAATTTGCAGTTGCACCTCTCGCTGCGCGTTTGCCGCAGGATATTGTGCCCCCGCCCACAGCACAGGCTCTCACAGTTGTCCAAGCCGGGGCTGGTTTTGTTACATATCCGTCCCTGGGTCCCTGCCGAGTCCGTATTCAGTTCCTGCTCACAGAAGTCCGGTGACTTTTCGAAGTAGACCAAGTCGTTGATGCTGGCTCTCCTGCGGAAAGGGGCCGGAGCCTGCTCCAGCTGCCCGGTGTTCCTGTTGTGAGGCTTTATCAGTGTGGCCCCATAGAACCTGTCCTTCAGCAGGGAGCCAATCACACGGAACTCCGGGGTTACCTGCCAACAAGTCTTCAGCTGGCAGCTCCCAGAGGTTCCGTGGCATTTGCATTTTCTCTTCATGTTGTCGGTGACTACCTGCCAAGGAAAGAATGGAGAAAGTGGTCAGTTCCTCTGTACAAATCTACCAAGGAAATTAAATGTCCTATAGTCATATGAGATCCGCTAAAACCAGCCAAAAGTCCGTTCTAGAACCAGCCCAAAACTAGCCAAAAGCCACTTTGAAAGTAGCCCAAAACTAGCCAAAAGCCACTTTGAAAGTAGTCCAAAACTAGCCAAAAGCCACTTTGAAAGTAGCCCAAAACTAGCCAAAAGCCACTTTGAAAGTAGCCCATAACCAGCCAAAAGCCACTTTGAAGTAGCCCAAAACTAGCCAAAAGCCACTTTGAAAGTAGCCCAAAACTAGCCAAAAGCCACTTTGAAAGTAGCCCAAAACTAGCCAAAAGCCACTTTGAAAGTAGCCCAAAACTAGCCAAAAGCCACTTTGAAAGTAGCCCACCCAAAACACTTAAGCCCAAAAAGCCACTTTGAAAGTAGCCCAAAACTAGCCAAAAGCCACTTTGAAAGTAGCCAAACTAGCCAAACCACTTTGAAAGTAGCCCAAACTAGCCAAAGCACTTTGAAAGTAGCCCAAAAGTAGCCAAAAGCCACTTTTGAAGTAGCCCAAAACTAGCCAAAAGCCACTTTGAAGTAGCCCAAAACTAGCCAAAAGCCACTTTGAAAGTAGCCCAAAACTAGCCAAAAGCCACTTTGAAAGTAGCCCAAAACTAGCCAAAAGCCACTTTGAAAGTAGCCCAAAACTAGCCAAAAGCCACTTTGAAAGTAGCCCAAAACTAGCCAAATGCCACTTTGAAAGTAGCCCAAAACTAGCCAAATGCCACTTTGAAAGTAGCCCAAAAGTAGCCAAAAGCCACTTTGAAAGTAGCCCAAAAATAGCCAAAAGCCACTTTGGAAGTAGCCCAAAAATAGCCAAATGCCACTTTGAAAGTAGCCCAAAACTAGCCAAAAGCCACTTTGAAAGTAGCCCAAAACTAGCCAAAAGCCACTTTGAAAGTAGCCCAAAACTAGCCAAAAGCCACTTTGAAAGTAGCCCAAAACTAGCCAAATGCCACTTTGAAAGTAGCCCAAAAGTAGCCAAAAGCCACTTTGAAAGTAGCCCAAAACTAGCCAAAAGCCACTTTGAAAGTAGCCCAAAAGTAGCCAAAAGCCACTTTGAAAGTAGCCCAAAACTAGCCAAAAGCCACTTTGGAAGTAGCCCAAAAATAGCCCAATATGCACAATGAAAAATATTCTAAAAAAAATAAGTATATATGGGAAAACCTGCCTTTTTAAAGCGTATAATCACTACCCAAGCCCTGTGCCCCCTCTCCAGTTACTGGGATGGCTGATAATTCCCTCTGTGCCCAGTCCCGCTGGGAAGTCACTACAGAAATGGATTCAGAATGTTGCATTAACCCCAGACATGATATACATATGGGTGTGTTGTACTACAACTCTCTGCTGCCCCAAGATTTCCTGAGAATTATACCTTAAAGATCAACTGCAGAAAGTAACAAATCGCAGCCCCCCCCACGTCTCAGTAGAAAGTAACAGTACAATCACATACCCTATAGAGCAGGGGGTAGAACTGCCCCACATCCCAGTAGAAAGTAACAGTACAATCACATACCCTATAGAGCAGGGAGCAGGGGGTAGAACTGCCCCACATCCCAGTAGAAAGTAACAGTACAATCACATACCCTATAGAGCAGGGAGCAGGGGGTAGAACTGCCCCACATCCCAGTAGAAAGTAACAGTACAATCACATACCCTATAGAGCAGGGGGTAGAACTGCCCCACATCCCAGTAGAAAGTAACAGTACAATCACATACCCTATAGAGCAGGGGGTAGAACTGCCCCACATCCCAGTAGAAAGTAACAGTACAATCACATACCCTATAGAGCAGGGAGCAGGGGGTAGAACTGCCCCACATCCCAGTAGAAAGTAACAGTACAATCACATACCCTATAGAGCAGGGGGTAGAACTGCCCCACATCCCAGTAGAAAGTAACAGTACAATCACATACCCTATAGAGCAGGGGGTAGAACTGCCCCACATCCCAGTAGAAAGTAACAGTACAATCACACACCCTATAGAGCAGGGAGCAGGGGGTAGAACTGCCCCACATCCCAGTAGAAAGTAACAGTACAATCACATACCCTATAGAGCAGGGAGCAGGGGGTAGAACTGCCCCACATCCCAGTAGAAAGTAACAGTACAATCACATACCCTATAGAGCAGGGGGTAGAACTGCCCCACATCCCAGTAGAAAGTAATGGTACAATCACATACCCTATAGAGCAGGGGGTAGAGCAGACAGGTTGAGCCTAAATGGAATAGAATATTAATTCTAGCTGTAGGCTGATTGTTAGCTACAAACTACATTACCCAGCATGCAGTGGGACAGGCACATCAGGTTTACTAGGGGAAACAACTGTGGCTAGTTTCCAAACTACAAACCTGCCAAGGCTCCAAAAAATAGCCCAAAACTGTACCTTGGCGGGTTTGTACTTTGGAAACCCGCCTGGACTTAGTAGCCCAATTTGGTGGAAAAACTGGCAACCCTGACTAAAGGTGTCTTAATTAACAATACTACTATCTCACCCCCCCCTGCCAGTAGCGGTAGCTCATACCAACCAATTAGATGTTTGCTTTAAAACAGGTGACCAGTAAATTCTATCTGCTGATTGGTTGCTATGGGTTACTGCTACTTGTCAGGATACCTGTGTCTAAGGTTTCTGCTCTTGGGCAAATTTAGCACCTTTTATTATAGAAACCCCCTATTTGTTACAATCGCTCCTGATTTTTTCATTTTCATTCCTGCTTTTTTTTTCTTAGGGGCAGGACAGAGGGGGTAATGGGCAATAGCTATTATTTAGAACTGGCCAGTAAGGGTGGCCATTTACAGGCAGATTTCAGCTGCTGATTCAGGTCCTTAAGCCCTAGGGCCAAACAGTCAAATTAGCTCAATATCGCCCACTGTAGGTTGGCAGTTGTTTGGTGACCTTGCCAAACGAGCAGATTGCACAATGCATGGTTACCTTAAATTAGGGGTGGCCCCTTATGCCCCACTAATACAGGACCCTGGCATGTAAAATATGGATTCTAATGGTGGCCATGACAGTAAACTGCAATGTGATTGGACAGGAAGTCTAGTTTTCTGCCGCATAGGCTAAGGCCAGGGGGTACATTGGGAGATTAGTTGCGCCGCGACAGAGTTTCCTTTGACAACTTTGAACGACTGTGGGACATCACACCGATGCATTTACCATCCCACCGGCAATTTACATTCTAGCCGGTGGGATGGCATTGCGGGGAGACTTGTTGCAGTGTGACTAATCTCCTCGTGTATCCCTGCCCTAAGGGTGAAGACACACAGAAGCAGCTACTTTTTCACAGCTACTAAACGCCAAAAAATACCCCACCATAGACAATACTGAGAATTGCCTCTGCTAAAACACATGTTGAGACAATTATCAGTAAATGATCAGCATTGTCTATTTTAGTAGCCACTACAAAGCTGCTACTAGTAGCTCCATGTGTCTTCCCCACACAGACCTACTTTTGTAGCAGCTACTTGTCTTGGCTACTAAATGCCATAGACAGTACTGAGAACTGCCTCTGCTAAACACACGTAGAGACAATTATCAGTAAATGATCAGTATTGTCTGTTTCTGTAGTTGCTACTAGTAGCTCTGTGTGTCTTCACCCTTAGGGCAGTGACACACAGGGTGACCAATCTCCCCGAAATGCCATCCCACCGGCGAGAATGTAAATCGCCGGTGGGATGGCATATGTGGTGCCGCGATTTCCCGAAATTGCGGAAGTTGTCTTGCAGCTTCTTTCCATAAATTTCAAAACCTTTCTCTCATACATGAATGCATACAGACAGCTGATAGATACCTGGCAACATCTGAACCGACTCCCCCTACAGAGTGGGCAGAATGGCTGCTAATAACTCTCCCAGCTTGGAAACATCAGATTCTCCTGCTGTCGCTCTGGTCCCCGATATCTGACAAGTACATTTGGCTTTTGTTTCTACCTTTGGCTGATGTCACAATGGGAGATTTTGTTGTCCCATCATTTCAATGGGCCGTTAGTCTATCCATCCAGTTGACCTATATATGAATGCCATGGATCTTCTCCCCTTACCATAAGGGCTGTGACACACGGGGAGTTTAGTTGCCCATGACTAATATCCCCAAAATGCCATCCCACCGGTAAAAATTTAAATCGCCGGTGGGATGGCATACGCGGCGCCACGATTTCCCAAAATCGCAGAAGTTTCCTCTCAAGACAACTTCCGCAATTTCGGGAAATCGCGGCACCACATATGCCATCCCACCGGCGATTTAAATTTTTACCGGTGGGATGGCATTTTGGGGATATTAGTCATGGGCAACTAAACTCCCCGTGTGTCACAGCCCTTATGGTAAGGGGAGAAGATCCATGGCATTCATATATAGGTCAACTGGATGGATAGACTAACGGCCCATTGAAATGATGGGACAACAAAATCTCCCATTGTGACATCAGCCAAAGGTAGAAACAAAAGCCAAATGTACTTGTCAGATATCGGGGACCAGAGCGACAGCAGGAGAATCTGATGTTTCCAAGCTGGGAGAGTTATTAGCAGCCATTTTGCACACTCTGTAGGGGGAGTCAGTTCAGATGTTGCCAGGTATCTATCAGCTGTCTGTATGCATTCATGTATGAGAGAAAGGTTTTGAAATTTATGGAAAGAAGCTGCAAGCAAATTAGGATGAAAAGCCAAAACTTCCTTGACAGGGTGCAGCCTAACAAGACATATGCGCTCCCAAGGTGAGGGTGGAGGTTAGAGGTAGGTCGAGCAGTGAGGGGGTCAGAGGTCGCCAGGAGCTATGCATTAAACAGGTAGCTTTGGGGCTGGATTAATCAAGCGGCTGCCAAGTTTTCCATAACCATAAAATTTAATTGACAAGAAATATTCCGTCTGGGGAATGAAATACTGAACTGTAAACTCCTACACTCCTGGAGGGATTTCCCACAATGGACCTTGACCGTCTGATAATAAGTCACTATTATAGCCTATCTCTACAAAGGAATTTTGTGGCTTGCAGATTAGAAACCCTAAATAACATGTAAAATGATGATTTGGACCTAAGAAGAGACATGTTGGGCATACACAAACTGATGTTTTACTATCGAGCTACCCCCATACCACCGTTTTAGGTACATTTTTGTCCGCTTGGTCAACTACACCCAAAAGCCAAATATGATGGAACTATGGCTGGCTATATTTGTAATGTTATAAAGGAGCCCTGGCCAAGGGTTGTACCTCTAATGGAGGCTTGAATGTAAATGGTCCAACAACAGCACCTTGCTATAAGTGCAAGTTCTCCAAACTTTGCCAGATTTGGGCACCCAGGCCAGGCCAATCAGAACATTTGACCCAGGCCAAAAAATTGATTCACAATAGAGCATGTGCAGAGCCATTGGGATTTTTAAACCTGCCCAGTGGTTATCTGGCCAATCCCTGATCAGATACTGGGTATGCAAGATGTTGTTTTGACTCTACGGAAGGGCCAATATGGCAACTAGTCTGGAATTATCAGTCATTGCTGGTAGGTGTAGAGCTACGTTAAGGGGGGGATTTATTAATGTTCAAATTGGAGTTTTTTTCTCGATTTAAAATTTCTAATTATGGTTCAAAAACTCAAATGTCTGATATCTATTGAGTGGCAAAAACTCAAATGCAAAACTTCAGCATCTTAAAGCCTGTGAGTTTATGTACAAGTCAATGGGGGTTCTAGGCAAAGTCAAAGCCATATTTTCAATTCGAGATTTTCTAGAGTTCTTTTTCGAGTTTGTTAAAGCACAAATTCAATTTTTTTTTTTAAATTCTAATGAGTTTTCCATATTAATAAAATGCAAGTTTATTCTAATTAGAAAATACTCACAAACTCGAAAATGTATAAATAAGCCCATACAACTACAGATGCAAGAGAATCTACCAATCAGAATGCTTTTCCCAGCTCTGTATCAGCCATCTTGCTGTTATACATAAGGAAATTTGTTATTTTGGCTTCTTTACACTGTAATTAAACATCAGGAGGGAGGACACATTGCTTTTAGTTGTTTTGTGATAGTAATATCTTCCAGCTTCAGTTGCAGGAGCAAAGAACATGGAGTCAAATGTACACAGATTAGGTGGGATTCTCATTGGATGATTCATTGGCATTTTAAAGGAGCTACTAAACCTAATTGTTGAACAATCGCGAGGCTTTTTCGGCGATTTCCCGAAATCGCGCCACCGTGTGTGCCATCCCACCGGCGACTTACATTTTCGCCGGTGTGATGGCAACTCGGGGAGATTAGTCGCCCGCGAACAGGGAGATTTGTCGCGGGCGACTAATCTCCCCGTGTGCCAGAGCCCTTATACAATTGGTTGTTATGAACGGCTGTTAAGTGTTATTCATTATGTTGTGTTTGCTTAATCGGTTTCAAGAAACATTTCTCTGAGTGCTAGTTATTATACTGTGTTTAGTACATCTGTTTCCATTACTAAAGTGGCAACAGTTTTGAATTTAAACAGGAAAATGTTACCAATAAATAGGATGATGGCGCAGCCCTGTGAATTATTTTTGGAGAAAAAGTGCCAATAATGGTGCTGTCAAGCAATTGCCATTCAAGTAAATGGGAGGCAGTAGGGTGGTTTCAGATGCTCCCAAAACACAGTGACCTTATTGGGTGTCTTTAACTGGACATAAAGCCCCTTTTGTTAACAGCGTTTCCACGTATCATGCATTTTGAAAGTTTCTTACAATGCTATTAAGGGCTAGTCCACTTTTTAGCCAGTAGCCGTTTAAACCCTGGAGCATGGATTTTTCAACTTATAAATCTAAGAAAGGCTAAGAACATCCGTCCCAGAAGAATTGCACAGTTGGTCATCCAGTTTGGGTAAAGCCAGCAGATTTTGGGGTACGACATAGTTTGTTCCTTTAGGTTTTGCTTTGTTACAGTTTTTTGCAAGTGCTACTCAGAACAGATTAAGCATTCTATTGCTCTCCATTAATTACTTTTCTTAGTATTACTATAAACAAGCATTTATAAAGTGCCACCATATTTTGTAACGCTGTTTTGTGATACAATTCCAAGCAAAGTTATAGGATCCCTTATCCGGAAACCCATTATCCAGAAAGTTCCGAATTACGGAAAGGCCATCTCCCATAGACTCCATTATAAGCAAATAAGTCTAATTTTTAAAGATTATTTCCTTTTACTCTGTAATAATAAAACAGTACCTGTACTTGATCCCAACTAAGATATAATTACCCCTTATTGGGGGCAGAACAGCCCTATTGGGTTTATTTAATGGTTAAATGATTCCCTTTTCTCTGTAATAATAAAACAGTACCTGTACTTGATCCCAACTAAGATATAATTACCCCTTATTGGGGGCAGAACAGCCCTATTGGGTTTATTTAATGGTTAAATGATTCCCTTTTCTCTGTAATAATAAAACAGTACCTGTACTTGATCCCAACTAAGATATAATTACCCCTTATTGGGGCAGAACAGCCCTATTGGGTTTATTTCATGTTTAAATGATTCCCTTTTCTCTGTAATAATAAAACAGTACCTGTACTTGATCCCAACTAAGATATAATTACCCCTTATTGGGGCAGAACAGCCCTATTGGGTTTATTTCATGTTTAAATGATTCCCCTTTCTCTGTAATAATAAAACAGTACCTGTACTTGATCCCAACTAAGATATAATTACCCCTTATTGGGGGCAGAACAGCCCTATTGGGTTTATTTAATGGTTAAATGATTCCCTTTTCTCTGTAATAATAAAACAGTACCTGTACTTGATCCCAACTAAGATATAATTACCCCTTATTGGGGGCAGAACAGCCCTATTGGGTTTATTTAATGGTTAAATGATTCCCTTTTCTCTGTAATAATAAAACAGTACCTGTACTTGATCCCAACTAAGATATAATTACCCCTTATTGGGGCAGAACAGCCCTATTGGGTTTATTTAATGGTTAAATGATTCCCTTTTCTCTGTAATAATAAAACAGTACCTGTACTTGATCCCAACTAAGATATAATTACCCCTTATTGGGGCAGAACAGCCCTATTGGGTTTATTTCATGTTTAAATGATTCCCTTTTCTCTGTAATAATAAAACAGTACCTGTACTTGATCCCAACTAAGATATAATTACCCCTTATTGGAGGCTGAACAATCCTATTATGTTTAAATGATTTTTTTAGTAGACCTAAGGTATATAAACATTTGTATAAAATCCAAGGTAATGTTGCAAGTTCCTTGAAAGGGCTAAAATCACAAATTCCTCCAATACTCACACTGAGGCTCAAACAGCCCCAGCACGTGTAACTGCCCAAGGAATTCAGAAATGCATTGTTGTTTCCCATCTCTTGTCATCCAGAGTGATTTATTCTGCTGTTTACAACTTCAAAAAGCTTTGTTTACTTTCTTCTCAACCACAGTTTGTGTAACGTGGCAAAACCTTCTCATAGACTGGTATTCAGGACTCTTTGGCAATCCCACTTTCCGTTCTATATGACTATTGTTTGTTTAGCTAACAATATATATTTCCCATGATGACTGATACAGTGTTCTCTGCTCCTAGATGGGATACAGCTCTAAGGCTGGCAACACTAGGGAGTATGTATTTGTTTGGCCAGGACCCCCAAGTATTTAGCCAAATTGGCCTTATCTGAAACCAATCCTTCTAACTAGTTTCTAGGGGCAGTTACTGGATATCAGATTGTTTGTGAATCTTTTTATTGCTTATTTGTCCATTGAGGCATTTTTTCAGTTGTCCAGTTTGGGATTAAAAGCCTGTGGTGAGTATCCCAACCAGATAACAGCTTAAGATGGTCATACACAGAAGGAGTTAAGGTGCCAATTCGGGTTCTTCAGACCAATTTGGCAGCTGATCTGCCTATGTATGGGGACCCCAGTGGGACTACCCAGCCAATATCTGGGCACAAATTGGGCAGGTTTGATATTTCCATCAGGTCGATCGGGGACTACATTGGCTCATTGATGTGGTCCTCACTCCGATATAGTCCATAGTTGTAATTTGATCATTGGGCCTAATAATCAGATTACTTTGGTATCGCCCACCTTAGGTAGACATGTCGGTTGCCAAACAAGTGGATCTTATATTGTATGCCCAACCTTAGGTTCAAACTGGAGGGCTGTACAAAAAAAATTAACTCCCCCCCTAAAATAAACAATAAATAAGGGCCGTGACAGACGGGGAGATTAGTTGCCCGCGACAATGGGTAATCTCCCTGAAATGCCATCCCACCAGCTAGAATATAAATTGCCGGTGGGATGGCATACACGGCGCAGTGATTTGCCACAATGCAACTTCTCCAATCATGGTGCAGTGTATGCCATCCCACCAGCGATTTACATTCTAGCCGGTGGGATGGCATATCGGGGAGATTAGTCTCCCGCGACAAGGGAGATTTGTTGCGCAGTGTGCCACAGCCCTAAGGGGAAAAAACTTACAATCATGAATTAGCGGTATCTGCAGCCAAGCTCTACCTCTGCATGGCCGCCATCAAGGGAGAATCAAAAATCAATCAAGAGATTTTTAGGGCAATGACATATGAGGAGATTGGTTGCCCCACGATTAATCTCCTCTAGTGGTGGCTATTAATCTCCTCTAAATTCATTCCCACTGGCAATTGTAAATTGCTGGTAGAAAAGATATTTTTTGCTTCTGATTTCCAACGTCCCCCGAAGCTGCCGCCTGTAGAGGAGATTGATCTCGGGGTGACACCTCGCTTATGTCATTGTCCTTATTGTCAATACAATGCATTTATAACCACTGTGCCATCTTAATCCCCTTAACTCCACCTCCAAAACAAGAATACACTAGAATCGGAGCACTAGCAAAAAGACAATTTGCAAGTTCCTTTTTAAGTGTATTTTGTGGGTGAGAGACGGAGTACCCAGAGGCCTACTCAGCCGGCATGTTCCAGTAATCTTCACTTTTACAATTACTGTTGTCACAATAATTTGTGTCTACAGCTCTTGGCATCATGTTACACGTCAGGGCTCTTTATTTAACCCCTCATTACTTGGGCAGAGATGCAGTGCTCTTGGGTTTCTGCAGCTGGGCCTTTCGGTGATTTGTAACTGTATTTCTTACAGGTGGTTTAGATAATTACAGATGAGGATCATTAACATCAAACACAGTCCATAAGATCCAATACTTCTAAAACAGGAAAAGATCAGAAGCTTTCAGGCAGGCCCTCCCTATCAAGAGCCGAGCAGGCTTAATGAATGGAGAATAGGGGAAGAGGGGGAAAATGTCCCACCATTGAGTAGAAAGGTCTAGATCAGATAAACTCAACAGCTTCCGCTCAAGAGACATAACAATTCCGTGAGAGACATCAAATTTGTGCCATCCCAGAATAATGAAAGCACAAGGCAGGACTGTGACGCACACACAAAGGCAATCACTTTATCGAGTTTGACCTTCTTTATCTTACATTATGCTTTTAGTCAGTGATAAGTGCTTGTCGTTAGAGATTCCGTGTATGATACACAATGTTACTATCTGCTAGTAAGTCAACAGGTACTACATGTTATATACATATCATCTGCTGGCAAGCCCACACCTAGGCCATGTGTTATAGATAATGTTATTTTCTGCTAGCGAATCAACAGCTAGGCCATATATTATAGACCGTGATATTATCTGCTGGTTATTCAGGTTTTAAATGATGTTTTTATTGGCTGGTGAGTAAACAGCTTGACCATGTACTATAGAGTCAGCAGCTAAGCCATGTAATTATAGACAAATATTATAAATTAGTGGTAAGTTAACAGCTAGGTCATGTATTATAGACAGTGCTATTATTTGCTAGTGGGTCAACAGCTAGGCCATGTACTCTATGGACATTATTATCTGCTAGTGGGTCAACAGCTAGGCCATGTACTCTATGGACATTATTATCTGCTAGTGGGTCAACAGCTAGGCCATGTACTCTATGGACATTATTATCTGCTAGTGGGTCAACAGCTAGGCCATGTACTCTATGGACATTATTATCTGCTAGTGGGTCAACAGCTAGGCTATGTACTCTATGGACATTATTATCTGCTAGTGGGTCAACAGCTAGGCCATGTACTCTATGGCCATTATTATCTGCTAGTGGGTCAACAGGTAGGCCATGTACTCTATGGACATTATTATCTGCTAGTGGGTCAACAGGTAGGCCATGTACTCTATGGCCATTATTATCTGCTAGTGGGTCAACAGCTAGGCCATGTACTCTATGGACATTATTATCTGCTAGTGGGTCAACAGCTAGGCCATGTACTCTATGGACATTATTATCTGCTAGTGGGTCAACAGGTAGGTCATGTATTATAGACAGTGCTATCATTTGCTGGTTAATCAACAACTAGACCGGTTCTGTCCCACTGAAGACCAACGGTCCAGATCCAGATCACAAGAGACCTTTCTGGCCCCAAGCATGCCCAAGATTTCCAAAGATCTTTGTAATTATCGGGCAACCTTAAATGTGAAATAGCTGATTGAAAATGGATCTTAGCATGTAAAACTTTGGACAGCACAGCTCTAGGCCATATCTTGCGTAATCGATTTAGCCTGTTCCAAACCGTATTTGTATGTTTAATGTCTATTGTACAGTGCTGCTGAATATGTTAGTGCTTTATAAATGTTTGGGAATAAGCTGGTGCTGCCACATACACTATTATCTTCTAGCATGTTCATGGATGTCCCACAGTATCACAAAGCAGAAAAGAGGATGCAGTATTGTCAACAGGAAGCGATTCGCTTTTGACTTTCCCACAGTCCATCAGGGCAATCGGAGCAGCCTGCATCCCCAGAACAATACTGTATGTGAGCTTCCGATCACCCAACGATAAAGAGACTGAACTGCCTATACATTCCTTCCCAAATACATGCTGGGAGAGTCACTCCAGCAACCAGGTCTGGACTGGGAGTCAGAATAGACCCTAGCTTTCCAAGTACACCGAGGCCCAAACAGCCCCCCCAGCCCAATAAATAGTGACTGTCTGTGGCACCTTACAGCCCCCCCGGCATTCCCAGTACCCAGAGGCACAAACAGCCCCCCCCCCCCAGCCCAATAAATAGTGACTGTCTGTGGCACCTTACAGCCCCCCTGGCATTCCCAGTACCCAGAGGCACAAACAGCCCCCCCCAGCCCAATAAATAGTGACTGTCTGTGGCACCTTACAGCCCCCCTGGCATTCCCAGTACCCAGAGGCACAAACAGCCCCCCCCAGCCCAATAAATAGTGACTGTCTGTGGCACCTTACAGCCCCCCTGGCATTCCCAGTACCCAGAGGCACAAACAGCCCCCCCCCTAGCCCAATAAATAGTGACTGTCTGTGGCACCTTACAGCCCCCCTGGCATTCCCAGTACCCAGAGGCACAAACAGCCCCCCCAGCCCAATAAATAGTGACTGTCTGTGGCACCTTACAGCCCCCCTGGCATTCCCAGTACCCAGAGGCACAAACAGCCCCCCCAGCCCAATAAATAGTGACTGTCTGTGGCACCTTACAGCCCCCCTGGCATTCCCAGTACCCAGAGGCACAAACAGCCCCCCCCCCCTAGCCCAATAAATAGTGACTGTCTGTGGCACCTTACAGCCCCCCTGGCATTCCCAGTACCCAGAGGCACAAACAGCCCCCCCCAGCCCAATAAATAGTGACTGTCTGTGGCACCTTACAGCCCCCCTGGCATTCCCAGTACCCAGAGGCACAAACAGCCCCCCCCCAGCCCAATAAATAGTGACTGTCTGTGGCACCTTAAAGCCCCCCTGGCATTCCCAGTACCCAGAGGCACAAACAGCCCCCCCCCAGCCCAATAAATAGTGACTGCCTATGGCAGTGATCCCCAACCAGTGGTTTGTGAGGAACATGTTGCTCCCAGTGGCCTCAAAGCAGGTGCTTATTTTTGAATTTCTGGCTTGGGGGCAGGTGTTGATTGCATAAAACCCAGTATAAAGCCAAACAGTCCACATAGGGGCTATTAAATAGCCAATTATGGGGCCGATTCACTAAAGTGAGATAACATTTATCGCATGCTTTTTTGCGTTAAAAAGCATGTGATAAATAAGTACCGATTCATCAAAGTCATTTCACATGCATTAAAGCGCATATCGCATGTGCAAAAAAACACAATGCGTTATTTACCTCGCATTGCGATAATTCTCGCGTAGATTTAATACTCACGCATGATTTACAAACACATATGAAGCGTTAAATGCGCTAAATATCGCATTAGTCTGTGCGAATATTAACACCTACTGGGGGCAGGCGGTACTTAAAGAAAATTGCGGTTGGTGAGCTTTTGGCAACACAATAAGGACTTTGCAGTGGGATTTATTCAAGTCCGTGTTGGCCCTGGAGTGATGCAGCCGCCAGTTTGCAGGGAAATGGTATTTTTCAGAAAAGTAGCGCAGCGGGAAATAATGCAAGAAAAACATTCATCGCGAGTTAAATAACGCAAAGAGCATCACGTCTAAATTATGACGCGTGTCCTTTTAGTGAATTGTCGCAAAAAAATAAGAAGCGATAAAATTTTTACCGCATGCTATAAATAGCGCTCATTTTAACACACTTTTGTGAATCAACCCCTATATCTCTTATTGGCACCTCCAGAATTTTTTTCCATGCTTGTGTTGCTCCCCAACACTTTTTCCATTTGAATGGGGCTCATGGGTATAAAAGGTCGGGGATCCCTGGACTATGGTATCAGAAAGAGCAGACCGAGCCATGGAGCCAGTCTCAATTGATGGGCTTTTCCCACCCGTGCCGATCAGCGGATGCCAATATACAGACACTCACCTGCCTTCCCACTCTGTTGTTATGAAGCCTCATGCGGGCGTGAATGTCCCTGAACAACTCCCGAGAGTCCAAAAATTCTTTGGAAAAACGTTCTCCGTATTCCACGTCAGGACTGCATCCTCCCCATTCCCAGGAATCTTGTGGCCCTGGGGGATCGGCAGGCAAGTGCTCCATTACCCCATGTACCATGCCCTTGCCGCGGTTCATAGCTTCAAGCTGCAGCCTGTGCAGCTTCACTCTGAAGGCCTCCTCGTCCCCTCGCCTCTTCTCATCGCAGCCACATGACTTCAACTTGCCCATGGAACAGGCATTGGAAACAGCGTGCACCACACCTGCGGCGGCTATAGCATAGGCAAAGGCACTCTCCCGGAAACCTGGTAAAGACACGGAAATAGGAATTATTGGATTTCGGTTGCTTTCCATTTTTATACATATTAGTGAAAGTGTCTTAGGATAATAAGAGCTAACCTGTTGTTTATCTAGGCTTTTGCTATAGAATTAGTGACATTAGGCAGCTTCCACTTATATATTAAAATAAATAATGAAAGAAAGTTGTGTGCCCCCAATGGTTTAGGGCAAGAGTCCCTGTCCTTTTATACCCATGAGCCACATTCAAATGTAAGAAGAGTTGGGGAGCAACACAAGCATAAATAAAGTTCCTATTTGGTAGCCCCTACGTGAACTGGCAGCCTACAGAAGGCTCTGTTTGCCAGTACAACTTGCCTCCAAGCCAGGAATTAAAAAAATAAGCACCAGCTTTGAGGCCACTGGGGGCAACATCCAAGGGGTTGGGGAGCAACATGAGTTGTGAGCCACTGGTTGGGGATCACAGGGTTAGACCCTCATTCTATACTGTTTATAAGCTCTACGGGGGTCCTCCTTCCTACTGTGTCTCATACCACATGGCACTCATTCCCTGTGCATTTATATATATTTATTTATTATATCACTTGTCCTCCCTGTGTGTAATTTTGTATATTGTAAGATTGTACAGCGATGCGTACCCTTGTGGCGGTTTATAACTAAAGTCATACAAACATAAGAGCAATATGGCAACTCTTCCACATATGTATAAATAAAAATTGAGACAAAACTTCTGTCTTATTTCAGATAGAATCAGGACTAATTGCAGTCACTGGCATCGCTATACTGTATGAGAATTTTTCCTCCGGAATTCCCTGGTGTTTTGCTGCAAAGGCTGCATATTCTGAATATTGCTATTGTAACAGATATTCTGTATAGTATCGCACCCTGCGTGTAATCAAGGCTCTGCCCTTCCTAAAGGTTAGTGCACTGTCATTCCTGTCATTACTGATTAATTCTGCTTTGAAAGGGGGCTTAAAACTTTTATAGCTGTATTCCGCTTGCTTTTTAGGATCCCCTGGCATGGAACTCCTCTATATTTTTCCAGGGGACATCCTTGGTGTGAGCGCAGAGTACCTGTTAGTGTGTTCAATAATAACCCTGCACCCCCAGGCAAAGTACTGCACTCAGGCTGAGCCCAGGGGGTGACATAGACCGTGTGATAGACTGTATAAGTGTATTAGTGTAGGCAGACTGGGAGCCATAAGTAAGCAGTGCTATTCTATTGGATGAATTCATATAACCCTTGGTCTTTAGTGCTCATTCTAATAGTGTAATTTGATTATGGGAATAACAGAATTTGTTTTTGTGTTTCCACTGCTGCCGTTGCTTTAGAGCAAATTCTTTTCATTAATCCTCTTTATCGACTCAGTGTTTACTAACCTTCCTGTGCAAAGTGTGGCTCTCTGTTTGTCTTCCTCATGCCTCCAAAATATACTGGCCCCGGCATGTCTCCCCTATAACCCCCCCGCCTCCCTTTCCTTACTCTGCCCCCCCCCCATTACAACCCCACCTCTGTTTTTTGCAGTTAAACTAGAAATGAACCTGCCCTTAGCTTAAAAGCAGGCGCAAGGCACAGTTGCTTACATATCCCAACTTGTTTGTAATTCGTCTAAGTGATTCGGCAAAAATCTCCTTTGTGAAAAAAACATGTAAAGTAAGAAAAAATGAAAGAAATTACAACAATGGCATCTCCTACATTCCTATGTGCCCGTCTGCTTTTCCTTCCCTTAGCCTTTGGGACAATATACAAAGGAAACTCATATATTAATGTACCCCCTACTATAAATGATAAGGATATTAGAAGTCACTGAGGGGTTCTGTGCCCATATAAAGGCACAAGGCTGCAGGCTGAGTTATACAGGGAACTCTGAGTATCACTCATGTATTATAAGGGATAATGTACCCCCTACTGTAAATGATAAGGATATTAGCAGTCACTGAGGGGTTCTGTGCCCATATAAAGGCACAAGGCTGCAGGCTGAGTTATACAGGGAACTCTGAGTATCACTCATGTATTATAAGGGATAATGTACCCCCTACTGTAAATGATAAGGATATTAGCAGTCACTGAGGGGTTCTGTGCCCATATAAAGGCACAAGGCTGCAGGCTGAGTTATACAGGGAACTCTGAGTATCACTCATGTATTATAAGGGATAATGTACCCCCTACTGTAAATGATAAGGATATTAGCAGTCACTGAGGGGTTCTGTGCCCATATAAAGGCACAAGGCTGCAGGCTGAGTTAAGCTGGCCATACACGGGCCGACTATAGCTGCCGATATCGGTCCCTTGGACCGATTCGGCAGCTAATCGGCCCGTGTATGGGGAGAGCAGAGCGGCCTGGCCGACCGATATCTGGCCTGAAATTGGCCAGATCTCGATCGGCCAGGTTAGAAAATCTGGTCGGATCGGGGACCGCATCGGCTCGTTGATGCGGTCCCCGATCCGACTGCCCCATTGCCGCCCACATAATCCGATCGTCTGGCCCCAGGGCCAAACGATCGGATTATTATTTTTTTTACCTAAATGGTCCCCGATATCGCCCACCCGTAGGTGGGGATATCGGGGGAAGATCCGCTCGCTTGGTGACATCGCCAAACGAGCGGATCTGCTCGTGTATGGCCACCTTTATACAGGGAACTCTGAGTATCACTCATGTATTATAAGGGATAATGTACCCCCTACTGTAAATGATAAGGATATTAGCAGTCACTGAGGGGTTCTGTGCCCATATAAAGGCACAAGGCTGCAGGCTGAGTTATACAGGGAACTCTGAGTATCACTCATGTATTATAAGGGAAAATGTACCCCCTACTGTAAATGATAAGGATATTAGTCACTGACTTACTCATGTCTAAGGGCTCTGGCACACGGGGAGATTAGTCGCTACAAATCCCACTGTTCGCGGGCGACTAATCTCCCCGAAATGCCATCCCACCGGCGAAAATGTAAATCGCCGGTGGGATGGCATACGCAGCAGCGCCATTTCAGTGAAATCGCGGAAGTTGCCTTGAGAGGAAATACTCTAATCTCCCTGTGTGCCAGAGCACTGAAATCGTGCAAGTTTCCTCTTGAGGCAACTTGCGCGATTTCACTGAAATTGCGCCACGCGTATGCCATCCCACCGGCGATTTACATTTTCGCTCGATTAGTCGCTCGAGACATGAGAGATTTGTCGCGGGTGACTAATCTCCCCGTGTGCCAGAGCCCTAAGGCAGATTATGTATAACCTATTCTGGTGCAAGAGGGAACCAAGGAGGTGGGTATAAGTGGGAAACTGCACTATTCTGAACTTTTTAATAATTGCAAAAATTTGGGCAGGGCCCTCTTAACCTTTGTATGGGTTGTTGGTTTCTGTGTGTAATCTATATATTTTATGTATACGCCCTTTAGTTGCTGCTGCAGAATATATTGGTGCTTTATAAATAATTTGTTAATATATTTTTTAATAGAAAATCAAGGTAGAGCTAATTGACAACACATGGGGCTCCTCTGAACACAGATATATTTTCTGTCTTTCAGCTGACTATACATAGTGAGACTCGTCAAAGCAAATTGATCGTCTGTCCAAATTGTCTGACCATTGCTCTGTGTGTGGGCGCCTAGGGCAACAGTTTTGAGTGACAGTTGTACAATCCTATCAAGCTGCTTACAGTTTATTGGAACTAGACAGGTGCATGGGAGTGACAGTGAAGCCCATTGGGCATTTCGCCATTCAGTTATAATGTCCCTGTGGGCCCGAGGTTTCCCAGCAACCTCCGTGGCTAAATTTCCTAGCAACCCTAGACTATATTTCCCAGCAACCTCAGTGGTTAAATTTCCCAGAAACCCCAGGCTCCTTTTCCAACTAACCCAGTAGTGCACGATGCACCTACAGGAAACTTCATGTGACGGGCATCATGATTGTATGATAACAAGCAGATCATTCCCACATTCTATAAAAATATCAGACCCACAAATAATTTACGGCAAGGTGCACGCATGACTGGGCTGATAGCAAAAAAGTGGGAAAAGAGGATAAAATATTGAGAAGGTGTTGTCACTTCGGATTAGGACTGATGACCCCAGACACGCACTTTGTGCCGATTTGTGGCACAGAGACACAGGACACATCATTTCCCCTTGAGACCACAAAAGCCATTAGCCTGAGAAACACAATTATCTGGCTCTGCTTATGTGTTAGCAAGCTGTTAAAGCCAAACGGTGCCCCAGTTAACACCTCTTGACTCCCTCCATTTCTTCAGCACCGCAGTGTTGCTGGCGAGAGCTGGAATTAGAGCTCCACAATGCTCATAACCAGCTCATAGTTACACTATGCATAAAGTTGGCCCCAGATTCTGCTTTATATCCATGACACTAGAATTTAACTCAGTATTTGAGTTCTAGTCTTATCAGACACATAGCTACTGATTATCTGAAGTCTAATATCATATGCTTTTGTCAAATACAGCTATATGAAGAGTGGAAGAGATAAGAAAGCTGGTCTGTGGCAGAGCAGACAAAACCATTGAACTTTTACAATTCTTAAATACATGAAATCTACGCTTCTTGACTATAACAGCATATAAAAGGTTCATTTAAAGCAGATTAATATCAGCACCCAATAAAAGTAATTGTTTAATTACACATCCTTTATTTTTATAGGATGCCTGATGTTCTCTAAGGCAGTCGTGTTACCCTCCATGGCAATGGAGCAATGAAAATTGCAGAATTGTAAAGGGGTCCAAATAGGGCCATCTGTCAGGCATATTTTCTGCAATTTTTTTTTGTTAATTTCCGCAACTTTTTCGTACTTTGCAACAATTTGTGTAACAAAATCGTATCTGTCACGAGTACGAAAGTTTCGGAATTCATTCAAGCTTCGGTATCGTGACTTTCCTTGGGCCAGGTTGGAGCTGCAGAGCGCCATGGAGCCCTATGGGAGACTTTCCTTGGGCCGGGTTGGAGCTGCAGAGTGCCATTGAGCCCTATGGGAGGCTTTCCTTGGGCCGGGTTGGAGCTGCAGAGTGCCATTGAGCCCTATGGGAGACTTTCCTTGGGCCGGGTTGGAGCTGCAGAGTGCCATTGAGCCCTATGGGAGACTTTCCTTGGGCCGGGTTGGAGCTGCAGAGTGCCATTGAGCCCTATGGGAGACTTTCCTTGGGCCAGGTTGGAGCTGCAGAGTGCCATTGAGCCCTATGGGAGGCTTTCCTTGGAACAGGTTGGAGCTGCAGAGTGCCATTGAGCCCTATGGGAGGCTTTCCTTGGAACAGGTTGGAGCTGCAGAGTGCCATTGAGCCCTATGGGAGACTTTCCTTGGGCCGGGTTGGAGCTGCAGAGTGCCATTGAGCCCTATGGAAGGCTTTCCTTGGGCCGGGTTGGAGCTGCAGAGTGCCATTGAGCCCTATGGGAGACTTTCCTTGGGCCGGGTTGGAGCTGCAGAGTGCCATTGAGCCCTATGGGAGACTTTCCTTGGGCCGGGTTGGAGCTGCAGAGTGCCATTGAGCCCTATGGGAGGCTTTCCTTGGGCCGGGTTGGAGCTGCAGAGTGCCATTGAGCCCTATGGGAGACTTTCCTTGGGCCAGGTTGGAGCTGCAGAGTGCCATTGAGCCCTATGGGAGACTTTCCTTGGGCCGGGTTGGAGCTGCAGAGTGCCATTGAGCTCTATGGGAGACTTTCCTTGGGCCGGGTTGGAGCTGCAGAGTGCCATTGAGCCCTATGGGAGACTTTCCTTGGGCCGGGTTGGAGCTGCAGAGTGCCATTGAGCCCTATGGGAGACTTTCCTTGGGCCGGGTTGGAGCTGCAGAGTGCCATTGAGCCCTATGGGAGACTTTCCTTGGGCCGGGTTGGAGCTGCAGAGTGCCATTGAGCCCTATGGGAGACTTTCCTTGGGCCAGGTTGGAGCTGCAGAGTGCCAGTGAGCCCTATGGGAGACTTTCCTTGGGCCGGGTTGGAGCTGCAGAGTGCCATTGAGCCCTATGGAAGGCTTCAGAAAGCATGCATTGAAGTTTCAAAGTTAGAAAGGGCATTGCGCCGTTTACGATCGCTGGGATACACAAATTTCGTGACTTTCGGATGGCCAATACGTTTACGATCGTTTCAATACGAAAATTTCATACTTACAATCCTAAAGTTCAGAAATTTTCGTACTGAAACAAAAAGAATTTTCGTGACATTTTCGATCATCAGAAATGATCGGATGTCGGGATTCGGATTTATACATTAATGAATGGGCCCCCAAGTGTTGCCTAAGCTGCAGGCCCTCAGCCTACAAGGTAAGGCCAATGTGGGTCACAAACATGGCTGAAATATATTTAGTCCCTTGCTGATTCGGCAGCTTATCTGCCCGTATATGGGCACCCCCAATGGGATTACTCAACCGATATCTGGTTAAAATTTGATTGGCTAAACGATCAAATTAACCCAATGTCGCCCAAGGTGGACATATCAGGAGAAGATCCGCTCATTTGGTCTAAACATGTATGGCTACGTCAGGATGAGAAAAAGGGGTGAACAGCCACTGACTCTCAGGAGGCTTCTGGGAGTCATGACAAGGGCAAACTTTTGCAGGCCTGGAAATTGCTAGATAGCACCTTGTAAAATAAATGTAATTTACTGTTGTTAAGAAAAAATTGACTTGTCTTTAAATCACAGACTTGGCAGGAAGAGTGCAGATGTTGGCCTAATTTTGGGATGTGATTTATGATTTGGGAGGACACCCAGGAAATAACACCTTTGGTGCTGGCATCTGTTTAACAGCAGATTTCGTCAGGCATTCCAGGCACATTCGGAAAATTCTCTGAAAATATTTCTGCTCTTTGCAGTAAATCAGGAATCTGCGGATTTTTGCTCCCCAGCCGCTGTTTAATGATTACTAGTGCTACAGGGGATGCTGGGAATTGTTGCTCGGAATTAGCTGGAGATCAGTAACTTTACCGGACCAGGTTAGGGAGGTTCTGGGAGTAGTGGGGACCTTTCCCTTATTACTTTTTATTGCTTGTCATTATATTTAGGGCCTCTCGTGTTTATCTTTTAGTCAGTCGTTGAAGCCGCGGCCTGGTTGAGAGGGTAATTTACCACCTGTCCGGTGTTTACAGGGGCTGTCTGTTCCAAAACTGCCTACCTGGATGTCAGAAGTCTATAATCCCAACGGTACTCTGCACTGATTGATGCTGCAGTCAGCCAATCAGCGTGATAGCCCTGCCCCCCGAAATCACAAGCCCACCCCTCTACGCTACAAACCGTCTCTGACATCACCGGCTACACTCCTGGCATCAACCGTTGCCATCATAACAAAATTGAACAACCCTTTTTAAGGTCTCTTTCTGCCCCAGGTCTACTTACCTCTGCTGAAAACTGCGCTGTCGTACGGTATCTTGTTCTTTGTCTCTAGGCTGGAGCAATTCCAGCGGTGATCTTGGAACTGGTATTGGCACTCATGGATAGCAATCTGGATCCCCTGGATGGCAGAGGCTGCCACATCTGGGTGGCGCATACAAACTTCCATCTGCCGACGGGTGAGGCCTGGCACAGTCAGGCACACAGTATTGGCATTCAGGACTGGCTCTGGTGGGATTTTCAGCCCTAGAATTTCATTGGTCAGGGACCTGAAGAGGAGAAACATGGAACGTTATTTGCAGGACACAAGAACAAAGGACAACAATCATAAAGCGCCCAAACATCTTTATAACTGCTGAGCAAAGGGGGCATTTGTCACAGGACCCCAAACTTACTCCAGATATCCCTGGTTACCAAATAAGCAGATCTTCTTTAAGCTCTTTAATATGGTCAGTGTGGTTGTGCAATGTGTTACAGTGATAAGGTCGTAGGATCAAATCCAGCCAGGGTACAATTCAAATATATAAAGACTTGGGACCTCAATCAGGAAGTTAACAGTTCTAGGCAAGTATAGGGGCCCAGAGGAATTGACAACCACTGTTTGCTTATGTATAGCTATCTCAGGGGCATGGAAAAATGCATGTTAAACTCACAAATCAGCATATAAATACTATAAATATATATTTCAACACATTTTAGGAGATGTGTGTAAGGGCCCTAAGGCAGGAGAAGTTGCTGTATGTTAGACGTGTCTGAGAGCATATTCATTCCATCGGGCTCCTTTCTGTCGTACCTGTGTTATCTCACGATCCCTGCTTATATAAGCTAACTAACTCAGCAAATTCTATCAAAACATGACAACCTTCTTTACACTATTATCCCACGTCTGGGTTTGAGGCTCATCATCATGAGGAACATAATCTGACTCAATGATAAAATGGGTACGCAGATAGGTTATTGCTTCGCACAAGGTGTTTCCAAATCGGGATTCTGTTTTTCTTACTATATTACAGGTTGCAAATAATTCCCTCTGCTATTTAACATTTTATTCTTGAGCCAACAAATATATTTGTAGCTGTAATATTGGTGTGTAGGCGCCATCTCAGTGCAGTGTGCCTGAGTCTGAGCTTTCAGCCAGCGCTACACATTAGAACTGCTTTCAGCTAACCTATTGTTTCTCCTACTCCCATGTAACTGGAGGAGTCCCAAGCCGGACTTGGATTTCTTACTATTGAGTGCTATTCTGATACCTACTGGGAGCTGCTATCTTGCTCCCTCCCTTCCCATTGTTCTGCTGATTGGCTGCTGGGGGGGATACATAGAAGTTGCTTCTTGGAAAATAAAATCCCCCCTAAATGCAGATATAAAAATTGTCTGATTGTCTGATTCTGCTAATGTTGGTGAAATGGCAAACTGTGGTGTGTAGGTGCATTTTCATGTCTGCTCCCAATTTGGGATGCATTATACCCTCAATACTTGAGCTGGCAGTTTACTTCCGATGACAGTGCTGGGCCTCTCAGGTAACAAGGTTTATGGAATGTTTCCAAATAAGCATCAATTATACAGCGCTGCCTGACACCGTCTGACATTTTACAGAGATGTTTTGGGGCTTTTATCTACAAAAGCCCTCGGGTGCTTTGCTCTAGTAGTCGTGTTTTGCACTGTTAAAATGAAGATATGTCTCTCCCAGTGTAGTTATTGCTCAGCTGCCAGTGTTTATAGTGCTGTGCAATGTAGGAGCTAATACCTTTGGTATTATACAGAGATAGCACTGTCCCATCACTAACTTTCTGTAACATATTAGGGGCATCCAGGCATTACTGGCGACTGAACTACACCTATCACCTCTTATTTACTTAGTAGCAGCTACTTGTCACAGCTACTAAACCCCAGAAAATCCCCTGCCATAGACAATACTGAGAATTGCCTTTGCTATATCAGCATTGTCTGGTTTCTGTAGCCATGACAAGTAGCTGCTACTAGTGTGTCTTCAGCCTAAGGGTTATATGATGTCTGACTTAAGACTGTATAGATCAGTATTAGTAGATTATTAACAGATGACTATGGGCAGTGACTCACATGGAGCATTGATTGCCACTGTCTGAGCTTTCCCTAATGTAATACAATGTAATGCACTTCATCTGCCTAAAGGTTTTGGGAATGGCCCAGGTAATGTTGTTGTAGCCTTCAGTTATGTCTAAACAAGCCTCCGACCACTTGCCATTCAGTTTTGCTCTCTATGCCAGTCCCTTCTGCTGGTACGTGGGCATTGCCCTGAAACTCTACAGTCAATGTTTCTAAATGATTACTTACAAGTTAATGGGAATCTGCTCATTATCAATACACATACTCATTATCAATAGGAGTATTACTTAAAATGAACCAGAGCAATGTTCTGTTACCAAGCTAGAGGCAGTTTGGTTTTAAAGAACATTGTTAACGGTGGCCATACACGGGGAGGATTGTAGCTGCCAGTATCGATCTCTTGGACCGATTCGGCAGCTTATCGGCCCGTGTAGTGGCAACAATGACGGGCCTGCCCGACATCTGGTCTTAAATCGGGCTGATATCGATCGGGCAGGTTAAAAAATTCAGACAGATCGGGGACTGCATCAGCTCGTTGATGCGGCCCCCGAACCAACCGTGCCCATTACCATTGTTATAATTTGTTTGGCCCTGGGGCCAAACGACCAAATTAGCCTAAATTCGCCAGATATCGCCCACCCATAGGTTGGGATATCAGGAGAAGATCCGCTCACTTGGCGACCTCCCCAGGGGAGCAGATCTTTACGTGTATGGCCACCTTAAGATGTTCCTTAAACAGATAGGGATGTGTCCCTAACACAAACATTGTGGGGATTGTAGGGATTTGAATACACAAAGACCACAACCTGTAAAATGATTATAAATGGTGCTTAGTGATGTCATCTTTTAAATTTTGTGCTTTGTGATGTCATAGGGCTTATTGAAACTTGTGTATTAAAAGAAATAATTTAGAGATATTAGAGGACCCTAGAGACCTTTTATTAAAGCATGTAGTCTAGAAATGTTCCGTGATATTATTAATGCTGTAACCCAATAGAAATCTTATTCTAGCCAGACATATGGTGCCGGTTAGGGGTGTAACCATATAGAAATCAGACCCAGAACTGCTCTGGGCCAAGTGGGACATTGACTGATAAATGCTTTCCATTTATTTTTTATAAAAAAAAAATATTTAAAGTCTAAGGGGGCCCTAAAATGATTTTTTTCTGTGGGTAATTGAGACTCGAGAGTAACTGAGACTAGTTACACCATTTGTGTCAGTGTTTTTCTATATCTATATATATTTTTTGCTTATTTACTCTTACTTTGCCCTCTTTTTTGTAGCAAACTCTTCTCCATCAGAGTGAGTGTGCCTGGATCTGTGGCTGAGAGAAGGCTTTGGCCTGGACTGCAGGCACGTGTATTGTGGTGACATCCTTAAAATAATATGCCCTAGTAAGCAAGGGAGTAGCGTTTGGTGTAAAACCAAAAGAAGAATAACATTGGCGCTGCAGAGATTTCCTACATTAGGTCTGCACAGAATATCTTTCAAAGGGAATGTAAGCCAAATATAAAATGTATATGCCTAAAATTCTCTCCTAAACGACTCTGCTAATTTATATCTCTTTATGCACAATCTCTGCTACAGTTTCTCCACCAGTCTGTTAGCTCAGGGGTTAATATGCAAGGGCCTTCTCCCTGTGTAAGGTGTCGAGCCAGGGCAACTTGGAGAAAAGTTTGCCAAGAAATGTATCATATCCATATTTGATCACTGACAGGGCACTATATACTGGGCTGTGGGAAGCTGCTCCATCCCTCCATCGTTTTGCTGACGATACTAAACTGCAAAACTATAAGTTCCATGCAATTTGACAAAATTGGAAAACTGGGCAGTTAACTGGAAAGTGAGGTTTAATGTTGAAAAGTGCCCTTTGGTAGAAATAATATAAACGCGAGTTATACACTAAATGGTAGTGTGTTGGAGGATCCTTAATGGAGAAGGATCTGGGGATTTTTGTAGAAGTTGCCTAATTCCAGGCAGTGTCCTTCTGTGGCTACTAAAGCAAATAAAGTGCTGTCTTTTATGAAAAAGGACATTAACTCAAGGGATGAAAACATAATCTTTCTAGGTCTCTGGTAAGGCCTCACCTTGAGTATGGGGGGCAGTTTTGGGCTCCAGTCCTTAAGAAGGATATTAATGAGCTGGAGCGAGTGCAGAGACGTGCAACTAAACTGGTTAATTGGATGGTATATGTGAGTTTATTGATAGGTCAGTATGGGTCTGTATGTGAGTGGATAGATAGGTCAGTGTGGGTCTGTATGTGAGTGGATAGATAGGTCAGTGTGGGTCTGTATGTGAGTGGATAGATAGGTCAGTGTGGGTCTGTATGTGAGTGGATAGATAGGTCAGTGTGGGTCTGTATGTGAGTGGATAGATAGGTCAGTGTGGGTCTGTATGTGAGTGGATAGATAGGTCAGTGTGGGTCTGTATGTGAGTGGATAGATAGGTCAGTAGGGGTCTGTATGTGAGTGGATAGATAGGTCAGTATGGGTCTGTATGTGAGTGGATAGATAGGTCAGTGTGGGTCTGTATGTGAGTGGATAGATAGGTCAGTGTGGGTCTGTATGTGAGTGGATAGATAGGTCAGTAGGGGTCTGTATGTGAGTGGATAGATAGGTCAGTGTGGGTCTGTATGTGAGTGGATAGATAGGTCAGTAGGGGTCTGTATGTGAGTGGATAGGTCAGTGTGGGTCTGTATGTGAGTGGATGGATAGGTCAGTGTGGGTCTGTATGTGAGTGGATAGATAGGTCAGTGTGGGTCTGTATGTGAGTGGATAGGTCAGTATGGGTCTGTATGTGAGTGGATAGATAGGTCAGTGTGGGTCTGTATGTGAGTGGATAGATAGGTCAGTGTGGGTCTGTATGTGAGTGGATAGATAGGTCAGTATGGGTCTGTATGTGAGTGGATAGATAGGTCAGTGTGGGTCTGTATGTGAGTGGATAGATAGGTCAGTGTGGGTCTGTATGTGAGTGGATAGATAGGTCAGTGTGGGTCTGTATGTGAGTGGATAGATAGGTCAGTGTGGGTCTGTATGTGAGTGGATAGATAGGTCAGTGTGGGTCTGTATGTGAGTGGATAGATAGGTCAGTGTGGGTCTGTATGTGAGTGGATAGATAGGTCAGTGTGGGTCTGTATGTGAGTGGATAGATAGGTCAGTGTGGGTCTGTATGTGAGTGGATAGATAGGTCAGTGTGGGTCTGTATGTGAGTGGATAGATAGGTCAGTGTGGGTCTGTATGTGAGTGGATAGATAGGTCAGTGTGGGTCTGTATGTGAGTGGATAGATAGGTCAGTGTGGGTCTGTATGTGAGTGGATAGATAGGTCAGTGTGGGTCTGTATGTGAGTGGATAGATAGGTCAGTGTGGGTCTGTATGTGAGTGGATAGATAGGTCAGTGTGGGTCTGTATGTGAGTGGATAGATAGGTCAGTGTGGGTCTGTATGTGAGTGGATAGATAGGTCAGTGTGGGTCTGTATGTGAGTGGATAGATAGGTCAGTGTGGGTCTGTATGTGAGTGGATAGATAGGTCAGTGTGGGTCTGTATGTGAGTGGATAGATAGGTCAGTGTGGGTCTGTATGTGAGTGGATAGATAGGTCAGTGTGGGTCTGTATGTGAGTGGATAGATAGGTCAGTGTGGGTCTGTATGTGAGTGGATAGATAGGTCAGTGTGGGTCTGTATGTGAGTGGATAGATAGGTCAGTGTGGGTCTGTATGTGAGTGGATAGATAGGTCAGTATGGGTCTGTATGTGAGTGGATAGATAGGTCAGTATGGGTCTGTATGTGAGTGGATAGATAGGTCAGTGTGGGTCTGTATGTGAGTGGATAGATAGGTCAGTGTGGGTCTGTATGTGAGTGGATAGATAGGTCAGTGTGGGTCTGTATGTGAGTGGATAGATAGGTCAGTGTGGGTCTGTATGTGAGTGGATAGATAGGTCAGTGTGGGTCTGTATGTGAGTGGATAGATAGGTCAGTATGGGTCTGTATGTGAGTGGATAGGTCAGTGTGGGTCTGTATGTGAGTGGATAGGTCAGTGTGGGTCTGTATGTGAGTGGATAGGTCAGTGTGGGTCTGTATGTGAGTGGATAGGTCAGTGTGGGTCTGTATGTGAGTGGATAGATAGGTCAGTATGGGTCTGTATGTGAGTGGATAGATAGGTCAGTGTGGGTCTGTATGTGAGTGGATAGATAGGTCAGTATGGGTCTGTATGTGAGTGGATAGATAGGTCAGTATGGGTCTGTATGTGAGTGGATAGATAGGTCAGTGTGGGTCTGTATGTGAGTGGATAGGTCAGTGTGGGTCTGTATGTGAGTGGATAGGTCAGTGTGGGTCTGTATGTGAGTGGATAGATAGGTCAGTATGGGTCTGTATGTGAGTGGATAGATAGGTCAGTGTGGGTCTGTATGTGAGTGGATAGATAGGTCAGTATGGGTCTGTATGTGAGTGGATAGATAGGTCAGTATGGGTCTGTATGTGAGTGGATAGATAGGTCAGTGTGGGTCTGTATGTGAGTGGATAGGTCAGTGTGGGTCTGTATGTGAGTGGATAGATAGGTCAGTATGGGTCTGTATGTGAGTGGATAGATAGGTCAGTATGGGTCTGTATGTGAGTGGATAGATAGGTCAGTAGGGGTTTGTCTGCTGGGTTCACTTGGAAAGGTTGAACTTGATGGTCTTTTTTCAACCCTATGTAACTATGAGGAGATTCAGTGCACCATCACCAATTCTGGGGCTTTTTAAGGAAATAAAACAGTTTTGTCTATATGTCCATATTAAATGTACTGGTGGGCAACATTTTCTCTCCCTGTAGTCAAAGAATGAAGGGTCTTGTGGTAACTTCCATCGACACATTGTTTTATTGTATTCATGGGCTCGAGATCAAAGGGAGGCCATAGCCCATCAGATGAAACAAGAGTCCAGCCAAAAATAGCCGGTGATCCCTTCACGTCCTGTGTTCCCTGATCAAAGCCCAATCCGTGATGCGCTTCCTCTGCTCCATTTATTTCTGACATGCTTTATTTACGTTGAGTTTTTCCGCAGCTTCTCTGCATGGGGCCATGGGTTCACCTTTCTAATTACCATTCCCCACACTCACTCATGAAGGGGCCAAAGTGTGGCCTTCGTGTGGCTGATGAAAGGAGAGGGAGTGGACTGGAAATTCAGGTGCTTGGCTTTGAAGTGGGCAAAGGCTTGATGCCTAGCGCTCTTTCTGGGTGACCTTTCTGCTAACTAATTTATATCCATGACCCTTAGTAAACTAATACTGAGGTGCAAGCACTTGTTTAACTCTTAAACTCTCCGTGGAGCCTGCGGTTCCTCTGCTCCCAAAAGGGTTAAGTGACGGACAGCTACACTATGCACAGATATTTTGTAAAGGAAAAAATTAAACTTTTTTAGACAGTACAGTTTGTGGGTACAGAGCCCCATCAGAAAATTTGGGTACAAGTTATTTATATGGGTACCCCCCATAAACACAAGAGCACAGTACAAAAATTTTGTCCACGCCCCTTGTGCTGACGTTCATTTATAATAAGCAGTTCATATAATGAATTCTATTAATTAATATTTTATTATATAAACACAGTTTGTTGAGGATCAGTGGAGTTTGCCCTAAGTTTAAACCCTACACACCTTCCTGCCCCTGCTCTGCGTTCTCATTGCCTCATATGGAAGCGTGAGTTTTTGCACAAGTTACATAAACTACTTAAATTTAGGGGCCCAATAACTATTCAGTATTAGTTCCCAAAAATAGTAAAAAAAAATAAAATAATTTGCTAATAGGTCATTCTATAAATTGGGGAGGGGGCAGTGGAGTCTATAAGTAAGTTGCATAAGTTTCTTGGAAAGTAACGTAAGTTTTTGTATAAGTTACGTAAATTGCGTAAGCATAGAGAGCCAATGATGTTGCCGTGGGGCCCAAATAGCCATCACCCCACTGAAAAGTTAATGTAGGAAATGCTCATAAAACTCAGTAAACAGATACCCATATAAATAGCTGATGTTACTCTATAAAAACCAGTCCATATAAATAGTTCATAAAATAGTTAATTAATGTGCTAATAAGTCAGTCATTGGGGGCAGTGGAATTTACACTTTTTTTTCCCACTTTTTGAGTGGAATTTCCCCCCTGCCCACTCAAGATTCTCTGCATTGCATTTTACTTGATACACAAGTTCCTTATGTTTCTGGGCGGGTTGTGATAAGTATTTGCAGAAGGTACGTAGATTGTGGAAGTTTTGCCGTAACTTTCTAAGTAACTTACGCAAACTGCGTAACTTTTGTAACCCAGCTGGGCCCTATTCACAAGCATAAATTAAGTGGGCACCGGTACCCCCTCTCGCCCCCTGTTGGCGGCTCTGTGTGGGTACAGCTTATTGTGCGCCTATACCATTCCTTCTCTGTATATTTCTATTTATACATAAGGGAGGGAGCTGCCATATTGTTTCCTGTAGTTAGTACAAATGAGGGTATAGCTTATTGTGAGCACATAACTCTTTATTATGTTTGTAATTATACATAGGACTGGAAGCTGTTAGCAAACAGCGAGATATCAGAGCTGCAAGTGACCAATTTATACTCAAGGATAATGTATACCCCAAAAATGAGTAAATGGGTATTACTGCAGCTTAATTACAACACTTAGCATTCCCCTGTCAGCTTGTTAAAGCTTCTGGAAGTAATTATGCTACAAGCTGAAGTTCCCTGCTCTGCCTGAGCTTGGCCTATATTGGTGCAGCCCAGGCACATGCATTCCGTGGGTCATTCCAGTTCATAGGCCTCTTGGCACGGAGTGTGAGTGGGAATTGTGACATACACCTTACTGCAAGGGGACAGATAATTACAATCTTCTTTATAGGAGGGCAATAAATAATGCCAAAGGGAAGGGCAGAGACAATAATTAGGGGCCAGTCAGACTGGAGAGCAGAGGGGCAATTACCCTTAGGGGTCAGTGGGATTTTAATGAGGAAAGGTCATGTGTTAATCAGGTCAGTGCAGTAAAATCTACATCTGCTGCTACAGGCTACGCACAGCATGGTGGGCTTCCCCACGGGGCTCTGCAACCGCCCCAAGTTGACTACCCAGCAACGGGAAACCAGAGACCACCTTTAGGCTTGGACTGATAATATCATACCAAAAAAATGTTTGTCTAATCTTTGGAAAATAGATTCTGATTCAGCCTGATACAAATGCACTCTGGATATTAATCAGATAGGGGATAGGGCCTACTGTGTGTGTGTGTGGCCCCTTGTACAGGATCCAACCAGTCATACCCGGCGGGGTCTGCACAACTATGGTCTCCTTTAGCCTGTGGTGCAAAATTTAGCGCAATCCTCTCAGGCTCTGTACGTTGGATCGTGCATGTTAGCTCCAAAATGGACGTGCATCAACATATGTGCCATATAATTAATGCCCCGGTGGAGGTATCATGCACAGTAACATAGTAACTTCAACCTTTTTGTCCAAGTAGATGTTACCCTGCTGGCACTGAGGTCTTGCATACTTTCTATTACATCTATTGTGTTTTTTTCCCCCAAAGGGGCCCCTTTGATGTTTGGGCCTTAATAGCTCCTCACTTACAGCAGGAGTAAAGAATCTAAGCCCCTCGTAGTTTTGTGGCTAAGGGAAATGGGCTTTAGTTCCTGGAGTTTCTGTGCTGAGGTTGTGTGGTTTTGCTGCTGGTATCCTATAAAACCTCATGTTATGGCTTCACGTAACCGAGTTTTCCAAAAAAGCTGAGTCCTGTATAACTGACATACTCTCTCCTTTGCTGAAATCTCAAAGATCTTACAGGCAGTTTACATTTCTTAGCTACCTTCTATATTCTCAGCAAGCTAAGGGGGCACTTATCTGAATCTGAACCTAAAGCTGTGGAAGGGCAGCCATATTCAGACATATACAGGCTTATTATGCTAGATGCATTCTGTCTGCAAAGTTCTATTACTTGATGCCAGACAAACCTTGGGATACAGCCCTTTATCCAGAAATTGTGACCTCAGTGTGAGATATAGTTCTGCAGTGACTGAGCCATTATTTCAGGATCCATTTCTGGCATTTTATATAAGGACTGCTATGGACTTTGTGTTATTGGCTCATAATTTTGGCTCGGATTTATAAAATAACGATTTGAGCCAACCGCATTTCCTTTTTTTTTTTGTACAGGTATGGGACCCAGTATCCAGAATGATCTGCCGGATAAGGGTTCTTTCCATAATTCAGATCTCCTACCTTAAGTCTGCTAAAAAAATTATTTAAACATTTATTAAACCCAATAGGATTGTTTTGGCTCCAATAAGGATTAACTATATATTAGTTGGGATCAAGTACAGGTACTGTTTTATTATTACAGAGAAAAGGGAATCATTTAACCATGAAATAAACCCAATAGGATTGTTCTGCCCCAATAAGGGGTAATTATATCTTAGTTGGGATCAAGTACAGGTACTGTTTTATTATTACAGAGAAAAGGGAATCATTTAACCATGAAATAAACCCAATAGGGCTGTTCTGCCCCCAATAAGGGGTAATTATATCTTAGTTGGAATCAAAAACAAGGTACTGTTTTATTATTACAGAGAAAAAGGAAACCATTTTTTAAAATGTGAATCATTTGATGAAAATGGAGTCTATGGGAGATGGCCTTTCCGTAATTCGGAACTTTCTGGATAATGGGTTTCCATATAAGGGGTCTGATACCTGTATTAACCTCTCTTTTATATTGCAACAAAACTATGGTACTTCACATTAGATACACAAGAACCCCCAGGTGTTGCTGAATAGTATACCCTTGCAGGGCTGCAGGTTGGACCTCCCAATGTAGAAAGAGTATTACATGATGATAGAAAACACTGAAGCAAAATATGATTTTTTTCCCCAAAAATCCCTGCAGGTTTTGTGTGTAAGCACCACCAATGGCCAGATATTCCTATTCCCCCCATTGATGCCTCTGCATTTGTAGTCAGCTCTAGTTGGGAACTACGGCAAGTCGTATATGATTGGATAAGCCAGGCCTTGGGTGCAGATTGTGTGAAGCAAGCGGGGGGATTTAAAAACTCAAACTACAACTCCCAGCATCCTCTTACATATAAATTCTTGTGAATTTGCCACAGGGTTGTAATTCCCAGCAGCTGCCGGACCACAGAAATTCTCTCAGAATGTTTGTGGCAACAACATGTCCTTCACCTTTATTTTCCCTTTATGTCCAATTAGGAAAAAATCTTAAAGATGAAGCACCTGTGTGCCATAAAAAGGCAAGTAGTGATAGTAGCCCTACCTAATAGCTCAGTTGCATCTCTTAAGAGCCCAGGCTGACAGATTTATTGCCCTACCTAATTGATATGGTTCCCTGTGTGACTGGATTTTCTGCATTGCCTGACCCAGCTTGGCTTTGAAACTCCCATTGCTTTATTTAGGGCAGTTTCTTTTTTCGGGAGTTATATTGGATGGGGCTTTTTTTCTGAAACCAGTAATCAGCATACAGCGGTCACCATACAGGTTTTAGACAGGTGTACGCGCAGCCATTGTGGATTTTTGTGCGAGGTTATGGAATATGTTTACACTTTTAAATTCAGGCGTTGTTCATAGATTCTCTTTTGATTGTGTTGAGTGTGCTAGTTCAACAGAATTGTCTTACTGCAGACAGGTAGAATAACACTGAAGTCTATGGGGCTGCTCACACTAGAGATGCTCTGATAGAGTTGCAGCCACAGTGATTATTGCACCCCATAAACCTTAATGGGAAAAAGCTCTTAGCATCAAAGCTCCCCACTTCAGTGCATTATTATACTGTACAGGTATGGGATCCATTATACAAAAACCCGTTATCCAGAAAGCTCTGGATTACAGCAATGTCATCTCCCATAGACTCTATTTTAATAAAATAATTTACTTTTTAAAAGTAATTTCCTTAATCTCTGTAATAATAAAACAGCACCTCACATTTAATCCCAACTAAGATATAATTACCCCTTATTGGGGGCAGAACAGCCCTATTGGGTTTATTTAATGGTTAAATGATTCCCTTTTCTCTGTAATAATAAAACAGTACCTGTACTTGATCCCAACTAA
This sequence comes from Xenopus tropicalis, assembly GCF_000004195.4. Taxonomy (NCBI): domain Eukaryota; kingdom Metazoa; phylum Chordata; class Amphibia; order Anura; family Pipidae; genus Xenopus; species Xenopus tropicalis. The sequence continues at coordinate 82,686,818 of NC_030685.2, read as the reverse complement.
GATATAATTACCCCTTATTGGGGGCAGAACAGCCCTATTGGGTTTATTTAATGGTTAAATGATTCCCTTTTCTCTGTAATAATAAAACAGTACCTGTACTTGATCCCAACTAAGATATAATTACCCCTTATTGGGGGCAGAACAGCCCTATTGGGTTTATTTAATGGTTAAATGATTCCCTTTTCTCTGTAATAATAAAACAGTACCTGTACTTGATCCCAACTAAGATATAATTACCCCTTATTGGGGGCAGAACAGCCCTATTGGGTTTATTTAATGGTTAAATGATTCCCTTTTCTCTGTAATAATAAAACAGTACCTGTACTTGATCCCAACTAAGATATAATTACCCCTTATTGGGGGCAGAACAGCCCTATTGGGTTTATTTAATGGTTAAATGATTCCCTTTTCTCTGTAATAATAAAACAGTACCTGTACTTGATCCCAACTAAGATATAATTACCCCTTATTGGGGACAGAACAGCCCTATTGGGTTTATTTAATGGTTAAACGATTCCCTTTTCTCTGTAATAATAAAACAGTACCTGTACTTGATCCCAACTAAGATATAAATACCCCTTATTGGGGCAGAACAGCCCTATTGGGTTTATTTCATGGTTAAATGATTCCCTTTTCTCTGTAATAATAAAACAGTACCTGTACTTGATCCCAACTAAGATATAATTACCCCTTATTGGGGCAGAACAGCCCTATTGGGTTTATTTAATGGTTAAATGATTCCCTTTTCTCTGTAATAATAAAACAGCACCTCACATTTAATCCCAACTAAGATATAATTAATCCTTACTATTTGGGTTGTTTAGTTTTTAAATTATTTTTTGTTTTGGAAACTTAAGGCAGGGATACCTGTAAGCCACATTCAAATGTAAAAAGAGTTGGGGAGCAACACAAGTATGAAAAATGTACCTGGGGGTGCCCAATAAGGGCTGTGATTGGCTATTTGGTAGCCCCTATGTAACTGACAGCCTACAGGAGGCTCTGTTTGTCGGTTCACATGGTTTTTACGCCACCAAAACTTGCCCCCAAGTCAGGAATTGAAAAATAAGAACGGGTTTGAGGCCACTGGGAGCAACATCCAAGGGGTTAGCAACCAACATGTTGCCCCCGAGCCACTGGTTGGGGATCACTGACTTAAGGTATAATCCAAATTATGGAAATACTTCTTATCGGAAAACCCCCAGGTCCTGAGCATTCTGGATAACAGATCCCATACCTGTACTACCTGTACTCACTTGTATTCATCAGCCTTATGTACCGTGCTGCCAATATGATGCCACTTTCTAACAATTATAATGAGATAAAACCAGCACGCCTGTATCTCTGTATCTCCGTTACATACAGGTTCCCTGCTGCTGAGGCAGACAGACAAATGCCCTAGGGTGCTAAGTACAATGCTAATACTTAAAGTGCATGACAAGGACCCTAAACCTTTAGCAGGCTTGGGGTGAGAGTTAAAATTCCATAAGCTGTTCCCTGTTTGTAGTTTCAGCAGTTACCTGGTTGCTAGGGTCTAAATTACATTAGCAACCAGGGAGTGGTTTGAATGAGAGACTGGAAAATTAATAGTAGGGGGCCTGAATAGAAGAATAAGTTATGAAAAGCAACAATGAAATTGTAGCCCCAAAGAGCAATCATTTTTGGCTGCCGGGGTCAGTGACCCCCCATTTTAAAGCTGCAAATAGCCAGAAGAAGAAGGCATTGGCCATTGTATAACATAAGGATTGCAACAATATATGTGATGGAGAGAATAAAACCCCTTAAATAAACACCGTGAATGCCAGGGAGCTGTCTTTGTGTTCTGACTAGTAAGAAAGATGACAGAACTTAGTCAACAATAGATAGTAACTGTGGTACTGGTAAATGATGGCCAGGGGAGTCTTTGGGCGGGTAACATTATATTGGGGGCCAACTGTTGTTAAACTGCAAGTCTCAAATCTCCCAAAAGCCAAAGAGGACTGATATAAACAGCTGGAGGGGTTCACCTTAAAATAATGTCTATAAGTAAAGCATACATCTCTACAGTGTATATATGTCCCACACCTATATGTTCCAGCAACCTTTGGCTGTCAGGGGGTTTGAGAGTTGAAGTTTATCAACATCTGGAGAGCCACATGTTGCCCATGATTTCATACAAAGTCTAAAAAACAAAAGCAGGTTCTGGATGTTGTTAGGTGCTGGGTGTAAGAGATAGCCAAGGATGCTGGGAGATGTAGTTTAGCTGTACAGTTGTTGCTTAGTACATGCACATATGGAGGTATTACCTTCGTATGACGAGCAGCAGCCACACCAACGTGACAATCACTTGAGTTAGTAGCCACCTTGCCATGCTGCCTTCTGTGGTCGATCTGGGGTTTTCCTTTAGCCCTCTCTCTGCTGGTGTTTGGTCTCATTGATGCATGACCCTTGGGCACGGGGGCTCATCTTCCTGTAGCCGGCAGGAGAGAATTGGCCAACAGCAAGCCATGAAATCAGGACTTTGTTACTTGCCAGTGGGCAAAGAGGGGCATGGAACTAGAGTGTCTCATTGCTTGAAGCTCCTCAGTCTCTAATGACCCTTCGCTTTACCCTTGAACCGGACTGTTTTCTCTCTTTTAGTCCTGTCCTTCCTGTTTTACCCCGGGAACTAGATTGCCCTAGTGTAGCCCTATTGGTGCTCTGCTGTATTTACCCATTGGTATGCCCCTTCTCTCTGTGTGCTTATCTCTGGGTACCCTTACTCTATGTGCTTGTTTGGCATTCCCTCTGTGGTACTTGCTGGGATGCCCCTTCTTACTGTGTGCCTCTCTATGAGATGCCCTTTCTCTTTGTATTTATGTGGAATGCACTATTTTGTATCTGCCCTCCCTGTGATGCCCCTGCCCTCTATGTTGCTCTATAAGATGCCACTTGTCTGGGTCCTTCTCTCGTGTGCCCCCTTTCTCTTGGTGCTCCTCTGTAGGATTCCCCTTGTGGGTGCTCCACTCCTGAATGCCCCTTGTCATATGCTCCTCTCTGGGGTATCCCTTCTCCCTTGGCTTCTTTATGGGGCACCCCTTCTTAGTGTGTTCTTCTCTGGGGTGCCCTTTGTCTTTGTGCTCCCCTCTGGCTGTCCAAGTCCAAGTAGTTCTGTGCTGCTTTCAGTGTTCCTCGTGCATCACAAAAAGTAGTCAGTAAGTTGATGGGTAAGTGTTGAGTGTGGGGATAGTGGTGGTGTCTGTCGGACGAGCTGTCACAGCTCTGTGCTCTCCTGCTGTGTGTCTGTGTGATCCTCCTCCTTGCACTTCAACTGCTTCTCTCCTCCTCTTTAAATTACCCTCTCCTCTCACTGTCACACACCCCCTGCCGCCTCCTCTAGTCAGAAGCTTCAGCCCAGGGTCCCCACTGTCAGGTATCAGAGAGGAACCCACTGGGGGACATGTGTCATATTCAATGAGAAAACCTCAGTTTTGGCTCGAGCTTCTGAGAGTAGCTTATTGGGGTCCTCAGTAGTAGTGTTCTATGTTAGATATAGGCAGGGAGAGATATGGGCAGTGCATTTATTATGCATCTGGAATGCAATAACAATGGGGCCCCATGTGCTGTTAGGTTGCCCTGTGTGTGGCAGTGTGGGCAGGAATGGGAGGGGATCCCTAGCAAAGTCATTGCTGAAGTTGTGGTGAGGCACACTGTGACTGCACCACAAAGTATCGCAGTAAGTTTAGTGAGTGTGTTGTACGCTAAGTGCTAGGCAGAGGCTATAAGTGAGTTTTGTATAGTAGGGAGAGATGGTGCATATAGTAGCAGTGGGGGGATAATAGCCTCTGGGAAGGGACTGGGGCTGTGGGATAGCAGGTATAGTAGGGAGAGATGGTGCCTATAGTAGCAGTGGGGGGATAATAGCCTCTGGGAAGGGACTGGGGCTGTGGGATAGCAGGTATAGTAGGGAGAGATGGTGCCTATAGTAGCAGTGGGGGGATAATAGCCTCTGGGAAGGGACTGGGGCTGTGGGATAGCAGGTATAGTAGGGAGAGATGGTGCCTATAGTAGCAGTGGGGGGATAATAGCCTCTGGGAAGGGACTGGAGCTGTGGGATAACAGGTATAGTAGGGAGAGATGGTGCCTATAGTAGCAGTGGGATAATAGCCTCTGGGAAGGGACTGGGGCTGTGGGATAGCAGGTATAGTAGGGAGAGATGGTGCCTATAGTAGCAGTGGGGGGATAATAGCCTCTGGGAAGGGACTGGGGCTGTGGGATAGCAGGTATAGTAGGGAGAGATGGTGCCTATAGTAGCAGTGGGATAATAGCCTCTGGGAAGGGAATGGGGCTGTGGGATAGCAGGTATAGTAGGGAGAGATGGTGCCTATAGTAGCAGTGGGATAATAGCCTCTGGGAAGGGACTGGGGCTGTGGGATAGCAGGTATAGTAGGGAGAGATGGTGCCTATAGTAACAGTGGGGGGATAATAGCCTCTGGGAAGGGACTGGAGCTGTGGGATAACAGGTATAGTAGGGAGAGATGGTGCCTATAGTAGCAGTGGGGGGATAATAGCCTCTGGGAAGGGACTGGAACTGTGGGATAACAGGTATAGTAGGGAGAGATGGTGCCTATAGTAGCAGTGGGATAATAGCCTCTGGGAAGGGACTGGGGCTGTGGGATAGCAGGTATAGTAGGGAGAGATGGTGCCTATAGTAGCAGTGGGGGGATAATAGCCTCTGGGAAGGGACTGGGGCTGTGGGATAGCAGGTATAGTAGGGAGAGATGGTGCCTATAGTAGCAGTGGGATAATAGCCTCTGGGAAGGGACTGGGGCTGTGGGATAGCAGGTATAGTAGGGAGAGATGGTGCCTATAGTAGCAGTGGGGGGATAATAGCCTCTGGGAAGGGACTGGGGCTGTGGGATAGCAGGTATAGTAGGGAGAGATGGTGCCTATAGTAGCAGTGGGGGGATAATAGCCTCTGGGAAGGGACTGGGGCTGTGGGATAGCAGGTATAGTAGGGAGAGATGGTGCCTATAGTAGCAGTGGGGGGATAATAGCCTCTGGGAAGGGACTGGGGCTGTGGGATAGCAGGTATAGTAGGGAGAGATGGTGCCTATAGTAGCAGTGGGGGGATAATAGCCTCTGGGAAGGGACTGGGGCTGTGGGATAGCAGGTATAGTAGGGAGAGATGGTGCCTATAGTAGCAGTGGGGGATAATAGCCTCTGGGAAGGGACTGGGGCTGTGGGATAGCAGGTATAGTAGGGAGAGATGGTGCCTATAGTAGCAGTGGGGGGGATAATAGCCTCTGGGAAGGGACTGGGGCTGTGGGATAGCAGGTATAGTAGGGAGAGATGGTGCCTATAGTAGCAGTGGGGGATAATAGCCTCTGGGAAGGGACTGGGGCTGTGGGATAGCAGGTATAGTAGGGAGAGATGGTGCCTATAGTAGCAGTGGGGGGATAATAGCCTCTGGGAAGGGACTGGGGCTGTGGGATAGCAGGTATAGTAGGGAGAGATGGTGCCTATAGTAGCAGTGGGGGGATAATAGCCTCTGGGAAGGGACTGGGGCTGTGGGATAGCAGGCATAGTAGGGAGAGATGGTGCCTATAGTAGCAGTGGGGGGATAATAGCCTCTGGGAAGGGACTGGGGCTGTGGGATAGCAGGTATAGTAGGGAGGGATGGTGCCTATAGTAGCAGTGGGGGGATAATAGCCTCTGGGAAGGGACTGGGGCTGTGGGATAGCAGGTATAGTAGGGAGGGATGGTGCCTATAGTAGCAGTGGGGGGATAATAGCCTCTGGGAAGGGACTGGGGCTGTGGGATAGCAGGTATAGTAGGGAGAGATGGTGCCTATAGTAGCAGTGGGGGGATAATAGCCTCTGGGAAGGGACTGGGGCTGTGGGATAGCAGGTATAGTAGGGAGAGATGGTGCCTATAGTAGCAGTGAGGGGATAATAGCCTCTGGGAAGGGACTGGGGCTGTGGGATAGCAGGTATAGTAGGGACGGATGGTGCCTATAGTAGCAGTGGGGGGATAATAGCCTCTGGGAAGGGACTGGGGCTGTGGGATAGCAGGTATAGTAGGGAGAGATGGTGCCTATAGTAGCAGTGGGGGGGATAATAGCCTCTGGGAAGGGACTGGGGCTGTGGGATAGCAGGTATAGTAGGGAGAGATGGTGCCTATAGTAGCAGTGGGGGGATAATAGCCTCTGGGAAGGGACTGGGGCTGTGGGATAGCAGGTATAGTAGGGAGAGATGGTGCCTATAGTAGCAGTGGGGGGGATAATAGCCTCTGGGAAGGGACTGGGGCTGTGGGATAGCAGGTATAGTAGGGAGGGATGGTGCCTATAGTAGCAGTATGTTTCCTTTACTTCACACTATCGTTATCACTTGAAAAACCCAACCCACTGTTGTTCTTCTTATTCTTAGCGTCCCCCATTTTCTAAATGCTTCTCCTCCTACAGTTTTAGGGGTACAACACCCAAACTCGCCACACTTCTTCGCCCTATAGGTTGCTTGTGTTTTTCGAAGCGATCCTGCCCCCCCCGTCTTTTTGTGGCGCCGCTGCGAACCCCTCAATTTTTCCATTCACTTTGACAGGGAAGATTTTTAAACTGCTGCCACTCTTACAGTTTTGAGGCTACACCCCCGCCCCCAAACTTGAATAACATAATCATGGGGTCACCCTGAATGTAACAGCCACATTTGTTGGATGACCCAACAACAGCCAATCAAATTTCACCAATTGATTTTAATTAGGAAATTGAAACTGCTGCCAGTCGTACAGCTTTGAGGCTGCACTCCCCAAACTTGAATTACATAGTCATGGGGTCAGCCTGAATGAAAATGTGATTTTTTGGAGTTTGTTGGATGCCCCAAAGTGGGTGGGGCTATGAACAGCCAAATTTTCATGGTCACCCTTTCACTGCCAGTCTGAGCCAAGTGCTTGTCATGCTTTGGGATCCAGAGGGGGTTAAGTACTGCCGGTTAGAAGAGAAGAAGTGAAAGCGCACAAGTAGCCGGATGGCTGAGCATAGAATCGGTGCATCTGTCACGGCCAATTTGATAAGAACTCCTGGATAGGCCTACTGGGATGCTGGATCCATATGCCTCTATTGTGGGCAGCTTCTTATGCCAGGGAAATGCATGGGAAAATCATGGGAAAGGCACATATAGAGAAATGTTAAGGGGTTCCAGAGAGGGGGGACAGTTCTGCTTCCATTGGGACCATTGTTGCAGCAGAACTAGATGGGGAAAGCTGGCAATACTAACACATTGTATCAGTGTGTGGCCCTTCAGTGCAGAAAAATAGACTGCGCAAAATAAAAAATATTTGTAATATAGTTAGGCAATAATGTAGTTCTATAAAGGCTGGAGTGGGCAGATGTCTAACATAATTGCCAGAGCACTACTTCCTGCTTTCAGCTCTCTAACCTTAGTCAGTGATTTTAGAGGGGGGCCACAAGGGATATAACTGTTCAGTTAGTTTGTGAGCACTCAGATCTGATTCAAATTCAAACTAACTGAGCAGTTATTTCTTATACGGCCGCACCTCAAGTCACTGATTGGTTACTGACTGCTAACAGCTGTAAAGGAGGCAGTAGTGTTCTGGCTATTATGTTAGACATCTGCTCACTCCAGCCTTTATAGAATACATTTTTGCCTAACTATATTGAAAACATTTTTTATTTTGCAGTGTCTGTCAATTGTACCCAGTTTCATTTTTATACTAAACTACACTAAATAGTTTGCCCCCTGCTCACAGCCTGACCCCCTGCTCACAGCCTGACCCCCAGTGTATTTAATGAATAAAGCAGATTAATATGACACTTGAATAACCTGATTTCTCTTTTTCTGTTCTTCACAGATCTGTCTGTTCAACTGTCCTGTCTCTTGCTCATTCCCCCTTTGACCCCCCCCTCCATCTCTTACATTCCATTGCATGCTGGGACTTGTAGTCTTGCATGTTAACCCCTTAGCAACACTGGCTAACCACGCAGATCCTACAGATGGATTAGTATGCAGCATGCGTAACTGCGTAATTTTGTTTTAACTTTTCTAGCCCTTAATCCAGTTAATCCTTTGGCTGTTGTTTTACTGTACTTCTCACCATCTCCTGACGTTGGCTGACTGCTTGGCATTTTGATAGTTTCACAATAATCTCATCTTCTATTTGGGAACAACTCTATTCCGTACTTCCATCCAGGTTCTGACTCAGGGTGTTGGGAACTGTAGTTTTCTTTATAGTCAGAGAGCCAAAGTAAAGATTTTGCCTCTATTTATCGTTCTACTTTTTCCAGATTAGTAATTACCTTGTATTAAAAACTATGGTCAATTTACAGAACTTGGGCATGTCTAAATAGCCTTATATTTTACTGAAGGGGGTACATTATGCCTTACAGTACTCAGACTACCCTGTATAACTCCTTTTTCCTTTATATGGGCACAGAACCCCTCAGTGACTTCTAATATCCTTATCATTTACAGTAGGGGGTACATTATCCCTTATAATACATGAGTGATACTCAGAGTTCCCTGTATAACTCAGCCTGCAGCCTTGTGCCTTTATATGGGCACAGAACCCCTCAGTGACTGCTAATATCCTTATCATTTACAGTAGGGGGTACATTATCCCTTATAATACAGGAGTGATACTCAGAGTTCCCTGTATAACTCAGCCTGCAGCCTTGTGCCTTTATATGGGCACAGAACCCCTCAGTGACTGCTAATATCCTTATCATTTACAGTAGGGGGTACATTATCCCTTATAATACATGAGTGATACTCAGAGTTCCCTGTATAACTCAGCCTGCAGCCTTGTGCCTTTATATGGGGGGCACAGAACCCCTCAGTGACTGCTAATATCCTTATCATTTACAGTAGGGGGTACATTATCCCTTATAATACATGAGTGATACTCAGAGTTCCCTGTATAACTCAGCCTGCAGCCTTGTGCCTTTATATGGGCACAGAACCCCTCAGTGACTGCTAATATCCTTATCATTTACAGTAGGGGGTACATTATCCCTTATAATACAGGAGTGATACTCAGAGTTCCCTGTATAACTCAGCCTGCAGCCTTGTGCCTTTATATGGGCACAGAACCCCTCAGTGACTGCTAATATCCTTATCATTTACAGTAGGGGGTACATTATCCCTTATAATACATGAGTGATACTCAGAGTTCCCTGTATAACTCAGCCTGCAGCCTTGTGCCTTTATATGGGGGGCACAGAACCCCTCAGTGACTGCTAATATCCTTATCATTTACAGTAGGGGGTACATTATCCCTTATAATACATGAGTGATACTCAGAGTTCCCTGTATAACTCAGCCTGCAGCCTTGTGCCTTTATATGGGCACAGAACCCCTCAGTGACTGCTAATATCCTTATCATTTACAGTAGGGGGTACATTATCCCTTATAATACATGAGTGATACTCAGAGTTCCCTGTATAACTCAGCCTGCAGCCTTGTGCCTTTATATGGGGGGCACAGAACCCCTCAGTGACTGCTAATATCCTTATCATTTACAGTAGGGGGTACATTATCCCTTATAATACATGAGTGATACTCAGAGTTCCCTGTATAACTCAGCCTGCAGCCTTGTGCCTTCCATATGGTCACATAACCCCCTATGTGCTCCCTCTGCAGTTATTCCCCAGTCTATGTATCTGTGTCTTATGCCCCCCCCCTGCAGTTTCAGAGTGTGCCCCCCTGCAGTTACACCCCAGCCTATGGCCCTCCAGTAGAACGGCATTCCTTGAGCTCCTTGGGAATATTACTGTTTATGCTGGGCAAGCAGTTAGTGAAAGAGTTAAACTGAACCAGAGCAACTGGAAAATATTTATCATGAAGTTTCTAGGTTGGACAGTGATTGGGGGGTTCCACCACTGGATTCTTTCCCCCTCCATCAGTTAGAGCCATTTAACGACCACAGACATCCATAAACACTTATTAAATCCTTTGCGTTTTCCACCCCTCTCAGTGGGTTTTTTGCCAGCGCGTTTAGCAACATTGTATCATTCTGTTAAATCCAAAATCCTATTCCTGGGGTAAAATCCTTGAAATACCTCAGCCCTGGGCTAACCCGCCGATTAACGGGGGCATTCCCGCCCCCTGCACCTGATGCTCATACTGTTACTGACTTTGCTGTGACACGGACCGGAAAGGGACAATAAACCTTGAACGTGAGACCATATTACTTATTGCTTAAATCTCATTACAGATTTGCTGCCTCTGCTCTGCTTCCTGTTTGTGGGCTGAGCCCCGCCATCTGTTCTGCATTACTAATGCAATAGTGATGATGGTGATACAGAATAGAAAACAAATAGTATGTGTCTAAGTAACATGTTACACACAGGTTGGCAGCTCATATCAGTGTATTTGCAAAGATGTCAGCCATCTGGAAGTCAAATAATGGTGGTTTTTGGTCACGCCCCAGACACACCCATATTACTTCCAAGCCACACCCATTGCTCCTCCCCCACTGGATACTCCTGGATACTTGGTACTCCGGGCCTGTGCTCCTGATTGCTAAACACTGCCCCGGCCCGCTGTATATTTCTATATCTTCTATATCTTTTTTGGCTTCTTATGGTATCAGGTGTGCCATTATAATCCCTGGAGGGTACCTAACATTTGCCACCCCCAAGTAATTACACCTTTAGTTCCCCTTTAAGGTTGTATATCTGTTTCTGAAACAATTTATTCATTTATTTTTAAACAATGAGGTTATTTTACTTCTAACATGGAGCAACATATGATTGTTTATTCCTCCTTCTGGCAGGAATATGTTCTTAATTCCCCTTACCCCCTCTTGGTGGCTTATGAACAGCCACTTTCACCCTGTCTGCTTGGATTAACATTAAAACCATCCATCCAACTTTTTGCCAGGAGCAAGCCCCGCCCCCTGCCTGGCCATGGGAAAGAGAACAGCAAAGGAGCAGGAAGTAAAGAGAATGAAAGCTGTGCCCTAGTGCACATAGTGGGGTTTCCCCTAGTTAAAGCAGTGTGGAACCATCTGATAGAGTATGAGCTACCTCTAGTGGCCAGAGCTCTATCAGTTTGTTTTAAATAGTTAATTAAGATTAAAGGAACAGTAACACCAATTTTTTTTAATATTTTATCCCCCCCCCCACAAAGCAGCTATAATGATAGGCAAGGCTTACTTCCCCTTGGTTTTTAAAAATCTTTAGCTTGAATTTGAGCCCCATAGGAGAACGGTGAAAGGCTTAGGCCGCCATTTCGTCTTTCTGCTATGGGCCACTTTGCAGGTCAAATTTAAGCTGAAGATTTTAAAAAAAAAAAAAAAATCCAAGGGGAAGTAAGCCTTACCTATCATTATAGCTGCTTTGGGAAGAATTAAGTATTAAAGAAAATTGGTGTTATTGTTCCTTAAATGCAATGGACACCTCATGGCCAGAACATAGTAGGCACAACTCAAGTTTGGGATTTGGTATAGATTCATAGGTCACAAGGCAATTGCCCCGAGGCCTGGAGAGGAGAGACGGCCTGCGGCTCAGCACAAAATGAAGTTTCATTTGCGTCGGTGAAGGGACAGGACTCGGGGAGAATACAGGTGTCTGGGGAGAAGATGCTCATAAATTATGATTGCTGTTTGCGTGTCAGGTAGGCAAGTATGCTTTTATCTGCGTCACTGGGGAGCTGGGAGTGTGTTGGGTAACAAAGCAACTATGCATGGTGTCATCTCTAACCAATGTGTCACTGCGGGAACTTGCAATGCCCTTACTGTGTAATGAACACAAAATACCAAAGAAATTCATGGGAAAATAGAGACCTGAGATTGTTTGATCTGTGGACCCAGAATGCACTGCTGAGAAGTGTGCAAACTGCAGTTCAGATTATGCCTGAGATGGTCAACCTGCCTTGCCCTAATGGTGCCCCCACAGCCATTTTAGGCTCATCCACACTGCCTCCCAGCAAAGTATCAGCACCCAACTGCCCAACACTTCAGCCTCCCAGCAAAGTATCAGCACCCAACTGCCCAACATTTCAGCTTCCCAGCAAAATATCAGCACCCAACTGCCCAACACTTCAGCCTCCCAGCAAAGTATCAGCACCCAACTGTCCTACACTTCAGCCTCCCAGCAAAGTATCAGCACCCAACTGTCCTACACTTCAGCTTCCCAGCAACGTATCAGCACCCAACTGTCCTACACTTCAGGTTCCCAGCAAAGTATCAGCACCCAACTGCCCAACTATTCAGCCTCCCAGCAAAGTATCAGCACCCAACTGCCCAACACTTCAGCTTCCCAGCAAAGTATCAGCACCCAACTGTCCTACACTTCAGGTTCCCAGCAAAGTATCAGCACCCAACTGTCCTACACTTCAGCTTCCCATCAAAGTATCAGCACCCAACTGGCCAACACTTCAGCCTCCCAGCAAAGTATCAGCACCCAACTGCCCAACACTTCAGCCTCCCAGCAAAGTATCAGCACCCAACTGCCCAACACTTCAGCCTCCCAGCAAAGTATCAGCACCCAACTGCCCAACACTTCAGCCTCCCAGCAAAGTATCAGCACCCAACTGCCCAACACTTCAGCTTCCCAGCAAAATATCAGCACCCAACTGCCCAACACTTCAGCCTCCCAGCAAAGTATCAGCACCCAACTGGCCAACACTTCAGCCTCCCAGCAAAGTATCAGCACCCAACTGCCCAACACTTAAGCCTCCCAGCAAAGCACGTCCTTAAGTTTTATTCACACAGCACTTTAACAAGGCAGAGCGACCTCCCGCACTCGTTCTGCCCTGCTGTTATTGGCTCTCCCACAACCCTACAATCTAACCACCCAGTTTGGCATGACACGACCTAGTGCTGCTTCTTCCCAGGAGTTCAGTGTTCTAGCAGCCACCTCCCAAATGTTCCAAACAATCGACAGTCAGTTCCCCAGTACCGCTTCTCAGTCCTAGTAATCAAACCAGTAATTATACAACTGCCAAATCTCTCTCTACCTGTCACACAGGTCAGTGACCCTGCAATCAAAACACCTGCTTCTCAAAAAGGGCTGAAACCAAACTTTCCTGGAACTTCCCTGCCGCTCAGCCTCCCATTGCCAAACATTCCGAGCACTCAGTAGCCAACTGCCAGCATCCACCTGCCCGAGAGTTCAGCCTCTCAGAAACTAACTGCCAAGTGCTTCTGATCAATGCCCCAGTGATCCATTAGCTCAGCAATCAATTAACCTAATATACCAACTGATCAGCACCCAACTTCCCAACACATCATAACAATAATTTCTGATGATCGCAAATGTCACGAAAATGCTTACGAAAAAATCGTCATAGTCACGATAATATCATATTGGCGATCCGAAAGTCACAACATTTTCGTATCCGAACGATCGTAAACGGTGGGGAAACCTTTCTGAGTTTGACCCTTCAGTGCATGATTTTGTAAGCCTCCCATAGGGCTCAATGGCACTCTGCAGCTCCAACCCAGCCCAAGGAAAGTCTCCCATAGGGCTCAATGGCACTCTGCAGCTCCAACCTGGCCCAAGGAAAGTCTCCCATAGGGCTCAATGGCACTCTGCAGCTCCAACCCGGCCCAAGGAAAGTCTCCCATAGGGCTCAATGGCACTCTGCAGCTCCAACCCGGCCCAAGGAAAGTCTCCCATAGGGCTCAATGGCACTCTGCAGCTCCAACCCGGCCCAAGGAAAGTCTCCCATAGGGCTCAATGGCACTCTGCAGCTCCAACCAGGCCCAAGGAAAGTCTCCCATAGGGCTCAATGGCACTCTGCAGCTCCAACCCGGCCCAAGGAAAGTCTCCCATAGGGCTCAATGGCACTCTGCAGCTCCAACCAGGCCCAAGGAAAGTCTCCCATAGGGCTCAATGGCACTCTGCAGCTCCAACCCGGCCCAAGGAAAGTCTCCCATAGGGCTCAATGGCACTCTGCAGCTCCAACCCGGCCCAAGGAAAGTCTCCCATAGGGCTCAATGGCACTCTGCAGCTCCAACCCGGCCCAAGGAAAGTCTCCCATAGGGCTCAATGGCACTCTGCAGCTCCAACCCGGCCCAAGGAAAGTCTCCCATAGGGCTCAATGGCACTCTGCAGCTCCAACCAGGCCCAAGGAAAGTCTCCCATAGGGCTCAATGGCACTCTGCAGCTCCAACCCGGCCCAAGGAAAGCCTCCCATAGGGCTCAATGGCACTCTGCAGCTCCAACCCGGCCCAAGGAAAGTCTCCCATAGGGCTCAATGGCACTCTGCAGCCGGTCCAACCCGGCCCAAGGAAAGTCTCCCATAGGGCTCAATGGCACTCTGCAGCTCCAACCCGGCCCAAGGAAAGTCTCCCATAGGGCTCAATGGCACTCTGCAGCTCCAACCCGGCCCAAGGAAAGCCTCCCATAGGAATCAATGGCACTCTGCAGCCGGTCCAACCCGGCCCAAGGAAAGTCTCCCATAGGGCTCAATGGCACTCTGCAGCTCCAACCCGGCCCAAGGAAAGTCTCCCATAGGGCTCAATGGCACTCTGCAGCTCCAACCCGGCCCAAGGAAAGTCTCCCATAGGGCTCAATGGCACTCTGCAGCTCCAACCCGGCCCAAGGAAAGTCTCCCATAGGGCTCAATGGCACTCTGCAGCTCCAACCCGGCCCAAGGAAAGTCTCCCATAGGGCTCAATGGCACTCTGCAGCTCCAACCCGGCCCAAGGAAAGTCTCCCATAGGGCTCAATGGCACTCTGCAGCTCCAACCCGGCCCAAGGAAAGTCTCCCATAGGGCTCAATGGCACTCTGCAGCTCCAACCCGGCCCAAGGAAAGCCTCCCATAGGGCTCAATGGCACTCTGCAGCTCCAACCCGGCCCAAGGAAAGTCTCCCATAGGGCTCAATGGCACTCTGCAGCTCCAACCCGACCCAAGGAAAGTCTCCCATAGGGCTCAATGGCACTCTGCAGCTCCAACCCGGCCCAAGGAAAGCCTCCCATAGGGCTCAATGGCACTCTGCAGCTCCAACCCGGCCCAAGGAAAGTCTCCCATAGGAATCAATGGCACTCTGCAGTTCCAACCCGGCCCAAGGAAAGTCTCCCATAGGGCTCAATGGCACTCTGCAGCTCCAACCCGGCCCAAGGAAAGTCTCCCATAGGGCTCAATGGCACTCTGCAGCTCCAACCCGGCCCAAGGAAATTCACCATACCGAAGCTTGAATGAATCCAAAACTTTCCTACTCGCTGTGACAAATCTGATTTTGTTGCACTAATTGGTGCGAAAACTTAGAAAAAATACCCATTTTTTTGTATTCAGAAACGATTGTGCCCCTTTAGTGTCCATTTACTGGCACTGTCACCCCCAGGGTCGTAGATCAAAAATCTATGGTCAGACAGGCCCTACCAGCTTACTCATCATTATATAGATAGGTAGGTTAACAGAAATTACAGGGAACATTGTTGGCAACAGAGGTTCTCAACCTTAAACCTTAATACAGTTCCTCATGTTGTGGGGACCCCCAACCATAAAATTATTCCTAAGACCATCGGAAATATGTGTTTTCCAATGGTCTTAAGCGACCCCCCCAAAGGGGTCCCGACCCACAGGCTGAGCACCGCTGGTTTATAAGGACTTTTCCTATAGCTGACAAAGACAGATCTGCCAATGCTTCCAATCCATCGGTGAATAAATGATAAATGCTGCAGTGGGTGCTGTATAGTAGTACCCTAGGGGCGCGGGGGAGCGGCCAGGCTGGGGGTCAGCTGCCCCAGGCACTTAGGGTCTCGTTTCTGTTAATATGAAGGAAAGTGGGTGAGGGCAGACGGGATAAGCGTGCAGCTGAATGACTGAAGCGACTGGGATTAGCTAATGTTTGCTTAGCCATCGGAGACCTCTCTGCTTCTCCTCCCTGAATCTCTGTTCTGGCATCAGACACCCCACAGATGCTACAATCTGGCAGCAGTTTCCCTGTCTGGGAGCGGTGGTGTTTGAAGGGACATAATAGCAGGTTTCTCATTGGTCCTCAGGCAAGAGGGGAAACCCATGGCTGATTATTATTTTTCGGGTGAAAAGGGAATGCGTGCCAAGCTGTTTCACTAACCCCAAACCATTTCTTCGCACTCATTCTTATGGGCACCAGCGGCTGCTAGATCAGAGTAAGGAGTAAATGTTTCTGGGTGGTGCTTTTCGCATTCCTTATTACGGGTCACAGGGTTAAAAGGGATAAACATATTAAAGATTAAAACTTTTTTTGTTTTTGAAAATTATGTGTAATGTGTTGTAAAGTGACTTGGGGAAAATATAATGAATTTTGGTGCTTGTATAGGAGACAATTAAACATCTGCTCCTGCCCTGCTTTATGGCTGAGATTCTAGCTATCTGTATTACAGAGCATTCTGTCACAGTGGCACAGATCCTATCTGATCCCCCCATTGTAAGCAGCAGTCATGCCCTGCTTTATGGCTGAGATTCTAGCTCTCTGTATAACAGAGCATTCTGTCACAGTGGCACAGATCCTATCTGATCCCCCCATTGTAAGCAGCAGTCCTGCCCTGCTTTATGGCTGAGATTCTAGCTATCTGTATAACAGAGCATTCTGTCACAGTGGCACAGATCCTATCTAATCCCCCCATTGTAAGCAGCAGTCCTGCCCTGCTTTATGGCTGAGATTCTAGCTATCTGTATAACAGAGCATTCTGTCACAGTGGCACAGATCCTATCTGATCCCCCCATTGTAAGCAGCAGTCCTGCCCTGCTTTATGGCTGAGATTCTAGCTATCTGTATAACAGAGCATTCTGTCACAGTGGCACAGATCCTATCTGATCCCCCCATTGTAAGCAGCAGTCCTGCCCTGCTTTATGGCTGAGATTCTAGCTATCTGTATAACAGAGCATTCTGTCACAGTGGCACAGATCCTATCTGATCCCCCCATTGTAAGCAGCAGTCCTGCCCTGCTTTATGGCTGAGATTCTAGCTATCTGTATAACAGAGCATTCTGTCACAGTGGCACAGATCCTATCTGATCCCCCCATTGTAAGCAGCAGTCCTGCCCTGCTTTATGGCTGAGATTCTAGCTATCTGTATAACAGAGCATTCTGTCACACAGGTTGTTGATGTAATATTACTTTAAAACAGGTTTTAGTTTTGAAATAGAGTAACTATAACATTATCTGATAACCATTTTATTTCCAGATTAGAAGTGTGACATTCAGCTTATAAAAACACATTTCAGATATACAGTATGTATACAAACCATTTGGCATTTATTGTAGCTGTGCAGGCATTTCCCATAGGGTTCCTTCTAATAATCTGGATCCTCCTGTGGCCTAATAGTAAGTTATTTATAAAGCTGATGCCCCAGGTTAGGCACCCAGCTGTGTAAAGCAGATGCATTAACCACAGTTACAGGGGTACTAGGGAAACGAGGTGCCGGTGACTGAGATTCAGTGGGTAAAAGGATCTTTCAGAATCTGGAGGAGACAGTTTGGAAGATAAGAACAAGGGCTGAGCCCCCACAGCACCCCCTGCAATGGGAAACCTTGGGGAATTATGATATTCAGGGAGTTTTGGTCACTGTGAGAAACACCGGAGAGACTAAAATGAGCAGAATTGTTGATATGTCTGGGGTTGGGCTGCAAAAGAACACATTGCAGTTTATTGGGGGAGCTGTGGGCTGGACTACAACTTGCTAAAAGCAGTTATCACAGGAGGGAAAGGCAGGGGCATTCAAGCCCCTAGTGCCACCCTGAGGCAGCCAATGGGATGCTGCCACCCCTTGCCCCTCAGTGCTTAGATATTTTGCGTCGGAGGGGGCCAAGGAGGGCGGCATCACTAGTGCAGAGAGCAAAATAGCTTAAAAATCAGAATTTACAGGAATCAGGGCAAGTAGTCCATTATCTGGGCTAGTGCTCTCTGATAGGTGCTTACAGGAGGGAGGGACTGGAATACTGTAATGGCAGTGAAGGGGACTGGTTAAATGGTTACCCCTTTTCCTTGGTATTCCCCTAGTACCTTAGACACCTAAGGGGATTGATATTCAAGTCCCTTCTCCTGGGTCAAAGTATGGGCGATATAGTTCTGTAGTTTAGCCACTAGATGGCATTGTGCTATAATATGTAAGGCAGAGCAGCCATGTGCTCTAGGTCCATTTTGTGTGGAAGGCAGGTTGGGACAACAGTGGAACCTAGGTCAGGTAGGAGCCTAGTTAGTGTCAGGCTAAACTCTTAATTAGACAGTTAGGCATAGCTAGAGAGCAGCCTTTTGCTCCAACAAGGAGTGCTAGTGGAATTAGGATCCTGGCCTTAGTATTGCCCAGAAGCAGGGAATAAGTGGACAGACTCAGGGCTAAATAAAATTTGCCTGGGTTCCACTTGGAAGAAGATTCCAAAAAGAACCCATTGTTCTTGTACCATCCTGTGGGGATGAGGATTATATGAGGTGTATCTGTGAGTACATGTATGACGTCTGTTTTGTGTAAAACCTGCACATATGCTTTGTGTTTATTTCATACTCCGACGTGGATTTAGTTTATGTTCATGTTTGAGTTCAAGAACCACTTTCCCCCCTTATTGTGTTTTACCCAAGAGTGATAGTTTCACCGTATGCCAGGGTTCTGGGGTAAATACAGTAGCCCCAGTTTACCATAAGCTTACATGGGGCATATAATCTTTAACTTGAGCAGTGAGCTAGACTAGAGACCCTCAGTGAAGGCTTACAGGGGGTGTTGTAGGGTCCTATAATTAATGAATGAGATGGGGCTGGACACCCCAACTGCAAAAGGGGGAACAGAAGTAATTAGCGGGTAATTATTTACATCTAAGACAAGGTAAGATCCTTCTGAAGGAAGTTGTGCTTTTGGTTTTACCTTCATGTGGAGAAGACTCTTGGGATTTAGACTTTGCCCAACTTCCCAAAACCACCTGTAGTATTGTCTTGTCCCACCATAGAAAAGGAACATTTGTTAGTGTTTATCCCCAGCTTGTCCATCCCTTGCAGCCCCTCATATGGGCGTCGGTAAGGCTACATCACTGATGCACCCGAATACATCCCAAATACACCCAGGCCCCATGCTAACAGTTGGTCTAATTACACAATCATTGTTAAATCAAAATAAAACCATTCTCCAATTCTCACGTCACTTGTTGATCCCAATACAGTTCTACACTATCGCTATGTAATTGTTCTGGGATGTACTCGAGGCATGATACAGAACACAATGTACAGGAGGGGATGCTATGTAACAAAGTAAGAATGTGTTGCAATGTACTTACGGCCTTACAGATGTCTCAACAACCCCCCAAAAGCCTGCGGTTGTCAATGGGGTTCTGGGAGTTGTAGTCCAACAACATTTGGTAGGCCTCATCTTGGGCAAAGGAAATGGTAGACTTCACTGCCATGTAAATGATAATATTCTTATAATATTGAAGTTGGTCTTAAATGTTAATTGTGCTTTTTTTCCAGTTATTTAACATTTTGTTTGGCTTATAGGGTCCCCACTTAATGTAGGAACCAGACAGCCGTTTGAGTGACAGAATGGAGGATCAGTTGACAGGTAAGTCATAAAACATTATTATTATTATAGTTGTATATGCATTGGTTGGCCCCGGGGGACAGTATGGGGGATATCATGTGCAGGATATAGGTGGGCAGTGACAATGGGATTAGGGAGCTGTTGTGTTTAGGGGGGATCCACACACTGCGCAGGCACAATAGGGCCATACAGTCTCTTTATAGACATATAATAGCTGCAGCCGCTGATTCATTGGCCGCTTATCTGAAGAACACTTAATGCCACTAGTCTCTAAGTCTGATTGCATCGATTTGGCCTCCGCTGTAGAATAACTCCCCTCGACATGAATGGGAGTTACTGTTTGCTGAAATTGGCTGCACCCTTTCTATTGTGTAACCCCCCCACCACCCCAGGAGTCTTCCTCCCATCCAAAATTACTCTTTATTAAAAATGCTCATATTATGCACCACATGGAGTCCGACTGCGCTCGTATCTGTATCAGTGCGCAGCCCTCGGGAGACTGGCTCGGGGCCGGGGGAAAATCCCATGCCCCAGGTTCCGTCTGAGAATCACAGCCCTGGAACAATTGCCCCACAAATTTATCACGGCTCTGGCATTTTAATAGAAATTCCATTCGAAAGGAAATACGCTTGCCCAGAGTAAGAATTTTAATGAAAATTCCATTATCAAGGAAATATACTCGCCCCTGGTTGCTAAATGTCACCTGTGCTGAAATAAATAGGATGTATGGCTTTTACTGATTGTATAGAAACCCACAGTCCTGAGAAAATCTCTCAACTAGAACCAGGGCACAGAGGCTTTGAAAAACAAGTTCACTGCTCCCTCTAGTGGTAAATAAGGGAAACTCCCTAGTTCTCTTAGGCTCCTTTAGTAAAGGGGCTTATTTACAAAGCAAGTGGTAACTAGAAAATTTGTAGGTGTTTTTTTTTTTACCCACAATGCAGTGTTTTTTTCCCAGACTACAGCTTCATAGGGAGCTTATTATTGTCAATGCACATTAGCTGTAGTAATGTCGGGGTTGGACTGAGCTGCCGGGAAAATACCCAGTGGGCCCCAGTGGCCCAGACCCGACCCTGTTGCGGCTTCCTCTGGCCTCCAATGTCCTCCCCTGATGCATCTCACATATGCGTGTTCAGGGGAGGACGTCGGACAGGGGCCCCTTGGGGGGGGATAGGGGTGCGCGGCAGCAGGGGCCCCTGTGGGGGACGTAGCCGGAGGAGGCACCTTGGGAGGTGTGGGGCCCTTGGGGTAGTAGCCCCGGTGGGCCCTGCACCCCCCATTCCGACCCTGAATATAGTGCAAATTGCATTCATACTTCCTTGAATCTTTGGGGTGCAAACTGTGTCATTTTTAGTACTCCAGTGTCTGCATTCACTGCAATCAATGTTCGGTTTATTAGGTGAAAACCTGTTGCATGTCTAGGTGTAACAGGTGCCCTGAAAGTGAAATCCATTTAAGCAGAAACTAAAGGGATACTGTCATGATTTTTATGGGGTACTTTTTATTTCTAAATGACACTGTTACACAGCAAATAATTCCCTCTGCCATTTAACCTTTTATTCTTCAACCAACAAATGTATTTGTAGCTGTAATATTGGTGTGTAGGCGCCATCTCAGTGCCTTGTGCCTGAGTCTGAGCTTTCAGCCAGCGCTACACATTAGAACTGCTTTCAGCTAACCTATTGTTTCTCCTACTCCCATGTAACTGGAGGAGTCCCAAGCCGGACTTGGATTTCTTACTATTGAGTGCTATTCTGATACCTACTGGGAGCTGCTATCTTGCTCCCTTCCCATTGTTCTGCTGATCGGCTGCTGGGGGTGAGGGGGGGGGGGATATCACTCCAACTTGCAACTTTCCCATGACAGTATTCCTGTAAGAAGTCACTGGCATTTGGGCCACAGCACAAGTAGCTCTTGTTGACCATGACCAACTGGATGCCATTCTGTTTTTATTTGTATAACATTCAGCACCACTGATGGGGGAGACAGGAATACACTATTCAGCCCTATTCTGATAGGACCCAAAACGGTCTCTTTACCTGTGTTGCTCGTTCCTTTGTACCAGGGAGATGTTACTGGGAAAGTGCCAGGCTCTGGGGAATTTACTGCTACTTAATCTGGCTCAGCATGAACTTCCTTTGTGCCTTATGTCCCTGATTGTAACGTAGATTGAGCTGATGGATAGATATTTATGTTTGTCTTCTATTTATATAAAATTCTATTGGGTAGATGGGATAAAATGCTGTTTTATTAAGATTAACCCCTCTGGTGCCACTAACTATGACAGTTTGGGACCTTGAGAACTTTAAGGAAGAAGACACACTGAGCTACTAGTTGCAGCTACTTGTCACAGCTACTAAACCCTAGAAAATCCCCTGCCATAGACAATACTGAGAATTGCCTCTGCTAAACACATGTAGGGACAATTATCAGTAAATGATCAGCATTGTCTGTTTCAGTAGCCACAACAAGTAGCTCTGTGTGTCTTCACCCTTACGATTCAAATCAGGAGCTTTGAGGTTGTTCTTTTATTTGTAGTTGGAGAGGACGTCTAATATGGAGGAAATCCATCAAAAGACAAACTTTCACACAACGTCTGTTTAATGGCTTTGACCATGTTTGGCCAATTTATATTTATATTATCTTGGTATTTTGCTCAGTGAGCCAATGATTTTGCCTTGCAATATCAACAGCGCCAGATTTGTCTTCCTGGCACCCATAGGCCACCCCTGTTGGTCGCCCCTGTGCCGCCCACCCCCTGAATATCAACTGTATGGGGTAATGTAGAGGTAGGGTTTCACTAAAGGATCTGCTCTGCTGGAACTCCAGAGGCTTGGAGGCATTTCCCACACAAACATGGAGGATGGGAGGGGTTGCAGGTAAGTCAGAACATCACTATATGTATATATGAATTTGATGTAAAGGTGGCACTTACGTATTTAATCTCATGCATCCAATAGCAGTTTTTACACCACTAATATAATGGGTTTCAAAAACATCACCACTTGTCTTATTTGCCCATTCACTTCATTTTCTGAGCAGAGCAACATCACAAGACTTGTCCCTTCTCACGAAATTAATTTTCTACCGACTGCCAAAATAACCAGCAGGTGGTGCCGTTGTTTCAAATTCATTTTATTAGCAGTGTGATAATAGCACTAAAGGAATGCCGATTACGAAGAAACTTTGGATGTTCTATTCAGTCAGGAAACTCTAATATAAACAATATGTGTGAGATTAGATTGGAAGGATTATAATGGTATTGTCACATATTTGATGGGGAGTAAGTCTGCTGAGAGCTGCCTATGACATATTTGCCTTGGGCCTTGCTTGATGGTACTTTGTGGCACCCATAATGCATTGCTGAGGGGCCGGATTGGATAGAGCACTATCTCAGTGTAAAATATGGGACTTGACATCCTCCATGTTTCTAACAGTATTACAGGAAAGTTTGCCTTTGCATTTATTTTTGATGTAGAGAGTAATATTCTGAGACAATTTGCAGTTGGTCTTCATTTTTATTATTTGTAGTTTTTTAATTATTTCAGTTTTTGTTTAGCAGCTCTCCAGTCTGGAGTTTTAGCAGCGATATGGTTGCTAGGGTCCAAATAAACTTAGCAACCAGGGAGTGGTCTGAATGAGAGACTGGTATATGAATAGGAGAGGGACTGAATATAAAAAGTAACAATAACAATAAAACTGGAGCCTCACAGAGCAATAGGTTTTGGCTGCTGGGGTCAGTGACCCCCTGTTTAAAAGCTGCAATGAGTTAGCAGAAGGGAAATACAGGTATAGGACCCATTATCCAGAATGCTCGGGACCAAGGGTATTCCGGATAAGGGGTCTTTCCGTAATTTGGATCTCAATACCTTAAGTCTACTAAAAAATCAATAAAACATTAATTAAACTCAATAGGATTGTTTTGCATCCAATAAGGGGTAATTATATCTTAGTTGGGATCAAGTACAGGAACTGTTTTATTATTACAGAGAAAGGGGAATCATTTAACCATTAAATAAACCCAATAGGGCTGTTCTGCCCCCAATAAGGGGTAATTATATCTTAGTTGGGATCAAGTACAGGTACTGTTTTATTATTACAGAGAAAGGGGAATCATTTAACCATTAAATAAACCCAATAGGGCTGTTCTGCCCCCAATAAGGGGTAATTATATCTTAGTTGGGATCAATTACAAGGTACTGTTTTATTATTACAGAGAAAAGGGAATCATTTAACCATTAAATAAACCCAATAGGGCTGTTCTGCCCCAATAAGGGGTAATTATATCTTAGTTGGGATCAATTACAAGGTACTGTTTTATTACTACATAGAAAAAGGAATCATTTAACCATTAAATAAACCCAATAGGGCTGTTCTGCCCCAATAAGGGGTAATTATATCTTAGTTGGGATCAATTACAAGGTACTGTTTTATTACTACATAGAAAAAGGAAATCAGTTTTTAAATTCTGAATTATTTGATTAAAATGGAGTCTATGGGAGACGGGCATTCCGTAATTCGGAGCTTTCTAGATAACGGGTTTCCGGATAAGGGGTCCGATACCTGTAATTAAAAACTATAACAAATAAATAATGAAGACCAACTGAACAGCTGCTTAGAATTGGCCATTCTATATCATACTGAAAGTTAACTTAAAGATAAAGTGCCCCTTTAATGTAGAGGTGTTGGTACAATAATGTGACACAGAACGACGTGTATCACCTTAAATAACTTTATTAGTAAAAAATAAAATAATATCCAACATACATGCACATTTCCTTTCCCCACACGGGGTAAATCTGTACAGCCGGCGGGGAAACGTCTTTGGTACTCGGGGGTGAAAGATGGCAAGTCCGGCGGCGCGGCCAGGCTCCTGGGCCAATGAATGAAGGAGATCCATCTGACAGGCTACTAAGAAGCTGAGGCTCAGGGTGCGGCTGCTGTTTATCACCAGAGCTACATCAGCCCCATGACAATATTCTCCATTGCCTTCTGTACTTCTCTCCCAACATCCACAGCTCAAAAAGCCCCACAACACTGGCAGTTTTTCAATCAGGCGTTTAAGTTGCCCTTTAAAGAATGTACGGACAATTTTTGCAATCTGAGCACCTTTGCAATCTATATTATTATTTATAAGATGTTGCTCTGCTCAGAAAATGGAATTAGTGAACTAAGAAGAGTCAGCTGATATCTCCCTGGTCACTACGAGACTTTCCTTTTTTCACTAACTTTATTTTCTATCAACTGTGACCAGCACAAAAATCCATTGTATTAGCAGTGAAAAACTGCTATTATCTTGAAAACAACAACAACAAAAAAAACTGCAAATGGCAAAAGTGCTCAGAAGAGAACTCTGTGTTGTTTTGCGTTAATTTGTCCACATTTATGCGAACAACAATTCCCAGCATCCCTTGCCAGCCGCTGGTTGGCTGAGAATATTCGGAATGAAGCTTAGTGGTGGTTGCAAGTTTGTACTCCAGCATTTGATTGGTTTATGCAGACTGACCACTGGTTTCTCCTGTGACGTAATTATAATTATAATTAGGGTTATTTCAGCAGCAGACAAGCGGCGCCATCAGGAGTGGGCGGGCCTTATCTCTATACACTTATAATAATAGACCTTTGTGCTATTTTTCACAGTTCAGGCGCACATACAGAGAAAGTGAATTACAAAAAGCTATAAAATATGAACAATATATATATAGGAGTCACTAGGAACCAGCTATACAGGATATTATATTGCGCGGGGATACAGGCGTCATGGTGCGGCCTCAGCAGGATTGGGCTTATCTGGGCTCTGCAGTGTAAGTGCTGACAATAGGGGAGAGAAAGGGGCAGGGCTAACCAGAAAGTGGGCGGGTTTGGGGTGTGGCGGTTCATAACAGGGCGTGGCCAGGGAGGATGAGAAATATAAGAAGTAACACAGGCAGCCCTTATGGTACAACTAGGCCTGTTACAGCTATTGCAAATCATTGGCATGTTTGTCCCCTGCCCAGCCTCTCGGGTGGGTGCCCATCATGGGGTGGGTGCCAATCATGGGGTGGGTGCCAATCATACAGTGGAACTGGGACAATTCCCAGTCAGTAAATGCCCTTAGAGAATTCAGGGAGTAATTATATCCAAATGTGGGAACTGGGGGATAATTATAAATCAATTTGTGGGGACTTTGTGACTATCTTGGCCCCTATGAGGGTTTAGGAATTAAATAATGTATTGCACAACAAGCAGTTCCAAGGCATTCGGGGGTCCCGGGATGGCACAGACAGTGGGATTATGATTGGCAGATATTGGGTGGAGCTGCTCCTATTCACTCTCCTATTCATCTCTGCAGTTTCCCAGCTCCATCTGTTTATAATGAAACAAAACACGTTGCCCAGTAGGTCCCAGCAGGCTTTGTGCCACTCAGTTGTACGTAGTTTGGTATGAGTATTACTGAGTATGAATCTATCATTGCAGATCTATTTCCAGCTTAAAGCAGGTAAATGGGCGTCAGGGTCGCTCAGCGCCACACACGGTTCTTGCCTGGAATAATGAAATACAAAAACAGAAACTTTCTGAATTCAGGATGTGGCAGATTTGTGTGGCAGCGGCTTTTATATATATATATATATATATAGGCTCGTTGTTATTGCAGTGTATCTGTGTTATACACAATCTGAGGAATTTACACTATCATTACTGAAATGAGAGCTAAAGATTCATACCCCCCCACTATAATGTCGCACTTGGAATCATCTGCTTGTGTCTCAGTAAGGGGCATAATACTAACTATTGTGTGTCCATTATACCGCTTGTAGCCATAAGGCGGCACACCAGAGGGCGCTGTTTCCCTGGAACAGTTGAATGCCTTAAGGGGGTAGTTCATCTTTAAGTTAACTTTTATTATGTTACAGAACAGCTAATTCTAAGCAACTATTTAATTAGCCCTCATTTTTTTCTTTTTTTTTTATAGTTTTTTTAATTATTTCTTCTGAATATTTCCAGCTTTCAAATGGAGGTCACTGACCCCTTCTAAAAAACAAAACAAATGCTCTGTAAGGCTACAAATGTATTGTTATTGCTACTTTTTATTATTAATGTTTCTATTCAGACCCTCGCCTATTTGTATTCCAGCCTTTCATTCAAATGAATGCATGGTTGCTAGGGTCATTTGGACCCTGGAAACCAGATTGCTAAAACTGCAAAAGCTGCTTAATAAGAAGCTAAATAACTCAAAAACCACAAATAATAAAAAATGAAGACCAATTGCAAATGATCTCTCTCTACGTCATACTAATAGTTAATTTAAAGGTAAACATCCCCTTTTAGGTTTTCAGAGCAATAATGGCTGCCCACACACACATGGAAATATGTTATTATATTTTACTGGACACTGATAGAAAAATAAAGTGATTATAAATGCTATATGTAAAAAGCATATACTATAGGTAAGCTGCCTGAAAGTTCGCTCTCACTTCTCTCCCCCCGTTGCTTTCGGGGGCTGTGACGCCACATTAGGTCACATGGTAAAACCCACCTTCTTAATTTTTGGGTCAAGAATTGAAAAATCTGAGGAATCTTGTAGTTCATTTGTGTGCACTGCCTTTTCCCACACTCCAACCTACTTAACTACAGCTCTCAGCATCAAGGGAGGCTGGGAGCTGTAGTTTTCCACAGCCCGGCGGTTATTTCCCAGACGTCCTTGTCCTACAGCAGCAAGTCTGAGAGCCCACTCTACAGGAAAGTGCACCTTGAGCTCAATGGGACAAGCCACACTGCAACCAGTCACCACTTGTAACTCAGCAGCGCCGCCCAATAGGCCGGTAATTAGTGCTGAATCTTGGGTTCTACTTTGGTCCGGAACCTTAGGATTCTTGGTTCTGCGGCTGCTGGAAATGGGATGACTTTGTCTTTCACCCAAGTTCATGGCCGCCTATAGGTGTATTGGGGTGAGTCTCCCCCACGCTCTGCCCACTCATACACGCGGTGCCCACAGTCTCATAGGCACACACTGAGCTCTTTTTTGACAGTGCACTTTTTGCATTGGACCACACAGCACCAGTGGAAGCGACAAAGACAGTTCTCCTCCACCACAACAGTCTCCTCCCTGTGTCCCCGCCCACAGCACAAGAGGTCACACCCCCCTACGTCCAGAGCAGTGCTGTTACACACCCGCCCCCGCGTTCCCGGCGAGCCCGTCTTCCGATTGGCCTGACAGAAATCCGGGGATTCCGCCGAGTAGATGAGATCTTGTTTGTCTGGGGGTTTAATGTTGTGCCCCACGGGGATGATGGTCTTGCCGTCGTTGCCCCCCATGACTTTAAACGCCCCGTTAAATCTCTCCAACAGTCGGTCGCCCACTTCTCGGAAATGGGGCATCTTCTTCCAGCAGGTGCGCAGGGTGCAGGAGCCGGAGAGGCCGTGGCACTTACACTCTGTTCTCATGTAGTTCTTCACTGCCTGCGGGTAACAGAGGCAAGGGGTTTAGGGTGTGAGTTACCAACAATCCACAGCTACAGCCACTCCCCCTGGCGCCATCTTGCCTTACTATACACACTATCCCACAGCTACAGCCACTTCCCCTGGCGCCATCTTGCCTTACTATACACACTATCCCACAGCTACAGCCACTCCCCCTGGCGCCATCTTGCCTTACTATACACACTATCCCACAGCTACAGCCACTCCCCCTGGCGCCATCTTGCCTTACTATACACACTATCCCACAGCTACAGCCACTCCCCCTGGCACCATCTTGCCTTACTATACACACTATCCCACAGCTACAGCCACTCCCCCTGGCACCATCTTGCCTTACTATACACACTATCCCACAGCTACAGCCACTCCCCCTGGCGCCATCTTGCCTTACGATACACACTATCCCACAGCTACAGCCACTCCCCCTGGCGCCATCTTGCCTTACTATACACACTATCCCACAGCTACAGCCACTTCCCCATACGCCATCTTGCCTTACTATACACACTATCCCACAGCTACAGCCACTTCCCCTGACGCCATCTTGCCTTACTATACACACTATCCCACAGCTACAGCCACTCCCCCTGGCACCATCTTGCCTTACTATACACACTATCCCACAGCTACAGCCACTCCCCCTGGCGCCATCTTGCCTTACGATACACACTATCCCACAGCTACAGCCACTCCCCCTGGCGCCATCTTGCCTTACTATACACACTATCCCACAGCTACAGCCACTTCCCCATACGCCATCTTGCCTTACTATACACACTATCCCACAGCTACAGCCACTTCCCCTGACGCCATCTTGCCTTACTATACACACTATCCCACAGCTACAGCCACTTCCCCTGACGCCATCTTGCCTTACTATACACACTATCCCACAGCTACAGCCACTCCCCCTGGCGCCATCTTGCCTTACTATACACACTATCCCACAGCTACAGCCACTTCCCCATACGCCATCTTGCCTTACTATACACACTATCCCACAGCTACAGCCACTTCCCCTGACGCCATCTTGCCTTACTATACACACTATCCCACAGCTACAGCCACTCCCCCTGGCGCCATCTTGCCTTACTATACACACTATCCCACAGCTACAGCCACTTCCCCTGACGCCATCTTGCCTTACTATACACACTATCCCACAGCTACAGCCACTTCCCCTGACGCCATCTTGCCTTACTATACACACTATCCCACAGCTACAGCCACTTCCCCTGACGCCATTTTGCCTCACTATACACCGTATCCCACAGCTACAGCATTCTTTTGCCTTATTATACCCAGAGGTGGGCCAAGCCAGCCGGGCACCCTAGACAACCCAGCTGGCCTCTGCTGACAGGGGCAGCAGGGGCAGGAGAGCCCAGACTAGGGGTAGGCAGAAGTACCCCCCCCCCCCATTGTTGCACCCTAGGCATCTACCCCTTCTGCCTACCCCTAGTTCCAGCCCTGACTATACCCAATATTCCACAATTATCCTCTCTATTTTTTTCTGACACCATCTTGACTTACTCTACAAATTCCAAAAGAGCGAGAATCAGAACCATGCTGCCTCGGGCAATGAAAAGTATGATTGACACTAGTTAAATACAAATCCAAAAATTCAGTTATGCAGGCCTCCTGGCTATGCTTTTTGTTTTATAAGTAAACTGTATTGGGGGGCTGGCACCATGCAAATAGGGGGCTGCACTGGCCATATAGGCCTCTCCCCACAACTCCTCAGGCCTCTCCCCCAATCTGTATCCCCCTCGGATATAGGGGCCCCACACTGGGAAGTTTGCCCCAGGCCCCCCAAATCCTAATGGCTGCCATGGCTGTTCCATGCAAGAGAGATATGGCTGAGATCTCTGCTCATTGCAGATTGGCTATACAAGTGATGGGTTGCACTCAGTTCTGTATTTAGCCAATGGGATTTAGCCTCTCTGGCACTGACCAACTGCAACAACCTACTAACTGAGCAGCACAGTTGTTCCTATGAATATGGTAGGTTCCTCCTAAGTAGAAATAAGTTCTGTTCATTGAGAGGCAGAATGGGGATGAGAATAAGTGAGCGAGGCAGAGAGAGCTGGAGAGACAGAGGGAGTGATAGACAGACAGGAGGGAGAGCCACAGAAGGAGGAGACAGATCAGAGATAAGACTAGATGCTTCTCCCAAGGAATGTATCTTCAATCTCCCTGCAGGCAGAAACCCGCCACCCCCAGGAATGCTGCACGACCTCTCTGATCCATCTCTTGCTGCTAATTAATCCATGATTCATGAATGATCCCTGCCTGCCCCGGCTCTTTCATTAAAATCTCTGTACACGGGGCGGCGAGCGTGTAGCCCTCGCTTCTGTACGTGTGTCCGTGACCGCAGGGGATGTGGCTGCTCTACTATTGTTTGTGTGAAGACACACAGAGCTACTAGTAGCAGCTACTTGTCAGGGCTACAGAAACAGACAATGCTGATCATTTACTGATAGTTGTCTCTACTTGTGTTTAGCAGAGGCAATTCTCAGTATTGTCTATGGCAGGGGCTTTTCCAGTGTTTAGTAGCCGTGACTTAGTAGCTGCTACTAAGTAGCTCCGTGTGTCTTCAGCCTTAGGGAGGTGTCACACGTGGAGATTAGTCGCCTCCGGTATTGCGGCGACTAATCTTCTTGAAATTCCATCCCACTGGCAAGAATGTAAATCGCCGGTGGGATGGCATACGCGTTGCTTCAGTTTCCCGAAGTTGCCTCTCAAGGAAACTTTTTGACTTCGGAAACCAAAGCGATTTGGAAACCACTCCGACAAGACTTTCCACCAGCAGCAATAGGAGTCACCAGCAATCCACACTAATAATTACTCTGTTGGGTTTTTTAAGGTTAAATGTTTCATAGCCCTAAGGGCTCTGGCACACGGGGGATTAGTCGCCTGCGACAAATCTCCCTTGTCACGGGCGACTAATCTCCCCGAACTACCATCCCACCGGCAAAAATGTAAGTTGCCAGTGGGATGGCACACGCTGAGCAGGCGATTTCGGCAAATCATCGAAAATGCCTCGCAAGGCAACTTCGGCGATTTGCCAAAATCACCTGCTCAGTGTGTGCCATCCCACCGGTGACTTACATGTTCGCCGGTGGGATGGTAGTTCGGGGAGATTAGCCCGTGACAAGGGAGATTTGTCGCAGGCGACTAATCCCCCGTGTGCCAGAGCCCTAAGACATAGTGCTTCCCCTTATCTGACAAGCCTTAACCCAAGCATTCTGTATAACAGATCCCATACCTGTATTATGGGAGAGGAAGCAATAATGTGGTAACAGTGAGAAGAGAAAATATATTCATTTTTCTGGACTTAACCTTCATTTTATTTTACTATAATGTTATATTTATAGTTGTTATTTATGGTCTAAGGCAGGGGTGGGCAAACTACGGCCCACGGGCCACATCTGGCCCACTGGCCTTTTAAATCCGGCCCGCCGACTCCGGTGCCCTTAAAATAATTACGGGCCCTGATTGGTTGCGCCAACCATATAAAAGGATGCAGCGGGGAGCCGGGAGATAGAAGCAACCAGAGGATGGAGGGAGCCACTGGTCGCTGGGGGGGGGGAGATGGAGGATGCTGGGGGGAGAGGGGGAATGGAGCTGGAGGATGCTGGGGAGGGTGCTGGGGAATTGAGCTGGAGGATGCTGGGCAGGGAGCTGGGGAATGGAGCTGGAGAATGCTGGGGGTGGAGCTGGAGGATGCTGGGAGGAGCTGGTTGATGTTGGGGAGTGGAGCTGGTGGATGCTGGGCGGGAGCTGGTTGATGTTGGGGAGGATGCTGGGGAGTGGAGCTGGAGGATGCTGGGGGGGAGCTGGTTGATGTTGGGGAGGATGCTGGGGAGTGGAGCTGGAGGATGCTGGGGGGGGGGGGAGCTGGTTGATGTTGGGGAGGATGCTGGGGAGGGAGCTGGAGGATGCTGGGGGGGGGGGAGCTGAGAGGCCCCGTGATTTCTGATGGCAGCTCTGGGCGTAACGCTGGCCCGGCCTGACTGTAAGTAAATGTGACCCCTGAGCCAAAAAGTTTGCCCACCCCTGGTCTAAGGGAAACATGGCGGCTCCCAACCATGTCTAGAAACAGAAATATACAGAGGAGTGTTCTGCCCACCCAGCTCTATCCATGTACTGTACATAAATGGGTATATTCCATCCCACTATTCCATCCTTACCAGCCTTCCAGCCTCGTTGTTATGGAGATCAATTAACGTCCGTATATCGCTCTTTCCTTTCTTCCTCTTGGCATCCATGAACTGTCGAGACTTCTCATATCCGTATTCCACATCATCTCCGCAGCCCCCCCATTCCCAGGCAGAACCATCTGCTCCCGGACCAATGGCGAGGGGAGGAGGGGGCCCCCAGTTCCGCGTCACCTCACAGCCGCACTGCAGCAGCTCCCCCATACTACAGGCCTGCGTCACCGCGTGGATCACTCCCGCCGCCGTGATTGCGTATACAAACGCCGTCTCTCGGATATCTGTGGGAAAAGGGGGCATGTATGAGCCTCCGAGTGAACTAACCTGTAGGAACCTACTGTTGTGTGCCGGGGACTGTCTACAGGAATGCTGCTATGAGTGGAGGAAAGGAGGTTTCAGTATCAGACTTGGAAGGGGTTCTGTCCTGTAATGGAAGTAAAGTCACAGAGTTCATTTCTGGTGAAGTTGGTGATGAAGGGCACCTTTCTACCTTTATAACAAGTATGGGAATTTGAATTACAAGTACATAATATCAACAAGGTGAATGTAAGGATGCTCTATGACTGACCATACACAGGGTGGCCTAATGCTATTTCTGGAAATAAAAGCTATTATCCCCCAGCTGCTACTATAGGCATCATCTCTCCCTACTATACCTGCTATCCCACAGCCCCAGTCCCTTCCCAGAGGCTATTATCCCCCCACTGCTACTATAGGCACCATCTCTCCCTACTATACCTGCTATCCCACAGCCCCAGTCCCTTCCCAGAGGCTATTATCCCCCCACTGCTACTATAGGCACCATCTCTCCCTACTATACCTGCTATCCCACAGCCCCAGTCCCTTCCCAGAGGCTATTATCCCCCCACTGCTACTATAGGCACCATCTCTCCCTACTATACCTGCTATCCCACAGCCCCAGTCCCTTCCCAGAGGCTATTATCCCACTGCTACTATAGGCACCATCTCTCCCTACTATACCTGCTATCCCACAGCCCCATCCCTTCCCAGAGGCTATTATCCCCCCACTGCTACTATAGGCACCATCTCTCCCTACTATACCTGCTATCCCACAGCCCCAGCCCCTTCCCAGAGGCTATTATCCCCCCACTGCTACTATAGGCACCATCTCTCCCTACTATACCTGCTATCCCACAGCCCCAGTCCCTTCCCAGAGGCTATTATCCCCCCACAGCTACTATAGGCACCATCTCTCCCTACTATACCTGCTATCCCACAGCCCCAGTCCCTTCCCAGAGGCTATTATCCCCCCACAGCTACTATAGGCACCATCTCTCCCTACTATACCTGCTATCCCACAGCCCCAGTCCCTTCCCAGAGGCTATTATCCCCCCACTGCTACTATAGGTACCATCTCTCCCTACTATACCTGCTATCCCATAGCCCCAGTCCCTTCCCAGAGGCTATTATCCCCCCACTGCTACTATAGGCACCATCTCTCCCTACTATACCTGCTATCCCACAGCCCCAGTCCCTTCCCAGAGGCTATTATCCCCCCACTGCTACTATAGGCACCATCTCTCCCTACTATACCTGCTATCCCACAGCCACAGTCCCTTCCCAGAGGCTATTATCCCCCCACTGCTACTATAGGCACCATCTCTCCCTACTATACCATAGAAGGAAAAAGACTCAAACTGACCCCATACCAGCAGGAATAAAGGTCCCCATACACGTTAAGATCCGCTCTCCTGGTGATGTCGCCAAGCGATTGGATCTTCTCCCGATATCCCCACCTACGGGTGGGCGATATCGGGCTAATTCGGTCGCTTGGCCCTGGGGCCAAACGATTGAATTATAACTACGGTAATGGCTGCAGTCGGTTTGGGGACTGCATCAACGAGCCGATGTGGTCTCCAATCCGACTAAATTTTTTAACCTGCCCGATGGATATCTGGGCAATTTCAGGCACACAGAAATATTTTTTCTTCACCAAAACAGCCACTGACAGGATTGCAGCCCAGCACAGATCCTTCAGCAGGGGCCCTAAGGCAAAGATATAACTCACAAATCAGACATCCAGAAAGGCGTCAGAGACATTCCTTTCACAACGTGCGCACTTTAGGGCCTCACTTTAGATGTCCATCAAACTCTGCAGTCTCTGAGAAAGATAAAGTGTTGCATGGGGGAATGACAAGCCTATGGAAGGGCAATGTACCCCTCACATTCCCAACCTGCCTCAGTGACAGGGCAACCCACATTTACTAAAAACAATCAGCCCCCGTTGAAATGGTGATTGATTTCTCAGTAATGAAAAATGCTGTCTTTCTCTCCATGTTGCCCTCTGCATGTATTTATATTTCAGTGCTGACATTGAAGAGGTTAAAGGGGAACTAAATAAGATTGTTTTGGTAAAGCCCCCTTTCATATGTTTATTGCCCTTCGGCAAGCAAGTGGAAACTGAAAACTACTACTAAACCTTTCCGCCTGTAGTGTGGATGGGCCGGGGGATCAAACAAAGCATTTATATCATGGCGGGGAGTTTCCCAAAATGTGCTCGAATAAGCCAATCATACAGACTCAGAGACCCGGCCAGTACAGGGCGATTAGTCAGCCGGTTGCCATCTTGTCACAATAAGATAAGTGATTGGTTGGGACATCAACTGGGCCGTCCCATTAGTCTCCGGAGCAAAATGGAAGAACATTACATTTGTTTTTAGTCAAGTTGTCATTAAATGGATGGGATTTTTTTGCCCTAGGACCACTCGACTCTTTATGAATAATTGCTGTACAAGTCTAAAAGGCCTTTAGAAGAAATAAAGTCCAACCCCAACTTTGTACCCCTTTTTAAAGGTAAACTACACCCCCAGAATGAATACGTAACCAACAGACAGTTTATATTATGTTAAGTGGCCTATTAAAAAATCTCGCCAAACTGGAATATATATATCAGTAAATATTGCCCTTTTACATCCTTTCCCTTGAGCCGCCATTTTGTGCTGGGCTCCTTCAGAGATCAGCTGACAGGAAGTGATGCAGCTCTAACTGTAACAGGAAGTAGTGTGGGAGCAAAAGGCAGAACTCTGCCCATTCATTGGCTGATGGGGCCTAGCATGTATGTGTGCCTTGGTTTGTTTGTGTGCACTGTGACTCCTATGATCCCAGGGGGCGGCCCTTATATCTTAAAATGGCAGTTTTGTATTTAGGATTACCCAATGGCACATATTCCTATATAAGTATATTTTTATGAAAATGGTCTATTTAGATGATGTAATATATTTTTATAAAGACCTACATTGTTTTGGGGTTTAGTTTTCCTTTAAGTATTCCCAGATTTTGCCTTTTTTTTAATCCCTAAGTATGTTTTTCCGCATTTTACATGAGGATTTTGCCCCATTCTGGCCCATAGGCGTGCCCATACGTCGGGAAGGAGCAGGTAACACCCTCGGTGCGCGCCCGTCAGGGTGGGACATCAACACTCATCTCACTAAGTTGTTCTGCTGAGGCAGAAGAAATATTTTCCATTGATATAATTTACCTTCATTTTGTCATCCAAATCAAACATTGCATTTGCCAAAAAAACATCTGTGTGAGGTGCTGAAAATATATGAAATATTGTTACTGCTGTGACAGGCGGAGGCCGCGATGGGCTGGGAGCGATTTCTGCACTCACACAACAACGATTACATGTTATAGTTATAGGGGTTTGTAGCGGCGTATGGGCACAAAGGGCAGTTCCGCAACAATTTATGGGCCACAAAGCCATTCTTCAAATTCTACACTTCTCCAAGGGGGATTTCCATCTATGGATAAATGACCCACATGAAGTTATTGAACAAGTTACAGATTATGCGCCACAATGTCTGTTCCCACCAATCTGCCCAGTGACCTTAAGAGTCTGATTGAGTCTAAACAGAAGGAAGTATATACCAGCTACAATAAGTGTCTAATTGGGAAGAAGGAAATACAGGTATAGGAATCATTATCCAGAATGCTTGGGACCAAGGGTATTCCGGATAAGGGATCTTTCCGTAATGTGGATCTCCATACCTTAAGTCAACTAAAAAATTAGTAAAACATTAATTGAACCCAATAGGGCTGTTCTGCCCCCAATAAGGGGTAATTATATCTTAGTTGGGATCAAGTACAGGTACTGTTTTATTATTACAGAGAAAAGGGAATCATTTAACCATTAAATAAACCCAATAGGGCTGTTCTGCCCCAATAAGGGGTAATTATATCTTAGTTGGGATCAAGTACAGGTACTGTTTTATTATTACAGAGAAAAGGGAATCATTTAACCATTAAATAAACCCAATAGGTCTGTTCTGCCCCCAATAAGGGGTAATTATATCTTAGTTGGGATCAAGTACAGGTACTGTTTTATTATTACAGAGAAAAGGGAATCATTTAACCATTAAATAAACCCAATAGGGCTGTTCTGCCCCAATAAGGGGTAATTATATCTTAGTTGGGATCAAGTACAGGTACTGTTTTATTATTACAGAGAAAAGGGAATCATTTAACCATTAAATAAACCCAATAGGGCTGTTCTGCCCCCAATAAGGGGTAATTATATCTTAGTTGGGATCAAGTACAGGTACTGTTTTATTATTACAGAGAAAAGGGAATCATTTAACCATTAAATAAACCCAATAGGGCTGTTCTGCCCCCAATAAGGGGTAATGATATCTTAGTTGGGATCAAGTACAGGTACTGTTTTATTATTACAGAGAAAAAGGAAATCAGCTTTAAAATTCTATATTATTTGATTAAAATGGAGTCTGTGGGAGACGGGCTTTCCATAATTCAGAGATTTCTGGATAATGGGTTTCCAAATAAGGAGTCCCATACCTGTACCCAATTGCATTAGCTTCCACCAGGAAAAGATTCCAAGAGAGCCTTATATCAGAGCTCTGATTCTCTTTAGTGCCTATTCCTGGGCTGTTCCTTATCCAGAGAGAAACTAAATGGAGTGATGTTATTGCCCTGATCTCCATCTCCAGATATATAGAGCTTTGGCCATGAAAGGAAGCTATTGCATTGTTCCCCCGTGCCCTAGTCCGCTCCGTAGTATCTGAGCGACACACACTTAATGCAAAGAGATGAGACAAGACTAAAGGTGGCCATACACCCGCAGATTTATTCCTTCTATTCCTGTCGTTGTCGGGCCAAATGATCGAATTGACCTGATACCTCCCACCTAGGTGGGCATTAATGGGGGAAAGAAGGCGACTTCACCAAAAGAGCAGATCTTCTGGTGTGTGACCACCTTTAAATAGACTTCTATTTATCTAGATGATCTAGAATATATTGTATTAATTAAAAATTGATAGAGTCCCTCTAATTATGAGATTATATATTATAAGAATATGAATTGATGACCTCCGCTACCACAGCATGAAATTGGCCCTAATGGCACAGACCGGAAAAGTTTCTCCCAGCTTTGCCCATCTCTGATTTCAAAATCTCTTTTACAAAGGTCTTTGGACTTGGTCTTAACCAAGTTTGTTCTGACCCCCTTATCTCAACAGGGTAAAAGATATTGAGAAAATACAGTTGGAGGCTACAGAAGTAGCCCGATGGGCCTACAGACTACTCCCCCCCGCTGCTTAGAGCCCCCTAGAAGCCAACACCACATTCCACTGCCTCATCCTATTTAGTTTAATTCTACAACAAGGGCCTACAGAGGGGCATTTCTGCACTCACTCAGGTATGTAACATGCTGCAATTTAGAGGTTGGACAACTCTGTCAAACCATATAGCTCAGAATGTTTAGAATACACCGCTCCATCTGCACTTTACTATTCTCCCTCTAGGCTGGGGAATTCCCAGCACCTCAGCAGATGCAGAGAGATATATAATCCCTGTTATGGATCTACTGGAACATACCATTTGACAAGTGCAAGGAGCTGACCTACTGTAGATATTGTCAGATATCTGTAGATAGATAGATAGATAGATGATAGATATATGATAGATAGATGATAGACAGATAGATAGATGATAGATAGATAGATAGATGATAGATAGATAGATGATATACAGATAGATAGATAGATGATAGACAGATAGATAGATGATAGATATATGATAGATAGATGATAGACAGATAGATAGATGATAGACAGACAGATAGATAGATGATAGATAGATAGATAGATAGATAGATAGATGATAGACAGATAGATAGACAGATAGATGATAGACAGATAGATGATAGATAGATAGATGATAGACAGATAGATAGATAGATAGATAGATATATAGATGATAGACAGATAGATAGATGATAGATAGATACAACAACAACAACAAACATTTGTAAAGCGCTTTTCTCCCGTAGGACCCAAAGCACATCTATCATAGATAGATGATAGATAGATAGATAGATGATAGACAGATAGATAGATAGATGATAGATAGATAGATAGATAGATGATAGATAGACAGATAGATAGACAGATAGATAGATGATAGATAGACAGACAGATAGATGATAGATAGATAGATAGATAGATGATAGACAGATAGATAGATGCCACAGTAGGCAGCAAAGACTTGAGACTGAGGCCCCCTAGTTGATGTCGGTCAGGCAGGCCCGTCGGTAGTGCCCATACACGGGCCGATAAGCTCTTGTAACTTCACCTGATTTCACGTGCTCGTGTTCTCAGTTGCTCCAATGAAACCTCCTTTCAAATCAATCCCATTATTTTTCCAAAATCAGAAGCCTTGGTTTTGCTGTTGAACCCTAAAAGCCTGCGCTTGCCAGCCATAACGCAGACTATGGGGAAGAAACATAACTTGGTTTGGCTGATAATGCAGTTGGGTAGATAGAGGTCAGTAGGCAGACCAAGTTGGGGCCAACAGTGTCCCGATTTATTTCCAGGAAAATGAAACTTGCAGGAAATTGAGATTATCAGGTTCTACATGGCTGCTGCTATCTGCTGCCACATAGACCAACACATATCCATCATGGGTTCCTGTCAATACCGTCCTGGACTAAAGAGAAGAAAGAAGAGGCATTACGCACCATAATTAGATGTATAAAAGGGTCTGCAGCTACAATAAAGAAATTAAAAAACATCCTGCTTGGATTTGATTCCATGCTTGTGCCATAGCAACGCTCACCAAAAGCCTGTAGGCTTCTTCCTACAATGTTTCAGAGGGTGCCCAATGGCAAGATTTGATGGATATTTTACAAACAGGATGGTACCAGTATCAAGAGGACATCTGTGGATTTATGGAGAAGCTGATCTTTCATTAACCCGACTTATGTCTCCATAGAACCCAACATTCTTCAATGTTTCTGGGTCAGAATCTTTTGTCCTACAGACTCCGGTTAATCATGTTCTGGTCACGGGACCATGACTAATCTGCGGATTGCTAGATGGATGTTTATGCTGCTGGCTGTATCTCCTAATGAACTTTTAATTGATTCCCCTAATAATTTACTGTACAAAACTTCCAGATCTTTAATAAACATCAGTAAATCCCTCTCGGCAGCTGCGTTTCCCTGGATTTGTCTACAGACATCTGAGGGCCATGTCCCAAAGGGGCTTCCAGCGAAACAGACAGAAGCCTGTGCCGAAACAGAGAGGCTATTACTGGGCCTGTATTAATACAGCTCAAATAAACACATGGATTTGGGGTAATCCCCGTTGAAGGGCTGTTAACCCAAATGTAATAGTTGTATAATGAACTAAGCAACTTTTTCATGTACGTTATTATCAAACGTTCAGTAATTGTAAAATTATTAGGAAATATAATTGCTGCTGCAGTATCAGCCCTTCCTCTGCTCGTTCTGACTACATCAAACAATGTTGAAGTAATTAGCTCTCCAACAAAGAATTTTGAGGCCTGACCTAAAAATGGGATTACCATATTGTTTCAAAAGGTCCAATTGTGGCTCCATTAGCCATGATATATATATATATTTATGTATTACAAAACCAGACAGGTTAGAATGGGCATGAAGCACCCAAGTCACACCAAGTTACTCCCATTCCACTTCTCCATTTATTTACCTCCATTAGGAGGTATGTTGCTTAGGCCTCAGTCTATCATATTCTAAGCATTTCAGCTACAGTGGCACTTTGCTGCTATAGCTAATTTCCACCAACACGAAGGAGAAGGAGCCAGATCTAGACCAGTTCCACATAAGGAGAAAGCCAGATCCAACCCAGTTCCACATAAGAAGAAAGCCAGATCCAACCCAGTTCCACATAAGGAGAAAGCCAGATCCAATCCAGTTCCACATAAAGAGAAAGCCAGATCCAATCCAGTTCCACATAAGGATCCAGTTCCATATAAAGAGAAAGCCAGATCCAGTCCAGTTCCACATAAAGAGAAAGCCAGATCCAATCCAGTTCCACATAAGGATCCAGTTCCACATAAGGAGAAAGCCAGATCCAATCCAGTTCCACATAAGGAGAAAGCCAGATCCAACCCAGTTCCACATAAGGATCCAGTTCCATATAAAGAGAAAGCCAGATCCAGTCCAGTTCCGCATAAGGATCCAGTTCCACATAAGGAGAAAGCCAGATCCAGTCCAGTTCCATATAAAGAGAAAGCCAGATCCAGTCCAGTTCTGCATAAGGATCCAGTTCCACATAAGGAGAAAGCCAGATCCAGTCCAGTTCTGCATAAGGATCCAGTTCCACATAAGGAGAAAGCCAGATCCAGTCCAGTTCTGCATAAGGATCCAGTTCCACATAAGGAGAAAGCCAGATCCAGTCCAGTTCCATATAAAGAGAAAGCCAGATCCAGTCCAGTTCCGCATAAGGATCCAGTTCCACATAAGGAGAAAGCCAGATCCAGTCCAGTTCCATATAAAGAGAAAGCCAGATCCAATCCAGTTCCGCATAAGGATCCAGTTCCACATAAGGAGAAAGCCAGATCCAATCCAGTTCCATATAAAGAGAAAGCCAGATCCAACCCAGTTCCACATAAGGAGAAAGCCAGATCCAATCCAGTTCCACATAAAGAGAAAGCCAGATCCAGTCCAGTTCCACATAAGGATCCAGTTCAACACAGTGCCTTCAGCACTGCACTCTAACTAGACCCAGTCTTTCAGAAAGGTCACCAAACCTGAGCCTATGGGCTAGAGTCACTTTCGGGGGTGTTGCAGTTTTTCTGAAATATTTATCAGCCAATTAACTTACACCAATAAGATAAAGATGGGGCCATAGGCCACCCCATGGACTTGAGGAACACCTCAACACAAGTGTTCTAGGGTGGTAAAAAAAGTACATTCAATCCTAATTTAACTGGGTTGCGTGGAGTCACTGAATCTCGTCTATTTTATAAGTATTTGCTGCCCCCTGACACAATTACGAGACACCTCGGGCTACTGAAGAAGCCTAAGTCAGATAGCAGCAGCAACGGGGCCTCCTCTAAATGTCAAGCGTAGATATAAAGTGCAATAACTTCTGTTCCATTAAAATAGAGGAACGCTTCCATATATATATATTTATGAATCCCCCAAGAGAATTGACTTGTCTGTGAGCCTTAATAGCCCTCGAAGGTGCAATGTACTTAGCGTGCAAGTCCTGGACTCGAAGTATTATTTAGATCAACCTTTGAACTGAAGAGCTTGGAATCAGGGTGGTCCTTGGGTACGTATCCCATTTAGAGTGCATTGCACCTTCCGAAAAATGCCTTCCTTCCATAGAGTTCAAAAGTCAGTCATTAAAAGCTGAGCTGAACTTTCAACTGGGGCGGCCATAAATCTTACGTAAGTGGTTTAGTCCATAAATGTCCGACATGATAATTGCAAGTATAACGAGCAGATCTCATTAAAGTGGCCAACCTTAGAGACAGAGGGGCCACAAGCATAGGATGTAGCTAGGGAAAAATGTCCAACTTGTCTCTTTCCAGTTGTAGATGAAACACAACTCCCAGCATTCTCTAAAGACCAAAAGGCTAGCGGGAGTTGTAGTTCGGCTTTAGGCAGACATTGCTACGGAAGTACATTTCCAAGCTGAGGAGTAAATAATGGAGCAGAGGAGAACACATCTTTATTGTTTATTAAACCCACACATAGGTTTGGAGCATTCCTAATGACTTTGTCACCGCACCGGGGGAACAAGTTTAAGCAGTAAAGCCGAGGACTTATGCAAAATGTAGCAATAATCGTATTCCTGCCCGAGGGGAGA
The DNA here is from genome assembly GCF_000004195.4 of Xenopus tropicalis. Taxonomy (NCBI): domain Eukaryota; kingdom Metazoa; phylum Chordata; class Amphibia; order Anura; family Pipidae; genus Xenopus; species Xenopus tropicalis. The sequence goes on along the minus strand of NC_030685.2, from coordinate 82,644,599 downwards.
AAGAAAACGCCAATGCTACCGCTGGATAAAAATAACCTGCAGCCAATCAACAACAAACACAAGGAGAAGCTTTGCTACGGGTCAAGAAGCTTCCGTATTGTAAGTCACCAAGGATGTAATTACTTGTGCAGATAGAGATCTCTTGGGTTCAGTAACAAACAACATGGACACCAAACCCTCCATTCCAGGTTAGGAACACCCAATGTTCCATGTCATACAGGGGGGGGACCATTCCAAGCCAGGAACATAAAGCGGATCGTACCAACTGAGTGAAACTAAAACGGGAATTTTCACTTTGATTCTTTTGAAACTTCAAATAAACTCATTTCCATGAATGTCAGAAATCTGAGCTGAAAAAGCATGTGTGGGAATAGTCACAAAAACGGCAACTTTTTCAAATTGTTGCACAAAAGCCAGCAGCAAAAATATAAAAAACTTTAACAATTCGAAGCAAAGAAAGATCTTTTAGGAAAGGGAAGGGACGTCTGCCATTGACTTCTATGTGATCTCCACAGGTTTTAGATTATTATTAGTTTTTACGGATTTCGAATTGTCGCAGTTTTGTCGCGTAATAAATCTCGGAAAAGGCATAACTTTTTTTTTCTGTGACTTTTATGGGTTTTTGGCAACAAAAAGATTCACCCGAAAAAGTCACGGCTTAGTAAATGTACAGTGACATTCGAGGGAAAGTTAAAAGACAATTCCACACTAGGAACATGGCATGTACCAGCGCAGGCAGCAGGAGAGTGAAGTTGGGCCTCACAATCAGGGAGAAATGTTCTAGAAGTTGCTGAGAAATTCATAAACGACATGGAACTCCAAGGTGACTTCCAATATCCTTATATTTTACAACGGAGGTGGGTGACAGTGAGTACTCAGGTCCAGGCCTCAAAGCAAGGACTGTGGAGGTACTGGCAAGCTACAAGCTACTACAAGTACTACTACTTCTGCTAATACTAGTAAGTACTACTACTACTAAGCTACAAGTGCCTAGCCTGAAGGCCAATGTATCTTGTGTATCACTTGAACTATAGGAAAGAGTCCATTACTACTATGTTATGAGTTGAGGTGAGGCCCAACCAGGGTTGGAATGACTTACCAGAGGTTCTCCTGGTGGGCCCATTGGGATTTCTTGTCAGCCCTTCCTTATTTCTGCCAAGGGCTTATATGTGCCAACATCTTTATCTAATTGCTCATATCTAATTGGACAGTTGGACCCTGAGTGTCAGGTTCTCTGGTTGGCCCTAGGAGACCCAGTCCAACACTGAGCCCAACCAACTGGGGGGGGGGTCTGAGCACAAAAAGTTTGAAGTCAAAGAACAGTGGAAGCACTAAAATTAGGGATGCGCCGAATCCCGGATTCGGTTCAGGATTCAGCCGAATCCCAGCACCTTTTTAAGGATTCAGTTTCGGCCGGATCTGCGGTCCCGGCCAAACTGAATTTGAATCAGCATATGCTACTTAGGGTTCAGATTCGGCCGAATCCTGCTAGGTGGGTTCGGGGGTTCGGTGCATCCCTAACTAAAATACATTTTCAAAGGTGTCATTATTATGGGACATAAAATGAGAGGCTCCCCAGCTCTCTAATCACTTGCATAGGATTCCAGGGGCTTATTTTCAAAGGGATAGAGCTTGCTCCTATTTCTGTTACCCACTATATTATTGCTCTCACTGCCTTACACTGCCCGGATTCCCTTCCTTCCCATAGTGGATGTGAGACCAGAAGCCATAGCATTCTATTGACACTCACAGCCTCATGATCAAACGTAATGTCCAAAGCTATCATAATCACTCCCATTTGAAAGTAATCTATTGTAGCTCATAGCCTGGCTGTAGCTGTGCCTACACAGCGCCACACTAGAGCCCTACCCGTAGTTACCTTGCTGCAGGATCTTCCCGAAGTACTTGTTATGACTGGTGCAGTTCCACCGCCTGGACCTAAACTGGTACTGGCATTCCCGTACTCCCAGTTTGGCGCCCTTGGCCACCTCGCTTACGATCTCCGGCTCGGTTTGGCACAGCTCAGCCTGCTTTCCAGCCAGACGCTTGGTTTTCCTACAGATGCTGTTGGGGTCCATCACCAGGGGGCTGCCAACTGCCCTGCCAGATCCACAAACAAAGAGAGAAAAGACAGTGAAGCGTTTGACAGGAGATCACCAACAGCCAAAGCCACACGTTTGCTCTTAACATGTACAGATAACATAGTATATTATACTTAATTTAAAATATAAATGGGATTTATTATGCAGAATGCGTGGGTTACATGGGTAATAAATCATAATGTGGAGCACCGTGCCTCAGGGCTGTGTTTGCCTGGCATGGATCAAAGAGCTGACTGATCTCTATTTCCTTGTATGGGGTACAGTCCAGCAGAAACAGCCCCTATGTTTACCCATAGTCTATACATAGAGACACTACAAAACTGTGCAAGCGTTGCCCATAGTGTGTTGTGTTAGTACAATAGAGCGTAAGCTCCACTGTGATAGGGACTGATCCATAATCTCTGTAAAGCACTAGTGCCATTGCCTCACATTGTCCCCATATTAGATTTGCAACATTCCTTCCCCCCCCCCCGCTCCCTATTTGCGCAATATATGCCAAGATTGTACCTTTAGCTCAAACTTGGCACCAGTAAAAAGCCTTTGGAAAATATCCATGTAGCTGAGCCGGGGCTGGAACCCTACAACATGCACTCATGTTACTGCCCTCATACCCTCACAGCTAAACGGAAGCTTTCTGTTACCTTCCGAGCGTTTCTATCTATCTCTCTCTCATCTATCTATCTATCTATCTATCTGTACTGCTGCACACCTATGCAATAGAACAGGTACTGTCCCAACTATAGATATAATTTGGGATCATCCTGCCGCAGGCAGGCTGGACTGGCAATCTGTGGGTTGTGGCAAATGCCAGAGGGGCTGCTGTAAGGTGCCATAGACAGTCACTATTTATTGGGCTGGGGGGGCTGTTTGTGCCTCTGGGTACTGGGAATGCCAGGGGGGCTGTAAGGTGCCACAGACAGTCACTATTTATTGGGCTGGGGGGGGCTGTTTGTGCCTCTGGGTACTGGGAATGCCAGGGGGGCTGTAAGGTGCCACAGACAGTCACTATTTATTGGGCTGGGGGGGCTGTTTGTGCCTCTGGGTACTGGGAATGCCAGGGGGGCTGTAAGGTGCCACAGACAGTCACTATTTATTGGGCTGGGGGGGGCTGTTTGTGCTCTGGGTACTGGGAATGCCAGGGGGGCTGTAAGGTGCCACAGACAGTCACTATTTATTGGGCTGGGGGGGCTGTTTGTGCCTCTGGGTACTGGGAATGCCAGGGGGGCTGTAAGGTGCCACAGACAGTCACTATTTATTGGGCTGGGGGGCTGTTTGTGCCTCTGGGTACTGGGAATGCCGGGGGGGCTGTAAGGTGCCACAGACAGTCACTATTTATTGGGCTGGGGGGGGGCTGTTTGTGCCTCTGGGTACTGGGAATGCCAGGGGGCTGTAAGGTGCCACAGACAGTCACTATTTATTGGGCTGGGGGGGCTGTTTGTGCCTCTGGGTACTGGGAATGCCAGGGGGGCTGTAAGGTGCCACAGACAGTCACTATTTATTGGGTTGGGGGGGCTGTTTGTGCCTCTGGGTACTGGGAATGCCAGGGGGGCTGTAAGGTGCCACAGACAGTCACTATTTATTGGGCTGGGGGGGGCTGTTTGTGCCTCTGGGTACTGGGAATGCCAGGGGGGCTGTAAGGTGCCACAGACAGTCACTATTTATTGGGCTGGGGGGCTGTTTGTGCCTCTGGGTACTGGGAATGCCAGGGGGGGGGCTGTAAGGTGCCACAGACAGTCACTATTTATTGGGCTGGGGGGGCTGTTTGTGCCTCTGGGTACTGGGAATGCCAGGGGGGCTGTAAGGTGCCACAGACACTCACTATTTATTGGGCTGGGGGGGCTGTTTGTGCCTCTGGGTACTGGGAATGCCAGGGGGGCTGTAAGGTGCCACAGACAGTCACTATTTATTGGGCTGGGGGGCTGTTTGTGCCTCTGGGTACTGGGAATGCCAGGGGGGGGGCTGTAAGGTGCCACAGACAGTCACTATTTATTGGGCTGGGGGGCTGTTTGTGCCTCTGGGTACTGGGAATGCCAGGGGGGGGCTGTAAGGTGCCACAGACAGTCACTATTTATTGGGCTGGGGGGGCTGTTTGTGCCTCTGGGTACTGGGAATGCCAGGGGGGCTGTAAGGTGCCACAGACACTCACTATTTATTGGGCTGGGGGGGCTGTTTGTGCCTCTGGGTACTGGGAATGCCAGGGGGGGGGCTGTAAGGTGCCACAGACAGTCACTATTTATTGGGCTGGGGGGGGCTGTTTGTGCCTCTGGGTACTGGGAATGCCAGAGGGGCTGTAAGGTGCCACAGACAGTCACTATTTATTGGGCTGGGGGGCTGTTTGTGCCTCTGGGTACTGGGAATGCCAGGGGGGGGCTGTAAGGTGCCACAGACACTCACTATTTATTGGGCTGGGGGGCTGTTTGTGCCTCTGGGTACTGGAATGCCGGGGGGGGGCTATAAGGTGCCACAGACAGTCACTATTTATTGGGCTGGGGGGCTGTTTGTGCCTCTGGGTACTGGGAATGCCAGGGGGGCTGTAAGATGCCACAGACAGTGACTATTTATTGGGCTGGGGGGGGGCTGTTTGTGCCTCTGGGTACTGGGAATGCCAGGGGGGCTGTAAGGTGCCACAGACAGTCACTATTTATTGGGCTGGGGGGGGGCTGTTTGTGCCTCTGGGAACTGGGAATGCCAGGGGGGCTGTAAGATGCCACAGACAGTGACTATTTATTGGGCTGGGGGGGGGCTGTTTGTGCCTCTGGGTACTGGGAATGCCAGGGGGGCTGTAAGGTGCCACAGACAGTCACTATTTATTGGGCTGGGGGGGCTGTTTGTGCCTCTGGGTACTGGGAATGCCAGGGGGGCTGTAAGATGCCACAGACAGTCACTATTTATTGGGCTGGGGGGGGGGGGCTGTTTGTGCCTCTGGGTACTGGGAATGCCAGGGGGGCTGTAAGATGCCACAGACAGTCACTATTTATTGGGCTGGGGGGGGGGCTGTTTGTGCCTCTGGGTACTGGGAATGCCAGGGGGGCTGTAAGATGCCACAGACAGTCACTATTTATTGGGCTGGGGGGGCTGTTTGTGCCTCTGGGTACTGGGAATGCCAGGGGGCTGTAAGGTGCCACAGACAGTCACTATTTATTGGGCTGGGGGGGGGGGCTGTTTGTGCCTCTGGGTACTGGGAATGCCAGGGGGGCTGTAAGGTGCCACAGACAGTCACTATTTATTGGTCAGTTAGGGGGCTGTTTGTGCCTCTGGGTACTGGGAATGCCAGGGGGGCTGCTGTAAGATGCCATAGGCAGTCACTATTTATTGGGCTGGGGGGGCTGTTTGTGCCTCTGGGTACTGGGAATGCCAGGGGGGCTGTAAGGTGCCACAGACAGTCACTATTTATTGGGCTGGGGGGGCTGTTTGGGTATGTTATAGAATGGCCAGTTCTAAGCAACATTTCAATTGGTCTTCATTATTTATTTGTTATAGTTTTTAAATTATTTGCCTTCTTCTTCAGTCTCTTTCCAACTTTCAAATGGGGGTCACTGACCCCGGCAGCCAAAAAAAAAACTATTGCTCTGTGAGGCTACAATTTCAATGTTATTATTACTTTTTATTACTTTCTGTTTAGATCGTCTCCTATAAATGTATTAGTCTCTCATTTAAACCGCTCCATGGTCACTAAGGTAATTTGGACCCTAGCAACCAGAAGATAACTGCTGAAATGCCAAACTGAAGAAAAAGTTAAATTATTAAAAAAAACGCAAATGGTCTCAGAATCACTCTCTACAGCATACTAAAAGTCAACTCAAATGTGAACAACCCCTTTAAAAATCTCATTGAAGCGATGGCTGCATTGGCTCGTTGAAGGTGGCTCTAGGGCCCAATGATTGGATCAGTCTGATGTCGGCCACCTTGTGTTTGGCATATTGGGGAAAGATCTGCCCACTGGGGACCTCACCAAATGAAAGGATCTTTCAATGTATGACCAGTATTAGTCCTACCTACCCGTGGGCTGATTGGTCAGATACCACGTCCTATCTACCCGTGGGCTGATTGGTCAGATACCACGTCCTACCTACCCGTGGGCTGATTGGTCAGATACCACGTCCTACCTACCCGTGGGCTGATTGGTCAGATACCACGTCCTATCTACCCGTGGGCTGATTGGTCAGATACCACGTCCTACCTACCCGTGGGCTGATTGGTCAGATACCACGTCCTACCTACCCGTGGGCTGATTGGTCAGATACCACGTCCTACCTACCCGTGGGCTGATTGGTCAGATACCACGTCCTACCTACCCGTGGGCTGATTGGTCAGATACCACGTCCTACCTACCCGTGGGCTGATTGGTCAGATACCACGTCCTACCTACCCGTGGGCTGATTGGTCAGATACCACGTCCTACCTACCCGTGGGCTGATTGGTCAGATACCACAGAGGGTCAGCGACTATTCCCACCCAATCAACTAGAGAGCTCATCTGCTATGTGGGTGCAAGAGGCACAGTTACAATCTATAGTAACACACATTGGCCTCCCAAAGACACATTGGAATGAATATTGGTTTTCAGACCCACAGTACTGAAGCCATTACATTAGCGCACTAGTCGAGCCTACCCAAGGCTCCAACAGCCAGCAGCGCTGCACAATGGAACCATATTCTCTCTACCTGCAACATCTGAAATATTCCTTTATGTCTCACCCTCCACCCTCCTCTATTCTTTGTCTTAGCTGCTTGTCACCTTTTCTTCTACAAAAATGTGAACAAATTGCCTGATCCCCGAGGCGCCCGCTGAAGATGACTGCTCCTGACAGACAAGCCGAGAGGGGAGTGAAGTGTTAAGCAGATACCATCTTGACCCACTCCGGTGCAGCCGCTGCGCCTTTAACCCAATCAGTGACTGGAGAGAGATTGAAATCTGAGGCCAGGTTCATTGCTAGAAAGGAATTTCTCTAATTCACGCCAGGGGCACCGCAGGGTGTTAACTCAAGCACCTTATTTTTCTCTGCGTCTGCACCTTCCGGCCCGTGTTTGTATCCATCAGCCGCTAGAATCCTGTGTAACTTCTCACTCTCATTTACTCTTATTTTTTAGATATTTCATTCAATTATGAAAAGAAGAGCTCTTCTTCATTTACAAACGGAGGAGCCAACTGTACTAGTGCAGTTACCCATAGCAACTAACCATTACCACTCAGTTTTCCACCCGGAAACCTGATATCCAGAAAGCCTGTTTCCCATAGACTCCATTTTAATCAAATAATTCAGATTTTTACTTTTCTCTGTAAAAATAAAAGCATGCTTTGTATTTGATCCCAACTAAGATATAATTACCCCTTATTGGGGCAGAACAGCCCTATTGGGTTTATTTAATGGTTAAATGATTCCCTTTTCTCTGTAATAATAAAACAGTACCTGTACTTGATCCCAACTAAGATATAATTACCCCTTATTGGGGCAGAACAGCCCTATTGGGTTTATTTCATGGTTAAATGATTCCCTTTTCTCTGTAATAATAAAACAGTACCTGTACTTGATCCCAACTAAGATATAATTACCCCTTATTGGGGGCAGAACAGCCCTATTGGGTTTATTTAATGGTTAAATGATTCCCTTTTCTCTGTAATAATAAAACAGTACCTGTACTTGATCCCAACTAAGATATAATTACCCCTTACTGGATGCAAAATAATCCTATTGGGTTTAATTAATATTTTATTGATTTTTTAGTAGACTTAAGGTATGGAGATCCAAATTATGGAAAGACCCCTTATCCGGAATACCCTTGGTCCCGAGCATTCTGGATAACGGGTCCTATACCTGTACTCAATATATTCTCATCAAATAATTATATAATTGGCTCACATTGTCCAGCTATTTGAGTCTGCTCGTTGGGCCAGGTTACCAGTCTTGCTTAGAACAACTTTTCCAGAAAAGGCCTGTTTTGCCACAGATGTGGATTTATATGTGTGCCGTGGGATTTTCCCCCACCCTCGGGGCACCAGAGTTATACTACATGTTCTGGACCGAGGATTCCGTTTCAAACTGACTGCAGGAAAACATTCAGGTAACATTGCCCTGCGGGGAGCAAAACACCCACATACTGGGGCTCGGGGAAGAGAAATGGAACAGGTAGGAGTCAGTATGGAAACCACTTGCTCGGCGCAGGATTTAGTGCTTGGGCAGGGGGAACATCAGGCCCATCATGGCTGACATTGTGCCATACAGTCTGACCTGTGACCCCATGTGTAGCTACGGCTATACTCAGCTATACACATGGTGGGTTTAGGGTATCCCCAGAGTAATCCCCTGTGCCTTCCAAAGGGCTCTCTTTAAAGGTGGCCACACACGGTATGATCCGCTTGTTTGGAGAGGTCGCCAAGTGAGTGGATCTTCTCCTGATATGCCCACCTGTAGGTGGGAGATATCGGGCTAATACTGTCGTTTTGCCCTAGAGCCAAACAATCGAATTAAAGCAGCAGGCATAGGCACCATCGGTTCGGGGACTGTATCAATGAGCTAATGTAGTCCTTCATTTGACAGAAAAATCAAACCTGCCCGATGGAGAGCTGGCCAATTTCAGGCCAGATGACGGTCAGGAGGCCCGATAGTGGTGCCCCTACACGGGCAGATAAGCTGCCCAATCAGTCTAAAGCACCAACATCAGTAGCTGAAATCAGCCCGCGTATGGGCACCTGAACACTTTTAGCTACTTGCCTCTGGTATTAAACCCCTTGCCCCTTGTTACAAAGAGTTGAAAAAAGACCAAAGTCCATCAAGTTCAAGCCTTCCAAGTAAACCCCATTGCACACACACAGACCCCCACCTCTCTGTACACTGAGCCCCAAACTGATACTGAGCAAATGGCTGCACCGGGGGGATGTGTTGGGTTGGTGATTGCGCTCATTTTAGTGCAGTTACCAAAAAAATAGGACTGAATTATTTGCAGCAGGAGAAAATTGTTATGCCAAGGGAGCAGCACGCAGCTAAACCATTAAGTACATATGTAAGAAAAGTGAAAAGGGGTCACTCTTGAGTATCCAGTGCAGTTTTAGTGCCTGTAGGAAGTCAGGTCAGTTTCCCTTTAAAGCTCTAGTTGTACTAATAATCCCCTTTGTACTAAATTAACCTCTTTTTAATCTGCCCTATCCACTGAACACAGTTTGGTTTCCAAAATCCGAATGAAAATATTGTTGCATTTGTCTCCATTATCCTCTCTGCAACTGAATCCAGGCAAGGAATCCCCGTCTCTACACTTCCCTTCGGTGCCTCTGACCTCTAAACGGTTAATTAGGCCAAAAATTTTTGGGATTTTTTTTTAAAGAAACAGTTTGACAGGATTGCAGCGTATGTCCTGCAGGCACTTCCCAGGAGACCACCTGTAAGAAAGTAATCCCACCTTCAGGGATATTAGCCACCATGGGGGGGGGGGGGTAGTCCCACCGACTCAGCGTAATGTGATCAGTGCCACCTACGTTACTAAGTGTCACCCAATAGCACCCACATAATAACATTTACTGCCCTCAGAAGCCCAAATTGCTCTATACAAATACATAGAAACACAATGGTGATGTAGGAACTTTTTGCTTACATTAATCCCATGTTCCCTAAAACAAAATCATTATTTTTGATTCGTTTGAAATAAACTGGAAAAAAAAAGACCTGAAATGAAAAAGAAAGTTTAAAAGCAACTATTTTGGATAAGTTTGGCTTATAGCAGGACTTCTGGCCTGATTTAGTCAAATTCTGAATCACTAATAAAGAGCAATTGGTTGGTTTTTTTTGGTATTTGCTCATCTACAGCTTAGAAGTTAACTGGGGTCTGGTTGCCAAGATCCTTTGCCCTAGCAACCAGGCAAAAGTTAATGAGGGTCTGACTAAACAGATACATAATTATTAAATCATTTTACATCCAGTCTAGTTTGTGAGGCTACTAAAAAAAAATACCATACTTGTGGATTTTGACTAAAAGGTTCCTCAACAGCCAGTGGGGGGCAGCGCAATATGGAGACCAGCTACAATGCCGTTTGGAGATTGGGCAGTCTGAGGTTTGGGTCCCTATGGGACTGGGTAGCAAGGGGTTACAGTGATTATACAAAGCCCATAGCCAGAAGGAGAATAAATGCGGGAAAGTCCCGTGCCAAAGATAAAGTGCTCCCGCTATATTAAAAACAATTTATTTTCTGGAGTTGGTTCCACTTCCTCTGAACTTGCTCTTTGTTCTGGATACAGGCTAATAACCGCCTGGCAGCTTAACCCCTACAGTCCCAGGCAGGATGAGAAGAATAGAAGCACAGCCACAGGCCAGAGAGATACCATAAAACTATGGCAGCATAGGGATTCCCCTGTACTAAGCACAATTCAGCAGGAACAGCCCCCTAAGTTTGCTCATAGCCTGTACAGAGAGATACCATAAAACTATGGCACATAGGGATTCCCCTGTACTAAGCACAATTCAGCAGGAACAGCCCCCTAAGTTTGCTCATAGCCTGTACAGAGAGATACCATAAAACTATGGCACATAGGGATTCCCCTGTACTAAGCACAATTCAGCAGGAACAGCCCCCTAAGTTTGCTCATAGCCTGTACAGAGAGATACCATAAAACTATGGCCCATAGGGATTCCCCTGTACTAAGCACAATTCAGCAGGAACAGCCCCCTAAGTTTGCTCATAGCCTGTACAGAGAGATACCATAAAACTATGGCACATAGGGATTCCCCTGTACTAAGCACAATTCAGCAGGAACAGCCCCCTAAGTTTGCTCATAGCCTGTACAGAGAGATACCATAAAACTATGGCACATAGGGATTCCCCTGTACTAAGCACAATTCAGCAGGAACAGCCCCCTAAGTTTGCCCATAGCCTGTACAGAGAGATACCATAAAACTATGGCACATAGGGATTCCCCTCTACTAAGCACAATTCAGCAGGAACAGCCCCCTAAGTTTGCCCATAGCCTGTACAGAGAGATACCATACAACTATGGCACATAGGGATTCCCCTCTACTAAGCACAATTCAGCAGGAACAGCCCCCTAAGTTTGCCCATAGCCTGTACAGAGAGATACCATACAACTATGGCACATAGGGATTCCCCTCTACTAAGCACAATTCAGCAGGAACAGCCCCCTAAGTTTGCTCATAGCCTGTACAGAGAGATACCATAAAACTATGGCAGCATAAGGATTCCCCTGTACTAAGCACAATTCAGCAGGAACAGCCCCCTAAGTTTGCTCATAGCCTGTACAGAGAGATACCATAAACTGATGCCAGTACCAGTATTTGCTCAGCATACAAGAGTTCAGGAATTTGGGGCTGCAGGCAGAATCAGGAAAAGTAGAAAGCTGAAGATGCACCTGTATTTCCAATCTTGCCCTACTGTCCCCATCTTGCCCTACTGTCTCCATCTTGCCCTGCTGTCTCCATCTTGTCCTACTGTCCCCATCTTGCCCTACTGTCCCCATCTTGCCCTACTGTCCCCATCTTGCCCTACTGTCCCCATCTTGCCCTACTGTCCCCATCTTGTCCTACTGTCCCCATCTTGCCCTACTGTCCCCATCTTGCCCTACTGTCCCCATCTTGCCCTACTGTCCCCATCTAGCCCTACTGTCCCCATCTTGCCCTGCTGTCTCCCTCTTGCCCTAATGTCTCCACACTGACCTTCTGTTGTCTCCTTGACTCACTGTATCCATCTTGAGTTAATGTCAAGGTGTTGCCTTCCTGCCCTACTGCACCTACCTGCAAGGTAAATATTACTGCTCTATGGAGCCCTAGGCAGTGCCCCCTCTATGTGCCCCCCTTTATACAGTTCTGTAATGGAGGTTCATGCCCCTATTGCCGGGCGGTACGTCAGTGTAACAGTGAGACAGCCTGGAGTTACCAACACAAGGGAATACACACTCCTATGCACCCATGTAAGCTTGTGTCCCTTCACTGATGTATGAATTCCCATTAATGACTTTTAATACTTTCCCAATCAGGGTGTCGGTTACTAGCAGTGGGTGCTGTGGGTCCTGTATGTTACACGTGCCAGTGACCAGGATGCCAGTGTGTCTTGCCCCCCTGTGTATTCTCCCTTTCCTTGTTTGGCCCCCGCAGGGCAGGGAGCAAAGTGCATGAAATGAGCGGAGCCCTCCATGACTCTAACCTTACATTTGGCTACAAATACAACACTGCTGCCTGTATTCATGAGGGGCAGGCAGGGGGCACATAGGGGCCCTATGGAGGTTGGTAAGGAGGGCTTGCTTTGTGCCGCTTGTGTTGCACAAGTTCAGAGCTGAGCCAGAAGGTGCCCCCCTTAGTGCTCTTGCGCTGGCATCCGGGGGGGTCTGTAAATGAGTCCCTTGTGCTCTAAAGGTCTCCATACACGTTAAGATTCACTCGCTTGGCGATCTTGCCAGGATCAGGATCTTCACCCAATATCCCCACCTACGGGTGGGCGATATCGGGGAACTAATTCGATAGTTTGGCCCTGGGGTCAAAATTACGAATTATCTTGGCGGCAATGGGGCAGTCGGTTCGGGGACCCTATCAACGAGCCGATGGGGTCACCGATCCGACTGAATTTTCTAACCTGCCCGATCGAGATCTGCCCAATTTCAGGCCAGATATCGGTCGGGCAGGCCCCTCATTTCTGCCCCTACGGGACCTTAAAGCTTGCACCTAGCGGCACCCACAAAAGTGTACATGAGTATGAATGCTGCAGTACGTTACTGGAGATACTAAGGTTATAATGGTACTGGCAATTTACTGACAGATGAGCTCGGTTGGCTAGTGGTTGGCCAAATCATAACAATCTAATTGTTCAGTTTGGGGCGACCAACGCAGGGCTGAATGCACCCCCTTACCCAACTGAATGTTTCTATCAGTATCTGATCAAGTCCCGGGCCAGTCAGGGTCAATATCGGGGTACAGCTAAAAGGCCATTTTCCTTTGTGCCCCTGGTATTGGTAGAACTAAAGCTTGTTGGCTTTGCACACGTGCCCTTACAAATGTGCCCAAGCGTTAAATTACCCGTGCCCCCTGCTGGGCACCATGCCCACCGCAGAACAAATGCATCTGGTGTTCTGTAAAACCCGGACTTGCGGCACCACAGAGATCCAAGGGCCACGTTATACTCACAGCAGCGCTCAGGTTAAAGGGGAACTTCAGTTCTGTAGAACTTCCCAATACACACGGAGCATTTTGCTATTGAAAACAACTGATTCACATATAGATTGTAAGCTCTACAGGGCAGGGACCTCCATCCTCTTGTGTCTTTGACTCTTAACTTGTTGCAACTGTATTTATCTTGTATCTATCTGTATTTATTGTTATACTTTGTATTTATCTATTATTATCTTAATAACCCCCTGTTTGTATTAATGTATTCTACTGTACAGCGCTGGGTTCATAAGTAGCACTTTATAAATATATAGATATACATACATACATACTATAGGTTGGGTTACTATAGGCCAGTAGTTACCCAACAAGAAGTAGAACACACCTACATGCACACAAATTGCTACAGACACAAATAGGTACAGGTGTGGGATGTACTGGGCATAATCCTGTTATCCAGAAAGATCCAAAATATGGCACTGCCATTTCTCATATACTTTAGGGGGGTGTCTGTGTTGCCTGCCAGTAGTTCTGGCCCTGCTGAAGGCGGTGGGATCTGTACGACATTATGTGCCCCCCCATTAATGCTTGCGTGTTTGCCAGCCCGTGTTGGTATGTGCAGCGTATCCTGTACACGTGTGAGCTGGAAATGTATTTATGCACTTGTGTGTGCAAAGTGAGCGGGGGGAGAGCAGGAACAGCTGCCAACTTCTCCCTTCCTACCATAGCTCTGGGTCTGTCTAAGCTTGTTCTCCCTGCCACAATTTTAGGAACCATCCAAAATCTATAATTATCATGACAAGCCTGTCTCAACGCCTCCCTATCCGAGCCCTTCCACCCCTGTAATCAGGGATTAACCCCTTGTGTAGAACAGGTGTGTGAGGGGCCGGTCGTGCACTTCCTACCTGGCTCCGCGAGACTGGCATCGGCTTGTGTAGCATCAGCGCCAACTGCCCCCCCATCAACTGCCCCTAATTACAGTATAATTGCACTAATAGCAACATAATAGCACCACCAATATCTGAGCAAATCTGCCCACTGTGGCAATTAGTTGCCATCTTTTCCTTCGCTTCTAGTTCTTCCCCCCGACCAATTACATAGAAGTATTTCAGTCATATAAAGACCAAACATCAGTTCTATATCAGTTCTATAGTGTGGTAAATTAACTTTTCCCTGGATACCCCTGGAACTATAGCAGGGTGACTGTTACCCCAATGTTTCTATATATCTGTAACCTTGTTATGGGCTAAGGGGGCCCAGCCTGAAGGCCAGTTAGGGGGGGATTTGGGGTGAGTGCTTATTTGTGCCCTGGGTACCCCTGGAACTATAGCAGGGTGACTGTTACCCCAATGTTTCTATATATCTGTAACCTTGTTATGGGCTAAGGGGGCCCAGCCTGAAGGCCAGTTAGGGGGGGATTTGGGGTGAGTGCTTATTTGTGCCCTGGGTACCCCTGGAACTATAGCGGGGTGACTGTTACCCCAATGTTTCTATATATCTGTAACCTTGTTATGGGCTAAGGGGGCCCAGCCTGAAGGCCAGTTAGGGGGGATTTGGGGTGAGAGCTTATTTGTGCCCTGGGTACCCCTGGAACTATAGCGGGGTGACTGTTACCCCAATGTTTCTATATATCTGTAACCTTGTTATGGGCTAAGGGGGCCCAGCCTGAAGGCCAGTTAGGGGGGGATTTGGGGTGAGAGCTTATTTGTGCCCTGGGTACCCCTGGAACTATAGCGGGGTGACTGTTACCCCAATGTTTCTATATATCTGTAACCTTGTTATGGGCTAAGGGGGCCCAGCCTGAAGGCCAGTTAGGGGGGGATTTGGGGTGAGTGCTTATTTGTGCCCTGGGTACCCCTGGAACTATAGCGGGGTGACTGTTACCCCAATGTTTCTATATATCTGTAACCTTGTTATGGGCTAAGGGGGTCCAGCCTGAAGGCCAGTTAGGGGGGGATTTGGGGTGAGTGCTTATTTGTGCCCTGGGTACCCCTGGAACTATAGCGGGGTGACTGTTACCCCAATGTTTCTATATATCTGTAACCTTGTTATGGGCTAAGGGGGCCCAGCCTGAAGGCCAGTTAGGGGGGGATTTGGGGTGAGTGCTTATTTGTGCCCTGGGTACCCCTGGAACTATAGCGGGGTGACTGTTACCCCAATGTTTCTATATATCTGTAACCTTGTTATGGGCTAAGGGGGCCCAGCCTGAAGGCCAGTTAGGGGGGGATTTGGGGTGAGTGCTTATTTTCGCCCGGGGTACCCCTGGAGAGGATTATTTTTGTTATAGTATTTAGTTACTTTACTCATTTATAGCTGGATAACTGCTGATACTGATCAATAGATTCTGCATTCTCTCAGTAGGTGGAGCACGTAACTCCCAATGATCCTGATTTTTGCCAGACCTAGAAGGGTTTCCACAGACCCTACAATGGAAGGGCCTTATTGCAAAATGGATTTTGGGCAGATAAGAGGAGAGTTAAAGTACGGTGAAAATAAGCTGGGGAGAAAGCACCTCCTGGGCCTCGAGTCTAATGCTTTACTGGTTTGTTCTGCCTCAGTTATTGTCAACGTCACTCCCATATCTAAATTTGCCAGAGATCTCTGTTGGCGGCAGTGTCAGAAATATAAGCCACACCTCTTGAGCTCCTCCCACTTTCTCAAAACCGCCACCCCCTTTTTATTCCCATGCCTTTGACTGTTCTGCTTATATAGTCGGAGGGCAGTTGGAAGGTAGAGTTGATTTGCACATTTTGGGAAGAGTTTTTACATTTGCCGCGCACCTCGCCAGGTTTCTAGGGGTACCAGTATCACCCCGCTAGCCATTACATTGGGCCTTTGGGCTAGGTGCTGTGAGTAAAGGCTTCTGTGCGTGCACACTAGGAGTCAGCTATAGTGCGTTTCGCTGGAAGCCATGTTGGTAGGTACACGCCTTCGGCAAAGCGTGCGCTAATTCGAACAGACATGTTGTTTTGCCGATACCTGCCTACCGTGTGGGGATTTCCACACATGAGAGAGGGCTCCGCTGCTTAGTTACTGTGTAAATGTTACAGCTATGTGGAGGTATCCAGTTCCACAGATTAAAGAAATGCTATTTTCTCCTAAGGACAGCTACATAGTAGCTCAGGTTGAACAACAACATTCATTGCGTTCAGCTTCATGCTCAACTAGCGGAGAAATTCCATCCTCAACGGGTCTCGATGTTTTTTCTCATTGGCTAGAATGGCCAACCATTACTGAGGGGCCTGCGGTATCTGTCACTACAAGAGCTTGTTCCCAAAGTCATGTTTCCAACTGTAAAGACCCATCAACATTTTCTGTTCAAGGATGCTGGGAGTTGTAGATAAAGACAGCTACAAATGTGACTCCCAATGATCATGCCACACAGGTACAATGTACAGACAGGGACATCTTGTTAGTTATCCACATTCCTGCCCCACGATGTATCATAGAATTGGCCTGGTAATGTTGGAACTGGCCTTGTGTTGTAACAATGGGGCATTGGGGGATGTAGTATAGAACTGGTTGTTGGTTATGTGCTATAAAAATGGGTTGTGTGGTATAAAAATGGGTTTTGTGGTATAAAAATGGGTTGTGTGGTATGGCAGTGGGCTGTGTGGTATAAAAATGGGTTGTGTGGTATAAAAATGGGTTATGTGGTAGGGCAGTGGGCTGTGTGTTATAAAAATGGGTTGTGTGGTATAAAAATGGGTTGTGTGGTACGGCAGTGGGCTGTGTGGTACGGCAATGGGTTGTGTGGTACGGCAATGGGTTGTGTGGTAGGGCAATGGGTTGTGTGGTAGGGCAATGGGCTGTGTGGTAGGGCAATGGGTTGTGTGGTAGGGCAATGGGCTGTGTGGTAGGGCAATGGGCCATGTAGTTAATGGTGTCCCATATGGTCTAGCAATAAGTGGGGGTATAGAAAGGCTTTATGTGGAATAGTAGTAGGTCATGTGACATGGCAGTGGATCATACAGTATAGCAATGGTACTGCTCATGATGAACAAAGCAGAGGTTCATTATAGAAAATGAATAAATATAGTAGCCCTTCTTAGGCGGGGGCTATATAGTGGGGGTTTCTGGCCAGTGAATACATTCATGACTAAAGACCTCCTTCATTATACATTATTCCCGTTAATGCAACCTGTTAGCCAGCCGACCCAATCTCATAGCCAAACTAACAGAACCTCCATTCTTTATCCTCTAGTAGAGCCACCTTCTCCCCCTTTCATTCCTCGCTGCCCCCCGAATTAACCCGATCCATACATTTACCCTTCTCACCTTTCCCTTTAAACCATAGTGCCCCTGGCAGCGGCACCAGCGTGGCACTAAATAAATCATTGTGGGATCGGAGCCATCTCAAACGTTACGATGAGCCTTTATTCGCCGAGGGTGGGGGCACAGCGAGGGGGCGGGGGGCACGAGATGGAGCCAGGATATGCAGATAGATCACTTGGATAATAAATTGTGTACAATTGCAGGTTCTTACTAGAACAACTCTACTTAGGAAGGTTGGCTTAAATTCTTAATAGATTTAAAGAGTTCAAGTTTCGACACATACCTGTTACAATGCTCGGATACCTTTCATGACCCAGGCAATGAAACCCCGCTATTTTCCTTCCGCCGGCCCTGCGCGCTCGCCGCAACTCTGCCGGGACTTGAAATCACTATTGCAAAAAATATAGCCGTCCCCTGGCTTCTGATCTGGGGATTCGAACATGGCGGACTGGATGGTAACATGGGATTTAATGGCACTTAAGGGGACACTGTCAGAATAGTAAATACATTGGGCTTTAGGCTTCTGCTACATTGTTTCAAAAGTCAGAACCACTAGTGCAGAGAGTAAAAGCAGCCAAACAAACCCCTTGCCCAGATCTGTGCCTAGAGAAATGCCCCAAGAGATGCGGAGCTAAGGGGAGCCCAGGCCTGTCAATGTAATTATATTCTAGTGGGAGTGTCTGTAACAAGGGGTGTGGCCTAGGCAGACGGGGGCGTGGACTGGGTGCAACAGGGTCAAGACCAAAATAACCTGGATTTATAATATATCTGTCTGTGGGAGCCCCTGGTCACATTTCTGCATGCTTCATGCTTATTAATGGCCACTAGGGGCGCTGGTGTCACTCATGTCACCAAGACTTTTTAGCTTCTCTGCACGAGTCAGCTTCCAGCAGAGTGAATTGGCGCAAATAAATGGAGAAGGACGTTTCTGGGCACTCAGTAAGCCCCTATACCGATGCCAGGTGCCCATTTCACTCCCTTCTGTGAGTCCATCCCATGATCCTGTTTGCTGTCTCTAAGATCCAATTGTTCTAGCAGTTTCCAAGATATGTGGGTGGCAGAAATGACATCACTAAGCACCCATCCCATTCTGTGTCTCCTCAATGCAAATGTTTTTTATTTTATTTTCTTCCTTTGTTCTCCTATTTCCACATTCATCTCCCCTTCTCTCACTCCTTTCTACTCTTTACACTTATCTCTACATTTTCTATATTGCTCTTTGCTCCCCATTGCTCCCCAGTGCTTCTTCCCATTTCACATTCAGTTCACATCTATTTTTATGCTCTATCCTTCTATAATTCTTCTCTTCTCTCCCATTCTCTCACCTTCACTCCTATTTTTCCATCCCCTACAGACCCTCTTAGGTTTTCTCCTTTCTCTTGTTTTCTTTATTCCCAGGAGCGTATTTAGCCTCCATGCTGCCCTGAGATGGCCGGAGTGACCCCGCACCTTCCCACCTGAATACTCTCTGCACTCTCGCTGCACTCTCGCTGCTCCTCTCCACTTTGTTCTCTCCTTCCCCTCCTACTACTCATCTCTAACCTGGTTACTCTGCTTTATCTACTTTGACCTACTCCACTTACTTCTATTCTGCTTTTATCTTCAGCTCCTCTCCTCATCTCTCCTCCTCTCCTCTCTGCCAGTTCATATCCCTTTTCTGCCTTTACTTTCTCTTTTCAGGTTTTGCTTTCTTTCCTTCTCACCTCGGGTTGGGGTTGTATTGGTGTGTCAGAGCACCGGAGGATCCCAGTGAGCCCAGGCCCTAGTGGGTGCCAGCCATTGACTATTCCCATCAACTCCTTATTCCCTCCATAATCCTATACCTAGAACATTTAGCTCTATGTACATCTCATTGTCACCCATGGATGTCCCGTTCTCTGGTGCACATACAAGGCCCATTCAGACACTGCTTGTCCTGTTTGCTTGTACTCTTTTACCCCCTTAACTTTTCTATTGTATGCGCCCCTTTTCTTTGTCTTCCCCACTCTCTCTTTTCCCTTTTTCCCCCTTTTCCTGCTCTAGCACCAACTACAGCTGCTTTTATTAGACACAGTGGTGCCTTTAAAAATTCCCCGGCTGTGCTTGGAAATAGCACCAAGGGAGATAACAAAGCTCAGAGCGGCACTGGCCAGGAAATAAAGAGTTTGTACAAATTAGGAAGTTATTTACATTTACAACATCTCAGAGCCTCCCTTCATATCATTGTATTCAGCTGACTGAAGGGTTAAGTCACTCCCAGCACATTACTTTTCCTACAATTGCAAAGAGACTTGGGGCACAGGCTATTGGGCGATGTCTCCTAGTGCCCATAGTTGGCAGTGTCGCTGTGACTAGGAACCTGCACTTCCAATGGGAATAAACAAACATACACAGACTGATATGGCTCAGGCCTGGGATTGAGCAGTGTTTGTTCCCTTAGTTGCAGCATTTCTACTGATCTTGCTTGGTTGGATGCGCAGCTCTAGCCTGAGTAGGTTCAGATGCTACAGCACCGATGATTTACGTTTTGTGAGCAATTTGCCCTAGGGCCTGTCATATCTACACTTTATTTAAATAAAGGTTTCAATAAAATTCTCTTCACAATCACCAAAACATACGGTAAAGAAAGTGCTGATAAAAGAAAGTTCAACTATTAAATAAGCAGAGAATCTCTTCTTTGGAAAAATGTACTAAAGTAGACAATTCCCTGCCTGCCGATGGGGAGTTGTATTACTTACTCTTACTTATAAATGTGGATTTAATGAAGAAATCTCCCCAAAGTGCTAAATACCCTGTCCCATACAGCCCCAAGTTACAATAAGTATATAAGTACAGGTATGGGACCTGTTATTCAGAATACTCAGGGTTTTCCAGATATGGGGCTTTTATGTAATTTGGAACAACATAACTTAAGTCTAAATCATTTTAAAACATGAAAAAAACCCAATAGGGCTGTTCTGCCCCAATAAGGGGTAATTATATCTTAGTTGGGATCAAGTACAGGTACTGTTTTATTATTACAGAGAAAAGGGAATCATTTAACCATTAAATAAACCCAATAGGGCTGTTCTGCCCCCAATAAGGGGTAATTATATCTTAGTTGGGATCAAGTACAGGTACTGTTTTATTATTACAGAGAAAAGGGAATCATTTAACCATTAAATAAACCCAATAGGGCTGTTCTGCCCCCAATAAGGGGTAATTATATCTTAGTTGGGATCAAGTACAGGTACTGTTTTATTATTACAAAGAAAAGGGAATCATTTAAAAATGTGAATTATTTTCTTAACATAGACAGTATGGGAGATGGCCTTCCTGTAAGTCAGGGCTTTCTGGATAACTGGTTTTCGGATAATGGATCCCATACCTGTAAAGGAAAGTGCAATAACCCTCCTTGTGGCCCAGTGGTCCCTTGTAGTGTGGTGCCAGTTGCTACAAGGTTGAACCCAGTCAGTTTTTACTCCAATACATATGGCAGGCACTTACAGATCCCACGAGCCGGGAAAAGTAGATAAAATCAAGGAAGCTTTATTATAGGCAATTAAAGTTTACTACATAATAGCCCACCATAGCCGTTTTAAGCAACCTGCTGGCTACCAATCAAAAAGCTGATAAGTATCCTTGGAGAGGCAACAGTAGATGGGTATAGAGTACCGAGTGGAATGACACAGCTTTACCCAATCCCAACAGAGAACCAACACAGAGATACTGGAGACATTACAGTCCAACTTAAATCCAGGATTCCTTTCAGCATTCAACAAAGATTCCCAAAAATAATGGATTTGGAGCATCCCTATTAAAAAGTAAACCCTCATCAAGAACTGCCATATGCCAATGATATATCATTAATGTATAAGTATAACCAACCTTCCTACAGATAACCTGTCCCACTGGGCTGTTCTTCACATCTGTATCCAGTATCCAATAATACACACAAATACACAGTTGCAATATTATTGTGTAACCTTCTTCAGGTTTAGGGTATAGGGTTCCTTAAAGGGATACTGCCTGATTTTTATGGGGTACTTTTTATTTCTAAATGACACTGTTACACAGCAAATAATTCCCTCTGCCATTTAACCTTTTATTCTTGAACCAACAAATGTATTTGTAGCTGTAATATTGGTGTGTAGGCGCCATCTCAGTGCATTGTGCCTGAGTCTGAGCTTTCAGAAGGAGCCAGCGCTACACATTAGAACTGCTTTCAGCTAACCTATTGTTTCTCCTACTCCCATGTAACTGGAGGAGTCCCAAGCCGGACTTGGATTACTTACTATTGAGTGCTATTCTGATACCTACTGGGAGCTGCTATCTTGCTCCCTTCCCATTGTTCTGCTGATCGGCTGCTGGGGGTGAGGGGGGGGGGATATCACTCCAACTTGCAGCGCAGCAGTAAAGTGAGACTGAAGTTTATCAGAGCACAGGTCACATGGCTGTGGCACCCTGGGAAATGAAGACTATGGCTAGCCCCATGGGAAAAACAGATTACAATGCAGGATTCTGCTGGAGAAGCTCTATTAACTGATGGGTTTTGTAACAAACATGTTTTCCCACGACAGTATTGCTTTAAAAGCATTTTATTATAGGGTCTTCTAGCTACACTGCCCTACAGGGTACTTAATGATATCTGCCCCAGCGCCTGGTTCTAAGGACATGGCCAATACCCCTCACTGTTTGCCAGCCTATACCCACAGTGCCACATTATCGCTGCCATACAGTGCCTGCCTGCGTGTAGAAGCCATTCCTTATAGGCACCTTCCTTTCTAATGATTGACAATATTAAACACAGATTATTTCCTGTAACTGTCCATACATGTTAGATCTAATCTGCCGCTATGACAGTATATCTGCGGAATCACTTAAGGATAGCATAAGCAAACAACTGCTTTGGCTGCCGGTGCAAAAACAATACGTAGATGCTCGAAATTAGCAGAGATTTGCCTCTTGTGTTCTCCTGCCATTGGAAGCCGCCATTTTACTTGCCCTGAATGCACCAATGAATACACTGCGCTTTTGCTACGTTCCAGCAAACACACAGCTTTTACCAGTGCAGGGCAATAGCACTTAATATATTAATTACTTTGAAATTGTTTCCTTTTTTGGTGTTACTGTTCCTTTAAAGCGGCGGCATTCCGAGTTCCCTGAGCTGAGTAATATCATTCAGCCACGTGCCTTTATATTTATATCAGGGATACTTATAGGGAATGAGCACCCATAAACTGTTTTTGCCTAAAGAAAGCAAACCAATATATATTTATAGAAAAATGCAAAAACTGGCTTTAAACTGCGCCGCCCCTTTAAGGGATGATTTAAGCTCCTCTGCATCAGGCACTTAACCAATAATTCCCACATTCCATTCCTATTATACAGCAATAGCTGTACCCTTTCCTATTTGTAATTACTATTTCTTATTCCCTTCAGCTACGTGTGTTCATTCCTATGTTAATAAGGTAATTTATACCGCTGCTTCTCTGCTAGATTAAACATAAAACACTTAGGACTAAATTCCATAAATAGTGAAAAAGTATATTGCGACATTTTATGTCATAAACCTCAGCAGGGACGTATAGTTGCATCCCTGGCCCCCAGCAAAATATATTCCTAGCCCCCCACTACCAGCTGTATAAAGCACGGGTACCATCTGGATTTGTTCAGCCAATAAGAGAAGGGGGTTTATTATCAGGAATGAGCCCCAATTATTAATTATAAGCAGGAACAACCCACAGGGAACTGGCTCCCCTGCCCATTTAAAGGAGAAGTAAGCATTTTCAGGGAGGAGTTAGGGATAATATTATATACCTAAATGTCCCATTTTAATTACTCCACAGTAGATTATGGGGTGAATTTGTGATGGAAGGAATGTGTAGAATTTTTCATTTGCCATATGTGCCAATTATAGCTTATCCAATCATTTTGCACCAGGGCCAGTGATCTGATCACATGGAGTTCCTACCAAGCCTTTCTGATATATATCAAACCATTGGGTCCTTCTTTACTTTACTATCCCAGATACCACCCTCTGTGGCACTTCCTTATATGCCCCAATGGGGGGTACAGGAGCCTTCTTATATCACATAGCACCCTAACCCACCTACAGGATCTGATGCTGGGCTCCCACTATTCAGCCTTGTTGAAACACTAATTAAAGGGAGGCTCATATCCCCTTTACACAAAGGTACAATAGGGTAACATACAAAAAAAAGATGCTGCTTTAGGAGTAGATATATTTCCGATATACATTCATTAATCATAATCAGGTTATTTGTAAATGTAATTGCTATTGAACACTGCATCTGTCTGTTTATATTCTCTGCTGTGCTGTTTCTGCAGCAGAATGTATATTGGGAAGTTACTTCACCAGGCAGTACCGTTATTTGCTTTATATCCCCTTTAATAAGATATAGGAGGCCATAGTGAGTAAGTTTGGTTTCCCCACAGGCTGCCGGATGGTGTGTTTGGCTCCCAGAGACCCGCGAGAGTCGATTCACATGATACTGTAGGAGGGGAATACACACACATAGCTGCATGTATATGGCCCAATACTCCTATCATCGGGGGCTCATCTCATACAGATACTCATTGCTTCCAACTGGAGATACATAAACCACTGAAATTCATGGGAAATGGGAAACACTGACTTTTTTTTGACAAATAACAGATTTCAAAACTGTTTTCCTGGGAAATATCATTGGGAGGAGGATGGTTTCCAGAGAACTTATGGGTGTAGGTTTTATATTATTCAGCAATTAATACATCACAGTATCTATTCACTCCCACTCCCATCCCATCTAGATACGATAGATAGATAGATAGATAGATAGATAGATAGATAGATAGATAGAGAGTTAGACAGATAGACAGACAGACAGATGATAGATAGATAGATAGATAGATAGATAGACAGATAGATAGACAGAGAGAGAGTTAGACAGACAGACAGAGAGAGTTAGACAGACAGAGAGTTAGACAGATGACAGAGAGATAGATAGAGAGTTAGACAGACAGAGTTAGACAGATGACAGAGAGATAGAGAGTTAGACAGATGACAGAGATAGATAGACAGACAGAGAGTTAGACAGAGAGATCGATGATAGAGAGACAGAGAGTTAGATGACAGAGAGATAGATGATAGAGAGACAGAGAGTTAGATGACAGAGAGATAGATGATAGAGAGACAGAGAGTTAGACAGATGACAGAGAGATAGATAGAGAGTTAGACAGACAGAGTTAGACAGAGAGATAGAGAGTTAGACAGATGACAGAGAGATAGATAGACAGACAGAGAGTTAGACAGAGAGATAGATGATAGATCGATGATAGAGAGACAGAGAGTTAGATGACAGAGAGATAGATGATAGAGAGACAGAGAGTTAGACAGATGACAGAGAGATAGATAGATAGATAGACAGACAGAGAGATAGATAGATGATAGAGAGAGAGCGAGAGAGACAGACCTGAGTGCACAATACAATGGTGCAATAATGAGCAAGATAAGCAGCACCTGTGCAGGGAGGTTTGCAAAAGTCTCATGTTCCCACTGCTTTGCCCCCACTGTAGCTGCCAGCCCCCCAGACTTTGCTTGGGGCAGGGGTGCAATTTTTAACCCCCAAAACACACCATCCAGTGGAATATATCCTTATATTCATCACTGTCTGACATCAGAGAATGGGAGATATAAGCTCCTACTCTTCTGTGCCTTCATGCCGGGGATTGGCCGGGAATGCCTTTAGCACTATCCCAGCCAAGTGCTGCCAGAGCGCTGACTGAATAAAAGCTAAGATAAGAGCTCAGACAGAAATGAATATAAATAAAAAATAGAAGGAAAATAATAGAATACTTATTATTCTTGTAATTATTATTTCTTGGAATGGAAGGCATTTTTTACTCCAATTAGTAGCACCATTATTTGTACATTGAAAGGTAAGGATTCATATACTGCCTTGTGCCTTTATATGGGGGGCACAGAACCCCTCAGTGACTGCTAATATCCTTATCATTTACAGTAGGGGGTACATTATCCCTTATAATACATGAGTGATACTCAGAGTTCCCTGTATAACTCAGCCTGCAGCCTTGTGCCTTTATATGGGCACAGAACCCCTCAGTGACTGCTAATATCCTTATCATTTACAGTAGGGGGTACATTATCCCTTATAATACATGAGTGATACTCAGAGTTCCCCGTATAACTCAGCCTGCAGCCTTGTGCCTTTATATGGGCACAGAACCCCTCAGTGACTGCTAATATCCTTATCATTTACAGTAGGGGGTACATTATCCCTTATAATACATGAGTGATACTCAGAGTTCCCTGTATAACTCAGCCTGCAGCCTTGTGCCTTTATATGGGCACAGAACCCCTCAGTGACTGCTAATATCCTTATCATTTACAGTAGGGGGTACATTATCCCTTATAATACATGAGTGATACTCAGAGTTCCCTGTATAACTCAGCCTGCAGCCTTGTGCCTTTATATGGGCACAGAACCCCTCAGTGACTGCTAATATCCTTATCATTTACAGTAGGGGGTACATTATCCCTTATAATACATGAGTGATACTCAGAGTTCCCTGTATAACTCAGCCTGCAGCCTTGTGCCTTTATATGGGGGCACAGAACCCCTCAGTGACTGCTAATATCCTTATCATTTACAGTAGGGGGTACATTATCCCTTATAATACATGAGTGATACTCAGAGTTCCCTGTATAACTCAGCCTGCAGCCTTGTGCCTTTATATGGGCACAGAACCCCTCAGTGACTGCTAATATCCTTATCATTTACAGTAGGGGGTACATTATCCCTTATAATACATGAGTGATACTCAGAGTTCCCTGTATAACTCAGCCTGCAGCCTTGTGCCTTTATATGGTCACAGAACCCCTCAGTGACTGCTAATATCCTTATCATTTACAGTAGGGGGTACATTATCCCTTATAATACATGAGTGATACTCAGAGTTCCCTGTATAACTCAGCCTGCAGCCTTGTGCCTTTATATGGGCACAGAACCCCTCAGTGACTGCTAATATCCTTATATTTCACCCCCTTATATTACCATAGAAATGTGTATAAATCTCCTGAATGTGGGACAGTTGAGGACAGACACAGACACTGCTGCCTCTAGATGACCCCAATATACTGCTTATTGCCCCACTGTATAGCAAGCAGCCCCATTATGCCCATATATTGCCCCCCTATACCTGTAAGTATTGTGGGAACCACACACCACTCTCCCACGACACAGTTGCTGCTTTTGTGCAAAGAGAAACCGATAGAGTTTTTATCTGAAACCCAAACAGACGTATTTATATGTGGGGCATCTATAGCGCCAGACACAATAATGAACTGCCCCGTGAGAAAAAGGCCCCTGCGCTGCTTGTTATACTGGGAATCTCTGATAAGAACCCGGCGC
Organism: Xenopus tropicalis; assembly: GCF_000004195.4. Taxonomy (NCBI): domain Eukaryota; kingdom Metazoa; phylum Chordata; class Amphibia; order Anura; family Pipidae; genus Xenopus; species Xenopus tropicalis. Next base: position 82,617,731 of record NC_030685.2, on the reverse strand, counting down.
TGGATCCACGGGTCAGGGATGGGACGTCACACTGATAAGGGGGGGGGGGGAATATATCCATTGTACAGAAGCCTATAGGAGCCACACAACTGCAGGAGAACTGTCTTAGTAAGTAGGTGAGGGTACAATCTGATTATGGGTTATTCTCCTATAACCCCCAGATCTCAGCTATACAGTAAGGTTACAGGTAGCCAGTGTGATACAAGGGTAAATCTGATTATGGGTTATTCTCCTATAACCCCCACATCTCAGCTATACAGTAAGGTTACAGGTAGCCAGTGAGATACAAGGGTAAATCTGATTATGGGTTATTCTCCTATAACCCCCAGATCTCAGCTATACAGTAAGGTTACAGGTAGCCAGTGAGATACAAGGGTAAATCTGATTTATGGTTATTCTTTCCTATAACCCCCAGATCTCAGCTATACAGTAAGGTTACAGGTAGCCAGTGAGATACAAGGGTAAAATCTGATTATGGGTTATTCTCCTATTAACCCCCAGATCTCAGCTATACAGTAAGGTTACAGGTAGCCAGTGTGATACAAGGGTAAATCTGATTATGGGTTATTCTCCTATAACCCCAGATCTCAAGCTATACAGTAAGGTTACAGGTAGCCAGTGTGATACAAGGGTAAATCTGATTATGGGTTATTCTCCTATAACCCCCAGATCTCAGCTATACAGTAAGGTTACAGGTAGCCAGTGTGATACAAGGGTAAATCTGATTATGGGTTATTCTCCTATAACCCCCAGATCTCAGCTATACAGTAAGGTTACAGGTAGCCAGTGTGATACAAGGGTAAATCTGATTATGGGTTATTCTCCTATAACCCCCAGATCTCAGCTATACAGTAAGGTTACAGGTAGCCAGTGAGATACAAGGGTAAATCTGATTATGGGTTATTCTCCTATAACCCCCAGATCTCAGCTATACAGTAAGGTTACAGGTAGCCAGTGTGATACAAGGGTAAATCTGATTATGGGTTATTCTCCTATAACCCCCAGATCTCAGCTATACAGTAAGGTTACAGGTAGCCAGTGTGACTTGCCCACACTCATTTTATGTTGCCTCCACAGATACAATACAAACAGCTATATATTAACTTAAAATATAAAATAGGATCTTATGGACTCACCCATTTTTAGTGCATCATTTTATTCATCAGACTGTCCCTCTTCCCAAATACACGAGCCCCTGCGCCCCTCTGTGTCCCACCCACATACAGCAGCCTCCCCCTTCATACTGACCCCAGTGCATATACACCCATACTCACCTATCTATATACTCACATATAGACTCTATATACTGTATATACCAATATCTATACTGCCTGTAGACTATAGTACCACAAGCCCTGGATATTATCACAGTGCAAGAAGGCACCCAGGCATTAACAGAACCTGCCATCAGAACATTCCTCGGCAGGGCATTTCCCAACCCAAATTCCACTTGTAAGGGCACTTCCCCCAATACCCCTGACATTTGCTGCCCCCAGATCATCAGCCTCAGCATCTCCCCCCTATAGTGTATCAGCCTCCCCCCTATAGTGTATCAGCCTCCCCCCATAGTGTATCAGCCTCAGCATCTCCCCCCTATAGTGTATCAGCCTCAGCATCTCCCCCTATAGTGTATCAGCATCTCCCCCCTATAGTGTATCAGCCTCAGCATCTCCCCCTATAGTGTATCAGCCTCAGCATCTCCCCCCTATAGTGTATCAGCCTCAGCATCTCCCCCCTATAGTGTTATCAGCCTCCCCCTATAGTGTATCAGCCTCAGCATCTCCCCCCTATAGTGTATCAGCCTCAGCATCTCCCCCCTATAGTGTATCAGCCTCAGCATCTCCCCCCTATAGTGTATCAGCCTCCCCCCTATAGTGTATCAGCCTCAGCATCTCCCCCCTATAGTGTATCAGCCTCCCCCCTATAGTGTATCAGCCTCAGCATCTCCCCCCTATAGTGTATCAGCCTCCCCCTATAGTGTATCAGCCTCAGCATCTCCCCCCTATAGTGTATCAGCCTCCCCCCTTATAGTGTATCAGCCTCAGCATCTCCCCCCTATAGTGTATCAGTCTCCCCCCTATAGTTTATCAGCCTCAGCATCTCCCCCCATAGTGTATCAGGCCTCCCCCTATAGTGTATCAGCCCCCCCTATAGTGTATCAGCCTCCCCCTATAGTGTATCAGCCTCCCCCCTATAGTGTATCAGCCTCAGCATCTCCCCCCTATAGTGTATCAGCCTCAGCATCTCCCCCCCTATAGTGTATCAGCTGTTCAGCATCTCCCCCCTATAATGTATCAGCCTCAGCATCTCCCCCCTATAGTGTATCAGCCCAGCATCTCCCCCCTATAGTGTATCAGCCTCAGCATCTCCCCCCCTATAGTGTATCAGCCTCCCCCCTATAGTGTATCAGCCTCAGCATCTCCCCCCTATAGTGTATCAGCCTCAGCATCTCCCCCCTATAGTGTACAGCTCAGCACTCCCCCCTATAGTGTATTCAGCATCTCCCCCCTATAGTGTATCAGCCTCAGTCCCCCTATAGTGTATCAGCCTCAGCATCTCCCCCTATAGTGTATCAGCCTCAGCATCTCCCCCCTATAGTGTATCAGCCTCAGCATCTCCCCCTTATAGTGTATCAGCATCTCCCCCCTATAGTGTATCAGCCTCAGCATCTCCCCCCTATAATGTATCAGCCTCAGCATCTCCCCCTATAGTGTATCAGCCTCAGCATCTCTCCCCCCTATAGTGTATCAGCCTCAGCATCTCCCCCCTATAGTGTATCAGCCTCAGCATCTCCCCCCTATAATGTATCAGCCTCAGCATCTTCCCCCCTATAGTGTATCAGCCTCAGCATCTCCCCCCTATAGTGTATCAGCCTCAGCATTCTCCCCCTATAATGTATCAGCCTCAGCATCTCCCCCCTATAGTGTATCAGCCTCAGCATCTCCCCCCTATATAGTGTATCAGCCTCAGCATCTCCCCCATATAGTGTATCAGCCTCAGCATCTCCCCCCTATAGTGTATCAGCCTCAGCATCTCCCCCTATAGTGTATCAGCCTCAGCATCTCCCCCCTATAGTGTATTCAGCCTCAGCATCTCCCCCCTATAGTGTATCAGCCTCAGCATCTCCCCCCCTATAGTGTATCAGCCTCAGCATCTCCCCCCTATAGTGTATCAGCCATCCCCCCTATAGTGTATCAGCCTCCAGCATCTCCCCCCTATAGTGTCAGCCTCAGCATCTCCCCCTATAGTGTATCAGCCTCAGCATCTCCCCCCTATAGTGTATCAGCCTCAGCATCTCCCCCCTATAGTGTTCAGCCTCAGCATCTCCCCCCTATAGTGTATCAGCCTCAGCATCTCCCCCCAGCCTCAGCATCTCCCCCCTATCAGCCTGTATAGTGTATCAGCCTCCCCCCTATAGTGTATCAGCCTCAGCATCTCCCCCCTATAGTGTATCAGCCATCTCCCCCCTATAGTGTATCAGCCTCAGCATCTCCCCCCTATAGTGTATCAGCCTCAGCATCTCCCCTATAGTGTATCAGCCTCAGCATCTCCCCCCTATAGTGTATCAGCCTCAGCATCTCCCCCCTATAGTGTATCAGCCTCCCCCCTATAGTGTATCAGCCTCAGCATCTCCCCCCTATAGTGTATCAAGCCTCCCCCCTATAGTGTATCAGCCTCAGCATCTCCCCCTATAGTGTATCAGTGTTCATCAGCCCTCAGCCTCCCCCCTATAGTGTATCAGCCTCAGCATCTCCCCCCTATAGTGTATCAGCCTCAGCATCTCCCCCCTATAGTGTATCAGCCTCCCCCAATACTCAGTCAGCCTCCCCCTTGCTGCCAATCCTTATCCTCTCAAGTTCTGCCCTACGTGCCCAGTAAATCGCCTCCCCAGTAATCAGCCTTTGCCCTGCCCCTTCGGCAGATACCCTCTTGCCCCCAATACATGTCTCTCTGCTGGTGCAATTTGCCCATTAGTTTCTGGGTAACAGCGCACAGTATCTGACTGATGGGACCCTGAACTCCAGTCTGTGTGGCCACCTAATGGGCACTCACATGGAGCAAGAGCGCCACCTATTGATGAAAGAGCAGCTTTGATACTGCATGAAGCAAACATGGCAGCTAATAGTAACACAGTGTCCCATTGGGAGGGAGCTGCACATTTATCAGCCACTCACAGAGGAACTATGTGCCCTGCTCTAACTGCCACCTAAACAGTGGCTTCAAGGTGCCAGTGAGACTAGGTATCCCAGCATGCCTACTGTTTCCAAGCATGGCCGCTACGTACAACCCATAATAGTGAGCCTTATCAGCAAGAGCTGCCATATTGCTTGTCAAAGGCCCTCTCCACATGGCAACAGAATATGGAAATCTGTTAATGACCACTAGTGGCGCCATTGCATTGATGTTTCCATAGACCAAGGCAAGCCATATGGCACCTCCAATTTATACAGAGAAATACAAAGTATATTATGCAAAAAACAGGGGTGTGTATCATTCTAGCACTGAGCCAATATGAAATATATTGTGTAACTTTGTGTAAGTTTTTTTTATCTTTTGGTTCTGCTCCTTTTTCCAGTGCCCCTGGCCTCCTACTGTAAGGCTACACTGACAGATCTGTCCCATACTAGTGAGTCCTGGTTCCTCTTAGATAAAGGAATATTTATCAGTACAAATGTTTTCTGCAAATCTGGATATTTGCTATTTTCCCCTTAATATCGCCCCCCCCCCCATAACATCTGCATTGATAATTAGCCCCTGAGTCGGGTGATTCACATCCTTAGGAGTCAGAGAATTGCACAAGCGTAAAACCCTGCTCCCCCCATGCTGGACTGTCTGCGGCGGATCATTAGCCCCCAGTCTGTCTCTGGGTGCTGACACCCCCCGTCTCACAAGGGCACCCAGTATGCTGCCCCCCAGCTGCTCCAACTCTCACTGTCTGTCCTTAATGGTATCAAGGCTTGGGGCAAAATAGCTGTGGTTTAACTACAACTCCCAGAATCCCCTGAGAGGGGGAGGCTAGGTCCAACTGTACTGGATCCCATTCACACTAAAGTCAGTGGCATTCGGCCATATTGCTCAACTACTGACAGTTTGTTTCTATTATATAATCCCCACAGTCTAATGGAAGCACTATGGCAGCTCCAACTTTGTTTAATAAATACATATATAATACAAATAAGCCACAGATAATCACTAATATGGATAGAGTTGCTTAGTGCTTAGAGCTACTGAGTCCTGGGCTGTAGAGCTTACAATCTGATTGCTATAGCAAAGCTGGCGAGGTACAGATAGAAGCGGCTGGTTGTTTGTACTATTATGATAAACACGTATGTATAAAGCGCCTACATATTCTGCAGCGCTGTACAATAAATGGCTGTACACAGATTACATACAAAAAGCAACAGCTGATACAAGAGGTAAAAAAGAGGCCCTGGACAAAAGAGCTTGCAATCTAATAACTATAAACTAATTTTTTAGGGAAGCAGCATCCAGCCAATCTCTCTTCAGCTGAACTACAGCTCCCATAATCCCCTCTGGGAGCTAAACTGCACCTGCTGCTATTTATGTTGAAGCCCCCACAGGGGGCGGGGTTACAGTAAATCAATATTAAAAAAAATTCTCTGTCCTGTCCGACTATTATTATCCATTACTGATATGGCGCCAACGCGTTCCGCAGTGCAGAGAATGGGCATCATTCTCATCAGTTTTTACTCGCTTTATGGTCATTTCCTTGCCTTTCTGAGCCCTAATAACTGACCCCCCCCCCATCACAATAGTGACACATTATGGCACTGACTAAAGAATCAGCCTCTGGTTGGAGCTGTCCCCAGAATTCCTTGAAATGCCCCCAGAATTCCTGCAACCTGTGGGGCTGCATTGATTGGCACAGATGAGTAGTTTTGCCCAACTCCGAGGAGGAGGAGTACAACCTTCACCAAGGAAAGAGACAGCTACAGCTGTCTAAAGTCTCCATCAATGGGACAGAGAGTACAGCCTCCATTAGGAAAGAGAGCACAGCCTCCAGTTAGAAGAGAGAACGATCAGCCTCCAGCAGGGAGATAGAGGGTACAACAGCCAATAGGGAGAGAGAGGCTACAGCCTCCAGCAGGGAGATAGAGGGTACATCAGCCAATAGGGAGAGAGAAGCTACATCCTCCAGCAGGGAGATAGAGGGTACATCAGCCAATAGGGAGAGAGAAGCTACAGCCTCCAGCAGGGAGATAGAGGGTACTCAGCCAATAGGGAGAGAGAAGCTACAGCCTCCAGCAGGGAGATAGAGGGTACATCAGCCAATAGGGAGAGAGAGGCTACAGCCTCCAGCAGGAAGATAGAGGGTACATCAGCCAATAGGGAGAGAGAAGCTACAGCCTCCAGCAGGGAGATAGAGGGTACATCAGCCAATAGGGAGAGAGAGGCTACAGCCTCCAGTGTGGAGACAGAGGGTACAACAGCCAATAGGGAGAGAGAAGCTACAGCCTCCGCTGGACAATTGCCAACAAGGTGGATGTGAGACAGAGGTACAACAGCCAATACGGGATAGAGAGCGACAAGCCCACAGTATGAGAAGAACAGAACTGGGCTACAACAGCCGAAGTAGGGAAGAGATAAAGAGCCCTACCACTTGCACGAGTGATCCTGAGAACAAGGTACAGATACCAAGCAACTAGGAGAGAAGAAGCTAACAGCCTTTCCAGCAGGAGAAATAGAAGCCAATCACCAATAAGGAGAAGAAGGCTACAGCCTCCGGAGCAGACCTAAGGCGAGTACATCAGCCAATAGGGAGAGACAAGAGCACAGCCTCCAGCAGAATAGAGGGTACATCAGCCATTATAGGAGAGAGAACATACACCTCTAGCAGGAATAAAGGGTAAACATTCACAAGCAATAGGAGAGAGAGGCTACAGCCTCAAGTCGGAGACAACGATCGTGTCGAAAGCTGACACACAAGCCAACTATTTTAAGCACGAGATCGAACTTCCAACCTTCCAGTCTGTAAGCGAAACCAAAGAGAGACTACAAACCAGCCAATAGGGAAGAGAGGCTTACAGCCTTCCAGCAGGAGGATAGAGGGCGTAAAACTGATCTCACCACATAGGGACTGGGGCCAGAGAGATTGACTACAGCCTCCCGCCGTGAACTCGCTGAGACACAGAAGAAGGAATTATCTAACCATGACCAACCCAGGAGAGAAGAAAGCCACCCAGCCCCAGCTGTGAGACAAGAGGTACAACAGCAACTAGGGAGAGGAGAGCTATCAGCCTCCAAGCAGGAGACCTAAGAGGTACATCCAGCCAATAGGGAGAGAAGGCTACAGCCTCCACGTGTGAGAACCACGGTTACAACAGCCGAAATAGGGAGAAAGCTACCAGCCAAGTCTCAGTGCTGGAGACAGAAAGTTCAAGTTCCATTAGGAATCTTCACCAAAAGGGAAAGAGACTGAGGCCTCCAGCCGAGAGAGCCAAAGACAGCAAGGAAAGAGGAGACAGCCTTCAGATTGGAGAAAGAGAGTACAGCAACCAGCAGGGGGGAGAGAGAAGAAACAACTCTAGCAGGAGAGCCAGAGAGTGCAGCATTCAGAGGGGAAAAAGAGACAGTCACTGTACCGGTACCTCGGAGGCAGCTGTCACTGGGCTGGAAAATGAACGGATTTAAAGTGCGCTTTTTACGCGCGACTCCGTCTTTAGCACGGCATATCGCAGCAGCGCGCGCCGCGTCCCAACCGTAAAATTTTTATTCTTGTTCTCCTTTGCGCCAAACCAGTCCAGTTCTAACCCAAACATTCCCAAACATCTTATGAATTCCTAGCACATGTAAATTCTGGCTGTATCCTCAAGTATTGTTTGCTATGATGAAACGGGCTCGGTCGAGCCACCCCTACCCTATGCTGATCAGCGCAAAGCGCTGCCCACAGCCGGAGCCCGACCGTCATCCACACCCAGTACTCCGAGAGAGTTTCTTCCCGCACGTCCAATCTCTCTCTCCTCTCCCTTCTTCCTCTACACTCTGCTCCTCGTACAACTATCTCTGTCCTAATCTTCTTCTCAGCTCTCTCTCTCTCCCTTCTCTGCTATCTCTTCATCTCTCTACGAATCTCACCTTCTCTAGCTATCTCTCACTCTCTCCCTTCCTGCTTGCGTGTATACTACTCAACTCTTCTCGCCTTCTCCCTTGATCTCCACCTTTGCGTCTCCCTTCCTCTCTGTATCTCTCACTCTCTCCCTCCTGTAATCTTCACTCTCGCTCTCCCTTGCTCTGTTCTCTCACTCTCGTCCCTTCTCGGTATCTTCTCACCGTCTCTCCCTTCCTCTGTATCTCTCACTCTCTCCTCTCCTTCTCTGTATCTTCTCCCACTCTACTCCCTTCCTCTTCCTAGACTTGATCTACTCACTACCTCTTCTCTCCCTTCTCTGTACTCTACATCTGTCTGCTCTCTCCCTATCTCTGATCTCTCACTCTCCGTCGTCTCCCTTCTCTGAGTCGCTCACTCACTCCTACTCCCTTCTCCTCGCCTTTTATCTGCCTACACTCTCTCTCTCCCTCCTCTGTAGCTCTCACTCTCTCCCTTCCTTCTCGTGTATCTCCAACACTCTCCTACTCTCTCCGCCCCCACCCCTCATTGATATATATCTCTCACTACTCTCTCCTACCCTACTCAGGTCTATCTTCACTCTCCTCTATCTCCTTCTCTGCTATCGCTCATCAACTACTCTCGTCCTCGCTATCCCCGTTATCTCTCTCGTCTCTCACATTCCCTTCTCCTATTGCATTATCGTCTCGATACTACTCCCCTCCTACTCATGATATCTCCTTTACTACTCTCTCTCCACCTCATCGCCCTATATATCTTCCACTCTCTCTCTACCTCCCTATCTATATCTTCTCACTCTCTCTCTCCACTTCTCTGTATCTCTCACTCTCTCTCTCCCTTCTCTGTATCTCTCACTCTCTCTCTCCCTTCTCTGTATCTCTCACTCTCTCTCTCCCTTCTCTGTATCTCTCACCTCTCTCTCCCTTCTCTGTATCTCTCTCTCTCCCTTCTCTGTATCTACTCACTCTCTCCCTTCTCTGTATCTCTCACTCTCTCCCTTCTCTGTATCTCTCACTCTCTCCCTTCTCTGTATCGTTCACTCTCTCTCCCTTCTCTGTATCTCTCACTCTCTCTCTCCCTTCTCTGTATCTCTCACTCTCTCTCTCCCTTCTCTGTATCTCTCACTCTCTCTCTCCCTTCTCTGTATCTCTCCTCTCTCCCTTCTCTGTATCTCTCACTCTCTCCCTTCTCTGTATCTCTCTCTCTCTCTCTCCCTTCTCTGTATCTCTCTCTCTCTCCCTTTCTCTGTATCTCTCACTCTCTCTCTCCCTTCTCTGTATCTCTCACTCTCTCTCTCCCTTCTCTGTATCTCTCACTCTCTCTCTCCCTTCTCTGTATCTCTCACTCTCTCTCTCCCTTCTCTGTATCTCTCACTCTCTCTCTCCCTTCTCTGTATCTCTCACTCTCTCTCTCCCTTCTCTGTATCTCTCACTCTCTCCCTTCTCTGTATCTCTCACTCTCTCCCTTCTCTGTATCTCTCACTCTCTCCCTTCTCTGTATCTCTCTCTCTCTCCCTTCTCTGTATCTCTCACCTCTCTCTCCCTTCTCTGTATCTCTCTCTCTCTCCCTTCTCTGTATCTCTCACTCTCTCTCTCCCTTCTCTGTATCTCTCACTCTCTCCCTTCTCTGTATCTCTCACTCTCTCCCTTCTCTGTATCTCTCTCTCTCTCCCTTCTCTGTATCTCTCACTCTCTCTCTCCCTTCTCTGTATCTCTCTCTCTCTCCCTTCTCTGTATCTCTCTCTCTCTCCCTTCTCTGTATCTCTCACTCTCTCTCTCCCTTCTCTGTATCTCTCACTCTCTCCCTTCTCTGTATCTCTCACTCTCTCCCTTCTCTGTATCTCTCACTCTCTCGGTTCGGTTTGATATCAATGGACCCAGCAGCTGCGGATTAAACCAATGGCATTTATATGTATAAGGTGTATGTGACAGCTATTCCTGTGTATCTGTATAGATATAATAGATATGATATGAGACAGACTCATACCGTGAGCCCTGCGCTTGCTGCCCCCTCCCTCCCTCCCAGGGTCCCAGTATCGGGGGGGCAGCAGGTAGCGGGGTCCCTTCCCCATGTGGCTGTACAGTAGTTTGTTATTCTAGCAATCCCCTAAGTGTCAGTTTGTTATTCTAGCAATCCCCTGTCACATCCCAGCAGAGCATTGCCCCCCCCCCCCCCCCCATGCAATTTCATGGAACTTTTTCACAAAAACAACAAATGCAATAAAACCCGTGTGAGGAGTAGTGGGGACAGGGATGTGCCCGGACTGATAGGGTCCCACCCTTGGAAATAAGGTTTCCCCTAAGGGGATAACTGCTCGGGAGGGGGTGAAACAAGGGTCCAGCAAAATATCTTGGGCATGTGCCGAGGGGCAAGTGTCAGCTTGTGGGACAAGTCAGCGGAAGGTTATGAGTGGGGATGAAAGTGAGGGGATACTCACCACCACAGCCCTATGATGTTGGCAGGGCACAGCAGGATGAAAAACAGCCCCAGTCTAGTATCTGGACAGGGCAAGACATAGATGCGGCCTTAGGAAGGTAAAGTAAAGGGCTTTGCCAAATGGTTACTTTCAGCGCACATCAAGGAGGAAAAAGCCAAAAATCACAAGCTATCTGCAAGGTTATCAGAAGACTCCAAGTTAATCCCGGACTCCTTTCAGCTGCGGTTAACAAGGTGTGGTCACGTATCTTCTCCACACTCACGGGAATAGGGGACCTCAGCCTCCTCTCCAGTGTCGCTCAGTCGCGCATCAATGCTCCTGCTGTTGTCTGTGACAAGCTAGCCTGAGCGACAGGGAGACCGGATCGAGCAGGGACACCGAGATCCGGCGTATCGAGAGGAGGAGGTGAGCGAGACAGCCTGAGGGAAGAGGGTGTTTCCACAAGAGCGAGTCGGCGGGATAAGAGGCTCTAGAGAGTAAGCAACATGATATAAAATAGGCAAATTGGATTGCAATTAGGTGCTTTTAAAACCCCCTAAGGCGAAAGCAAACCCTGGTTTTGTCAGACCATGTCAGACTACCGGAGAATGCCGGGCTTTCCCGCTCTGTCGCTCGCTGTCTTAAACCTGCATCACTATGTACTTATCTCATTATACTCTACTTCTGCTACTGGTGGGAGGTTATCGGGATGAGGCAGCCGGCTAGTTGGACTCGTGGGACGCGCTTTATTGGTCGCCCCTCCCCCAGGCCCACGGTCGCGTTAGGATTCATTGGATAATGGCTTATGGGGTCCCGACTTAGATTAGGGTCCCTAAGAAATACAATGTAGAATGCTGTCTAGTCTGGGGCAAAAGGATTCTCTAAAGAAAGAGCGGGCAAGGCATGGGCCGAGGGTTGGGGTTCCTCACTTTTGTCGTAAATAACTCACATGTCTCCCCCTGCTATCACCACTCTCCCCGTGGGCCAATATTCCTCTGGCCTAGTCACCACACACCAGGCCACAAGAATGTTCACAGGACTCGGTTGCACATTATAGCGGAAAGCCCCGCCTGGCCTCTCGCGCTTATTGTGGATTGGAAAGCGCTAATTGCCGGCACAAACCCCAAGTTTATTATCAAATAATAATGGAGAGTACTATGAAGTCTATGCGTAACCAACTTCCGTTTGTGTCTGTTCTGAATATAGGACGTACACTCTCATTAATTGGCGTGTGCCCGACGAGAATGTAAACCTACCTGTTATTATCACCCCTGCCCCAGTGAGCTTACAATCGAACGGTCTCTTATTCCCATCCCATCAGCCCCTTGCCCCATAGCTTACAATCTAAAGGTTCCCTATCCCTATTCCCTCAGTCCGCGTGCTCCTCAGTGAGGCTGGACCACTCTAAGGTCCCACTATCACCAATTCCCCATCGGTCCCTGGGCCCCGAATGAACTTCTTACGAACTCTTAAGGTGCCCTATCAGCCTGATTCCCATTGCCATCAGGGGCCTGCGCCCGAGAGAGCTTAGCAATCATAAGCGGTCCCAATTCACATTCCCATCAGTCTCCCTACCTCGAGATGGCGCATTTCATCCTAATCTTAGTCACGCTATTCCCGGATTTCCCCATCAGTCTCTTGCCCAGTGAGGCGTGTGACAAATCAAGAACCCCCTAGTCACCGTCCGAATATCGGCCCCCCATCAAGGTCGCCCAATGCGCCAGGTGTATGGCTTAAGCAAGAGTAATATCAAATATGCCAGCCGTCACCGGGTATCACATGGGCAACCTATCAAAGTACCCACTGACTCTCTCAGTGGAGCTCTTACAACCTAGAATCCCTATCACGATTCCTCAGTCCCCCATCCGCCTGCCCATGAAATGTGAAGCCTGTGTCAAATACCTAAGTGTGGCCCCTATTCCAACCGGAGCCCATCGTGGACCTCGTCCTATTCGGCGCGGCCCAAGTGAACTTGGTACAATGTAACGTCCCGTATCTACATTCCCGCCATCCTAGATGTCACCTTCTGCCCCATGTAGACACCAATACCGAGACTTCTAACGTCCCTATCGGATATCCCATGCGAGGTCCGCTGCCTGAGGCTTACAATCTGAGCAGGGTCACCCTATCCACATTCCCCCATCTGTTCCCTGCGCGGCCATGGAGCTGTTAAACGCCATCTCATCGGCCCACGTATCGAGTTCCCATCAGTCCTGCCCCAAGTTTTTAAACCATACCAATTCTAATGCTCATCTGCCTATAGTCAGGGATTCCCGCAGGAGTACACTCCCCACCTTCCCTGCCCAGTGAGCATTACCAATCTAAGGGTACCCTATCACATTACCACAGTTTCACAGATGCAGGGCACCTCCCAGTCTATGCCAAGACACGTTGCTATGTTTCCCTTAAAAAGGGAAAAATAAAGATCAAAAGCTGGTAGCTACTTTATTTTCTACGCACTACAAAAGAGCAGTGGGCCTATTAAAGCATGTTAGCGAACGGCGTGATGCGCAGCTCCGCCTGGTGTGCCTAGAGATGTATACTATGCGATGCTGCCAACATGGAGTGATACTTGGTGCTCTGGCGGCGATCCCCCCACCCACCACATTAAACCAGCAGGACAGGAAAGAGCAGCCGCCTGGTTTGTGTGGAGAGAAATTTCTTCGCGAATGAATGCTATGATGCAGCGTGTCGGATTCTGGGACAGAGGTTTATGCATGGGCGGTGTTAAATCGGCTGCCCACGCCCAGAGACCTACAATCGCAGAGCACGAGGGATGGGTTCAGGCAGCTTTAGATTTATGTATTTACCGAATCTCGGAACCGAGGAATCGTTTTTGTCCCTATATCGGTACTGCTGCAGATTCAGATACAAAGGCCGCCACGTAACATCCTCCTGCGCTTTATGTGGCCAGGCAATATCTCTAAGAGAATCAAGAAAGCAGTATTTAAAGATTTAGGCGGAAATCTGTGACCTCCAAAAGCGCCTTCAGTGTGTTGACTATACAGCGGGGCCAATCACGCTCCGGGATCCGCCCGCCGCTCCGTGTCAAGCAAGAACAATGGAGCCGGAAGGAAAAACTGCAATAGGAAACAAACGACCCCCGAGTAAAGCTGGGCTGAAAAAAATGATAATTCAAGCAGAGATTTGCGGCCCCACGCTGAGGGCTGTGAAGAGATTGGGCGTGCGCCGTTGAGGGCCCAGTTTTTGTGTGATAAAACTGTATATTATTATGTTCTTATGGTCAAAGAGTCAGGTGGCGCGTTTTGCCATCAAGGCTACATGTTACGGGGAGGGTACGCTGGCCCCCCCACACATCACAGCCTCTAACCCGCAATTCTGAATAATGTAAGTCTGGTACCGGTTTCAACTTGCAAGTTGTAACCCCCAAAAGCGAAATCCCGGGGGGGCCCCCCGGTGTATCGCCAGGATACTTGTGCACCTTTACACGCCCCCCTGCCAGGCATGCCCAATACCGAGGAAGGCAAAACAGCGCTCCCCCAGCCCAATCAACAAATATGACTGTTCGGCTGTAAGCGCACCTTTATCAAGCCCACCCTTAGCATCACACAGCACCCGAGGCACCAAAACAGCCCCCCCAGTAATAAATAGTGTACTGTCTGTGCACCTTACAGCCGCGCGCCTGGTCCATTCCGCTCAGGTACCCAGAGAGCACGACCACACATCCCCCCCCAGCCCAATAAATACGTGACTACTGTGATTGGCAACTGCGTAATAGCACCCGCACTGGCTATTCCCATACCCAGAGGCACAAAACACCCCCCCCCAGCCCAATAAAGTGCTGACTGTTGCTGGCACCTTACAGCCCCTGATTCCCATTACCCAGTACGGCACAAACGCCCCAGGCTCCGATAGACATAATGAACTAGGTCTCTGCAGCCTTTACAGCCGCCCCTTCATTTCCCGTTACCCCGAGGGGAATCGGAGGCTGACACATCACCTCGACTCTAGTGCTCCAAAGGATGGAAATTAAGGAAGCTGTTGCACGTCGGGCCTACAGCCCCCCTTTGCAATTCCCAGTTACGCTCAGAGTGTCACAAAATCATGCCCCCCCCAGCCAATCAAATAGTACCTGACGTCTGGACCGGCGAGCGCCTACAGCCCCACCTATGCTATTTCACACAATACCCAGCACACGCAACCAACAAACAAAGTCTCCGCCCCCCCGCAGCCAATTACTAAGTGAACATGTCTGTGGCACCTTACAGCCCACGCCAGGCCCCCGATTTCCATAGAAACTAGAGGCCAACAAACTCAGGTCCCCCCAGGGTGCCTAACCTAAAATAAGGTGGAACTCTCCGTTTGGCACCGTGACAGCCCCTCTGTCTGCGTTTTCCTCCCGAATGTTTAGCCCAGAGCACAAACGAGCCGCTCCCCCAGGCCCATATAAATATATAGTCTGCATCTGTCCTGGTCTACGCTTGGACAGCCCCCCTGCATTCCAGTTACCCAAAGGCTACGAGAGACAGCCCCCCGCGCCGGCGCAATAATAAATTAGTAGTACTGTCGTTGCCACTTACAGCCACCTGCATGCCCATACCCAGGGCAGCAGAGACAGGCCCCCCCAGCCCAATAAAATAGTGGACTGTTTGTCACCTTACAGCCCGCGCCTATTATTAAGCTCAATGCCCTATTTACCCAGAGTGCAGCATATACAGCCCCCCCAGCCCCAGCCCCAATAAATAGTGACTGTCTGTGGCACCATTAACAGCCCCCCCTGGGCATTCCCAGTACCCAGAGCACAAACAGCCCCCCAAGATCCGCAAAATAACAATAGTGACTGTCATTGGTAGCAACCTTTAAGCCCCCCGGGCAATTCCCAGTTAGGTCGCGAGTACGAACAACCCGCGCATACGAGCAGCTCCCCGCAGTTCCCCTAACTAAATGAGGTACGAGCTTGTCTTAGGCATGGCGCTTCACCACCCCCTGGCATTGGTTTCTCTAGTACTGCAGGTATTTGCCACAAATACAGGAGAGCTACCCGCCCGCGAGCCCGAGATTGTAAAAAATGTGACTCGCTGGGCGGACACCCTTACAAGCACGCCCCGTCGGACATAATTCCAAAGCTAGACCCCCAGTTATGGCATACGTACCACACCCTCCCGCGCGACGAGCCAATAAATAGTGACTGTCGTTGTGGCACCTTACCAGCCCCCTTGGCCATTCCCATTACCCAGAACGAGGCATAGCAAGACAGCCCGCCCAGTGCCCTAATTCAAAACTATATGTGACCTCGTCTGTGCACGGCTTTTACATAGCGCCGCAATCCGTTGGCGGATTCTTGCGCCTAGTATGACACTCTCACGCAGGGCTACAAGAGAGCGAGCCCACCCAGTGTGGCCGGCTTAACACTTGGCAATCCACAAATGCAAGGGGGATCACGGTCAATGTGTCACCATGGCCCGTTTTGGCACCTTACGAGCTCCCGCTAGACCACACCCCCTGGCAAATGAGTCCCAATTGACAGTACCCCGAGAGTGTGCCACAAACAGCCCCACGCCCCGTGCGCCAGTCCAATAATTACATAGTGAGACGAATGTGCGTGTGGTGCCCACCTTACAAAGCCTATGACTTCCTGGTGTCCAAAGGCTTCCCAGTCAGCCCGCAGTTAGGGGCGTTGTGTTAATTGCCCCAGCAGGGGGCAAATTAACCACACAACCATTAACATGCCCCCCCCCAGCCCCGAGAGTTATAGACATACGCCTATGTGAGCGTAGTGAGTCGTTGGCACCGACTGCTGTTCCGATGCAGCCCCCCCCTGCGGGCTGGCGTTGCCCCAGTAACCTCTAGGAGCAGTCTAACAGCCCCCTCCCGCCCCAGAAGTGGCCCAAAAATAGTGACTGGTCTTGTGGTCATCGACTCTTATCAGTTTCCCCCCTTGGACGGGGATTTCCCAGTACCCAGAGGCACAAAAACCCCCCAGCCCAATAAATAGTGGACTGTCTGCTGTGCGCAGCGCTCAAGCTTACCCCCCGCCGACCCTTATTCCGGGATATAATTAACCACACGTGACTCCATAGTGCATCACCTGACAGCCCCCCTCCCAACAGGCCCCACATATTGACATTTATAATATGTTTGACTGTGTCATAGTCCGTTGGACGTATCCTGTGACAAAGCTCCCCTGGCATTATCTCGCGCAGTTGATCCAGAAGCGAGCCACAACAGCCCCCACCCAGGGTCTCCTATTGAAAATTAGTTTTACTGCTCTTGAGGCACCTTACAATGGCCGCCTGCGCGTGGCGTGATATAAATCTCCAGCCTCACCACCAGCAGGCACAAAGCGAGCCCCCCTAAGCCCAATATTAACTATAGTCACTCATCTGTGCATTCCTCTTACAGCTCCGCTCTCTGCCATAGTTCCCAATACGCACCAGACCGCCACACACAGCCCCTGAGTAGTGGCGTAGGCGTATACATTAGAAGTGAGTTTACCTGAAACACACCGTTTTTATTAAAAAAAAAATGATTAAAATAGATGTTCTTAAGCTTACCCAGCATACCTGGGTGTGGGCGCTCCTCCTGGCAATTTTTCTTACTTATTTCCGGGTTGTGCGCCTACGTTTACTAGTTGCGTCACACCCGGGAGAGAGTAGTAAGAAAAATGCCAAGGAGACTCTCGTTCAGCGTGTCGGGGAGTGGCTATGACGATTCTGGAGTCGCGCTGCTGGCTTGCGCCCGGGTTCTAGACCTTGACTAACGTTAACTTTTGATGTGCACAGGAGGATGGCGGGTGTTTTTGGGAGTTGGTTAAGTAGTTGCCGCCGACAGTGATTAGGTGGTCTGAGGGAGGCGGTGATCGTCGCTATTCATATTGAGAGTTGGAGGAGAAAAAGCGTGTGAGGGAGGAGACAGTATCGATCGGCTACACAGACCCTTTGCGATGAGTGGGGTCAGACAAGAAAGAGAAAGAGAGATAACTGCGACAACAGAGTGTAACATAAAACCGAGACAACGGAAAGCTACCGTATCTTGCCAGCCGCGATACCCTGATGTTTGATACTCAATATAAATAAAAAATTTAACCTACAAAGCAAGCAACAATTCCATCGCCCTAACCTCCATTCCGAATAAGCCGCACAGTTTTGAACACCTCATTCATCGGGTCTACGACAAACAGTGTGTTAATTTATACCCTAATCCTCCTTGTCTTGTTGTGCATACCGCCCAGCAACATTCGCAACTATGAAGTATCCCGTGCCATCCACCCTCTCTTCAGTACAACAAGCCACCTCTCGCATTGCCAGAACCCAAAGATAATGCAGCATCCGGGTCTGCAGGTGTCCACACCCCAAGTTCATCCTCCGGTGCTACCGGGAAAAGTTCTAGACCCGCCCGCATTTCCTAGCAACCAAATGAGTAGAGAGGAGCAATTGAGAACTACCTTTTACCCAAATGGTTACTGAGGCGTCTTAACGAACATAACGACCTATTGAAGTTCGGTCTTACTGAATTGACCACAACACTACTACTCCTGCTGTACAGCCCAGAAACCTTATTTAAAGATGTATCACATTTTGCCTCCCCTGTTCACAGTGGAATCACTTGGCCACTGCGGGAGGCGCTGTTTATATGCAGCCTTACAGCTCTCATCCATCATCATCACAGGTCCCTTGATCTTTCAATGTTAAGACACGCATCTATATGGGCCAGGATCTTGGCAATTTCCCCTTTGTGCTATCGAGTGTACACGTATCTGGCTATAATATAATTTATACATTTTACTAGCGCGTCGGCGACCCCCAGTAATTCTCCCCCTTCGGCTCCCAGAAAGCTAGCAAGAGTACTTACAAGTCTTAGCAGTAGACATTACAGGAGGTTTTGTCCCCACTGCACTCTTAATCTTACGTCAATAATGATTCCGTCAGACACCCCAGATTGGACACGTGCTCATCACTGCGAGTCCGTCCATGCTTCACTCTTGCAGGTTCTCATCCTTCTCAGGCACTAGTACTTCAGCCTTTACCTTCCTACTCTCCCCTATTTCACATATTGGGAAAAGCCCCGATTTCATTAAGAGCTGCGGAGAAGAAGCGTGTGTCAAATGTTGTTATTTCCCTTACCCGCAAACAATAACACTCTGAGTCGCGTTTACAGTAGAATCTAATGGATGGGTCCAGGGCCTATCGGTTAAGCGCATAATGACGTCCAGGTGTATAAGGCCATATATAGGGAGTGATCCCCGCAGTCTTGTGCCAACTCAGAAATTTCGGTTGTTAAGTGCCCTAAAAGACTGTTACTCGTTTGAGTAAACGCCTATCTGCATGCTCTATGTCCCGAGAGCTGATTTACTGGGCAACCTTGGGTATTCTTTTCTCGATCACTATTGTTGTTATAAATAAAACCTTGCACGTCCTCAAAACTGGAATAGTGCACACATACCTAGAAATAGAAAACAATGTACTACACCGGATTTTCGTAGAGAAGTCATTTTTCCTTCTAGCATTTCAGCCGTCTCCTTCGTTTCAGAGCTAACCAACTTACAGCCACCATAACTCTGCTTCTGTCCGACTCCCCTTTAGTCAACCATTCTCCCATATGTCTAGTGTTCGGTTAGCTTGCCAGCTTAAAAAGAGTTAATGTTCACATTAATCAGCTACACAGACTATGGCATCACAGTTAACCCAGCCATCATTTACATCAGGAGGGTTTCCATTTTACCCATTTATAAGCTGTCGTCCTCACACCTGCCGTAGAACTGAATATCTATGCACACGGTTGCAGAGCGATATATGTTTCCGCCAAGTCCCTCTCTAGCTGACTAGTCGCTTAGCCAGATGGCTGCAATGATGAGTTTTGCCCAGTCTCTTCTCTTATACTATATTCGTGACAGTTGGGGGAATCACCAAGCCTGCGATTTGAAATCCCCATGTTTTCCCGGTGCTTCTACCGGGTTTTTATACCTGGCCTTCCTTTGGAAGGTACTGAGCATCCCTGATGAATGAGGGTGTACATAGACAACGCCGGTTGTCAGGGAGCACATGGAATTGATGGGCGGTGCCTATAGTAACAATGTGGAGGGGGGGGGTTCTGATATCAGTAAGCTTCCCTTACTGAGAAGGGCGAGCTCGGGCGGGTGGAGCATGGGGTTTGCCCCGAGTCCAAAGACAGGGGTTGGAGGTAATTGCCCAGCATAATGAGTTAGGGTAGAGATGGGGCGTGTGGGCCATATGAAACCCATCTAATAGTAGCTTTGATCGTTAGACCATAGAAATGAGGGTGGTGCCAGGAGACCGAGTTAGATAGCCCTGCTGGCCAATTCCCGGACTGGCTGGGGAAGCGAGTGTCATATGGAGGGGCTAAGTTGGGGAGGAGCTTTTATCCCAAGGGGTTGTGCCGGCCAGTAGCCAGTGGGGGGCTGTTAAATTGCCCCATCTAAATAGCCCTGGGAGAGGGAGCTGGCAGAGTGCTTATACGGTTAGACCATGATAGTGCATGCATATAACTAGCTCTAATGGGAGAGAAGATGACTCCTGAGGTTCATTAGTAGCTAGTGGGGTGGGTGTCCAAAATAACTGTGCCTCTGGAAGGCTTAGCTTCGGCGTGGAAATGGTGGGATAGCAGTATAGTATGGACACAATGGTGATCTGCGCTTTTCCAAACAGGATAGTAGCATCGGGGGGGAAGATTGGCGCCGGCGGACTGTGCTGTAGTTTGCCGATAGCAGGATATCCAAAGGGAGAGATCAGGTGTGCAACCATAAGTTAAGGTTCACGTGAGAACGCCAAATTTTGTTCATTAGACCCCATGAATAAATAGGCTCTTCGCGAAACAACTGCTGGGAGTGTCAAAACCGTGCGGCTTGAGTCTACCGGGGATGGTGTGCTCATGGCTCTATAGTAGCGCCATAAGATTGTAGCCTATAGCTAGCATGTGGGGAATAATACCTCTGAAGGACTGGCTGTGGTCTAGCACGGTATTAGTAGGGAAGAGATGGTGCCGATAGTAGGCAGTTTGGGATAATAGTGCCTCTGAGGAAAGGGTACTGTGGCTGTGTGATAGCAGACTCCAGCAGGGCATATAGATTAAGAACGCAGAGAGATCAGGTCTTTGATTACGTTAGCCACGTCGGGGAGACCCAGTTAGAAGCGTCATGGGGAAGGGACTGGGCGGTGTGTCAAAAGCAGAAGCCGTGCGGCCTATCTCATCAGCAGGGAGAGATAGTGAGCGCGTGATAATGGAGTAAGCAGTCGGGGTGCCCTTGAGCTTTCGCAAGATGAATGATGCCTGCTGCCAAGGACTGGCTGCTGGGATAGCAGGTATTGGTGTATATAGTAGTGTGTAGACCCACTATGCAGTGCCGGGTAGTTAAGTAGCAGGGGGCGCATTAATAATAAACACACCGACTCTTGTCTGCTTAGCAACCACGGCCACTTTGAAATGAGAGAAGGGTGGGGCTTGGAACAGTATAGTAGGAGAGATGGTCCCTATCGTAGCAGTGGGGCAATAATAGCCTCTAGGAAGGACGGGCTGCGATAGCAGAGCTATATAGGAGAGGTTGCCGAGTGTGGTGAGCTCTCAAAACCAGTTGGCGGGTTGTTCGGAGACAAAGACTGCTTCTGGGAAGGACTGGGGCTGTGGGGTAGGCGAGGTAATCTTTTCTAGGGAGGTGATGGAAGACTTTGGGCCTTAATATATGTTTTAGCCAATGGCCCAGCAGGGGCGAATTTAGAATCTAATCCTACGGTGATGTTAGTTGTGGGCTTAGACCCATGAAGTGAGTGTCCCAAAACCGCTGCGAGCTGACATTCTGGGAATTTGAGGGAGTAGGCAGTTTCTATGACTTTTCTAGGGGGTGGGCCCGGTTTAATATTTGCTTAGGACACAGACTACTAGCCGATTGAAGGGTCACCAATAGATGAGAGCAGGGCATACATCTTAGTCCTTTCTCGGGAAGGGGCTAGCGGGGGAGCGCGGCACGAATGAGGTGTTCAAATGCTCGTGGACTAGCGAGTACATCATATGGATGCCATTGGATTGCGCTGTAAGTAGCCATGTGGCGTCGGGGATAATAGTCGCTCTTGGGAAGTTGTATCTGCCGCTTGCGAAGATAGGCTAGGCAGTACAGTTGAGCGAAGAGATGGTTGCCTTATAGTAGCTTTAATCCTGCGCGGCGATGGAGAAGCCATGACTTATGAGCACACCCACCCGCTGGCTGGTGTGTGGTTCGTAGAACCCGATAGCAGATGGATAATGACGGCACCGGGCTTTATGATAATGGTTGATGTTCCAATGAGGTAGATCAGGGAGACAATGGTGGGCCGGTTATAGTGGTGATGTGCAGTGAAGTTGCCATCATGAAAATAGCCGTCTGGGACAATTACACGAGACTGGTTGGGGTAAGACAATGGCTTGTGAATATGGCGATAAGTGCGGTACAATGCCATATTAGGTGGCGGATTTGTGTCGGGATAATTGGGATTGGTAGTGTCTGAGGCGCGTAGTTTTAACTAAGGGGTGGACCAGGGCGGTGATTCTAATAGGCTCATACGTGCGAACAGCAGTGAACAAGATGTGGGAGGTGTGGTCAAAAGCTGACAGCATGCTTATTTGTCAATATTGGAGTAGGAGAGGTATTGCTATTTAAGAAGATTTTCTTGAGGGCGGGGTGTGAATTGTGCCGCCGAAGCAGCAGGGTAAGACCGGTTTTGTATCGCACGATGAATGTAGGAGCGTAGAAAGGCGCGATAATAGCCTCTCGGGAGGGACTGGGCTGTGGAAATGTGCCCTGGCGGAAAGTCTGCGACTGTGGCGGATAGCAGGGGTGAGTAAGCTAACGGCGAGAGATGGTGCCTATCGTAGCGCGGGGTGGGTCCAAGAAGAAACAAGATGGACGAGCCGACAGTGGGGGATCAATAGCCTCTGGGAATGGGGACTGTGGCTTTGGGATACAGAGTATAGTAGGGAGAAGGAAGAATGGTCGTGATGCAGCCTAGCACGTGGGGGAAATACACCTCTGGAGAAGGAGGTACTGGATCTGTGAGATAGCTCATCCGTGGGTATAGTACGGGTGAGATAGATAGGTGCCTATCAAGTAGCCAGCTTGGGCGGATGATAATAGCCCGCGAAGGTTGACTGCAGGCTGACTGGGATAGCTAAGCTATTAGTTAGGGAGAGATCTGTTATGAGCGTACTAGTCAAACAGCTGGGAATAATAGCCTCTGGGAAGGACTGGCGGCAGTTGAGAAGCAGCGTCTTATATGGGAGAATCGGTAACCATAGTAAGCAGCTGGGGGAAATAATAGCCTCTGGGAAGGAAGACTGGGCTGTTCGGGATACAGTATAGTGAGGAGTAAGATGTGTGCGCATAGTAGACAAGAACAGGGCTGGTGTATATTTGATAAAGGCCCACTGTAGTAACCAGGACCCAAAACATTGTGAGAACTCTAACGAGAGTATGTTTTGTGTAGAAATTGACCTTTACCCTGGAACAAATACAAAGCTTTCTAAAACCTCTTATCCAAGCATTTTAAACTGTTTAAGTATAAATATAGGTAGTCACATAAGGTTTTCCCAGCTATTAAAGGTTATTATATAGTCCCTCATATATGGCACAGCCTAGAACCTATTTCTCTTTCCTCTCCTTCTTCCCCGTTGTGAACAAATCTTCTTTAGCGTCCCATGTACTGGGGGGTCACCATTATTACCGAAGGATGAGAAGGTATTCCCAACATAGCAGAACACAAAAGAACCAATCGAAACTCGTGCCTCTTATGCGCTCCAATGTT
Organism: Xenopus tropicalis; assembly: GCF_000004195.4. Lineage (NCBI taxonomy): Eukaryota > Metazoa > Chordata > Amphibia > Anura > Pipidae > Xenopus > Xenopus tropicalis. Next base: position 82,594,477 of record NC_030685.2, on the reverse strand, counting down.
TCCTCTATCTCCCCTGTCTGGTGACGATTGAAACCAAGAACCAGCCCCATCTCATGTGCTTACTCAATAACAGACAGATACTTGAATCGGATCTCTCCTACTCTCTGTTTGACAGTACAAACAAAGGTCTGAAGGCTGCCAACTTTCTGGGCTCGTCCGCCCCTCCCCATGTAAGCCCAATAACTCCACTAGTCTAGAGAAGATCCAATAGCACAAGTTTACATTCGCACCGGCCTCGAGATACTCGATGAAGCAGTCTAGATTTCCCTTCCTGGCGTGGTGCGAGTGACTGAATCCGTTATGTATGTCGATCGCACTCATTCAGAAGATTACGACCCAATTATATATATTGAAAAGTGATTTAATCCTGGTGTCAAGCACCCCTTGCGCGCGAGGCCTGTACTACATATTCTTTAGGGAAACACTTGTGGATTTAGCTTGTATTTTAAGCTCGTTCTATAGACCTCCAGTGTCTATAGGCGTAGTTGCTGGCATGGCTGAGCACAGCGGCCCGCCCCCAGCAAAAAGGGCTTGCGTATCGTCCCTCATTGTCCCCGCTAGCCTCAGCGGGAAGCCGCAAAGAATAGAAACAAAAAATTCATGTTGCATCGACGGATACACCCAAGCGAGCGCCCTGAGTTAAACTATCCTCAGAATGGCAACAATGAAGAAAAGAATAAAATCTCTTATAGAAGTTTCTTTCTGCTGTGAAGCAAAGGAAATGCGCTCCATTCGGGGCTATCGGGACATCAAGGCTTTGATGGGCCACTGTTTTCCAGGGATCGGTGATATCTAAGCCAACTTACCCACCACGATCCCACTATGCTTCCTAATTTGACTCACACATGGGGTGCAGTGGGTCCTGGATGCCCTCTCTGGCCTTTGCTGCACAGAAGGGGCTGCAGTGTGATAATGGGGAGCACTTGGGGATACAATAAGGCTAAGCCTATTGGCTGGCTTGGGAGACTCCCAGAGTGGAATGTGTAGATGTGAGAAAAGAAGAAAGGAAGAGAAAAACGGTTTTGAAAAGTACCTAGAACGTGAACAGGAGAGAATAAAGAAAAGGTGAGAAGAGTGAGGGCAAGTAGATATGGGGCAATAGGGCTGAGTGGGGGCAATAGGGCTGAGTGGGGGCAATAGGGCTGATTCCGGTGGCGCTACCCAACTGCTTGCTGGCGGCGAAGAATTATGGGTCCGCGACCTCAGGCCAGCTCCATTATAAACAATGCGTGCACATGCATAGATGCGCTGGAGTCTTCCGGTGTGGATTGCTGCCGGGTAACTGGACAGTTCACAGTATCAAATAATATTACCCCAATCACCCCCAAAACAACTTAACTGCCCACCTGTAAGCTGGGAAGGGCAACACTCAGAGAAGAACTTTCCCACCCAAAGTATGCATGTTCTGAACATTGTTACAGCCCAGAGCCACCTTAGTCCACCGTCACAGTCGTGGGCCAAGGGTGACCCTAAAATCTAGACGCCACCATCTGTATCATTCCGGCTTAACGAACACCAATATCACCGCCCCCCCCCAGGACTATCAATGGAAATCTGGCACTAGGACCAGTCACCATGGCCTGCCACATATACAAACAGCTTCTCCTCCTTTCTCTAAAGGGCAACTTCCCTCTAAACCATAATAATTGTATTTACTGCGGATAAAAAACAAATGGCTCTAGTATTTATTGCAGCTCTCACAACCCGTTTAAAGGATGTCTTATATACTGTGCGTCTGTCATTCTGGTGTGACTCTGTTTCCAGTTTGTAAAAATTAAGCAGATCCTGAGTAAAAATCTTAGAGCGTGTACATGTTTCAGCCTGGCAGAGTACTGGCATTAGATACACAAAAAGAGGGGCGTCCCGTGCTCGTATCGTCACCCAACAGCAGCCCAAATGAGGCAAAGTTATGTAAGCGTCAGCTCTTATGATCCTCCGGCATGGGGTATATGTTCTTTCTCTGTATTGAAATCTAACTATTTTGGCATACCTCAGTCATTCAGTGTGTTTTCTACTTGACAATCAACATTTGTATAATATCTCATACCTACATTTGTGTCTATGTGCTAGACACGCCCATTATGTGTAACTACTATTAACTGCTTCTGCCTCAGGCGCCCCCCTTCCCCCCCAGGGGCAGTAACGATGCTGGGGTCGCTACTGGGGCCTACAGGTTGTGTGTGTGTTGGTGGAATGGCTTGGGCGGTTCATACAACACACGCGTGCGGACTTAGAGTGCTCTCCTGCTCAGAGCGTGGATAGCCAGATCGGGCGGTGCCCTGCGTCACAATGGCTTTTCCACGAAGCGTTACGTGGCATGGCATGGGTGTTAATTGCCTCCAGCAGACACCTCGAGACGTCCAGAGAATTCCTGGTGTATGGACGGTGTTTGTTTTTGCAGAGCCAGAATTGACTCCCAAAGCAAATCAATGTTCATGTTACCCTGTGTGTGAATTTCTATCCAGTTCCAGCAAACACCATGCATGGCAGTGCACTACCCTGTCGCACCTTACCTCACTTACCTCCGGTCCATATATATCTCTACGAGTATCAGCCCTTTCTGTTATAGTAACTAATTTTATAATTGTTAACTCCGCTTTAGAAAGAACATTTATGTAAATTAATATGATTATATATACTTTTCCCTGCATGTAGCTAACCCCCTCTGCCCTTACTATACCGTGCTATCTCCCCCAGTGCCCTTTCCAGAGCTACTTATCCCGTGCCCCACTGCTCACTATAGGACCATCTCTACGCACCTACGCTCATTACCTGCCGTAATCCCACAGCTCTCCCAGTCCAACTCCAGAGCGCTCATTATCCCCCCACTTGCTACTCATAGCCACCCAATCTCTCCCTACTATTCACCTGCTATCCACAGCCCCATTCCCTGTCCCAAGCTATTTATCCCCACTGCTACTATTAGCACCATCTCCCCTACGAGTATACCTGCTATCCCACAGCCCCTATCCCTTACCCACGAGGCATTATCCCCCATGCTACTAATAGCACCCATCTCTCCCTACTATCACCTCTAATCCCACAGCCCATTCCCTTCCCAGAGGCAGATTTAGGTCCCTCCACTGACTCCACTTTATATGGCACCATCTCTCCCTACTAACCGTGCCGGGGTATACCTACTGACCACGCAGATCACCATTCCCTAGAGCTTCTATTTAGCCCCCCACTTGCTATCTATCGGCCACCAATCTCTCCCTATTCATATTAGCAACTGTGCGGTATACCCTGTATCAGCCTCCAGTCCCTTCCCAGAGGCTATGCTATCCCCCCACTGCGACTATATGGCACCATCTCTGCGCTCTACAGTGCTATTACCTGCCCTATATCTCCCACACCCCAAGTTCACCTTGCCATGGAGGGTATATCCCCCCACTGCTTTACTATGATGCCGCTTACCATCTTTCACTTGCCCAACCGCCCCAACTGTATTACCGTGCCTATGGCTCCAGCACTCTCCCAGCCTCACACATTGCCCAGAGCCATATTATCCCCCATGATCTTACTATATGGGCACCACTCCTCCCTAACTATTACTCTGCCTAATATCCACAAAGCCCCAGAGAAATCCCTTCCAGAGGCTATTATCCCCCCACTGCTTACTATAGCACCACTTCTCTCGGCTCCGTCAATCACCTTGCGCTGTCCTATACGCTGCGAAGGTATGCCGCACAGCCCCAGTTTTTCCACCCTTTCCCAGAGCGCTATATTCCGCACCACTGGCTACTTATAGCACCATCTCGTCCAGGTAATCCCCTCCCCGCCCGGCGTATAACCTGTCATTATCCCACAAGCTCCCGAGTCCAAGCTTCCCGAGAGAGGCTATAATAGCCCCCACTTGATACTATAGCATCCATCTTCGTCCCTCACTATACCTGCGTGTTAGTCTCCCAACAGCCCCGTCCTTGCCGAGAGCTATTATCCCCCCCACTGCCTGTACTATATATGCACCAAGCGTTCCCTGACTATTACTCTGCAAGGTTACTCCCAGCACCCCTCAGTTCCCGTTAACCATAGCCCTACTTATCACGCGCCACTTGTCATACGTTAGAGGGGCCACCATCTCTCCCTACGTAATACCTGCACGTACTTTCCCACTAGCAGCCCAGTCCCTTTCCGAAAGAGGCTAAAATTATGCCCCCACTGCTTACTATTAGGCAACCATTGCTCTACCAAACTAACTGCATTATCCTGCCTATCCAGCAGCCCTCAGATCCCCCTTCCCAGACGCTATTATGCCCGCTACTGCTAACTATAAGCCGACCATCTTCTGGCCCACGCCTATTCAGTACCTTAGCTTATTCCCCACCAGCCCCAGTTCCCATTCCCGCAGAGGCTATATTCCCCCCGAGCTGCTACTATAGGGCACCCAGTCTCTCCCTACTCATACCTGCTTGGAGTTTACCCAAACGCTCCTCGCCCTAGTCGCCTAGTCCCGAGAGGCTATTATCCCCGCCGATGGCATCTACTATAAAGCAACCATCTCAACTTGCCCCCAACTGAACTAAGATACCTTGTGCCAAGATCTCGTCTCAACTCAACCAAAAAGCCGCCAGTCGCGGCGCAGAGGCAAAGTAATAATCCTCTCGGGCCTACTGGCGGGGTAACTATAGGCACCATTGCCTGACTCCCTACGTATATTACGACTGCTGTTTTCCACCCACCCGAGTCCCGGACCAGGGAGCAGATATATCCCCCCACTGAGCATACATTTAAGGCATTCACTCTGTGGCAACACACGTGTACAAAAGAGCAACGACGTTTGCCAGCCGCTTAGGTTTGGCCCTTTATTAATTAAAAGCAGAAAAGTTTTTACATCCTGCTCGACTACACGGCCCCAGTCCTTCCACTTATGAGGCTACTTATCCCCCCGCACTGCTAACATATTAAGCACATCTCTCCCTCACCATAGCCTGCTATATCCACTACACACCCCAGGCTCCCCTATCCCAGTCTTTGGATACATCCTCCACCCACTGCCATTAGGTTATTACGGTGCCACCCGCATCACACTCCCTAACAGGTAGTACTCTCAATATCCCTATGCACCCCACCCCCTTCTCGCGCCTGGAGGCGTGACAATTAATCCCCCACTCAGACCCCAAACAAGTTTCTATGTAAGCCAATACACCCGCACTCATCTCTCCCTAACTCACTAACGCCTGCCTATCTCCCACGATCCACCCATGTATTCCCTTCCCTAGAGCGTCTAATCTATCCACCCCACATGCTAACCACCCCGACCGATCTCCTCCGTCTATCGACTTCGTAACCATGCAGGTATCCCACAACCCCAGGCCTTCCCACAGGCCCTATGTATTCCCCACTGCTACTATAGGCATCGAGTTCTCATTCTTTCTTAACCTACAGTCCTATACCATTCGGCGGTATATCCATCAGTCTACCCTAGTCCTGCTCTTGGCCCAGAGGCAAATAAATCCCCCCACGCCCTATATACCGCACCATTTCTCTACTCCCTACATAACCTGAAAAATTCACTCCCTATTCAAGCCGCCCCAGCACGAGGCTTCCCATAATCCCCACAACTCTCGTCACCCTCCAGTATGTGGCAACTACTTCCTTTCCTCCCTACGGGTCTGACACGACAAAACTAGTTGATTTATACGCCCCACCCAATTACTCCCCCATTACTTAGCACTACCCTCACTTGCGTTCGCGCAGCGAAGCCTATAATTATCTCCTCTCTCGGACTGGCTATACCTCTTATAGGCCATCCATTTGCTCCCCCCCTACTATACCTGCTATTCCCACCAGGCCCCAGCGCCTTCCCGAGGAGTCATATAAATATTCCAACATTTAATTTAAGGCTCTAGTGAGTAGCGTTTCTACTAAAGGAGTAACGCACGTGAACGTGCAAAAAATGAAAGAGCGTAAAAGTAACTATAAATATAATGGCTACTATGTTGCTCTCCTCTGTACGACCACTGTTGGTTTATTAAATCTTATGACGTTCTTTGTCTCTCAATACTTAAGCGTAACTATTATATCTTCAATAAGTTCTAATGAAATAATAGTCTTGTCTTTAGAGAAAGTAACCCACTCCCTCTCTCCGGGCCCGACTTTAATCTTCAAGAAATTGGAACCTATGCAGCTATACTATGCATTCCATTACTAGCAGATAAGCGCAAGAATGTCAGTGAAGTTTCTTAGCCATAACTAGACCGACAATAATACGTGATATTATATGCGTTGTTATCTTTTATCTGCTACTCTCGTTGCCTTTTCTTCCTCATTTGGAGATGGCTCAGCCTCCCACCACGTGCCTATCACGTCACTTCATTTAGTTTTTCCATTCAAGTAATTATACAACCTATCTTCATTCGCAGATGTGCGAAGCAATCATGTATCTATTTTGAAGCGTTTTACTTTTATACTCTTGTCATTTCCCAGTTCGTTCTTCTACGTATTCCTTTTAATAAACACTTTAAGTAAAATAAGACAAGCATTGGTACAACAGTCACAAGTCTCTAGCATCTTTATCAAAGAGTGATGTATACTCCCATTCTTCTGTACTTATACAGCAACCACCGTACTATGCGTGGTCAATATGATGTGTCGCTGTTAGACCCATGAATTGCATAAGCTAAATTAACACTGCGAAAAAATGAACGCCTTTGCATCTGGGCGCTCAGCTGTTCGCTCCCCTCTTATAAGAGCTGGCGCGGCTGACACTTGTGCCTATGATTCTCCCTGGCAGTGAAACAGTGCTTGTTTACACTGCAGGAGATTAGCATCACAGCTACAATGTGATTAAAGTCTCCTAGCGGTGCGGGCCCACCCCTTGCGCTCGAATTGATACCCTCCAGTGCAATGACAAGACTCTTGAAGAAGCAAAGAGTCGTTCCAACGCCCGCGCCCGGCAGATATAAACGCTTGTCAGCTATCGAGAGTGTCAGTGCAGGATGAATTTGCATGAAATGCCAAGATCTACGCCTGTGGGCTTCTTCCCTGGTAGAGCGCGAGGCACTGGGAGACCGAGGGAGAGAGGGCACGTGTACAATCCGTATCGAGGAAGAGGACGAGTGGCGGTGACATCAAAATAGAGCCACTAAACAATTGATTTTTGCTCTTCAAAAAGATATCTTTTCTGTCCATTGTAAGCACCATGGCTCTAGCCAGGGGAGGGGTCGATTCCAAGCCTGGGAAGACAAGACATGGGGGAACCCATGGCGGATTTCCATCGTGTCCGACATTCTTAGCTCCCTAGTAGATATACTGGTGCCTCTTGCTACATCTCTAAGACAGCTGCGCGAAGCAGTTGAGAGAGTGAAGCAGCCCAGGAACAACAAGTGGATGGGGTTATATGCTACACCCTTTGCCTGGAGTCATATGTTAACCAACATTTCCAAAAGTTACAGTCTAACGGACAGGCAAAGAGTGTATGAGAGCAATTAGATTGGTGGTGCACACACGTGTGGATCTATGAGCGACTAATTGGTATGAATTGCACAATCATTGCAGTGGGACCCAGTAGAAACCAAAAAAAAACACCATGCTAATTGTTTGTTCAAGAACTAAGCACACCCATCATGCCAATAAACTAGAGCACATGACTGAAGTTGCATTAGCCAGCAGACCGGGTAAGGTTTCAGAGACGCGGGTTGTCCAAACCCGGTGCGGCAAGCTTATTAGTACGCTGGAGCCGTTTCTCCTGTTCTTTGAAGGGCAAATTGGCTCCAGACTGGAGCGGGTGCCTGAGGACTATTTCCGTCACAATGTGCGAAATTGCCTCGTCGACGGCCCTGGCGCAGCTGCTATTAAATTTGCTCGGCCCGCACTGTGTTGCTGAAGTGTTTAACAGAGAAGAGATTAGACAGCGCACATTTAACTGCGAGCAGCTCTTAGTGCTTCTATCGTTGCACTTAGACTCCCGCTCAGGGGCCATTAAATGTACCTCACTGAATTTGAAAGCGTTATGGGAATTGTCTTTCAAAATCCTTTCCAGCATTGGTTCGGTGAACCTGCCAGACAAATCTACACTGGGAAACTGTGCAAGAGTGGAATTTGTGTCTGTTCATTCTGCTGCAAGACTCTCAGCGTGGGTGGTATTGACTTTCTAGGGTGGGCGCCAGAGAGTCGCATGGTGACTGGACCAAATCACTGGCTGGTTATAAGTTTGATGCCCCTTCGCTCGAGGCACGCACCTGTGCGATTAACGAGCTGTGTTTTTTTTGAGTTATGGCGCGCACGTCAGACATCTACTGTGAATGTTAAAATGAATGTTGCTACCTTATTTGGCAGAGAACTGCGGTTGCTTAGAAGGTGCAAGTAATTCCTTTTTATGTTATCCCCAAGAACACCTGATCCTCGAAATGTACAATTGGAATATTTAGTTGTTCTGAGTGGACCTGTTTGCGGCCAGTAAAAGAAACTGGAGATTTGATTATGCGAGCAGAGACCAAGGCTTATTACTGTGGACCATCTGCCACTCAAGCAGACGATTTGAGATAGCCCAAATCTTATCTGCTCCTACATTTGTCCTCTGGGTCATTCATAATCATGGACGCACGAGGTCCCATTACAAACCTTTATGTTAGCAGGGACCACCCCCGCGTAATAGGCGGCCGCCCCAAAAGTCTGGTGTCGAGTCAAGGACACTTGTAGTCTCGCGGGATGATATGTCCGGCTGGCTGCGTATGGACTGTGTGACCTCCTGCGGGCAAGGTTAAAGTGCGTGGACTTACTCTCGCATGACTGCGCGAGTAATCGTCTGTGCGCAATTTTAACAGCGCATCCGATTAATGTGCAGAATTTGGTCGGGGCTAGTAACCCGATTGACCTGAATGAACTAATTGTGCTTAGTACAGGGGGAATCCCTATGTGCCATAGTTTTATGGTATCTCTCTGTACAGGCTATGGGCAAACTTAGGGGGCTGTTCCTGCTGAATTGTGCTTAGTACAGGGGAATCCCTATGTGCCATAGTTTTATGGTATCTCTCTGTACAGGCTATGAGCAAACTTAGGGGGCTGTTCCTGCTGAATTGTGCTTAGTACAGGGGAATCCCTATGTGCCATAGTTTTATGGTATCGCTCTGTACAGGCTATGGGCAAACTTAGGGGGCTGTTCCTGCTGAATTGTGCTTAGTACAGGGGAATCCCTATGTGCCATAGTTTTATGGTATCTCTCTGTACAGGCTATGGGCAAACTTAGGGGGCTGTTCCTGCTGAATTGTGCTTAGTACAGGGGAATCCCTATGTGCCATAGTTTTATGGTATCTCTCTGTACAGGCTATGAGCAAACGTAGGGGGCTGTTCCTGATGAATTGTGCTTAGTACAGGGGAATCCCTATGCTGCCATAGTTGTATGGTGTCTCTCTGGAGATAAGGAGCAGGAGGAATAAGGGGTTAAGAGAGACTCTTTGTTTAATAATCACTAACTGGGAGGGGAAGGAGCCATCCAAGGTAAACAGGAGAGAGAAAATAACAGGGCTTGCCAATTCCCTATAACCCATGCCGTGCTGCTGCCTAAATTATCTCATTCCTGCCACCCGTCTCGCTCGGGGTATGAACGGGGGTCTCTGTTTTGTCTCTTTCCCTGTATGTGCCCAGAGCATTAGGCAAAACACATCCCAATGCTGAGAGTGGGGTCAAACAGTGGGGGCCGCACCTGTACTGCTCTCACCAGCAGGGGGCAATGCAGATAGATTTACTGTATTCAGTAGGAATGTGATATTATGGGAGATGCTTGTCCCACGTTACCAGCACATAGAGCTAGCAGCTAAACACTTCACTCCTTTGTTGTGCAGTTAGTGGGGTTTCATGAATAACACACAAAGTCTGTACATATGGCATGCCGTGGGGATCCCACCTGCGGCACCTCCATAACAAAAGGGCAAGAGGGGTAAAAACAAACCATAAGTAATGCTAGAACAGCACAAGATATGTACTGCCGCCCCCTAATGGCCTTTTTCATAATCTCATCCTCATAATGGGCTTTATGCTGTTCGGTTAGCCCAAGGGCACGGCGCCCCAAACTGCGCTAAGCTTTATTAGCAGAACATGACTCACTTCCTTTGAAGGTGGCTACATGTGGTGTGAATTGTACCCCCCAAGGGAGAGTAAAGTGGGATCCTGACCATTTCCTTTAATGTGGTTCTATGAAGCAATGTGCGGTTGCCACAGGACATCTTGTGTTTCACTCTGCACCTGATTGGCCTAAATGTTACATATTATATATTATATATATATATATATATATATATATATATATATATATATGGAGCTCTAGTGTATATATAGTTACAGGGCAGTGGTATAACAGGGCTCCCTTCCCCTCTTGTATTGGTTATTGGTTGCTTTATATGTTACTCTGTATGTCCAATGTATGAAACCCACCTATTGTGGGCGCTTTATATAATAAAAGTTAATAATAATAACCAGGGCTGTATTTATATATAGGCACCCAAGGGCCTGTGCCTTAGGGGGGTGGCCTAGTCGGTGCCCCCTATACCTCCTGGCATTGCACCCTTGCCTACAGGGAGGTACTGAAACCCCTGCAGCATTACGGGGAGCCGGATTCAGCTCTTATTCTATATATTAGACACCCCCTGACCTGGGGGCAAGTTATGCTTGCTGTTACCCCCTCACTCCTTTCAAATAAAAAAGGCTAAACCAAAAATCTGAACAGCCAAATAGCAAAGAATTTCGAGGCCTGTTGATGGGTTTATGTGGCCTTTACTAGCACTGGCACTGGCACCGCCACGTGAAGCCCCCAGTGAAGTGCCCCTCGGATTAGCAGACAGGAACGCAGTTAAGCGAGGATGACCCCTTTTCTGTGCAGCCCAGTGTCTGCGGTTCCTTTCCCTGCTTCCATAACCCGGCGCTCCCCTCTTTGTTACAATGTTATTATAAATTATAAAGCCATTATTCCCTGGCCTCGCTGCATTCTTTAGCCCAGCAGAAGAATTTTAATGTATTTATTTTTGAGGACTGCCGGGTGAGAGGGATGGGACATCCTGCGGCTGAGCTGCCGAGAAGCACTTAATAGACAACTCCTGTCTCTTCCATTTACTCACACGTTTATTGGGGGGGGGGGGGGGGGTGCTGGGAATATTCTGTAAATTGGTTACATATCTGACCCAGGGAACTCTGCATACGAGGGCCGAGTGAGGACTAAGTGGAAATGTGGGGGTAGGGGGGGTTCTCCCTAATTATATACTCTGTATCCGGGGCAAGCAGGTTTGACATTGGCTCCACAGAACTGGCCAATGGAGTGAAAAGGAGCAATTGCTTATACACCATTGGCTGGTTGATCTATTATAACAACAGATGGGAATCCCTCCCTATTTTAAAGGGTAAGACTTTTTAGGGTGTACTTGTTCCCATGGGTTTAGTTATTTATTAGTTATTTAGTTTAGGTTATTTATTAGGCCCACATCCCAGGGGGCCATGGATGGTGCACTAATAACCGGGGCTCCATGAGGGGAGAGAGAGCCCAGCTAACTAAGTATAGGGCCCCATAATGGGGGACCTGCCCATATGCAAAGGAGTCTCCCTTTTGGTAGGTAAATTCAGCCATCTGCCCTTATCTACTGAGGGCCAGAGCTCTCATTCTGTGTACTTGCTGCTCTCTTTCCCATGGCCAGGTACGGGGGGGGGGGGGTAGGGAGGCCTTACCCATTGCACTCCTCTGTGTGGGCAAAATAAAGCTCGCTCACACTAATTAATGCCTTGGGTCAGCTTCTTATTAAGGGTCAAGGCCCATGACCATAGGAAGGAGAGCAGCCCAGGAGCATTAAGTAAAAAAGATACTCAACATTCTCCAGCCCCACTATGGTCTTTGTTTGCACTGCCAGTGTAAACTACCATTCCCAGCATGCTCAGCCAGCTATAGGAGTTTAAAGCAGAGGGTGATATTCCTGCCCAGCACTGGGCATCTTTGGCACCATTTACTTATTGCCCCTAGAATTTAACTTTACAACATGGCCTTGCAGAGGATTCATTGGCTCAATGCAGCTCCTACTGTGCTGAAAACTGAAATATCTGCCCGTACATTGTCATTTATTCACCCTATTTTTGTTATTTATGTGAGAGGCAGCCGCCCCGCTGGCACCGGGTGAGCTCATACGAATGCTATGTTTGCACGCTAACAGGTATGGCAGCTTACACGCTGCGCTGAGACACACAGACATGTAGCATGAAAGCATTTGGGAAGAAATTGCTGTAAGTACTTGTGTAACCAAAAACTCGCTGATGCACAGAGAAGGATTTTAGCTCAGACAGACTGCACAGTTTGGGTTGGCCGAGTAGAAAGCAGTCAAATCTGCCCATAGATTGGTAACGTTAAAGGGTAAGTGTGCTTTCCATGAAACCTGGCCCATTTGCATTGATATTATCAGGAATAGCTACTGGGCACATGCCTCTGGTTCTATATACTGTTTGGGCTGCTCTCTTCCCCAGTGGAAAGTCAGAGGGTAGGGCTTGATCTTGATTAAGATGCCACTTGGAGGCGCTGCAATCAGACTACTGGCACTGAGTAATAAGCTTGGAGCTTTAGCCATTAGTGCTTACTCCTTCAGGCTGTTATACACAGCTTCCCTTGCCCCAATTATATTATATCAGTGAAAAATTAAGCCCCACCCATCTGACCATAGGGAAGACAGCAGCCCAGGAAGCACACAGACTCAATGCTCCCAGCAATCTAAAGGTGGCCATACACAGGCAGATTTAAGCTGCAGATTCAAGTCCTGTAGACCAATTCCGCAGCTTATCTGCCCATGGAACGGCCCTACCTGTCCGATATCTGGATGAGATTGGATTCTCTAACCCAGATTTACTTACCCTTCAAACCCATTGGGATTGATACACATGTTCAACTATAGGGCACAAATGAAAAAATCAATATGTGGAGCTCTCAGTTGTTGGACTACAACTTTCAGTATGGTATGGCGAATGGTAGGAGTTTGAAGGGACCCCAGAAAAACAAGGACCTTCATTATTGGGTTCTGTGATGCAAAATGATAATCCTGGAATGGTGATATGGGGGCGTAACAGGCAGATTATTGGGGTGAGACAGTGAGGAGTCACATACCCTGCAGCACAGTCTGGCTAAGTAGAGGGGAAACCCTTAATGAATGGGACAGTTGAGATGAGTGATGTCTGTTGTGACTCAGGTAAGGAGACCCCTATAAACAGAGTCTGGCTAACAAAATGCTGGCACAAATGGTGAATCAGCACATAGGAAGTGTGAGGGGCTCAGAGAGGGGGGCTCTTTTTAGTGGCCCCGGGGTCAGCTCATAATGAACATTTCCAGGAATGGGAGCCGGCTCAGCCGAGTTGCACAATCCTTCTCTCTACCTGAGGATGCTCCCTCGCCTGCTGGAACCGCTCTGTCTGCCCAAAACCTTGTTATCCAATAAGCCGACTGTCAATCACAGGAGAATGATTCCTCTGTCTCTCTGGCTACATTTGACTGTTTCTATTCTCTGCAGTGCTTGTTCCGACTCCTGAAACAATGTAGCAAAAGCCAGCTGATTCACCGACCTGGGAGAGGAATGATTTCTGCTACATTGCTGCAAAAGTCAGAATCAGAGAACAGAAACAAATACTTTCAGTCTGTGTTTGAACATTAACAGTAATGAATGTCATTTTGGTATTGCTGTAACCAATCAGATTTAAGTTCAGCACAAAATAATTTGAGCATGCCCCACCCTCAGGGCAATAGTGTAGGTGGGTGTTAGTGATGCACCTGTGCCAACCCTAACCTACCCTTGTCCAATCCAAGACCAACCCACCCAACAGTTTGAGAGATCCCAATGGTCACTGCTGTACTGCACAGACAGCGACCCCTGCTGGCTGCAGGGAGATTAGCCACATACTGTGTAATAACATTTGCCTCCAGGCTTGGGCAAATATAATCAAAAGACTAAATTGCAGTATAATCAAAAGACTAAATTACAGTTGACACCCCCATTGCCAAAACTGGATGGATATTAAAGCCTCATCTACAGTATATGGACAATTGGTGGTTACGCATGCTAAAGCCTGCGCTGGTTTCTATGCAGCCATATGCCATATGTGCTACATCCCATGGATTCGCCTGCAATGTGCCCTGGAGGGGTGAAGATCACCACCCTTGCATCATGGCAATTGTAAAGCCGAATTATTGCAGGTACAGTGTCAGAGACCCTCACAGTATGTATTACGCACACAGAAATGTAAATGGATGCTCATTGTGCAGCCCCTCCATGATGTTCTGTTGGTACCACCCATGTCCCATTCCCTATGGCTGTCACTGTATGGGCCATGCCGACACCAGGCGTCTCAGTACTGATTCCGCTGAGCTGCTGATAGTTTGGGGTCTTGTGTACACGAAGGGCACGGGGTTATTTGTTCTTCCTGCTCACAGCCTGACACTCGCCCAACACTGTCTGCCCAAGTGCCATTCCTGCTCCCTGATAACCTCAGTGTGCTGTCAGCTTCAGCAGCTTCTCCCTAGTGTGTCTGGATATGAACCACGCTTAAAGGAAAACTAATACCTAACTAAAGCAGCAGGCTAGACATGTTGTACCTTATGGGCTTCTGTACCAGCCCCAGGCAACCCCCAACCCTTTAGCAGGGAAGATCTATGCCCCCGGTAGCCCCCCATATTCCTTCTGCTGATTCACTGCACATACTGTGTGCTGCTGTCAGTTACTGAGCTTAGGGACCTACTCACATATACAGTATATATAGAATATAAATGTCACAATATAAGGCTAATTAGCAAATAAAAGCTTATAAGTGCATTGCACCTCTGAAACCAGTACAATTAGCAGCAGAAATTAATAACCAGCCCTGTAGCAGCAGCTTTTATGACAAACCTCATTTGAGCATGTGCAGTGCCACTGACACTTGTAACAGATTCCAGTATGGGGACCCCCTGTGGCAACTTTGATCATTACTACTTTAGAGATGTACAGTATATAAAATATGGCAGTTTTAGCCATATTCATTTATTATTAAATTAAAGGGAAAACTATAAAGAAAAATAAACCTGTATTGGCACAGAGGCCTATTTAGCTATATGTGTGGGAGCTGCCTTGCTTCTTCCTCCATTTCAGCCTCATACAGGCCTCCCAGGGGCCACATTATAATGCCGAATGGGTGCTCACTTGAGCAAATCATCTCACTGACCCCAGAACAGTTTGTGTCCAACAGTAAAGCCCTGCCGGGTTCCGCTGGCTACTGCTACTTCATCTTTGTGCATAGGGGGTAATTCATCCTGTACTGTATATTCCAGGGGGTTAGAGCACTGACAGAGCTGCACCCAGGCATGTGTGTGTGTGTGCAGTTCCCCCTATATATATATATCTTAAATACCTTAACCAATGTAAGTACCTGACTGTGACAGGTATATGTACCCATGAATCTATATAGAATGTCTGCCCACAGCCAAGAGGTGAGGGGCGCTGAGCGTGGGGGGCACAGTCACACTAACAGCAAGCGAGAGCTGCACAGTAGGAGTCCCTATTACATATGGCAATAGTGTACATGGGGTTGTCATCTCACCCCTTTAATACCAGCTACATATTGAATCCACATCATGCATGGCTGTTTAGCAATTCATTTAGATGCATGCTGCAGACTGAATTGATTTCGGTGCAGCCATGCATAGTGCATCTTAATTATCTGCTAATTAGTAGTTAAAAAAATACAATGAATTTGAGATGAGATTTTGCACTTTGCTCACTTTAGTAAATGAGGAATAAATTACTTAGCAGTTTGATGACAAAATACCTCCCTCTAGTGGCCATAGCTTTATATTAACCTGTTAACTGCCTACTCTGCAAAGGGAAAATATGGTTGAGCAGTTCTGTTGCACCCCTATATTTATATATAAATATATATAGTCCCCCTAAGGGCCCCATTTGTTAGTGAGTGCCCAGGGTTAATTTCTTCTGAGCCCTAGGTCACAAATGACACAGACTCTATAGCATTGATCCCCAACCAGTGGCTCAGGGGCAACATGTTGCTCCCCAACCCCTTGGATGTTGCTCTCAGTGCCCCCAAACCAGGGAGTTATTTTTGAATTCCTGACTTGGGGGCAAGTTTTGGTTGAATAAAAACAAGATTTCCTACCAAATAAAGCCCCCTGTAAGCTGATAGGGTGCATAGAGGCCCCTAATAGCCAATCACAGCCCTTATTTGCTCTCCAAGTCTTTTTACATATGACTGTGGCTCACGAGTAAGAAAGGTTGGGGGGCCCTGCTCTATAGCATCTCACTCCTATCTAAGACCCCCCCCAGATGTTCGTGAGTGTATCTGTAATCTCTCTGTGCCCATTCAGTGAGTGAGAGGCGTGAATGTGGGAACATACAGGAACCCTTTGCTCCCCTCTCAGATCCCTCTGTCCGGACCTAATACCCTGGATGGGAACACTATCCCATGAAGGGCTTTATCAACACTTGCAAGTGGCCGTGGCATCTCCCGGCTCAGCACCCTGCAGGTCTCGGCCTTATCTGTCTCCGGCCCCTAATCTCAGCCGCCCTGTTAGCAGCATGGGAAGCAAAGCCCTCGCCCAGCTCCGCACCCACATGCCCAGCAGGAAGCGCTTTATCACTGCGGGCCAATAAGGCATCATTAGGATTCAAGAAGTCGGAATGTGCCAAAGTAAAGCTATCTGGGGTGTTGATGACATGACATTGGCTTGTGTATGTATGTAGGCGGCAACAGAAACGGCTTCCCAGCTTTGGGCAATGCCAGTTGGCCAGTGGGATGTATAGGATGTACCCATGTATGAGTTCTGTTCCATATACTGGAACATTCCAGAAATACATGGATATTGTGATTAAATGATAATGCATAACAAAGAAGTCTATGGAATCCTTGAGCAGGCCAGGAGCCATAAACATCCCCTGTAGGGCCCCATCTGGGACATGGGCCCCCAGCTAAACAGCCCTGCTTTCAGACAGTCCCAACAAGACTGGGGCTCCTTTATTACATTCCTGGTAATATGAATAATAAAGCCAGTTGAATGGAGCAAATAGAACAGCACTCCCTGCTGGTTTAAAGTGGCACAGCAGCATTACAACTGGTCATTATTTATTTATTTTTATAGTTTCTTAATTAGTTGCCTTCTTCTTCTTCTGACTCTTTCCAAATTTCAAGCAGGGGGGGTCAGTGACCCCCACTAGCCAATTATTGTTACTCTTTAATACTTAATTTTCTTTTCTGATCCTCCCCTATTTAATATACATCAGTCTCTAATTCAAAGAACTCCTTGGTTGTTAAAGTAATTTGAACCCTAGCAACCAGATGCTGCTATTTCAAACTTGAGAGTTGCTGAACAAAAACAGAATGAAACAAAACTACTAAAGAAAAAGACCAATTATACATGTTCTTACAATATTACTCTCTATTTCATACTAAATATTAACTCAAAGGTGAAAACCCCCTTTAACACCCCTTAAGAGAAGGAGGAATTCCATTTCTACCCACCTGTATTCATTCCCTAAACACATTGCTGAGCTAATGGGAGAGCTAATTTACGGTAAGGGTACCCAAACTGTTAAAGCAAGCTTGAGATACAGAACTATAGAATGCAAGCTCTTGGGGATAGGAGGCCAAGAAATCCATGCTCAGGACTAATAAGGAAATAGTTAAAACAATGAGTATATTCAAGTACATATTAAAGCCTGATATGATTGTAGAGATGGCTCAGATAGCACAGTTATTCATGGCAGCAGCAGCGACATTTGCCCACTTGTTTCTCTGGAACACCCTCCCCACCCACAGATTCCTCTGGGCCTGTAAGTGTTTGGATTCCATAAGGGGGGGGGGATTGGATAACATGGTGGCACTAGGAAATGTTTTAATAACAAGTTTTCCTCTCTGAAAAGACAAATGAGAAAGTTGTTCTCCTAAAGGGGAAATATTTCTCTAGCCGCAGCTCTCAAGGCCTGGGAGGAGAATGGGAGCAAGGGAATAGCCGTGCCTCGACACGCCGTGTTTTCCTTACTCGTATCACACTGGGGGTCCCAGCACTTGTTTTCTGTTCCTTGTAACAGAGAGGCCTTGTCAGTGTGGATCCTCCTTTAGCAGCACAATCTGGGGAGGATCTGTGTGACCCCGGGGTCTCTGAGGGAACAAACTGATTTTTGGGAAGGTTTTGTCTTCTAAAGGCTTCTCCTTTACTGCACTCAGGGCTACGAACAGTTAACTTGTATGTCCCCCAACTCAGGGAAACAATTACAGCCCTAATATAGTAACTCAGCCTGCAGCCTTGTGCCTTGAACCCCTCAGTGACTGCTAATATCCTTATCATTTACAGTAGGGGGTACATTATCCCTTATAATACATGAGTGATACTCAGAGTTCCCTGTATAACTCAGCCTGCAGCCTTGTGCCTTTATATGGGCACAGAACCCCTCAGTGACTGCTAATATCCTTATCATTTACAGTAGGGGGTACATTATCCCTTATAATACATGAGTGATACTCAGAGTTCCCTGTATAACTCAGCCTGCAGCCTTGTGCCTTTATATGGGCACAGAACCCCTCAGTGACTGCTAATATCCTTATCATTTACAGTAGGGGGTACATTATCCCTTATAATACATGAGTGATACTCAGAGTTCCCTGTATAACTCAGCCTGCAGCCTTGTGCCTTTATATGGGCACAGAACCCCTCAGTGACTGCTAATATCCTTATCATTTACAGTAGGGGGTACAGTATCCCTTATAATACATGAGTGATACTCAGAGTTCCCTGTATAACTCAGCCTGCAGCCTTGTGCCTTTATATGGGCACAGAACCCCTCAGGGACTTGTGATATCCTTATACTTTACAGTAGGGGGTAGATGTTTTATGGAAATTGAAGATGGATTTCCCTTTAAGGCTAAGCACTGACACAAGTGAAATTTTTGTGCAGTGAGGCAAGGGCTAATTTACTAACATTGGTGCAGTCCACAGCAGCCAATCAGACATTTGCTTTCATCTAACAGACCCAAAACTAATTGCTGACTGGTTGATGTGGGTAATTGCACTGCTGCAATTGAGCCCCTGTGATAGTATATTTGCTCCATTGTGTTCTTTATTAACCCTTTAAGTGCCATAGATTGTAGTCTCCACACACAGGGGTTAGTACCAGTGTGCCAGCTCTACCTATCCAGGTTCTGTGCAACCCTATGGGGAATACAGGTTGCCTGGCAGTAAGAGCTGATTGTGGCCATACGGGGTGTAGGGGCCCCAACAAGAAGCAAATGCCCGCCCCCAGTTCATCCCTATGAGCTGCGGTTCCACAGTAGGGGGCACAGGGAGTTGCTGGCCCTCGGTGCACGTATTGCAGAGACTGAGCGCAGAGATAACCCGAGACTCCATACAATGTGACACTTCAGGAAGCTTTCTTTCCATAGGAACAGTTAGGGCTCGTAGAGCGAGCGCCTCGATACAATCTGTACCTTTGTAAAGAGATTACAGGATTGCGCTAATCCTTCTTTAATCATTTAAGACCTGTGAGGAGTTTGGTGGTTTTGGATTGTTGTTATTTAACCTGTGTGATACATACAGAGCCGGGAACACGTTGCACAGCAGTGACCAGCCAGCTCCTTGGGCGACAAACGGTTAAAACACAGATTAAATGAGATCCGAAGAGGAACTGTTTCATTAAAAGTCAATACCCGGCGCCGGCTAATCTTCCTGAGCTGGGGCGGCCGAGAAACCGAACTGGTCCCCAATCCTGCGGGGTGTGAAACTCTAACCAACGGATCTAAGGGCAGAACCCTGCCCCGGCCGGCAGGGATACATACGTACAACTACTGCTATTCTGCCTGCTCCAACCTCCCGGCCCAAGGCACACGCTGCACCTACTGCTCTGTCTCTATCTCTTCCCACATGTCATGTCTCTCATGTATTATAAGGGATAATGTACCCCCTACTGTAAATGATAAGGATATTAGCAGTCACTGAGGGGTTCTGTGCCCATATAAAGGCACAAGGCTGCAGGCTGAGTTATACAGGGAACTCTGAGTATCACTCATGTATTATAAGGGATAATGTACCCCCTACTGTAAATGATAAGGATATTAGCAGTCACTGAGGGGTCCTGTGCCCATATAAAGGCACAAGGCTGCAGGCTGAGTTATACAGGGAACTCTGAGTATCACTCATGTATTATAAAGGATAATGTACCCCCTACTGTAAATGATAAGGATATTAGCAGTCACTGAGGGGTTCTGTGCCCATATAAAGGCACAAGGCTGCAGGCTGAGTTATACAGGGAACTCTGAGTATCACTCATGTATTATAAGGGATAGTGTACCCCCTACTGTAAATGATAAGGATATTAGCAGTCACTGAGGGGTTCTGTGCCCATATAAAGGCACAAGGCTGCAGGCTGAGTTATACAGGGAACTCTGAGTATCACTCATGTATTATAAGCGATAATGTACCCCCTACTGTAAATGATAAGGATATTAGCAGTCACTGAGGGGTTCTGTGCCCATATAAAGGCACAAGGCTGCAGGCTGAGTTATACAGGGAACTCTGAGTATCACTCATGTATTATAAGGGATAATGTACCCCCTACTGTAAATGATAAGGATATTTGAAGTCACTGAGGGGTTCTATCACCATATAAGTGAACAGGACTTCTAGTTGATAAGACTATTAAGTTCATGTCTGCTTTACATGAATAAGTGCATAGCGGATCTATACCAAAATAGCAACCCACTTAAAAACATGAAATTGTCCAATATCTATAAATTTGTGAATGTTTTTTTTTTTCATTCAAATCTTTTGCTTTAAAAAGTTCTAGTCTCGCAGAGACATCACCTGAGAAAACCAATATCATTAAATTTCTCTAGGTCAGATCGCCCCCATGTGTTAATTAATAAAACTGCAAGCAGGCAAAGTTTAGAAATCACAGCTGTGCCTGAATCAGTGTGTCTGATATTAATTAATAATAATTAATTGCAAATCAGCATTAGGACCCAAAACTTGGTGTAGAACTAGATGTGCTCCTTTTCTCTGTTGCAGAAAGAGACTTCCCATTATTGAATGAGATTGCGGGGATCCATTTTAGGAGATAGGTAAGAATGCCTGCCCTGAGTGGGTTGATAAATAATTAGTATATACTTGTTTAAAGACACTTCATGTAATAAATGTGCACAAATCAGTACAGCCCCATGTTTTGCACCCACAGTGCAACATTCTTTCCCTGAATTCTATTGTAACCCCCTGCAATTATGGCACAGAAATTGGTTATGCCCTTGCACCTATGCTCTGCATCTCTGAAACACAAAATATCAGTATGTGTGTGCGTGTCTTCTTGAAATAGAACTCTCTTTAGAAATCTGTAGAAGTCTATTTAGAAGATGGGTCTGGCCAGTTATCCCACTGACATAATGTGGCAATGGCAGAAGAGCTGACAGCAGTGTACAGGAGTACAGGCAGATTCCCATGTACAGGGGAGGGGGAGGACATAGAGATTTCCACAGGGACTTTGGATGAAGAGCTGATAAGATGACTAAAGATTACAGTAGTAGAAGAACTGACAGTCTCTGTCAAGGTGGCAAAGGGAGAAGAGCTGGCAATCTAAATATATATATATGGTCACAGAACCCCTCAATGACTTGTAATATCCTTATCATTTACAGTAGGGGGTACATTATCCCTTATAATACATGAGTGATACTCAGAGTTCCCTGTATAACTCAGCCTGCAGCCTTGTGCCTTTATATGGGCACAGAACCCCTCAGTGACTGCTAATATCCTTATCATTTACAGTAGGGGGTACATTATCCCTTATAATACATGAGTGATACTCAGAGTTCCCTGTATAACTCAGCCTGCAGCCTTGTGCCTTTATATGGGCACAGAACCCCTCAGTGACTGCTAATATCCTTATCATTTACAGTAGGGGGTACATTATCCCTTATAATACATGAGTGATACTCAGAGTTCCCTGTATAACTCAGCCTGCAGCCTTGTGCCTTTATATGGGGGGCACAGAACCCCTCAGTGACTGCTAATATCCTTATACATTACAGTAGGGGGTAGATGTTCTATAGAAACTGAAGATGGATTTCCCTTTAAGGTTAAGCACTGACACAAGTAAAATGTTCTCGAGTTGCTGGACCTCGGTGCACGTATTGCAGAGACAGGCTGAGTGTAGGGATAACCTGAGACTCCATACAGTGTGACACCTGTTGCAGAAGCTACTTTGCCTTTCATGGCAATTACATTTACTTTGAGACTATTACAAATGTGCAATAAACGTATATTGGGAAGTTACTAAAGAATTTTATTTTTTATCCCAAAAACAGTACAATCTAATGGATTTGTTTTTTCCTTACCGGCACCTCTCTCCCTGGTAAGTGACCCTTGGCAAACCCTGACGCACAGAGCTCACAATGTTTATGATAGGCAACTATGGCCTTTACTTTTAGTCTCACTCAAGGTCTCGGGGGGGAGTCAAGGCCAGGATGCTGATATTATCAGTGTTACCTTTACCCCACAGCCTCGCACCTCTATCACCGACCTTTAATCTGCTTGCCACAACAAAGTATTCAGAAGCATGGCTTATACCGTTTAAAGGGAAAGTATACCTTATGTAATTTATCTGTTTTGCTTTACATTGGCAAAAATATGAGCATATATATGAGGGTACAGCTTACTATGTGCACAGAACATTCCTTCTTTGTGTATCTGTATTTATACAAACCAGACAGCACTTTCCCATGGGTGGCAAAATAAGCTGAATTTCCAGTTTTCTAAGTGGAGTTACAGCTTTTGTAGCATAGCGAGCACTTTGTATCAAAGAGGGTGTTTCACTGCCGAGGTGGGAAATTCAGAAAGCTCTTGTATATGCTCAAGTAACTCACCATTAACTAGATTTAAAGGAGCAGTATATCCCTGTATAACATGAGTGCAATCAACCGAAGCAGTCACAACAAAGGGGGAAGGGAGGGAGTAAAATACTGGTAATCTAATATCTACCTTGTGAGAATCAAACATGGAGCAGATTCAGTTTTCCTGTTTGAAGTGTTCAGCTGAATATTAAAATAAGCAAAAAGAATATTTAGCACAAGCCCTATTCAATGCACTTGTAAAGAAGGGGGTAACCTGTCCCCTTATCAAAAGAAAAAAATGTAAAATATGGTTCAGACTGTTGTACTCTGCAGCCCCACATGCATGTCGGAAATAAGGCCGTTGCCTCTGACAACCACCCCCCCATGTTTCGGAATATGATCAGCCATAAAGCAGGGCAGGACTGCTGCTTACAATGGGGGGATCAGATAGGATCTGTGCCACTGTGACAGAATGCTCTGTTATACAGATAGCTAGAATCTCAGCCATAAAGCAGGGCAGGACTGCTGCTTACAATGGGGGGGATCAGATAGGATCTGTGCCACTGTGACAGAATGCTCTGTTATACAGATAGCTAGAATCTCAGCCATAAAGCAGGGCAGGACTGCTGCTTACAATGGGGGGGGGATCAGATAGGATCTGTGCCACTGTGACAGAATGCTCTGTTATACAGATAGCTAGAATCTCAGCCATAAAGCAGGGCAGGACTGCTGCTTACAATGGGGGGGGGGGGGGTCAGATAGGATCTGTGCCACTGTGACAGAATGCTCTGTTATACACATAGCTAGAATCTCAGCCATAAAGCAGGGCAGGACTGCTGCTTACAATGGGGGGGATCAGATAGGATCTGTGCCACTGTGACAGAATGCTCTGTTATACAGATAGCTAGAATCTCAGCCATAAAGCAGGGCAGGACTGCTGCTTACAATGGGGGGGGGGGGGGGGTCAGATAGGATCTGTGCCACTGTGACAGAATGCTCTGTTATACAGATAGCTAGAATCTCAGCCATAAAGCAGGGCAGGACTGCTGCTTACAATGGGGGGGGGGGGGGGATCAGATAGGATCTGTGCCACTGTGACAGAATGCTCTGTTATACAGATAGCTAGAATCTCAGCCATAAAGCAGGGCAGGACTGCTGCTTACAATGGGGGGGGGGGGGGGATCAGATAGGATCTGTGCCACTGTGACAGAATGCTCTGTTATACAGATAGCTAGAATCTCAGCCATAAAGCAGGGCAGGACTGCTGCTTACAATGGGGGGATCAGATAGGATCTGTGCCACTGTGACAGAATGCTCTGTTATACAGATAGCTAGAATCTCAGCCATAAAGCAGGGCAGGACTGCTGCTTACAATGGGGGGGATCAGATAGGATCTGTGTCACTGTGACAGAATGCTCTGTTATACAGATAGCTAGAATCTCAGCCATAAAGCAGGGCAGGACTGCTGCTTACAATGGGGGGATCAGATAGGATAGCTGTGTGTGCCATGCCTGACATGTTAATATTTACTTTACTATCTTCTAAAGGTCATTAGGGCTGAGCTGGGATCTCAGTAGTAACCATGATCGTTATTGGATTTCGTAACCTACCCAGGGCTGGTTGTTATAGGTTGGGCAGAGAGAATTTGCCACTGGGGAGGCATGATTAATAGATAGGAGATATATTGTTTGTTGGTAGATATTTCAATAAACTATATACTGTATATGGTGTACTCTTCCCCAGTATCACATATAGATGGGGTGAGAGAAAAACAGGGATGAGTGAAACCTGTTTTTGCAGGGGGGGTTCATAGCTGTTAGAATATGTCACTTTTTACATACCCTGATTTTAAGTTTTCCTACATTTTACAGTTTTTTGTGGTTCCACCAATAAATAACACATATTACATTTTCCCTGATTTTACACCATTTCGTTCTGGTCCCCTAAAAACCATAAAAAGGCGGTTATTCTGTATATATTTCATGCTGCGCTATGTAAGTGAGAGGAATGTATGTGTATAGCGCTGGGGGCACAGGCAGACTCTGTATAGAAACACATTTATATAGAAATGAGCGCTTTCTTGTCACTTTGCTCGCTGGGGACAGAGCCGGGTGCGGTTACTGCCGGTCACACCGACTGACCCTGAGCTTTAGACATTACACAGTAGGGTTCCTACAAATGCTGTAACTTGGCTGCACTTGGCTGATATTTCCCAGCAGCGCCACAGAGGGGTGGGGGCTCCCAGCAGTTTCCTGCTTGTGCTTTAAGGAAAGTTCTGTCAGTCCCTGCTGCAGCCATGATCCCCCCAGCAGCCGCCCTCTGCTTTCTGCCAACAAACATGGGCAGCAGGGGCAGTTTGCTGCTACAGGCAGGCAGGGTGGCAGTCAGACAGACGAGAGCAGCGGCTGGGGGCCCTTCCAGGTTGGGTTGCCTACCCCAGGGCAGGGGCTGTGGGCTTGTGCAGGCAGGGAGAGGGGCGAGTGTGAGCCAAGGGAGGGCAGTCACAGGGGCTGCAGTGGGGGCAACAGAGGGGAGGAAAGAGATGAAGGAGTTTGAGGACCTCCCGGGACCCTCTCTGCTTAAGAATCTCTATTACTATTTCCTGCGGGGATACCTACTGCACACACACGAGCTGCAGGTAAGTGCACACACACAGCTTGTTATTGTGCTCACAGCACTTCTACCCGTCTGATTTTATACAGCCAGTAACAATGTATTTATATGCATTTTATTACAATGTGCTGTTAGAGGGGAACCCTAAATTTGTTAAAGCGCCCCAAACAGCATAGAAACCCCTAATATCCCTATCACTGTAATCTGTCTCTAAAAAGTAGGAATAAATCCCATGTTTATATGCTGAAATCCAGCTGTAAAACAGTTCTTCTCTTTCTGTATCATTTGAAATCCTGGCAGGGGAGGAGGGACTAAAACACTGATGTTACACATTGTAACAACTTCCCCACAGCTTACAGACAGCATGCAGGAACTACATAACCCACAATGCATTGCACTGGGATGTTCCTTTCCTTATTGACATCACATGTGCAGCAGGGGATTGTGGGATTGGG
The DNA here is from genome assembly GCF_000004195.4 of Xenopus tropicalis. Classification (NCBI taxonomy): domain Eukaryota; kingdom Metazoa; phylum Chordata; class Amphibia; order Anura; family Pipidae; genus Xenopus; species Xenopus tropicalis. Next base: position 82,568,600 of record NC_030685.2, on the reverse strand, counting down.
AGGAGGCAGGCTGAGGGCAGGCGACTACTGTTACATTTTATTTGAGTCACAAAGTAGTCAGCCAGATCAGCAGGGGAACAGGGGGCGGGGCTTAGGGAACTGTTCCAAACCAGATTATTACATTAAAAATCATGAAAAAGCTGCATATTTTTTAATTGGTGTATATTGCAAAGTTGCTTGAAATGATGTTTACTTTTCAAAACGCTTAAGTTCTGTTTGGGTGCAGTTCCCCCTTAACCTGAACAGAAGCGCTACAACACTTTACGTAAACAAGGTTCTGTGTAGCCCTGTGCTTCAGTGGATTGTGGCTGGGGGCCTCACTAGGGGGCGGGTAGTGGGTGCAGTCCCCTCCCCTGGTAGTTACACCACTGAGCAAGGTGCAATTGGCTTAGCCCCAGTTTCAGAAGGCCATATCCTGACTAACTAGCATGTCTGTTTGGGGTTAATATAGTGCTCTAAATCCAGTTTACTGGGGTGCCTATGGTGAATGCAATGTTTATTATGGCCAAAAAGGTGGTGCGGTAGAGACAGTATGAACCTCTCAGTATTTGCTAAGTACTGTGCATTGCTTAGGCCCCATATTTTGCTGAGTCGGCCCTATCCTGTGTATCCTGTGCCAGGAGTTGAGGGCAGGCATGGGGGCCACCATAGACAATAGGTCTCAATAGACCAGGGCCCCCCTTACATTTGCCCTCAGGCTATCAGGACTTAGCCCACCCACTTATGACAACCACCAACCCCCAATGCAGCACAGACAGGAGCTCAGTACCCAGGCAGCAACCCCTGCTAAAAGGGAAAAGTGTCACTGTCCCTTTAAATATCCACTACAGATTGGTGAATCCAGTATTACCTTGGGTTAGGAAGGGGTTAACATGCCTCAGAAAGAAAACTGTTTGCTACACATGGGCAGATTCATGTCTGTAATTCTATGTAACATGGAATGGGGATCAGGGCTACATGTTTAATACTCGATTTTCCTCAGTTAATCTACAAAAAAATGTACGGGCCCCTGTGGCGGTCAGAAATAGGCAAATACAAAATGGTGAACATAGCGGATCCGGAGGTCCTGCAGCGGCTTGTGAGGCAAGAGGGGAAATATCCAATGAGAAACAAGGAAGATGTGTGGAAAGCCCACAGGGACAAGCGCAAACTCGCCTACGGACCTTTCACTGAGTGAGTTAAACCTGATATCAAGAAATGGCAATTAGGCTTGTGTAAAGGGCAACTTAACCCTTAGTCCTAAATAAATAAGTAGGTGATCCACTGATGTGTGGCCTTTACCACAAACCCAGGGAAGGACACCAGTGGTACCAGATCCGCTCGGCGCTGAACAAGAAGATGCTGAAACCGTCAGAGGCCGCCAGTTACGCGGGGGGCATTAACGAGGTGGTGACAGATTTCATGGACAGACTGCAGGACATGCGCAAGGCCAGTCCCTCCGGTGACATGGTGAATGATTTGGCTAATGCCCTGTATAGGTTTGCATTCGAAGGTAACTGGGCTCCTTATCCAAATAGCATAATAAATAAACAGGGGCCCTAAAGGGTCCAGGGGCCCCTACCAATGTTGCTGTCCCTTACAGCTATATGTTTCTGTGGTTCTGTTACAGGCATATCCAACATTGTGTTTGAGACCCGGATTGGCTGTCTGGATAAACAGATTCCCCCGGAGACCCAAAAGTTCATTGATTCCATTGGTTACATGTTTAAGAACTCTGTTTATGTCACCTTCCTGCCACACTGGACACGGGGTATTTTGCCCTACTGGGACCACTATATAGAAGGCTGGGATAATATCTTCGACTTTGGTAAGAGAAATGCCAAGATTATCAACCAAACCAAGTATGTGTCATTTACTGTGGGTGCAGCCATATTTTATTCACTGGAGCTTCAAAGCAGAGCAGGCAGTAACCCTTCCAACACTTTCCCCTGTCTCTGCCCCTATATATTAGGTACCTACCTAGTGCTACCAACCCCTATTTCTGTAGGGAAATGAGAGCAGGGCAGGCAGTAACCCTTCCAACACTTTCCCCTGTCTCTGCCCCTATATATTAGGTACCTACCTAGTGCTACCAACCCCTATTTCTGTAGGGAAATGAGAGCAGGGCAGGCAGTAACCCTTCCAACACTTTCCCCTGTCTCTGCCCCTATATATTAGGTACCTACCTAGTGCTACCAACCCTATTTCTGTAGGGAAATGAGAGCAGAGCAGGCAGTAACCCTTCCAACACTTTCCCCTGTCTCTGCCCCTATATATTAGGTACCTACCTAGTGCTACCAACCCCTATTTCTGTAGGGAAATGAGAGCAGGGCAGGCAGTAACCCTTCCAACACTTTCCCCTGTCTCTGCCCCTATATATTAGGTACCTACCTAGTGCTACCAACCCCTATTTCTGTAGGGAAATGAGAGCAGGGCAGGCAGTAACCCTTCCAACACTCTCCCCTGTCTCTGTCCCCATATATTAGGTACCTACCTAGTGCTACCAACCCCTATTTCTGTAGGGAAATGAGAGCAGGGCAGGCAGTAGCCCATCCAACACTTCCCCCTGTCTCTGCCCCTATATATTAGGTACCTACCTAGTGCTACCAACCCCTATTTCTGTAGGGAAATGAGAGCAGGGCAGGCAGTAACCCTTCCAACACTCTCCCCTGTCTCTGTCCCTATATATTAGGTACCTACCTAGTGCTACCAACCCCTATTTCTGTAGGGAAATGAGAGCAGGGCAGGCAGTAGCCCATCCAACAGAGCCAACAGTAACCCAGCACTACATGCTTATGCTCCCCCCCCCCCCCTCCCCACAGGAAAGCACCTAATTGATAAGAAGATGAGTGAGATACAGTCCAGGTTGGATAAAGGAGAAGAGGTGGAGGGTGAATATCTGACCTATCTGTTGTCCAGTGCCAATCTGACCATGGGAGAGGTGTATGGCAGTGTGTGTGAGCTGCTCCTGGCCGGTGTGGACACGGTATGTAACTATGTGCTACCCTGTTAAAGGGAAAATTCACCTAAACCTTAAAATATAGGGTGTAAAGACTCAGGTATTGGGGTGGGGACACCCCTGATTTATGTCATTGCCCCATCAGTGTGACCCTAACCCCCCAATAAGCTGCCATTTCTCTGTGCCCCATTGTGGTTCTGCTCTCCTGTTAGACATCAAACACATTGTGCTGGGCTATGTACCATCTGGCGAGGGACCCGGAGCTCCAGCAAGCTGTATATGAAGAGGTGAGCAGTGCTGCACCCATGGATCGGATCCCTGTCGCTGAGGACATCCCTAATATGCCGCTGCTGAGGGGCGTAATCAAGGAGACCCTGCGGTAGGCTATAAGCATTATATAGCACCAACATATTACATAGCGCTCTACTGAATGAATAGGTTGCCCATTGGCCAATAAAAACAGTAGTTTTCTTTCCAACAGCCTTTATCCTGTGATCCCCACCAACGCAAGAATTGTGTCTGAAAAGGAGGTCGAGATTGGAGAATATCGATTCCCCAAAAATGTAAGTCAGACTGTCGCATACAGTGCTTTATTGCTTTATTGAACTTAACTTTTAGTATGGTATAGAATGGGCAATTCTAAGCAACTTTTCAATTGGTCTTCATTATTTATTTGTTAGAGTTTTCGAATGATTTGCCTTCTTCTTCCAACTCTTTTCAAATGGGGGTCACTGACCCCGGCAGCCAAAAAGCTATTGCTCTGTGTGGCTCCAGTTTTATTGTTACTTTTTGTAACTTTCTTTCCTATTCAGTCCCTCTCCTATTCATATACCATTCTCACTCCCTGGTTTCTAAGGTAACCTGGACCCTAGCAACCAAACAGCTGCTAAAATTCTAAACTGAAAGGGAAAGTGCACCTTCTTTTAGTATGAAAAAATGTTTACTTGTACTTGAACATTATGTGATTGGTTGCATATGCCATGACTGTCCAATCAGCCCCTGTAGCTCCTGTTTATAAACCTGCCCTGATTTCTTGCAGACTCTCTTTGTCCTAAGTCACTATGCCATCGCCAGAGATGAGGAAAATTTTGAAGACCCCCTGAAGTTTAAGCCCCAGCGGTGGCTGCGCGATGGCGGAATGAAGCATCACCCATTCAGCTCTATTCCTTTTGGGTACGGGGTGCGTGCCTGCTTGGGGAAGCGCATTGCGGAACTGGAGATGCACCTGGCCCTGTCTCGGGTGAGTGTGGCCCCATACTGCAGCCCCCCCCTCATCACGCTACTCACAAGTACCAAATGACCATCACCAGCTCTGGTGTTTTTGGAAAATGTGCAACAGTTAAATAAAAGGGGCAGTATACCCATTGTTTAACATGAGTGCAATGAATAGGGTTTGTACTGAACATACTTTATCCCTATTGTTTTAATCTTAAAAAATCATTTTTTTTTGTATTTCTTGAAAGGAACAGGGAGACTAAAGTGACTCCATATTATCCCGAAAGCTCCGGATTACAGGAAGGCCATCTCCCATAGACTCAATTATAATCAAATCATTAAGATTTTTTAAAAATGACTCCTTTTTCTCTGTGATATAAACACAGTGCCTTGTACTTGATCTTAACTATATATATAATTACCCCTTATTGGGGGCAGAACAGCCCTATTGGGTTTATTTAATGGTTAAATGATTCCCTTTTCTCTGTAATAATAAAACAGTACCTGTACTTGATCCCAACTAAGATATAATTACCCCTTATTGGGGGCAGAACAGCCCTATTGGGTTTATTTCATGGTTAAATGATTCCCTTTCTCTGTAATAATAAAACAGTACCTGTACTTGATCCCAACTAAGATATAATTACCCCTTATTGGGGCAGAACAGCCCTATTGGGTTTATTTCATGGTTAAATGATTCCCTTTCTCTGTAATAATAAAACAGTACCTGTACTTGATCCCAACTAAGATATAATTACCCCTTATTGGGGGCAGAACAGCCCTATTGGGTTTATTTCATGGTTAAATGATTCCCTTTCTCTGTAATAATAAAACAGTACCTGTACTTGATCCCAACTAAGATATAATTACCCCTTATTGGGGCAGAACATCCCTATTGGGTTTATTTAATGGTTAAATGATTCCCTTTCTCTGTAATAATAACATAACATTAACATGGCAATCCCTCCTATATGAATCCCAACGTGTTTCTTGTGTTTCCCCTAGGTAATTCGGATGTTTGAGTTGAGATGGGATCCCAAGGGAGAAGATATCAAATCAATCGCCCGCATTGTGTTATCACCCAGCAAACCAGTTAACTTGCAGTTCTTGGAGAGAAAGACCCATCAGGAATAAGGGCCAGGCCTGGGGCAATACCCGTACAGCGCTGGGGCAAATTATGCATTGCACTTACACAAGGGGCCAATATGACCAATATTTTCCCTACCGGAGAATCAGATGTCAGTGAACTGCTCAGCATCCTTGTGTTCCTCTTGAGCTTTTATTTTAAATTACTATGGGTGCAAGCAAATTAATCCAATCAGGGACTGCAAAGGCTTAATTGTACCTTTGGCTCTTCCCAAGCTGCGGCGGCGGCATTAAACGTGAAGCTGGACTGTGTTTCTACTGTTGTGTTTTGTGTCATTTTCATTTGTATTATTTTCTATATGTTCTGAGGATTAAACCATTAAACCGGCATTTACTGCTATGTGTGTATGGGGCATTAAATGAGAAGTTGGCACAGTATTTATACTCCGGTGTGTTTGGTGTGTGTGATCCACAAAAACCTTCAGCAGGACATATTTGTGAATGGTTACCAGTGGCCTAACTTAAAGGGATATGGTCATGATTTTTATGGGGTACTTTTTACTGTTTCAGTATTCAGAACCACCAGTGCAGAGAAGAGCAAGGGACAGATACCACTTCCAATAGCAACTACATTTACAAATACATTTAAAATTTAAAGTTTCTGATATGTGAACAGTAGAAACAGTAGAGGCTGCGGGGGCTGTTTGTGCCTCTGGGCACTGGGAATGCCAGGGGGGCTGTAAGGTGCCACAGACAGTCACTATTTATTGGGCTGGGGGGGGGGGCTGTTTGTGCCTCTGGGTACTGGGAATGCCAGGGGGGCTGTAAGGTGCCACAGACAGTCACTATTTATTGGGCTGGGGGGGCTGTTTGTGCCTCTGGGTACTGGGAATGCCAGGGGGGCTGTAAGGTGCCACAGACAGTCACTATTTATTGGGCTGGGGGGGGGGGCTGTTTGTGCCTCTGGGTACTGGGAATGCCAGGGGGGCTGTAAGGTGCCACAGACAGTCACTATTTATTGGGCTGGGGGGGCTGTTTGTGCCTCTGGGTACTGGGAATGCCAGGGGGGCTGTAAGGTGCCACAGACAGTCACTATTTATTGGGCTGGGGGGGGGGCTGTTTGTGCCTCTGGGTACTGGGAATGCCAGGGGGGCTGTAAGGTGCCACAGACAGTCACTATATATTGGGCTGGGGGAGGGGCTGTTTGTGCCTCTGGGTACTGGGAATGCCAGGGGGGCTGTAAGGTGCCACAGACAGTCACTATTTATTGGGCTGGGGGGGCTGTTTGTGCCTCTGGGTACTGGGAATGCCAGGGGGGCTGTAAGGTGCCACAGACAGTCACTATTTATTGGGCTGGGGGGGGGGCTGTTTGTGCCTCTGGGTACTGGGAATGCCAGGGGGGCTGTAAGGTGCCACAGACAGTCACTATTTATTGGGCTGGGGGGGCTGTTTGTGCCTCTGGGTACTGGGAATGCCAGGGGGGCTGTAAGGTGCCACAGACAGTCACTATTTATTGGGCTGGGGGGGGGGCTGTTTGTGCCTCTGGGTACTGGGAATGCCAGGGGGGCTGTAAGGTGCCACAGACAGTCACTATATATTGGGCTGGGGGAGGGGCTGTTTGTGCCTCTGGGTACTGGGAATGCCAGGGGGGCTGTAAGGTGCCACAGTCAGTCACTATTTATTGGGCTGGGGGGGCTGTTTGTGCTTCTGGGTACTGGGAATGCCAGGGGGCTGTAAGATGCCACAGTCACTATTTATTGGGCTGGGGGGGCTGTTTGTGCCTCTGGGTACTGGGAATGCCAGGGGGGCTGTAAGGTGCCACAGACAGTCACTATTTATTGGGCTGGGGGGGCTGTTTGTGCCTCTGGGTACTGGGAATGCCAGGGGGCTGTAAGGTGCCACAGACAGTCACTATTTATTGGGCTGGGGGGGGGCTGTTTGTGCCTCTGGGCACTGGGAATGCCAGGGGGGCTGTAAGGTGCCACAGACAGTCACTATTTATTGGGCTGGGGGGGGGGCTGTTTGTGCCTCTGGGTACTGGGAATGCCAGGGGGGCTGTAAGGTGCCACAGACAGTCACTATTTATTGGGCTGGGGGGGGGGGGGGGGCTGTTTGTGCCTCTGGGTACTGGGAATGCCAGGGGGGCTGTAAGGTGCCACAGACAGTCACTATTTATTGGGCTGGGGGGGCTGTTTGTGCCTCTGGGTACTGGGAATGCCAGGGGGGCTGTAAGGTGCCACAGACAGTCACTATTTATTGGGCTGGGGGGGGGGCTGTTTGTGCCTCTGGGTACTGGGAATGCCAGGGGGGCTGTAAGGTGCCACAGACAGTCACTATATATTGGGCTGGGGGGGGGGCTGTTTGTGCCTCTGGGTACTGGGAATGCCAGGGGGCTGTAAGGTGCCACAGTCAGTCACTATTTATTGGGCTGGGGGGGGGGCTGTTTGTGCCTCTGGGTACTGGGAATGCCAGGGGGCTGTAAGGTGCCACAGTCAGTCACTATTTATTGGGCTGGGGGGGCTGTTTGTGCTTCTGGGTACTGGGAATGCCAGGGGGCTGTAAGATGCCACAGTCAGTCACTATTTATTGGGCTGGGGGGGCTGTTTGTGCTTCTGGGTACTGGGAATGCCAGGGGGGCTGTAAGGTGCCACAGACAGTCACTATTTATTGGGCTGGGGGGGGGGGCTGTTTGTGCCTCTGGGTACTGGGAATGCCAGGGGGCTGTAAGGTGCCACAGTCAGTCACTATTTATTGGGCTGGGGGGGCTGTTTGTGCTTCTGGGTACTGGGAATGCCAGGGGGGCTGTAAGATGCCACAGTCACTATTTATTGGGCTGGGGGGGGCTGTTTGTGCCTCTGGGTACTGGGAATGCCAGGGGGGCTGTAAGGTGCCACAGACAGTCACTATTTATTGGGCTGGGGGGGCTGTTTGTGCCTCTGGGTACTGGAATGCCAGGGGGCTGTAAGGTGCCACAGACAGTCACTATTTATTGGGCTGGGGGGGCTGTTTGTGCCTCTGGGTACTGGGAATGCCAGGGGGGCTGTAAGGTGCCACAGACAGTCACTATTTATTGGGCTGGGGGGGCTGTTTGTGCCTCTGGGTACTGGGAATGCCGGGGGGGCTGTAAGATGCCACAGACAGTCACTATTTATTGGGCTGGGGGGGCTGTTTGTGCCTCTGGGTACTGGGAATGCCAGGGGGGCTGTAAGATGCCACAGACAGTCAATATTTATTGGGCTGGGGGGGCTGTTTGTGCCTCTGGGTACTGGGAATGCCAGGGGGGCTGTAAGGTGCCACAGACAGTCACTATTTATTGGGCTGGGGGGGCTATTTGTGCCTCTGGGTACTGGGAATGCCAGGGGGGCTGTAAGGTGCCACAGACAGTCACTATTTATTGGGCTGGGGGGGCTGTTTGTGCCTCTGGGTACTGGGAATTCCAGGGCCTATTCTGGATCCCAGTCCAGACCTGCTGCACGTCACCATCTCCTTCTCCCCCACACCCATAGGGTGGCCACTTTCCAGCCAAGGCAGTCCGGGCAGGGAGGGATACTTTGGAGGGGGAGGCAGGGACTGTGACACAGCGATTGGGCATTGGAAGATTCCATCATCATTCTCTGACCGGGTTGAATCATCCCGTCTGGATTTCTAAATGAGCAAATCCGGAGGATGTTTTGACCTGAACAGCCCTTATGAAACTGAGCAGTCCATGTCACACCAGGCAGTTAGAAACCCTACCCACCTGTACACTTACCTGCATCGTACTACACTTTTACAGCAGTACCACGGGCAGAGTTAGAGAAGGCAGCAGCGGCACGTGTGTAAGGCCCTAGCACCCCTTCCCATAGGCACCCTAGTCACTTGCCTCTGCAGCCGACCCCTGATTCTGGCCCTGGGATGGTCAGCATCATTCTACCCAACAGCAATGCTTCTCTATCTCATCTGGAGGGCTGTGGCAGGGGCTGCAGTAGGAGCAGTAGGAGAGGAAAAGAAAATGAAAACATTTGAGGACTTGCCTGGCCCTTCGCTATATTTTATCTAGGGATGCACCGAATCTCGGATTCAGTTCGGGATTCGGCAGAATCCATCAGGATGGGTTTGGGGGTTCGGTGCATCCCTAATTTTATCATACATAATAGGAAGTAAAACTCTGGCTCAAGGTCCACAAAGAACTAGATATATAGACTTAATAATTAATAATTGTGTAGCAATTGTACCCCTTCCTGTATATATATGTGTGTCTCTGTACAGAGACTGCCAAACTACCTGCTGTGGCAACAATCCCTTGTTCCCTCCCCCTTTCATACCTGTTTCCCCGTATCCAGGTGACGTGTAAAGTCCCCTGTGAGAGACAGCGAAGCCTTGAACTGGGGATTCGGGACTGTGACTTCTTCGCTTTGTTCCGTATAATCTGCCTGAAGGCTTGTAATTGTCTGTGGCATGTACACAGAGCATTCTAATTAACTTCCCAATACAAATTCATTAAAAATGTTCACATTTGTAACTGTAATTGCTACTGAAGTCTTTGTTTATCCCTTCCCATTGGTTCTGTATCTGGAAACAATGCAGCAGAAGGCAGTTCTCTAGTATGTTATAGAATGTCCTATTCTTAGCAAATTTGCAATTGGTCTTCATTATTTATTTGTTACAGAAATATGAAATATTTGCCTTACTCTTCTACATCATTTCAGCTTTAAAATGGGGGTCACTGACTCCAGCAGCCAAAAACATTTGCTCTGTGATGCTCCAGTTTTATTGTTATTGTTACAGTTTATTCCTTATATTTATATTCAGTTCCTCTCCTATTCATATTCCAGTCTCTCATTCTAACCACTGCCAGGTTACTAAGGTAAACAGGACCCTAGCAACCAGATAGCTGCTAAAATACCAAACTAGAGAGCTGAAAAAGTGAAATAACTGAAAAGCCACCAGAAATAAAAAACAATTGCAAACTGTCTCAGAATATGGATGTATATATCATACTAAAAGTTAATTTAAAAGTGAACAACACCTTAAAGCATCTCATGTACAGCACTGTAAGTGGGCACACTGTAACCCATTTTAACTCCTACTGGAGTAAACATGATGTGTGCCATTATGATTAGACAAGTTTTAGTTTGCCTTTAAACTAATTTTAACAGAGGAGCGTACATTTCAGAACACGGAAAGGCAAGAAAATAAATAAACTCTGTGTAATGGAACAGAATTAGGAGTCAGTGCTGGGTACATGGGAGCAACAGAGCCGGCTGAGCGCAGACAAAGAATGTGGGAGTTCCCACTGTGCAGCCAGAAGCCTTTCTAGTGATATGGAATGGGCAAGGGGCAGTCACGTGGCCATATTGTGTAACTGACACAGCCATGACAGGGCTTTCCTCTCTTATGCACAGCCCAAGGCTGATCAGGAACATCCAGGCGCAGCTTACAGGCACGATGCCCTCTGCTTCCAAGCTGGGCTTTCTGCCCCTGGGTAGGTGCCGCTGGCTGCTGCACACAGGCAGGGGGGTAAGTGTGAGCCAAGGCAGGGCTGTGGCAGGGGCTGCAGTAGGAGCAGTAGGAGAGGAAAAGAAAATGAAAACATTTGAGGACTTGCCTGGCCCTTCGCTGCTCACCAATATATACTGGGTGTTCCTGAGAGGGTACATACTCTACACCCACGAGCTGCAGGTAAGTGTTTCACCCTTTCAGATTCATATATTATTATTAGCATTTATTTATAAAGCGCCAACATATCCCACAGCGCTGTACAATAAGTGGGTTTCATACATTGGACATACAGAGTAACATATAAAGCAACCAATAACAGATACAAGAGGTGAAGAGAGCCCTGTCCAAAAGAGCTTACAATCTACAAGGAGAAAGGGTTGTGACACAAGGTGTGGGAATGGCATATACAAACTAGGAACAGATAAGCCCCCTGTTCTCTTGCACCCCTGCCTTCCAGTTTGTTTTCTTTCATTTTTAAAGAGAAAACAACAGCAAAGCCTTAGCTTCTCCTTTGTATCCATTTCCTTTTTATACTTTGCTTTTTTCCTGCGCATGAAAGCTCCCATACACTCTGAATGAGCATTTCCCAAAAACACTTATTGTACAGCGCTGCGGAATATGTTGGCGCTTTATAAATAAACGTTAATGTAATGTAATGTAACACTTGGCCAACAAACTGCTCTGAACTGCCGTTATAGAACAAAGCAGAAATAGAGACTGCACTCCAGCAACATTTCACCGGGGGAGCTTACCCCATTTATTATGCCAATGTACCACAAAAAAATCATCGTTTTGGGGGGGCACTCCCTCCCTTCGTCAGGAGGGAGTGCCCCCCGAAACGTTGATTTTTTTTTGTGGTACATTGGCATAATAAATGGGGTAAGCTCCCCCGGTGAAATGTTGCTGGAGTGCAGTCTCTACAGTATTTCTGCTTTGTTCTATACATTGTTGGGGCGCTGCCATATGCCTGGGAGACTTTGCACCACAGAAAATTGGCTAAGGTGAGTGCAGCTGTGATTTTTTTTGTTTGCTACAACTGAACTGCCATTACCCTTAGGGTAGGGGTGCCCAGACTTTTTCCCCCGGCGATCTACTTTTGACTCCTCCCCGCGTACATACATGACACAGTGTACATACGCATACCCAATAAGCACGCTGCACTTCCGCATTTCCCGGCTTAGACGCGGGCCACCAGAAATCCATGGGGGATCGACTGGTGGACCACAATCGACGTTTTGGCCACCCCTGCCTTAGGGTGTTTAGTCTGTGAGACCAAACAAAAAAATTGGAAGGCGGGTTACCCCAATTATTTCTGTATAGAACAGACATTTCTAAGCTGTGGCTGTGCAGCTATTGAAGACGCAATATCCTTTAGGGCTCTGGTACACGGGGAGATTAGTCGCCCGCGGCAAAACTCCCTGCTCGCGGGCGACTAATCTCCCCGAGTTGCCTTCCCTCTGCCATCCCACCGGCGAACATGTAAGTCGCCGGCGGGATGGCAGACGCGGCGGGGCGATTTCGGGAAATCGCCGAAAAAGCCTCGCGAGTCTTTTTCGGCGATTTGCGCGAAATCGCGCTGCCGCGTCTGCCATCCCGCCGGCGACTTACATGTTCGCCGGTGGGATGGCAGAGGGAAGGCAACTCGGGGAGATTAGTCGCCCGCGAGCAGGGAGTTTTGCCGCGGGCGACTAATCTCCCCGTGTACCAGAGCCCTTACACTCACACATACCAATATATTAAGGGCATTATAAGATTTTGTCTATAAAGCTACTAAAACTCTCCCCTCCCAGGTGCAGATTTTGCCCATAGTTGATATACAAGAAACACTTACCCTTTCCCTGCAGTGATTCCTCTCAGTGTCACTGGAAATGGGTGACTGTGGGGCAAACAACATTGCACTAACACAGAATAAAGGGAAGAGCCCATGTAGGGTTGCACCCTGGCTTGTATCCCACTTAAAGCCAACATTATTAATAAGAAAGAACGGTATAAATACAGCATAGCTGATATCAGGGCCATCATCAGGGGGGCACAGGGGGGACAGCTGTCTCGGGCCCAGACAAACCTCGCTTTAAAGGGGGCCCGGCCATGATACCGTTTTTTTAGCTCGGGCCCCTTTAAAGAATTACGGGCCCTGAGGACGCGGGAAGGAGCTGGAGGATGCTGGGGGGAGCGGGAGGAAGCAGTGGGGGAGCAGGGAGCGCGCCATAGTATGAGGACACTGGGGGAGGACCAGCAATGTTTTAGGGGGCCATGAGCTGGCTAGCAATGTTTTAGGGGGTCCCTGCCCTGGCACCAATGCAAAACATAACCCCTGGCTACCAATGTTTTAGGGGGGCCTGGCTACCAGTGTTTTAGGGGGGGCCTGGTTACCAATGTTTTAGGGGGCCCTGGCTACCAGTGTTTTAGGGGGCCCTGGCTACCAGTGTTTTAGGGGGCGCCTGGCTACCAGTGTTTTAGGGGGGGCCTGGCTACCAGTGTTTTAGGTGGGGCCTGGCTACCAGTGTTTTAGGGGGGCCCTGGCTACCAGTGTTTTAGGGGGGCCCTGGCTACCAGTGTTTTAGGGGGGCCCTGGCTACCAGTGTTTTAGGGGGGCCCTGGCTACCAGTGTTTTAGGGGGGGCCTGGCTACCAGTGTTTTAGGGGGGGCCTGGCTACCAGTGTTTTAGGGGGGCCCTGGCTACCAGTGTTTTAGGGGGGCCCTGGCTACCAGTGTTTTAGGGGGGGCCTGGCTACCAGTGTTTTAGGGGGCCCTGGCTACCAGTGTTTTAGGGGGCCCTGGCTACCAGTGTTTTAGGGGGGCCCTGGCTACCAGTGTTTTAGGGGGGCCCTGGCTACCAGTGTTTTAGGGGGGGCCTTGCTACCAGTGTTTTAGGGGGGCCCTGGCTACCAATGTTTTAGGGGGGCCCTGGCTACCAATGTTTTAGGGGGGCCCTGGCTACCAATGTTTTAGGGGGGGCCTTGCTACCAGTGTTTTAGGGGGGCCCTGGCTACCAGTGTTTTAGGGGGGGCCTGGCTACCAGTGTTTTAGGGGGCCCTGACTACCAATGTTTTAGGGGGGCCCTGGCTACCAATGTCTGTGTGTCCTTTGTACAGATGGGAGGAGTCATTGGGGGTGGGGTGGGGTGGGGTGTGGGAGGAGGGGGGGACCCAGAAAATTCTGTTGGGAGGGGCCCTGTGATTTCTGATGGCGGCCCTGGCTGATATTGTTATACAAAAAGGGGCCACCCTAACCCCCAATTCTTCCGCTATCTGAGGTCATTTAGAAAGGGTTTGGGCTTTTGAAGCAAATTCAGGTTGAGATTATGGGTGGGGGGGCTGTTTGTGAGGGTCACTGAGACTGGGGGCCAAAGAAATTAGGAACAATTTAGGAAAAGTGCAGCTGGCAGACATTTACTGTGATGACTCTCTTCAGTAATGTTCAGAGAAATGTTATGTTACTGTATCCTCCTGTCAAGAAACTGTTCTCCCTCACAGGCATAAAAGCAACTTCCTGCTCCTCCATTACTGCTTCCTGCTCTGTGCCCCGCCCACCTGTCACTCACCTGAGCCGCACATTCCCCTCAGATTTGCCTCCAGGCGAATTCCTCAGTCAGTGTCATGGGCAACTGGTACTCCCTCAAGTGGCAGTCCGGCCTCTCCCAGTCAGTTCCAGTTGGAAGGAGAGATGGTCACCAATAAGAATATATTATAAATAGATATATTTAGGGGTGTGAAAAGTAGGACCCCTTCATAGTACATGTGTCTGTCACTGCCCCATACTGAGGTAAAGGAATGTAGGGACCCATAGAGTTAAGCTCCCTATGGTGTTATCCCCTTATCTAATCTTATCTGTACTGTTATAGGGCAGAGCCCTCTACACTCAGGTTACAGTTATTAAGCTATTCCCTATAGGTTTAGCCCAGGTTGACCACTCCCCTTGGCAGACTATATAGTGTCTTCCTCTTTTGGCTGCATGCTGTGTTCTGGGCAGAGCTTCAATTGAGCCTGGACCAGAACATAGGCCCAGAAGCCATTTGTACCCTAGGGGACCTCATACCCTAGTGAAAAGTCGGGGACAGGGCCCCGTGAATAAGAACAAGCCAGCACAGTCAGTTTTATTAATAGCACCCTCTTGAAGTGGTGAGTTCAGTCAGCTTATTTAGCAAGGGCAGTTAATAGCCCCATCCAGGAGATGTAAAAGGGTTTAACCTCTCTGTTGTCGTTCTTTTGGGACCGGTTTTATTAGACGCCAGGTACCATTTTCCGAGATTGTGATATCACGTTGGCCATTTTGGGTTGTAATTCCAAAGAGAACGGACTCACATGTGCCACTGCTCTCTATCCTGAGCTCACGCTGAAGTGTTGTGCGGCTGCCAACACCACCATTCTCACCTGCGCTACCTCTATTCGGCACTGTCGACCGCTGCGGCTGCAGTTGGAGACCGACACCGTGCACCTCCCAGGACCAGCGGCTGCGGCCTGGGTGACGGCATAGCAGAGGCGCGACAGGCCTTGTGAGTGAGGGCTACGCTAGTTATCTGCCTAAGAGTCGGATCGCGGCTGCAACCGACCGAGTACAGCAGAGGATATTGTCCATATATTATAGGCGAACAGCCTACCCTACCGGATCCTGCAGAGGCCGGATAAGTAGAGACTGTACCACCCACCTATCCCGGATCGCGGCTGCGACCGGGTGTTACTGTTAACTTTCCCAATAATTGGTCCCCAGGTGCGCCTTCAAGAGGTTATTGCAGTGTGGGACATCTTACAGTAAGGAGCTGTATTACATTGCTGCGGCTGCAGCCATAAATTTGCTTGCTCCAAGATGGCGGCCCGTGCAGATAGCCCAACGCCACAAAAGAGATATGTGTGGCTGGGAAATTTTGGAGTACAGTTTGGGGATGAAGGGGAAGAAATAGTGGTGCCATACTGTGGTAGCTGCGGCCAGGAGGTCTGTGAGGCTTTGCAGGACATAAGAGCCAGTTGCCCTGCATGCACAAATAAGTGCTGGACTGATCCCATAGTGAGGGTGGAGACCCCCCTCAGAGCTGGGGCTGGTTCGAGTCCCCTGAGGCCCACTACATCAATTCCCATCCCAGAGCCGAAAGGAATTATTTCCCCACCCCAGGCAGAATCATCTGGGGATATCTTACTGTCCTCTTCTGACCATTCAGGGGAGGTACTGGACAATGCTTCTGAAGCAATATGGCCATACAACAGAAAGGCCAAATCTACTGCCAGTTCTGTGGGGGCTGAAGTCTCCACAGTGGAAAAATAGTTACAACTACTTGGTCTCTCTGCTCGCCTAGGCAGAGGCCGTTCTGTGACCCCAGAAAGGGCCAGTGGTGGTCTTTCACCAGGATGGATCCCAGTAACTGGGGGTTCTACGAGAAGGTACCCCAAACCAAATTGGAGTGCCATGGAGTTCGGGCGCCCCATAGAAAATAATCCTCAGGGAGAGGAAACCAACATCCCTCCACCGGTACCTCAAAATGAGCCTGAAGCTACCATTGGGATGCCGGATACACCGCCACCTCCGTACAGTTTCAGTAAGGATGAGACCTGCTGGGTTGCTCCGGGCCGTGCAGACCCTGAAAAGTACAGGGCTGTTTCGCGAGTACAGAGACTGATACACAGCAGAGTATATGAGTGGCAATTTTACATGCCCTATGCCTCAGAGTGGGTATACGACGAGGTGGATAAGCACCTCGACGAATGGATCTACGGGGAACTGACCCGCAGAGAGAAAATTGGATTTGGAGGCCTGCTTTCCACCAATCCACAGAGACGCCACCAGGATGTGGACTATCTTTCAAATATTGCCCGAGAGTGGTGGTTCGGCCGGACCGTCCTTAAGCACCGGGTTCGGTCCTGCAGAAAGTACCAGGAGGACCAAAACTTTTCGCTGCTATCTGACCTCCCCAGTGGAGGCAAGATTGACAAGCCACATCCAGGCTACTATATTTCCTATGAGGCTACAAAAGCCAAATTTGACCGCAACCTCCATTAGGTGGAAAAACCCCATGCGGTTCTGGATGCCCTCCCTGATTGGATTTTCCCCCGGGTGGGAGGTGGGTGTGGTCCCTAATTGTTCAAAGGAGTCACCCACCATATTTTGGGCACATTCTTTAAAGACTGCTGGTATTGCTGCATAAGGTGTGACCCACTTCCTGTTATATATCCACAGAGGTGGATTTGTTTTTGTTCTTAAGTTTGGGACTCTCCAAATCCTCCAGGAGAGACTGTAAAGTTATACATAGTTGGGTGTTCAAGAAGAGACTGCTGCGCCCCATCCCACTACAACTTCTACTTCCACCTACCTCACCAAGGGTAGGAACCATTGCCTAATCCACACCTACGGAGTGCATGTCAGGATATTCATGAACACTGAGTTAGGGTGGGAAGGTATGGACTTAATAAAGTTGATGGGTGGGAGTGTGTCACAGTTAAACTTGTGCCCACTAACATTTCTTTACAGCCAAGCATGTGCCTGGGGACACCTCAATGAAGGCAGGATCGTTCCCAAGTGTAAGTGATGCCCGTTATACCCCTGTTGCAGGTTACAGGTGGTATATCAAGGATCCCTTAAGTGTGTGCCTGAGCACCCCTGTTAGTGGTCAGGAAGGTGACTCAAGGTTCTCTAAGTATGTGCCTGTTATACCATAATGACACTCATGTATTGTATATGGTTTACAGAAAGGTAACTAGTAACGAAACAGTTAAAATTTTCTGTGCCTTAAATTTTTCATTTTTCAGCTATCCATTGTACTGGGTACTCCTCAGGAGAGGGTATCAGAAACGGATGTAAGGGTACTGTATTTTTGCACTAAATCAATGCACTACTGTTATTGCTTGAAAGTGTACTTATTGTTATTTACCATTGCCGGGTCGGAATGGATTTTTCCCCCGGGTGAATGTAGGGACCCATAGGGTTAAGCTCCCTATGGTGTTATCCCCTTATCTAATCTTATCTGTGCTGTTATAGGGCAGAGCCCTCTGTACTCAGGTTACAGTTATTAAGCTATTCCCTATAGGTTTAGTGCAGGTTGACCACTCCCCTTGGCAGACTATATAGTGTCTTCCACAAGGAAGTGTCTTCCTCTTTTGGCTGCATGCTGCGTTCTGGGCAGAGCTTCAATTGAGCCTGGACCAGAACATAGGCCCAGAAGCCATTTGTACCCTAGGGGACCTCATACCCTAGTGAAAAGTCGGGGACAGGGCCCCGTGAATAAAAACAAGCCAGCACAGTCAGTTTTATGTAATAGCACCCTCTAGAAGTGGTGAGTTCAGTCAGCTTATTTAGCAAGGGCAGTTAATAGCCCCAACCAGGAGTTGTAAAAGGGTTTAACCTACCCCGGCTCTGTTGTCGTTCTTTTGGGACCGGTTTTATTAGACGCCAGGTACCAGTGTTAGGAGCTCTCCCCTGGACCACAGTCGGCCGGAACACTCCCTTCTGAAAGGTCTTCACCTCGGGTATCAGCTAATCCTCTGTGCATTCTCCAAGTGGGGTATTCTGTTCCTTGAGTGTCACATTTGCTATATCCATTGTGACCAATTCCTATACTGCTGTGACTGTGAGTATATACCCTGCTGCACTATCCAGTTGCTTTGCACAATAAACCAGTTATTATTGCATCATAAGAATCCTCTGGCGTCCATCTTTTGCTACTTGCACCACACACCTCAGCTAGTTGTAGTTCTGCTACACCCTCGCTCCATCCTAATTCTCCCATTTAGCGGAGGCTCACTCCTTTGTATTAAGTGTCGTATGTAACCCATGCTCTCCATTACACTACTAGCCTGGATTTGTCCTTAAATAGGCCAAATAGGTGTTACAGGAGTTTGTGAAGTATTTACTATATAGTTACCTGAGGGTCTGTGCCTAGGGTGAAGCTTTAGGGGAAACCATGTGGTCCCCAAGATTTAATTGCTTTGAATTAAATTAAAAAAAAATCACTGATGCTTCCAGTTAAATCCAGCAACAGCACTGGGGGGAATGGGGGTTCCCCTCTCTTTGCAATTGGTGCATATCCAGACTGTCCTGCACGTGTACCAATGGGAAGAGTCCAGGCTGAGGCAACACCGGGCCTAAATACAGCCCTGGGTATAACATAGTGTTAGGGATCATGGTAGCACCAGTGTATGGTATAAGGCAGTTCTGTCGACTCTCCTGGATCCCCTCATGGAGGAAGGTGTGTAGTTTGAGGAAGGGAGGCCTCAAAAAAGCCAGCTTAGCGACTTCTAAGGGCCAGATTTATAAAGTGGATGCCGCATCAGTTAATAGAGCTTCTCCAGCAGAATCCTGCATTGTAATCTGTTTTTCCCATGGGGCTAGCCATATTCTTCATCTCCCAGGGTGCCACAGCCATGTGACCTGTGCTCTGATAAACTTCAGTCACACTTTACTGCTGCACTGCAAGTTGGAGTGATATCCCCCCCCCCCTCACCCCCAGCAGCCGATCAGCAGAACAATGGGAAAGGAGCAAGATAGCAGCTCCCAGTAGGTATCAGAATAGCACTCAATAGTAAGAAATCCAAGTCCGGCTTGGGACTCCTCCAGTTACATGGGAGTAGGAGAAACAATAGGTTAGCTGAAAGCAGTTCTAATGTGTAGCGCTGGCTGAAAGCTCAGACTCAGGCACAAGGCACTGAGATGGCGCCTACACACCAATATTACAGCTACAAATACATTTGTTGGTTGAAGAATAAAAGGTTAAATGGCAGAGGGAATTAATTGCTGTGTAACAGTGTCATTTAGAAATAAAAATGACATCATAAAAATCATGACAGTATCCCTTTAGGCTCCACCAACTAGATAGTCAGGTTAGTAAGTGTAGGAGATGGCCAAGTAGAGGGACAGGTAGTAGTTATAGGCAGAATTAGAAATCCCCCTGAAGAATATGTGTGAGAGAGGGGGCAGTAACCTACTGTGAGTAATGATATTGTAATTTTCCCACTGATATTTCTATTAAGGCCATTTATAAGAAGAATTATGGACCTATGTGGAAATCTACTCTGGGACGCTACAAAACCGTAAATATTGCTGATGTCGACATCTTGGAAACGGTACTGAGGCAGGAGGGAAAGTACCCTGTGAGGATTGACATGGAGGTCTGGAAAGAACATAGACGCCAAAGAGATCTCTCCCTGGGCCCTTTCACAGAGTGAGTCTGCAATAAACATTATTAGAATACTCATAGGCCAATGCCAAAAAGGGGACCAAAGATATTCTAGGGGACCCACACTGTAATTAGATGCCAAAGTCTCCTTCCTTTTCAGTACAAAGCAGCAGTGCTATAATGCTTTAAGTCTAAGGTTCTTGCTATCTGATCCCCATTGTAAGCAGCAGTCCTGCCCTGCTTTATGGCTGAGATTCTAGCTATCTGTATAACAGAGCATTCTGTCACAGTGGCACAGATCCTATCTGATCCCCCCATTGTAAGCAGCAGTCCTGCCCTGCTTTATGGCTGAGATTCTAGCTATCTGTATAACAGAGCATTCTGTCACAGTGGCACAGATCCTATCTGATCCCCCCATTGTAAGCAGCAGTCCTGCCCTGCTTTATGGCTGAGATTCTAGCTATCTGTATAACAGAGCATTCTGTCACAGTGGCACAGATCCTATCTGATCCCCCCATTGTAAGCAGCAGTCCTGCCCTGCTTTATGGCTGAGATTCTAGCTATCTGTATAACAGAGCATTCTCTCACAGTGGCACAGATCCTATCTGATCCCCCCCCCCCATTGTAAGCAGCAGTCCTGCCCTGCTTTATGGCTGAGATTCTAGCTATCTGTATAACAGAGCATTCTGTCACAGTGGCACAGATCCTATCTGATCCCCCCATTGTAAGCAGCAGTCCTGCCCTGCTTTATGGCTGAGATTCTAGCTATCTGTATAACAGAGCATTCTGTCACAGTGGCACAGATCCTATCTGATCCCCCCATTGTAAGCAGCAGTCCTGCCCTGCTTTATGGCTGAGATTCTAGCTATCTGTATAACAGAGCATTCTGTCACAGTGGCACAGATCCTATCTGATCCCCCCCATTGTAAGCAGCAGTCCTGCCCTGCTTTATGGCTGAGATTCTATCTTTATTACAGAGCATTGTGCCATAGTTGCACAGATCATATCTGAAGCAACGGTCTAAGATTCTTAGCAATTATCAGTTTCCCATGTGAAGCAATAAAGTATAATTAAAGAATAAATAATGTGTCTCGTCCCCCACCCACCAGGGAAGGCCACAAATGGCACACCCTCCGCTCAGTGCTTAACAAGAGGATGCTGAAGCCAGCAGAGGCCATGCTCTACACAGGGGTGGTTAATGAGGTGGTGACGGACTTTTTGGTCAGACTAGAAGAGATGCGATCAGAAACTCCATCTGGTGATATGGTGAATGATATACCAAATGCACTCTACAGATTTGCCTTTGAAGGTACTGGGTTACATCTACTATAGATCTTATAATGCAGTTTTCCTGTTTGCAGTCCCTGGCCACTAGTGTTTCTACTGAAGGCTTCATTCCCTGCCATCTACTCCTTTACCTTCGGTCTCTTCTCCTCCTTCCCCAAGCACTTCTATTGGAATCCCCCTCTCCCTCAGCCACATGTACCTTGACCTGAGATTTCCTGTAAGCCTTCCCCAGTCACCTGCACCTTTACTGGAGGCCATCTGCACCTCTACAGGAACCCAACTCTATCGGAGGCCATCAGGCTTTTATAGATACCTGTGCCACCACAAGAACCCAACTTTCTACCTGACCCAGCCACTTGAACCTCTAATAGAGGTCATCTGCCCTCAGTAGTCACCTCTCTACCTCAGGGGTGGCCAATACGTTGATCGCGGTCCACCAGTCGATCCCCCGTGGATTTGATGCCGTACTTCCGCATTCCACGGTCATCGGTCGATCTCCGATGAGAAAGGTCTGGCCACCCCTGCTCTACTGGAACCAGCCACCTGTACCTCTACCAGAGGCCATCTTCCTTCCCTAGTCACCTGTAGAACCCCAGCAACCCAACTCTCTACTTAAGCCAGCCATCTATACCTTTACTTGAGGCCATCTTCCTTCCCTAGTCACCTGTAGAACCCCAGCAACCCAACTCTCTACCTGAGCTAGCCATCTATACCTCTACAAGAGGCAATTTCCCTGCAGCCCCCTAGTTATATACACCTTGAATATAGACTCCTGCACCTCTACAGGCTACTCATGAGGGTAGGGCAAGTACAGATCAATGGGATCCATCCATTTTATATATATCTTTACTGAAAACATACTGACTTATGTTATTCTGCACAAGAAGCATTTATCCTTAAGTATTTGATGGCCTCAAGGCATGGTGCTTCATATCACTGTAAAACCTCACTTCCCACACATTCCAGATACTGAATCTTTCTGATGAAGTATCATTTCTGGCTTTATAGTTTTACGCTTCTCTTGCAAATTGCATGGCCAGATTTGGGCTCTGCACACCACTATACAAAAAGTATATGAGATGTAACTTTTCCTTCCAAGGCATTTCCTACATCCTGTTTGAGACCCGGATTGGCTGTTTGGAGAAGCAAATACCAGTGGAGACTCAGAGGTTCATAGATTCTATTGGAGCCATGTTAAAGAACTATATCTTTGTGACTATTTTACCCCCATGGACCAACAATTTACTCCCCTACTATAAACGTTATATGGACAGCTGGGACAATATATTTGCATTTGGTAAGAATTTACTGTCTTTATTAAATTGGCTGTGCTTACTAATACAATATTTAATGGTTAGCACCTAGCATTTATGTACCGTATTGTATTCCCAGGGAATAAGTTGATTAATGAGAAGATGAAGAAAATTGAGGCCCGACTGGAGAGGGACGAGGAGGTGCAGGGTGAATACCTGACCTATCTGATCTCCAGTGGCAAACTGACCGATAAAGAAATTTATGGCAGCGTGGCCGAGCTGCTGTTAGCTGGGGTCGATACTGTAAGTAATTGGTTTTCAAGAATATATAATATATATATATATATAGCACAAGACAATAAGCTGCACACACCAGGACTTAGCAAAAAACAGTAAATTTATTGAAGAAAAAAATCCAACGTTTCGAGCACTGACTGTGCTCTTCCTCAGGGAAAAAGGAAGAGCACAGTCAGTGCTCGAAACGTTGGATTTTTTTCTTCAATAAATTTACTGTTTGTTGCTAAGTCCTGGTGTGTGCAGCTTGGGCATTCGATCTCTAATAGGGTGTGCTCCGTTTGTTTTCTGTATATATATATATATATACATATATATATATATATATATATAGAAAATAATCATCTGTGGCCAGCACACCCTTCAATGTTTCATCAAAAAAAATTTTATTGTAGATATATTGTTACAATAAAATAAAATGACAATAAAAATTTTTTTGATGAAACATTGAAGGGTGTTCTGGCCACAGATGATTATTTTCTATACATACATAATTTTGGCTAAGCACCCTGCAGAATATTGAGCCTTGGAGTGCGGACACCATTTGGATTGATATATATATATATATATATATATATATATATACAGTATACAGTGGCTTGCAAAAGTATTCGGCCCCCTTGAACTTTTCCACATTTTGTCACATTACAGCCACAAACATGAATCAATTTTATTGGAATTCCATGTGAAAGACCAATACAAAGTGGTGTACACGTGAGAAGTGGAACAAAAATCATACATGATTCCAAACATTTTTTACAAATAAATAACTGCGAAGTTGGGTGTGCGTAATTATTCAGCCCCCTTTGGTCTGAGTGCAGTCAGTTGCCCATAGACATTGCCTGATGAGTGCTAATGACTAAATAGAGTGCACCTGTGTGTAATCTAATGTCAGTACAAATACAGCTGCTCTGTGACGGCCTCAGAGGTTGTCTAAGAGAATATTGGGAGCAACAACACCATGAAGTCCAAAAAACACACCAGACAGGTCAGGGATAAAGTTATTGAGAAATTTAAAGCAGGCTTAGGCTACAAAAAGATTTCCAAAGCCTTGAACATCCCACGGAGCACTGTTCCACCGATCATTCAGAAATGGAAGGAGTATGGCACAACTGTAACCCTACCAAGACAAGGCCGTCCCCCTAAACTCACAGGCCGAACAAGGAGAGCGCTGATCAGAAATGCAGCCAAGAGGCCCATGGTGACTCTGGGGGAGCTGCAGAGATCTACAGCTCAGGGGGGGGAATCTGTCCATAGGACAACTATTAGTCGTGCACTGCACAAAGTTGGCCTTTATGGAAGAGTGGCAAGAAGAAAGCCATTGTTAACAGAAAACCATAAGAAGTCCCGTTTGCAGTTTGCCACAAGCCATGTGGGGGGGGGCAGCAAACATGTGGAAGAAGGTGCTCTGGTCAGATGAGACCAAAATGGAACTTTTTGGCCAAAATGCAAAACGCTATCTGTGGCGGAAAACTAACACTGCACATCACTCTGAACACACCATCCCCACTGTCACATATGGGGGGGCAGCATCATGCTCTGGGGGTGCTTCTCTTCAGCAGGGACAGGGAAGCTGGTCAGAGTTGATGGGAAGATGGATGGAGCCAAATACAGGGCAATCTTGGAAGAAAACCTCTTGGAGTCTGCAAAAGACTTGAGACTGGAGCGGAGGTTCACCTTCCAGCAGGACAACGACCCTAAACATAAAGCCAGGGCAACAATGGAATGGTTTAAACCAAAACATATCCATGTGTTAGAATGGCCCAGTCACAGTCCAGATCTAAATCCAATGGAGAATCTGTGGCAAGATCTGAAAACTGCTGTTCCCAAAGGCTGACCATCTAATCTGACTGAGCTGGAGCTGTTTTGCAAAGAAGAATGGGCAAGGATTTCAGTCTGTAGATGGGCAAAGCTGGTAGAGACATACTCTAAAAGCCTGGCAGCTGTAATTGCAGCAAAAGGGGGTTCTACAAAGTATTGACTCAGGGGGCTGAATAATTACGCACACCCCACTTTGCAGTTATTTATTTGTAAAAAATGTTTGGAATCATGTATGATTTTCCTTCCACTTCTCACGTGTACCCCACTTTGTATTGGTCTCTCACGTGGAATTCCAATAAAATTGATTCATGTTTGTGGCTGTAATGTGACAAAATGTGGAAAAGTTCAAGGGGGCCGAATACTTTTGCAAGCCACTGTATATGTATATATATATACAGTATATATATATATATATATACACACACAGGTATGGGATCCCTTATGCGGAAACCCGTTATCCAGAAAGCTCCGAATCACGGAAAGCCCGTCTCCCATAGACTCCATTTTAATCAAATAATTCAGAATTTTAAAACTGATTCCCTTTTCTCTGTAATAATAAAACAGTACCTGTACTTGATCCCAACTAAGATATAATTACCCCTTATTGGGGCAGAACAGCCCTATTGGGTTTATTTAATGGTTAAATGATTCCCTTTTCTCTGTAATAATAAAACAGTACCTGTACTTGATCCCAACTAAGATATAATTACCCCTTATTGGGGGCAGAACAGCCCTATTGGGTTTATTTAATGGTTAAATGATTCCCTTTTCTCTGTAATAATAAAACAGTACCTGTACTTGATCCCAACTAAGATATAATTACCCCTTATTGGGGGCAGAACAGCCCTATTGGGTTTATTTAATGGTTAAATGATTCCCTTTTCTCTGTAATAATAAAACAGTACCTGTACTTGGTCCCAACTAAGATATAAATAATCCTTATTGGATGCAAAACAATCCTATTGGGTTTAATTATTTTTTTTATTGATTTTTTTAGTAGACTTAAGGTATGGAGATCCAAATTACGGAAATACCCCTTATCCGGAATACCCTTGGTCCCAAGCATTCTGGATAAAGAGTCCTATACCTGTAGATGCACCTACAGATGCTGCTGAATGGCTGCTAATTGGGCACTGGGAGTAGTAGTTTAATAAAGACTTAAGTCCAGACATTCCTGTTGATGGTTCATTGGAGTGAATGTTCTGCCCCTCACAGACATCCAACACGCTATCCTGGGCACTGTACCACCTGGCTAGAGAACCAGAGATTCAAAACGCCCTGTACCAAGAGGTGATCGGAGTGGTTCCAGGGCAGAATATACCCACTTCTGAGGATATCTCCAGCATGCCCCTGCTACGGGCTGTAATTAAAGAGACACTACGGTAGGACTCAGAGAGAAACTGCTATATTTCCATCATGCTTATTAAACATGACTTCAGAGTTAAGAGGCGCTTAAGTGGTGACATGATAAATATATAAGGGGAGCATATAATAACCTCTCTAATGCTTTATTTACCAGTAGGTCCTTCCAACGGGCACGAGGGCACCCACTCCGTTTAGAAGAAGGGAGGTTCCATTTAAATATTCCCAAAGGATTTTTTACAGGGGGAGTGGTGAAGTTGTGGGATTCCCTCCCTGAATCAGTCGTGCTGGCTGATACATTATATAGCTTTAAGAAGGGGCTGGGTGGGTATTTAGCAAGTGAGGGAATACAGGGGTAGGGGGGATAGCTCTCAGTACAAGTGAGGGAATACAGGGGTAGGGGAGATAGCTCTCAGTACAAGTGAGGGAATACAGGGGTATGGGAGATAGCTCTCAGTACAAGTGAGGGAATACAGGGGTAGGGGAGATAGCTCTCAGTACAAGTGAGGGAATACAGGGGTAGGGGAGATAGCTCTCAGTACAAGTGAGGGAATACAGGGGTAGGGGAGATAGCTCTCAGTACAAGTGAGGGAATACAGGGGTATGGGAGATAGCTCTCAGTACAAGTGAGGGAATACAGGGGTAGGGGAGATAGCTCTCAGTACAAGTGAGGGAATACAGGGGTATGGGAGATAGCTCTCAGTACAAGTGAGGGAATACAGGGGTAGGGGAGATAGCTCTCAGTACAAGTGAGGGAATACAGGGGTAGGGGAGATAGCTCTCAGTACAAGTGAGGGAATACAGGGGTAGGGGAGATAGCTCTCAGTACAAGTGAGGGAATACAGGGGTATGGGAGATAGCTCTCAGTACAAGTGAGGGAATACAGGGGTAGGGGAGATAGCTCTCAGTACAAGTGAGGGAATACAGGGGTAGGGGAGATAGCTCTCAGTACAAGTGAGGGAATACAGGGGTAGGGGAGATAGCTCTCAGTACAAGTGAGGGAATACAGGGGTATGGGAGATAGCTCTCAGTACAAGTGAGGGAATACAGGGGTAGGGGAGATAGCTCTCAGTACAAGTGAGGGAATACAGGGGTATGGGAGATAGCTCTCAGTACAAGTGAGGGAATACAGGGGTAGGGGAGATAGCTCTCAGTACAAGTGAGGGAATACAGGGGTAGGGGAGATAGCTCTCAGTACAAGTGAGGGAATACAGGGGTAGGGGAGATAGCTCTCAGTACAAGTGAGGGAATACAGGGGTATGGGAGATAGCTCTCAGTACAAGTGAGGGAATACAGGGGTAGGGGAGATAGCTCTCAGTACAAGTGAGGGAATACAGGGGTAGGGGAGATAGCTCTCAGTACAAGTGAGGGAATACAGGGGTAGGGGAGATAGCTCTCAGTACAAGTGAGGGAATACAGGGGTAGGGGGGATAGCTCTCAGTACAAGTGAGGGAATACAGGGGTAGGGGAGATAGCTCTCAGTACAAGTGAGGGAATACAGGGGTAGGGGAGATAGCTCTCAGTACAAGTGAGGGAATACAGGGGTATGGGAGATAGCTCTCAGTACAAGTGAGGGAATACAGGGGTAGGGGAGATAGCTCTCAGTACAAGTGAGGGAATACAGGGGTAGGGGAGATAGCTCTCAGTACAAGTGGGGAATAAGGGGATGGGAGATAGCTTCAGTACAAGTGAGGATACAGGGTAGGGGAGATAGCTCTCAGTACAAGTGAGGGAATACAGGGGTAGGGGAGATAGCTCTCAGTACAAGTGAGGGAATACAGGGGTAGGGGAGATAGCTCTCAGTACAAGTGAGGGAATACAGGGGTAGGGGAGATAGCTCTCAGTACAAGTGAGGGAATACAGGGTAGGGGAGATAGCTCTCAGTACAAGTGAGGGAATACAGGGGTAGGGGAGATAGCTCTCAGTACAAGTGAGGGAATACAGGGGTAGGGGAGATAGCTCTCAGTACAAGTGAGGGAATACAGGGGTAGGGGGATAGCTCTCAGTACAAGTGAGGGAATACAGGGGTAGGGGAGATAGCTCTCAGTACAAGTGAGGGAATACAGGGGTAGGGGAGATAGCTCTCAGTACAAGTGAGGGAATACAGGGGTAGGGGAGATAGCTCTCAGTACAAGTGAGGGAATACAGGGGTATGGGAGATAGCTCTCAGTACAAGTGAGGGAATACAGGGGTAGGGGAGATAGCTCTCAGTACAAGTGAGGGAATACAGGGGTAGGGGGGATAGCTCTCAGTACAAGTGAGGGAATACAGGGGTAGGGGGATAGCTCTCAGTACAAGTGAGGGAATACAGGGGTAGGGGAGATAGCTCTCAGTACAAGTGAGGGAATACAGGGGTAGGGGAGATAGCTCTCAGTACAAGTGAGGGAATACAGGGGTAGGGGAGATAGCTCTCAGTACAAGTGAGGGAATACAGGGGTATGGGGGATAGCTCTCAGTACAAGTGAGGGAATACAGGGGTATGGGAGATAGCTCTCAGTACAAGTGAGGGAATACAGGGGTAGGGGAGATAGCTCTCAGTACAAGTGAGCAGGGCCGGATTTCTACTTGGGGCGCCCCAAGGCCGCCCCCATTCGGCGCCCCCCCACCCCCGCCGCGTAAACGCGAATGCGCATGCGCCTAACTTGCGCATGCGCGAACAACCCCTATCGCTAATGCGCATGCGCAAGCGCCTAACTTAGAACTCCCATACGGAGCAGTGGGGAGATGTCCCCATTGCTCCGTATGGGAGCAAAATGTTAACATTTGCTTGCGGTGGGGCGGCATGCCGCCCCTGTGTATTTGCCGCCCTAGGCCCGGGCCTTTGTAGCCTCGCCACAAATCCGGGCCTGCAAGTGAGGGAATACAGGGGTAGGGGAGATAGCTCTCAGTACAAGTGAGGGAATACAGGGGTAGGGGAGATAGCTCTCAGTACAAGTGAGGGAATACAGGGGTAGGGGAGATAGCTCTCACTACAAGTGAGGGAATACAGGGGTAGGGGGGATAGCTCTCAGTACAAGTGAGGGAATACAGGGGTAGGGGGATAGCTCTCAGTACAAGTGAGCGAATACAGGGGTAGGGGAGATAGCTCTCAGTACAAGTGAGGGAATACAGGGGTAGGGGAGATAGCTCTCAGTACAAGTGAGGGAATACAGGGGTAGGGGAGATAGCTCTCAGTACAAGTGAGGGAATACAGGGGTAGGGGGGATAGCTCTCAGTACAAGTGAGGGAATACAGGGGTAGGGGGGATAGCTCTCAGTACAAGTGAGGGAATACAGGGGTAGGGGAGATAGCTCTCAGTACAAGTGAGGGAATACAGGGGTAGGGGAGATAGCTCTCAGTACAAGTGAGGGAATACAGGGGTAGGGGAGATAGCTCTCAGTACAAGTGAGGGAATACAGGGGTATGGGAGATAGCTCTCAGTACAAGTGAGGGAATACAGGGGTAGGGGAGATAGCTCTCAGTACAAGTGAGGGAATACAGGGGTAGGGGGGATAGCTCTCAGTACAAGTGAGGGAATACAGGGGTAGGGGGGATAGCTCTCAGTACAAGTGAGGGAATACAGGGGTAGGGGAGATAGCTCTCAGTACAAGTGAGGGAATACAGGGGTAGGGGGGATAGCTCTCAGTACAAGTGAGGGAATACAGGGGTAGGGGAGATAGCTCTCAGTACAAGTGAGGGAATACAGGGGTAGGGGGGATAGCTCTCAGTACAAGTGAGGGAATACAGGGGTAGGGGGGATAGCTCTCAGTACAAGTGAGGGAATACAGGAGTAGGGGGGATAGCTCTCAGTACAAGTGAGGGAATACAGGGGTAGGGGGGATAGCTCTCAGTACAAGTGAGGGAATACAGGGGTAGGGGAGATAGCTCTCAGTACAAGTGAGGGAATACAGGGGTATGGGAGATAGCTCTCAGTACAAGTGAGGGAATACAGGGGTAGGGGAGATAGCTCTCAGTACAAGTGAGGGAATACAGGGGTAGGGGGGATAGCTCTCAGTACAAGTGAGGGAATACAGGGGTAGGGGAGATAGCTCTCAGTACAAGTGAGGGAATACAGGGGTAGGGGAGATAGCTCTCAGTACAAGTGAGGGAATACAGGGGTAGGGGAGATAGCTCTCAGTACAAGTGAGGGAATACAGGGGTATGGGAGATAGCTCTCAGTACAAGTGAGGGAATACAGGGGTAGGGGGATAGCTCTCAGTACAAGTGAGGGAATACAGGGGTATGGGAGACAGCTCTCAGTACAAGTGAGGGAATACAGGGGTAGGGGGGATAGCTCTCAGTACAAGTGAGGGAATACAGGGGTATGGGAGATAGCTCTCAGTACAAGTGAGGGAATACAGGGGTAGGGGGGATAGCTCTCAGTACAAGTGAGGGAATACAGGGGTAGGGGGGATAGCTCTCAGTACAAGTGAGGGAATACAGGGGTAGGGGGGATAGCTCTCAGTACAAGTGAGGGAATATAGGGGTAGGGGGGATAGCTCTCAGTACAAGTGAGGGAATACAGGGGTATGGGAGATAGCTCTCAGTACAAGTGAGGGAATACAGGGGTAGGGGAGATAGCTCTCAGTACAAGTGAGGGAATACAGGGGTATGGGGGATAGCTCTCAGTACAAGTGAGGGAATACAGGGGTAGGGGGGATAGCTCTCAGTACAAGTGAGGGAATACAGGGGTAGGGGAGATAGCTCTCAGTACAAGTGAGGGAATACAGGGGTAGGGGAGATAGCTCTCAGTACAAGTGAGGGAATACAGGGGTATGGGAGATAGCTCTCAGTACAAGTGAGGGAATACAGGGGTAGGGGAGATAGCTCTCAGTACAAGTGAGGGAATACAGGGGTAGGGGGGATAGCTCTCAGTACAAGGGAGGGAATACAGGGGTAGGGGAGATAGCTCTCAGTACAAGTGAGGGAATACAGGGGTAGGGGAGATAGCTCTCAGTACAAGTGAGGGAATACAGGGGTATGGGAGATAGCTCTCAGTACAAGTGAGGGAATACAGGGGTAGGGGAGATAGCTCTCAGTACAAGTGAGGGAATACAGGGGTAGGGGGATAGCTCTCAGTACAAGTGAGGGAATACAGGGGTAGGGGGGGATAGTTCTCAGTACAAGTGAGGGAATACAGGGGTAGGGGGGATAGCTCTCAGTACAAGTGAGGGAATACAGGGGTATGGGAGATAGCTCTCAGTACAAGTGAGGGAATACAGGGGTAGGGGAGATAGCTCTCAGTACAAGTGAGGGAATACAGGGGTAGGGGAGATAGCTCTCAGTACAAGTTGCCCCAGGGACTGGCCCGATTGCCATTTTGGAGTCAGGAAGGAATTTTTTCCCCTCTGCGGCAAATTAGAGAGGCTTCAGATGGGGTTTTTGCCTTCCTCTGGATCAACTAGCAGTTAGTCAAGTTATATATCGGCATTATGGTTGAACGTGATGGACATACATCTTTTTTCATCTTAACTTACTATGTTATTTGTTAATCGATATTAAAAGAAATTTGGCCTTGGCTATTCCCTCCACTGCTTGTCCTGACTACACGGTACCATTAATATAATGCGGCAGTGATTGGTTCTGCCCCCGAGCAGGCATACATTCATATTACTAAATGTGATATATGTTCGGGTGCAATTGTGTCTTTTTTCATCTGTCACCTGGTGGAACATTAAAGGGGTTGTTCACCCTAAGATTAACTTTTTTTGGTTTTTGAATTTCAGTACCTATTTGGTTCCTAGGGTCTTAATTACTCTAGCAACCAGGTAGTGGCTTACATAAGACTGAAATATGAATAAAACAAATAAGTAATAAAATAAAAATAGTAACAGTAACAATAGTTTGTTGGTTGCCAGGGTCACTGACCCCCATTTGAATGCTGGAAAGAGAAATTGAAACATTGCTAAGAATTAGCCATTCTATAACATGCTAAATAATAACAAAGGTTAACTACCCCTTTAACACTGGATGTTCAACTAGATGTGGGACGCTATGAAACTAGCAACTTACCTCTAATTGAACAAACAATTTTAACTTTTAAATGCTCTGATGAATGTAACCCGTGTAAGTTCTCCCCATAGATTGTATCCTGTTGTACCAACCAATTCCCGAGTGGCTGTGGAGAAGGCCATCACCATTGGAGACTATTACTTCCCAAAAGATGTAAGATGGGGAATTTTAAGGGATTACCAAGGGTTACCAGTTGCTGAGAGCTGTAGTCCAGCAACATCAGGGTTGTATTCTTAAAGCAATACTACTTTTTAAAGAAGAAGGAAAGGCATACTCCCTTCTGATCTTAAAAGAAAACAGTCATGGGAAAACCCATCAGTTAATAGAGCTTCCCCAGCAAAATCCTGCATTGTAATCTGTTTTTCCCATGGGGCTAGCCATATTCTTCATTTCCCAGGGTGCCACAGCCATGTGACCTGTGCTCTGATAAACTTCACTTACACTTTACTGCTGCGCTGCAAGTTGGGGTGATATCCCGCCCCCTCACCCCCAGCAGCCGATCAGCAGAACAATGGGAAGGGAGCAAGATAGCAGCTCCCAGTAGGTATCAGAATAGCACTCAATAGTAAGAAATCCAAGTCCGGCTTGGGACTCCTCCAGTTACATGGGAGTAGGAGAAACAATAGGTTAGCTGAAAGCAGTTCTAATGTGTAGCGCTGGCTGAAAGCTCAGACTCAGGCACAAGGCACTGAGATGGCGCCTACACACCAATATTACAGCTACAAATACATTTGTTGGTTCAAGAATAAAATTTTAAATGGTTTTGTAATCTGCCCTTTAAAAACCACCCACCAATCAATACTGACAGTGGAAAGGTATAGAACATCTGCCTCTTTTTTACTAATAACTATGTCCCTCCTGAACCAGAGATACAAAAGGCAGAAGGCTGCTTACGGGCTTTATAGCATAATTTGATGACACCTGTGTGTGCAGGCTATGAGAAAAACCTTTGGAGATGTATGGCTCAGTTTGACAGAGGAATACACCCCCTTTGGTTGCCAAGCCACACCACCTTCTGACTTTTTAAGGGAATGTAACACAATAGGAGGGCTACAGCAGAAAATAAGAAAGTCATCATCCATATTGTGACTGACTCTAAGGCAGCTTAGAGAATAAAAATCAGATTAATGTAATTTTCTTTCATAAAAATCCATTCCGCTCTCTTTTTCCACGTTAATCAGATAAAATAACAGTGCAACTCTGAATTCCATTGCAGACACTCATTGCTTTACATCATTACCATATATCACGGGATGAGAAAAACTTCCCAGAATCAGATAAATTTATCCCTCAGCGCTGGTTCCGAGAGAGTCGGGTAAAGAACAACCCCTTCAGTTCCATTCCCTTTGGATATGGGGTTAGAGCCTGCGTTGGGCGCCGTATTGCTGAGCTGGAAATGCACATGTGCCTGTCCCGGGTAAGTGTGACGGAGGTCGGACCCTTTAAATCAAATGCGCTACCAACTTACAAACACCAAAACATTATTACAACTTTTCTCTGGATCTGACTTTTGAAACAATGTAGCAGAATCAGTTCTCCTTCATTCCTGCTAATCAATATATATATATACATACATACATATATATATTAATTCATAGGTGGATTGTTGACAGGGTTATGGTGTAATGGAGCGTGTCTGGAAACCATACATGAGTGTGGCTTTTTTTTTTTTTATTGGTGTTCCATTCTCCTTGCTGGCAGATCTCTCTCTAGAGTGACCAGTGGGCTAGTATTTGGGCCTTCCGCTGATATAAATATAAAGCGCCATGATTACTTATGTAGGCTCTGCACACATGGCATACCTTAAGTGAAAGTCTAAACCACAACCAAAACTTATACACAGCACAGTGTGCCCTTGCCTCAGTTTTAAGCAATATCTCTCCATTTTTCATTTCTTAGATAATAAAGAAGTACGAGGTGAGACCGGACCCTAGTGGAGCTGAAATAAAATCAATGGCAAGGATTGTGCTGACCCCTCACAAACCCATAAACCTTCAGTTCCTGCCGAGGACCCCCTCACCGTCGGCGTGATTATAGTTGCCTTGTGTAGCTGTCTCTGCTTCAAGCCTCCCCTGGCATAAGCACCTGGGTTGGACTGGCCTGCCTGAGTACCAGAGGATCCGCAGGCCCCAGCCTAAACCTTTTCTTATTTCTGCCATTGGTCTAAATGACGCCTATTGCCTTTATTACTGTCTCCGTCTAACTGCTGTGAGAGCAGGTTCTCTTGTGGGCCCTGGGATGCCTATAGAAACACCGTAGACTGGAATCCATGTCAGGGTACTACTATCCCATCTACGTGTTGCACGCTTGCACTCAGGTTAAAATGCTGACCATCGCATAATTACACATAGGACTTATAAAGTAACGGCTTATAACGTAACGACTTAGGACATATAACCTGGTGATTTATTTTCATGAGGTGCCCCATGTAGGTGTTTTGCCTTTGCTGGTACCACATGAAACTCAAGTAAATAATGGCTGGCTACCACATAGCTTCTATGAGGCATTCCTAGCACTTAGTTCTGTACATAACCTGCTTTTATCTATTTGCACTGTCTACAGCACTTGTGTTCCTGAAGGAGTTACGGTCTTATTATTTTAATATTTCTTTGATAATAGTGTCCCTGTAAGCCCCAGACTGACTGACTTTCACTTCCAGAAAGAGAGAACAAACACACATGTTAATTCTGTGTTACTACCTCAATTGTTAGAATATTTCTGTAAAAATCAATACTGACCTTCTTATACGTGATTCTGTAATAAAAAATAGTTTTATGAAATGATGTCCATGCAGACTCTTTTCCTTGTTTAGATATCTATTAGAAAATGGTAAGGAGCCCCAGTCTCATTAAAAGGACTATTAAAAGAGTGCTTTGAGTGGCTCTTCATAATTCCCCTTTTAATATATTAGCATATCCTTTGGTAGAACACAGTAATTGAAATAAGATGCATATCTGTCTCTAATTTATTGGGTTGCAAAGCTGATTAATGAGGAAGGAAAGCTAAAAACTCAGTAGCTTTATCAGAAAGGCCTATGTAAATACAGCCATAAGCACTCACAGAAACGCTGCACTGAGTCCTCTGTCAAAAGAAACATTTTTTGTCTTCCTTTGTATATACATGGGTACCTGACTTCCTCTCTCAGAAAAATCCTTCTTTCCTTCTCCTAAAATACAGAAAGTTTTCCCATTTGTTGCTATGATTTAATCTCGTGGATCATCTTTAATAAAGTAAACGAAAATCAAAATATGTTAGGAACAAACCCACCACAAGTTTACCAATTTAATGAAGAGGAAATCAAACACTTTCCTTCTGGAAGACTAACAATGAACGACAACGGTTCACTGCACAACTCACCAGCTAGTAGTGTTTTACCGTTCAGTGACGCTATCTATCCGTTCTGCCTTCTGCATTTTGAACATGATTTTATATTTACATGACGTACACGCAAAAACCTACTCGGAGGCCTTGCATCACAAACCACATTCTTATTAACTTAGGCACTTTGATACAAAAAAAAACAAAAAAAAGTGATAAATTGCTGGTTCATAAAATGAGAAAGGACTAAATTGGCGACAGAGGAAAAGAACATTTTGCACCAGTTAATTGCAGTCAAATCTGCATTAGCCAAGGAGAAATATCTGATCCCTGCTGGATTGGCATTCTTAAGCTGGCCATATACGTGGCGATCTGACGATGTTTCGTGCGACCATCGGTTGCACGAAACATCGTCAGATCCGCCACACACCATTCAGGGTGAATCGGCAGGTAAGGAGGTAGAAACAATAGGATTTCTACCTCCTTCTGGCGATTCAGCGCTGAAGGGAGATTTTGGTCAGGCGCCTTCTATGGCGCCCGATCAAAATTTTCAAACTGGTCCGATCGGCGAGTCAGCCGATATCAGCAGCTTCCTGCGATATCAGTCGACTCGCCGACATACCATACACGCACCGAATATCGTATGAAACGAGGTTTCGTACGATATTATCGGTGCATGTATGGCCACCTTCACAAAAAAAAAAAAAAAACAACAAAAATGTATTAGAAAGATACCAGTTTGTTAGAAACAAACTTCTGTTGAATGGCTGTGTAAGGAGGATGCACACTGGCTAATGTCCATTGGAGGTAAAGGATTGTTGCTTTGTA
The DNA here is from genome assembly GCF_000004195.4 of Xenopus tropicalis. NCBI lineage: Eukaryota > Metazoa > Chordata > Amphibia > Anura > Pipidae > Xenopus > Xenopus tropicalis. Next base: position 82,532,626 of record NC_030685.2, on the reverse strand, counting down.
CTGAAACAAAAGGGAATTGTAGAGATTTTAGAAATAAGATACAAACATGTAAAAAAACATTTAGAGTATAGTCACCAAGATTTCTTTCTAGGAGATCCCTATTGATACTACCAATGCCCTATTGAGCCTACCTCACCCACATATTCCACACTCGGAACAAAAACTCCTGAACTACATATATACAGCAGCTAGACTTTCGATTACTTCGAAATCCCCAGAACCCCCAAGCATAGGAGAGGTTACCTCTCGCTTACGAGAAAATGTTGGAAGAAATGACAGCAAGACTCAGGGGGACAGTCCCACAACATGATAAAGCATGGTCAAAATGGGAGTTTGTCCACAGAAGGCCAAATTGTCAGGCCTGGATTTGTGGATGCCACCCAGCTGCATGTACATATGTTCCCGGTGCACTTTGGACTTGGCCCACAGGAGATTTGTCGGTTGTTTAAATCTCCTATGCAAAGTCCCTAGTACTATTGCAATTGGCAAGCGCGCACATATATGAGCAGTGGAGGTGTGGGGAATGGCTGACCTTGGGCCAACCGAGGGACAAATCCAGACCTGCAAATTCTGCTATTTTTGCAGAGAAAACAGGACAATAGTAACAGTTGACACAGAGTAACAGTGAGCCACTAAAATTATCCTGATTGGTGCGTTCAGTATCGCCGCTCCCTATACGCAGAGTACGCACTCTGCGTAGGGCACCAACTCCCAGGGGGGCACCCAGCACCGCCGCTCCCTACGCAGAGTGCGCACTCTGCGCAAAAACATACCAAGCAAGTCTTCGCCAGCGGCTCCTTCTCTCTTATGCCGCGGCAACAGGTCCTTTTATAAGGTTGCGCCCGTGCGTATGACGTCACACGTCAGCGACGAGGCGCAACCTTATAGTAGTGCCTGTTGCCGCGGCATAAGAGAGAAGGACCCGCCGACATCACTGGTCTGTTGGGGGTACTTTCTGTGGGGGCAATTGGGGGCTCTGTGTGTGAGGGCTGGCTACTGTCTATGGGGGGTACTGTGTATGATGAGGCAATTGGGGGTACTTATTTTTGGGGGCACTGTTTATGGGGGCAATTGGGGGTACTTTGCATGGGGGCACTGTGTGTGGGGGCTACTGTCTATGGGGGGGACTGTTTATGGGGGCAATTGGGGGCACTGTTTATGGGGGCAATTTTTACTTCCGTAATATTTGGGGGAGGGGGCACCAAAGTAAATTTCTGCTTAGGGCACCCATTTGGCCAGCAGCGGCCCTGGGTGCGTTCCCCAAATTGATTTTTTGCAATACTGGAAGAATTATCTGTTACAAATCAAGACTTTCTTTAACTTCTAATTAGTAATATTTATAATCATTTCCATCAGAGTTTCACTTACCTTTCTAAGAAAGATGTGTGCAACATAATATCAAACACTGCTCTCATTTACTTTCTGGAGATGAATTCAGATAAAGTTCTAAATACCCATGTTCTGCAGGAAAAAAAAAAGTAGTAATAAGGTCAATTGCATGGCCAATCAATGTTCAGCAATATTTTGTAGCAAACGCAACAGTTGCTCCTTCTGAAAGCTCAGACTCAGGCACAATGAACGGAGATGGCGCCTACACACTAATATTACAGCTACAAATACATTTGTGTGTACAAGAATAAAAGGTTAAATGGCAGAGGGAATTATTTGCTATGTAACAATGTAATTTAGAAATAAAAAGTACCCCATAAAACTCATGACAGTACCCCTTGAAGTTGCATGTTGGAACACAAAGAGAATGGCTAGGTCCAAGTAGCTGTAGGGTTTTAAGTTACATAGATATACACCAATGTCTATAAAGATCACACCGGTGATGAAATGCAAGGGGGTAGAAAAGCTTAATCTTCATAAAATCTGCCCCTTAATCTAAGAAGTGGGTGTACATACGAGTATGGCATCTGTTTTTAGCCATGGCTGCTACAGCGTCCTCATGAGTCAAGAACCTCACAACCGCTTCTCCAGTAGCGCCACCAGCGTCTGCGCTGTACTCAATGCTGATCTTCAAAGGCATTATCGGATGGAAAAACTAAGGACAATGGCAAAATTGTTACCAATAAATGACATTTTCTGCTGAAGCGTTAAGATACAGATATGTAAACATAATTCTATGCATTTTTGTTGAGTGCAGTAAACATACATTTGCAATATCCTGCCCTGAAGCGTGGAACGGGAGGCCTCGAATATGGATATCGTGAACAGGGGACATAACGGTAAAGTCCTGGACATCCATGGATACCAATACAGTGTATCTAGCTGCGTATGTGCCCTAAGTTAGACCCTCTTTCTGCTTTCCCATACTCTCATATAAGAGTGGGTGTTTGTTGGGGAATAGAGGGCATCGCGTTTTGTGAATATCACGCCATCTAAACATCTTTGTAGGGTGTTTCTCCACATGTTCGAACTAGTTTGAATTTACTATTTTAGGCAGACGTCCATTAGGGGGCGCTGGAAACACTAATCATTCCTACTCATAGGGTTATCTGTTTTTAATTTGTACATACAGGTTTTATCTATGTATTTCCTTTTTAATTCATTTAACTGTTGCCATCAATAATTAAGGAATTGGGTATTTAAGTGTAAATTATTTTTAGGAATCCATTGGCAAGTCTAAATATAACTGAGTACAGAGCCATTGTAATTTAGACTTGCCAATATGGGTACTTCTTCATTACTCTGTGTTATTGAGATTCAGACTTGCCAATATGGGTATTCTTTATTATTTTCTGTCACTTACTTTTCATTATGTTTATCCTTCTTCTTTTCCTTGCCCCTTGCCTCCTTTTTGAGATTCTGTCTACAACTTTATGAGGCTTCTAATAATTTTACTACATGCAGTATTGGAAAGAGAATTTCCAGCATTTGATAAGAAGTATTCTACTTGTATTTGGCCAGTAGATGGCGTGTACATAAGGCAATTATAGATAGGGTATATATAGCTTACAGCCAAGACCTCTGACCATTGATAGCCCCTGAGGAAGTCACGTGGGGCGTGACGAAACGCGTTGGGCGGGCCTTTAGGTGGTTGGAGGGGAAGAGGGGGACACGGAGAGAGTTTCTCTTGAGGGGACAGGACTGATCTGTCCGGGAGGGAAGCGGCCAGTGCGAGCCGCACGTTAAGATTGTGGGAGGCTGTTCTTCTAACAGATTGGGGGGAATTCCCAAAAGTGGTGATATTCCGACAAAATAAAAGTGGAGATAGATTTGTCGGAATTTCCACCGTATTCACAAACCTCTATTTCCACTTTTGCCTTTAGCTCTTAGTAAATCTGTCGGTGCCATCAGACCCAGTCTCACAGATACAGGAGCCTTGGAATAAGGATTTTACCAGCAGGATTTTGCATTTCATTTGCCATTTGTCATTTCACTTTGGGGCATTTCCTGACGGGCAAATGTTTACAATATATTCACACAAAAAGTTATTATTGCCTCATTGATTAAGCTAAAACTAGCATAGCAATGCAAATGTGAGGTAAAAACGTTTTATATATAAGATATAAATTAAACTTTTTTTAATCAGTGTTTTACTTGTTTATAAAATGTTAATGAGGCTTTTTGCACCTATTGTTCTAGGGTGGTGAGACAGAAACTTGTCCCCTAACAATAGTCTGCTAATCCCCATTAATATGTTAATGATTGGGCCCCTACCTTAGGTGTGAAATAGAGACTGGGTGAAACCAAACTAAACAGAAGAGAATTGGTCTGACAGAGTTACACTGAGCTTTACGCCATTTTGAAAATGTCGGGGAAAAATGTTGGGAAAATGTCGTTTAAACGACAAATTCACAAAAGTGTCTGTAAACGGTCTTTCTTTCACCAAAAACGGAAAAGTGGCGGTTGAGTCGGAATTTTGGCGGATTTCTGTTTGTGAATCTGGAGAAAGGGTTTTCCACCACTTTTACTCCAAAAAAGGGCTACCTCCACTTTTGTGAATTCCCTCCATAGTGTCTGGGCTGTTGCAGTGCAGAGAGTGCGCGTCCCGTGATCAAAGGGAGCGCTCAGGCATCAGACATATATCGCCTTTGAGGGGGCGGGCGCTGGGACGGGCTCTGCACGGTGTGCTCGGGAGGGTTTGTGGCGCCAAATGAGGAGCGCACTCTGGGGTAGCAAGTGTGTCTGTATTGGCACTTGATATATCAGCGCCCTAGTAGTCAGTGCTGGTGGCTTTGATATTAGTGCCGCTGACGCTGCAGTGTCTAGCTCACTGAGCGCCACCATTGTCTAACCCTTCCCGGACATACTGCCAATAGAATGTGCAGCAGTCTTTGGCTAGCAGCATAAGACAATTTATGTACCGAAACCAGTGCAAACTCTGTGAATGGCACACAGAGTACCCACATTAATTAATGTATCCCTATGATGGACTATTGAATTAGGACACTCATTGTCATTGATTAATACTAATATTTATTGGCAGTTCCTCTCCTCTTTTTTCGTTCTCTCTCCCTCCCTGTCTCCCCCTCATCTCCACCTCTTTTCAGGGAATAACAGCACTTATGAATGAACCGTTTTCCCTAATATTTGGGATATGAACTTAAATATAGATGCTGATTGTCCCTTTTGGTACTGGCTATATCTTTTATGAACTTTTTCCATTTTGTCCTATTATGGACAGGTTGGTTTTTAATTATTAAATTAATTAGTAATCAGTGTGATTTTCTTTTTAAACTTATGAAATAAAAGTTACATGTTTTAAAGGCATAAACACTAAAATGTTTGCTTCTTTGCTAATTCTTTTTTTAATAAAATTAAATTGATTTTACACTGAAGTGGTGGTTTTTGAGCGCTTACTCCTTTGGGATCATTTTTTGGCACTTGAAGGGATTAGTTTGGAAGAAGGCAGCTGTTTGTATATCACCTAAATCAAAACTCTATGTAGGGTAATTTAAGTGATGACGTATAAGAGTTTTTTTTTTTTCCTTCTTTTCCTCTTGACAGTCCTATTGTAGACCTTAAACATTATATACCAGTGCTGTCCAACTGGCGGCCCCCCTCTGTGTGGCCCCCCACCTGTCTGGCTGCTTTGATGGCTTACTCTTGTGTAAGCTTTAAATGGTATCAGTACTGTAATTAACTGGCCCCCTGCATGGTTCTCACCTCAGATTCAGCCTGTAATCCCTCTGTATTGTTTAAATATGTAATCCCCTGTGTTGTTCACACCTTTTAATCTCTGCATTGTCCACCCCCTGCAGTGTTCACACCTCAGGCTCAGGCTGTAATCACCCACATTGTTCCCCTGTTCACACCTCAGACAAGACTGTAGGAGCAGTAGAAACCCACAAATAATCCCTGCACACTACAAAAAGAACATATACTGAGGTGGTACTGCAATTAAAAAGTTTTTTAATATATAGTTATTGTACAGACTGTAGGAGCAGTGCCAGCATTGTGTCACTGTATGCTGCCTGTGTGTGCCAGGGCAAGCAGAGTATGGCACACACAGGCAGCATAGGGCAGGCAGAGTATGGCACAAACAGGCCAAGTATGGCACAAACCAGCCAAGAATGGCACACACAGTCAAAGTATGGCACATGCAGGCAGGGTAGGGAAGGCAGAGTATGGCACACAGGCAGAGTAGGGAAGGCAGAGTATGGCACACACAGGCACTCAGGCAGGGTAGGGCAGGCAGAGTATGGCACACAGGCAGGGTAGGGAAGGCAGAGTATGGCACACACAGGCAGGGTAGGGAAGGCAGAGTATGGCACACACAGGCACTCAGGCAGGGTAGGGCAGGCAGAGTATGGCACACAGGCAGGGTAGGGAAGGCAGAGTATGGCACACACAGGCACTCAGGCAGGGTAGGGCAGGCAGAGTATGGCACACAGGCAGGGTAGGGAAGGCAGAGTATGGCACACACAGGCAGGGTAGGACAGGCAGAGAATGGCAGGTTTTTGCTGTACTACAACCATTAATATGGGTATGGTCATGTGATAACATGGGTGTGGTTTCAAGTGGGTGTGGTTTCAAAAAGGGGAGTGGTCAAAACTGGCTTCCATTATCGGCCCTCCACCACGTAGGTCGGAAAAATTCTGGCCCTCGGTACAACAGAAGTTGGACAGCACTGTTATATACTATTATTAACCCCTAGAGCGCAGACAAGGTTTCTTTCTATAATAATATAAACAAATACGGAGATAATTTAAAGGCTTATTTGCTAATTGTTATTAGTGATAATATACCATTAAATGAAACACCACAGCAATTAAACAGCATGGCAGCCGACCTCACCTTCCACATATCGTTGGCCCATGTACTTCTTATGCTGCTCCACTGCTTTCTGCACATCCTCAGCGGACTCAAACTCAATGACAGCGTCCCCTCTCGGCTTGCCATCTCTATTGAAAATGAAGTGCACTCCCTCTGTGCCATTTCTTACGTTGGAATCTGAAAGGTTAACAGCCAGGGGTTCTTATGGGAAGCAGAAACATATACCCCCATATGTAATAAAAGGCACTCAGTTTGCCCAGAAGCAGTAACCCATAGAAACCAATAATGTGTGCTTTTAAACAGGCGACCAGTAAATGGTACCTGCTGATTGGTTGCTATGGGCAACTGCTCCGGGCTAACTTAGTTCCTTTTATTACATAACCCCCATTAAATGACAAAGTGGGTCCTGTAATACACTGCTAATATTGATTTCCATTTAGAACATATAGGGTTTGACATTTCCTGCAATTCCCTTTGGTGTTGGCCATAGTGGAGAAAGGGATTGTGTGTGGCGATTCCCAAAACCCTGTAGAATCTCTAGGCCCCAGGACTCTTTCTGGTACAGGTATCGTACCAGTTATGCAGAATGCGTGAGACCTGGTGTTTTCTTGATACGGGATCTTTCCTTAATTTGGATCTTCATACCTTAGGTCTGCAAAAAACTTATTATATAAACTCAATAGGATTGTTTTGCCTCCAATTAGGATTCATTTTATCTTAGTTGGGATCAAGCACAATGCCCTGTATTATTATTTCAGAGAAAAAGGAAATCATTTTTACAAATTACAATTATTTGCTTATAATACAGTCTATAGAAGATGGCCTTTTTTGTAATTCGGAACTTTCTGCATAACAGGTCCCATACCTGTACTTGCAATTCAGTGCTGTATATTCTCCTATTACCTTCTGATGCAAGGAGCTGTTAAATATTTAACTGTGCAAAATAATAAAAAACATTTTAAAAGGTATGTAGAAAAAGGTGTTTGCCCCGATTTCTACTCAGTGTGACCTCTTTTTTGAAATTGAATAAATTGCCCTTTGGCTGATCAGGAGTATACACCTTCACTTACCCATATTTCTCCACTTTTCCAATTGACACAAATCAGGCCCAGGCTGGCAATCTGTGGGTTCTGGCAAATGCCAGAGGGGCTGCTGTAAGGTGCCACAGACAGTCACTATTTATTGGGCTGGGTGGCTGTATGTGCTTCTGGGTACTGGGAATGCAAGGGGGGCTGTAAGGTGCCACAGACAGTCACTATTTATTGGGCTGGGGGGGGGGGCTGTTTGTGCTTCTGGGTACTGGGAATGCCAGGGTGGCTGTAAGGTGCCACAGACAGTCACTATTTATTGGGCTGGGGGGGGGCTGTTTGTGCCTCTGGGTACTGGGAATGCCAGGGGGGCTGTAAGGTGCCACAGACAGTCACTATTTATTGGGCTGGGGGGGCTGTTTGTGCCTCTGGGTACTGGGAATGCCAGGGGGGCTGTAAGGTGCCACAGACAGTCACTATTTATTGGGCTGGGGGGGCTGTTTGTGCCTCTGGGTACTGGGAATACCAGGGGGGCTGTAAGGTGCCACAGACAGTCACTATTTATTGGGCTGGGGGGGCTGTTTGTGCCTCTGGGTACTGGGAATACCAGGGGGGCTGTAAGGTGCCACAGACAGTCACTATTTATTGGGCTGGGGGGGGGCTGTTTGTGCCTCTGGGTACTGGGAATGCCAGGGGGCTGTAAGGTGCCACAGACAGTCACTATTTATTGGGCTGGGGGGGGGCTGTTTGTGCCTCTGGGTACTGGGAATGCCAGGGGGGCTGTAAGGTGCCACAGACAGTCACTATTTATTGGGCTGGGGGGGGCTGTTTGTGCCTCTGGGTACTGGGAATGCCAGGGGGGCTGTAAGGTGCCACAGACAGTCACTATTTATTGGGCTGGGGGGGCTGTTTGTGCCTCTGGGTACTGGGAATACCAGGGGGGCTGTAAGGTGCCACAGACAGTCACTATTTATTGGGCTGGGGGGGCTGTTTGTGCCTCTGGGTACTGGGAATACCAGGGGGGCTGTAAGGTGCCACAGACAGTCACTATTTATTGGGCTGGGGGGGGGCTGTTTGTGCCTCTGGGTACTGGAATGCCAGGGGGCTGTAAGGTGCCACAGACAGTCACTATTTATTGGGCTGGGGGGGGCTGTTTGTGCCTCTGGGTACTGGGAATGCCAGGGGGGCTGTAAGGTGCCACAGACAGTCACTATTTATTGGGCTGGGGGGGGGCTGTTTGTGCCTCTGGGTACTGGGAATGCCAGGGGGGCTGTAAGGTGCCACAGACAGTCACTATTTATTGGGCTGGGGGGGCTGTTTGTGCCTCTGGGTACTGGGAATGCCAGGGGGGCTGTAAGGTGCCACAGACAGTCACTATTTATTGGGCTGGGGGGCTGTTTGTGCCTCTGGGTACTGGGAATGCCAGGGTGGCTGTAAGGTGCCACAGACAGTCACTATTTATTGGGCTGGGGGGGGGGGCTGTTTGTGCCTCTGGGTACTGGGAATGCCAGGGGGGCTGTAAGGTGCCACAGACAGTCACTATTTATTGGGCTGGGGGGGGGGCTGTTTGTGCCTCTGGGTACTGGGAATGCCAGGGGGGCTGTAAGGTGCCACAGTCACTATTTATTGGGCTGGGGGGGGCTGTTTGTGCCTCTGGGTACTGGGAATGCCAGGGGGGCTGTAAGGTGCCACAGACAGTCACTATTTATTGGGCTGGGGGGGCTGTTTGGGCCTCTGGGTACTTGGAATGCCAGGGCCTATTTTGGATCCCAGTCCAGACCTGATGAACACCACCATCTCCATCTTCTTCTCCCCCACACCCATAGGGTGGCCATTTTCCAACCAAGGCAGTCCAGGCAGGGGGAGGGGGAGGCAGGGACTATGACACAGCAATTGGTGATTGGAAGATTGCAACATCATTCTCTGACCGGGTTCAATCATCCTGTCTGTAGGGATGTAGCGAACCTCAAAAAAAAGTTCGCGAACCCGTTCGCGAACTTTCGCCGAAAAGTGCAAACGTTCGCGAACTTTGCGAACCCCATAGACTTCAATGGGAAGGTGAACTTTAAAACCTAGAAAAGCCATTTCTGGCCAGAAAACTGATTTTAAAGTTGTTTAAAGGGTGCCATGACCTGGACAGTGACATGCAGGAGGGGGATCAAGGGCAAAAATTTCTCTGAAAAATACGTTGTTGACACAGCGTTGCGTTTTGTGCTGTAAAGGGCAGAAATCACACTACATTCCTAAACTTATGTAATAAACTGCTTTAAAAAGTCCGGCGCCTACATGCCAATCAAGTCGTGTAAAGGTTACGGCCAGTTCACACGCAAAGACAAAACGCCGCGTTTACTGCAACGAAAAAAAACGCAAAAAGCTTTAATGATACTGTCAAGTGAGCGAATAATAGTTTTTACTAGTTGCTTGTCACCTCCAGGAATATTTCTGTAGTGGTGTGTTTAGCAGTCACCGTGCTTGTGCGCACGTGCACGGTCAGGCAGAGGTAATTCAATGTACAGTGACGTGAACCAAAAAACACTGATTCTGCAGTGTGGGCCCAGTTTTGTACTACCTTTTTGATCACCTGTGGTGACCATAAAAGATACGATTTTGCCGCTGTTGCAGAACCCTGAAAAATCAGGAATGTGTACATTCCTGAAAAATTATGGTTTTTTTGTTGCAGCCACTGAAGCACGGAGGACAGAAAAAATATGTTAAATAAATGTTGAAAAAGTTTGTTTTTTTGTTGTCGCAGCCACTGAAGCACAGAGGACAGAAAAAATATGTTAGATAGATGGTATCATAACCAATCCTGAGGCAGAACCTTTAAAAAATCGAAGATAGCGTACCAAGCACAGAAGACAGAAAAAATATCTTAGATAGATGGTATCATAACCATGCCCCAGGCAAACCCTTTCAAAGAACTAAGATAGGGTGACAAGCACAGAAGACAGAAAAAACATCAAAGCTAGATGGTATCATAACCATGCCCCAGGCAAACCCTTTCAAAGAAATAAGATAGGGTGCCAAGCACAGAAGACAGAAAAAACATCAAAGCTAGATGGTATCATAACCATGCCCCAGGCAAACCCTTTCAAAGAAATAAGATAGGGTGCCAAGCACAGAAGACAGAAAAAACATCAAAGCTAGATGGTATCATAACCAATCCCCAGGCAAACCCTTTCAAAGAACTAAGATAGGGTGACAAGCACAGAAGACAGAAAAAACATCAAAGCTAGATGGTATCATAACCATGCCCCAGCCAAACCCTTTCAAAGAACTAAGATAGGGTGCCAAGCACAGAAGACAGAAAAAACATCAAAGCTAGATGGTATCATAACCAATCCCCAGGCAAACCCTTTCAAAGAACTAAGATAGGGTGACAAGCACAGAAGACAGAAAAAACATCAAAGCTAGATGGTATCATAACCATGCCCAAGCCAAACCCTTTCAAAGAACTAAGATAGGGTGCCAAGCACAGAAGACAGAAAAAACATCAAAGCTAGATGGTATCATAACCAATCCCCAGGCAAACTCTTTCAAACAACTAAGATAGGGTGCCAAGCACAGAAGACAGAAAAAACATCAAAGCTAGATGGTATCATAACCATGCCCTAGGCAAACCCTTTCAAAGAACTAAGATAGGGTGCCAAGCACAGAAGACAGAAAAAACATCAAAGCTAGATGGTATCATAACCATGCCCTAGGCAAACCCTTTAAAAAAAAATGAAGATAGCGTGCCAAGCACATTAGACAGAAAAATTCAGGATTTACCTGTCCAAAAAGTTTGGCTTAAAATTAAGCCAGTAGGATTTGCACCCTAGTTTGTACGGTGGTGGAGGAGGACGCTAAAGGACAGCTGTGTGTGGTGTCAAGTGGCGCGCAGAGAAGGACAGCTGCATGGGCAGTCAGAACAAGTCTTCCGGCGTGCAGTAACCCTCCGAGATCCATGCCTCATTCATTTTAATAAAGGTCAGGTAATCAACACTTTTGTGACCTAGGCGAGTTCTCATCTCAGTTACAATCCCTCCTGCTGCACTAAAGGTCCTTTCTGAGAGGACACTTGAGGCAGGGCAAGACAAGAGATTTATGGCAAATTGTGACAGCTCTGGCCACAGATCAAGCCTGCGCACCCAGTAGTCCAGGGGTTCATCGCTCCTCAGAGTGTCAATATCAGCAGTTAATGCCAGGTAGTCCGCTACCTGCCGGTCGAGGCGTTCTCTGAGGGTGGATCCAGAAGGGTCCTGGCGCTGCCTTGGACTGAAAAAACTTTGCATGTCTGACGTTACAGAGTGTAATTTGAGTGCAGTCAGAAACTGAGTCTTGGGAAGCCCAACACCCACTTAGGTACAACTGCTATGCGAAGGCACATGAACGCCAAACACAAAGCACTATGGGAGCAACACCTCAAAGGCAGCAGCCAAACACTAAGCCACCCTCCTTCTGCTCCAGCATCTTACTGCTCTACCTCTGCTGTCCTTGACCCGTCTCAACCACCCTCCACTCCGCCTTCCACCTTGACCACCAGTTCCTGCTCATCTGCCCCCAGCCAAGTTTCTGTGAGGGCCATGTTTGAGCGTAAGAAACCAATGTCTCTGAGTCATCCCCTTGCCCGGCGTCTGACAGCTGGATTGTCTGCACTCTTAGCCCGCCAGCTTTTACCATACCAGCTGGTGGACTCTGAGGCTTTCCACCAATTTGTAGCAATTGGGACACCGCAGTGGAAGGTACCCAGCCGCAATTTTTTTTCACAGAAGGGAATACCACACCTGTACCAGCATGTGCAGAGCCAAGTCACCGCATCTCTGTCATTTAGTGTTGGGGCAAAGGTCCATATGACTACTGACACATGGTCCTCCAAGCATGGTCAGGGCAGGTATGTCACCTACACTGCCCACTGGGTGAACCTGGTGATGGCTGGGAAGCAGGGAATGCGTGGTTCAACAACAGTGGAGTTGGTGTCACCGCCACGGGTTGCATGCGGGTCTGCCACCACCTCTACTCCTCCTTTGCTCTCTAACTCGTCTTCTAAGTCGTCTTCTAAGTCGTCTTCTAACTTGGCTTCTTCCTCGGCTTCTTCCTCCTCTGCTGCTGTGTCCTCCTCCACACCTGTGCACCCCCAGCTCCACATAGGCTATTCGACGTGCCAGGTACGCCGTTGTCATGCTGTCTTGGGCATGACGTGCCTGGAAAGTAGAAACCATACCGGATCTGCACTCCTGTCATCTCTGCACTCACAGGCCGATCGGTGGCTGACCCCACACCAACTGAAAATCGGAAAAGGGGTGTGTGACAACGGAAGCAATCTGTTGGCAGCACTGAGACTGGGCAATTTAACACATGTGCCCTGCATGGCACATGTTTTAAATTTGATAGTCCGACGGTTTGTCTCGAAGTACCCAGGATTGCAGGACATTCTCAGGCAGTCCAGGAAGGTGTCTGGCCATTTCAGACGTTCCTACACAGCCATGGCACGCCTTGCTGACATTCAGCAGCGGCACAAGTTGCCAGTCAGGCGTTTAATTTGCGACAGCCAGACTTGCTGGAATTCCACGCTAATGATGTTTGAACGTCTGCTGCAACAACAAAGAGCCGTCAATGAATACCTATTTGAACTGGGTGGTAGGACTGGATCTGCAGAGCTGGGGATTTTTTTCCCCCGTTACTGGGTGCTTATGCGCGACGCCTGCAGGCTGATGCGCCCTTTTGACGAGGTCACAAATATGGTTAGTCGCACTGAAGGCACCATCAGCGACCTAATACCCTTTGCTTTTTTTCTTGAGCGTGCCGTGCGACGAGTGACAGATGACGCTGTAGACCAGCGTGACCAAGAGCATGATTTCTTGGCGGAATCACCAGAACGTTCCCAGGCACCTGCTGCAACGCAGGGAGAGGTGTCAGAAGTGGAGTCAGAGAAGGAAGGTGGCTTTGTGGAGGCAGAAGACCAACAGGAGCAGGCTTCCCGGGGGGCTTGTGGTCACCTTTTGTGGAGCCCTGGTCTTGTACGTGGCTGGGGGGAGGAGACGGTGGTGGATGAGGACGTAGTCCTTGATAATGAGGAAGGGGAGATGGATACCTCTGCATCCAACCTTGTGAGAATGGGGTCTTTCATGCTGTCATGCCTGTTGAAGGACCCCCGTATCAAGAGGCTTAAGGAGAAGGACCTGTACTGGGTGGCAACGCTACTAGACCCTCGTTACAAGCATAAAGTGGCAGAAATGTTACCAACGTACCACAAGTCCGAAAGGATGCTGCATTTCCAAACCAGCCTGCAAAACATGTTGTACAATGCTTTTAAGGGTGATGTCACTCCACATTCCAGGGGCAGAGGTGCCGGTAATCCTCCCACGAGCACACCTGCAAGGACAATGCACTTTGGCCACTCTGCAAATTACAGCGCTTTTGAGGCACACACATTAAAAAAATGCCACACTGCTGAGCCTTTTGATGTGGGCTTTCTAGCAGTAACAGTAGAAGTTGGCGGGTGCATTGGCTGGCTGACCACAGGTGCCGATTCATGTTGTTGCCCTACTGTTCCCTGGGAGCTGTCCCTGCTTCTTCTAAGTCTTATTCTCCTCCTGCCTCTCTGACTCTCCGTCTCTCCATCTGAACTATCCTCCTCTTGCTCTCTTCTTGTGGGCACCCACAAAATATCAATCTCCTCATCATCATTCTCCTCAGATGCATCAATTTCTTCTGACAGCTAACAGAAGACAGCAGCAGCGGGGACCTCATCACACCTTATGTCCATCTCTGTTGTGTTGCCTGCCTGAATTATGATATCTGGTGTAACGTCCTCATCTCCTTCATCTTCTTCTGGCAATAATGGTTGTGCATCACTCATTTCAAACTCATGAGTAAATAACTCCTCTGACTCCAGTGAAGAAGGGGCGGCGGTGGTGGAGGAAGTGGTACGTGGGGTGCCCATAGCAGAGGAGGATGAGGATGTTGTGGCAAAGTTAGAAACAGTAGAGGATGGGGTGTGCTGTGTAAGCCAGTCAACTACCTCTTCAGCATTTTGGGAGTTCAGGGTAAGTGCCTTCGGAAAACTGGGCAATTTCCTAGGGCCACAGGATATCATAGCAGCACGGCCCCTAGTGCCTCTGCGTGGCGGCCTGCCTTTGCCTGGCATTTTTTTTGTTTTTACAAAACAACAACAACTTGGGTGATGTTTCTGGACACGGAATTATTATTGTTATTTAGACAAATTGTGAAAAAGATCACACAGCTAGTTGGCACTTGGTTGCAGACACCGGGCAACATGGCCTGCAAGGGCAACGTATACAGTAGTGGATACGGAATATATTATTGCTGGTGGAAAACCGTCACTCAGGTGATGTTTCTGGACACGGAATTATTATTGTTATTTAGACAGATTGTGAAAAAGCTCACACAGCTAGGCGGCACTTGGTTGCAGACACCGGGCAACAAGGCCTGCAAGGGCAACGTATATAGTAGTGCAGTGTTTTTCAACCTTTTTTGGGCAAAGGCACACTTGTTTCATGAAAAAAATCACGAGGCACACCACCATTAGAAAATGTTAAAAAATTTAACTCAGTGCCCAGCAGCAGTGCCCCCCTAGTACATTGGTGCCCAGCAGCAGTGCCCCCCTAGTACATTGGTGCCAAGAGCAGTGCCCCCCTAGTACATTGGTGCCCAGCAGCAGTGCCCCCCTAGTACATTGGTGCCAAGAGCAGTGCCCCCCTAGTACATTGGTGCCCTGCCTACGGCACACCAGGCAACATCTCACGGCACACTAGTGTGCCGCGGAACAGTGGTTGAAAAACGCTGCAGTAGTGGATACAGAATATATTATTGCTGGTGGAAAACCGTCACTCAGGTGATGTTTCTGGACACGGAATTATTATTGTTATTTAGACAAATTGTTATTTAGACAAAAAATACAGAGCAGTAGAAAGTAGATTACTAGCCAGAAAACCTACTTAAACTCTCCCTCAAATCAATACACAGCTCCTCTCCCCACACAAATACAGAGCAGTAGAAAGTAGATTACTAGCCAGAAAACCTACTTAAACTCTCCCTCAAATCAATACACAGCTCCTATCCCCACACAAATACAGAGCAGTAGTAGATTACTAGCCAGAAAACCTACTTAAACTCTCCCTCAAATTAATACACAGCTCCTATCCCCACACAAATACAGAGCAGTAGAAAGTAGATTACTAGCCAGAAATCCTACTTAAACTCTGCCTCACATCAATGCACAGCTCCTATCCCCACACAAATACAGAGCAGTAGAAAGTAGATTACTAGCCAGAAAACCTACTTAAACTCTCCCTCAAATCAATACACAGCTCTCTCCCTAAACTATCTCTTCAAGCACACACAGGCAGAATGTAAAATGGCTGCTGGGCTTCGGTTTATATATGGAAGGGAGTGGTCCAAGGGGGGGGGGTGGCCCAGGAGGGAGAGCTGCCTGATTGGCTGCCATGTATCTGCTGGTCTGGGGTGAGAGGTCAAAATTTGGCGCCAGCTAAGGCGAACCCAAATGGCAAACATCGCCAAAAGTTCGCGAATTTGCGGACTTGCGAACACCCGATGTTCGCGCGAATTAGTTCGCCGGTGAACAGTTCGCTACATCCCTACCTGTCTGGATTTCAAGATGAGCAAATCCGGAGGATGTTTTGACCTGAAAACTAAGCAGTCAAACCCAGGCAGGCAGAAACCCTACCCACCTGTTTGCTTACCTGCATCGTACTACACTTTTAAGGTCCCCATACAACGTAAGATCCGCTCGTTTGATGATGTCGCCAAGCGAGCAGATCTTATCCCGATATCCCCCACCTACGGGTGGGCGATATCGGGAGAATCCAGGGTAATTCGTTCGCTTGGCCCTGGGACCAAATTATCTAATTATATTGACGGGCAAAGTTGGTCCAGGGACCGTATCAACGAGCCGATGTGGTCCCCAATCCGACTAGATTTTCTAACCTGCCCGATCGAGATCTGCCCAATTTCAGGCCACATATCGGTTGGGCAGGCCCGTCAGTAGTGCCCATACACGGGCCAATTAGCTGCCAAATCAGTCTAAGGGGCCGATATCGGCAGCTAGAATCGGCCCGTGTATGGGGACCTTTACAGCAACACCACGGCCAGAGAAGGCAGCAGTGGCATGTGTGTAAGGCCCTAGCGCCCCTTCCCATTTGCACTCTAGTCACTTGCCTCTTCTACCCAACAGCAATGCTTCTCTATCTCATCTGGAGGGCTGTGGCAGGGGCTGCAGTTGGAGCAGTAGGAGAGGAAAAGAAAATGAAAAAATTTGAGGACTTGCCTGGCCCTTCGCTATATTTTATCTAGGGATGCACCGAATCTCGGATTGGGTTTGGGATTCGGGCCGAATCAACTTTTTTTCAAACCTCTGGTCCCGGCCAAATTGAATCAGAATCATAAGTGTTATAGAATCATATGTTATAGAATGTCCTATTCTTAGCAAATTTGCAATTGGTCTTCATTATTTATTTGTTATAGAAATATGAAATATTTGCCTTACTCTTCTACATCATTTCAGCTTTAAAATGGGGGTCACTGACTCCAGCAGCCAAAAACATTTGATCTGTGATGCTCCAGTTTTATTGTTACAGTTTATTCCTTATATTTATATTCAGTTCCTCTCCTATTCATATTCCAGTCTCTCATTCTAACCACTGCCAGGTTACTAAGGTAAACAGGACCCTAGCAACCAGATAGCTGCTAAAATACCAAACTAGAGAGCTGAAAAAGTGAAATAACTGAAAAACCACAAGAAATAAAAAAACAATTGCAAACTGTCTCAGAATATGGATGTCTATATCATACTAAAAGTTAATTTAAAAGTGAACAACACCTTAAAGCATCTCATGTACAGCACTGTAAGTGGGAACATTGTAACCCATTTTAACTCCTATTGGAGTAAACATGATGTGCGCCATTATGATTAGACGAGCTTTAGTTTCCCTTTAAGCCATATTAACAGAGCTGCCTACATTTCAGAACACGGAAAGGCAAGAAAATAAATAAACTCTGTGTAATGGAACAGAATTAGGAGTCAGTGCTGGGTACATGGGAGCAACAGAGCCGGCTGAGCGCAGACAAAGAATGTGGGAGTTCCCACTGTGCAGCCAGAAGCCTTTCTAGTGATATGGAATGGGCAAGGGGCAGTCACGTGGCCATATTGTGTAACTGACACAGCCATGACAGGGCTTTCCTCTCTTATGCACAGCCCAAGGCTGATCAGGAACATCCAGGCGCAGCTTACAGGCACGATGCCCTCTGCTTCCAAGCTGGGCTTTCTGCCCCTGGGTAGGTGCCGCTGGCTGCTGCACACAGGCAGGGGGGTAAGTGTGAGCCAAGGCAGGGCTGTGGCAGGGGCTGCAGTAGGAGCAGTAGGAGAGGAAAAGAAAATGAAAACATTTGAGGACTTGCCTGGCCCTTCGCTGCTCACCAATATATACTGGGTGTTCCTGAGAGGGTACATACTCTACACCCACGAGCTGCAGGTAAGTGTTTAACCCTTTCAGATTCATATATTATTATTAGCATTTATTTAGAACATATCCCGCAGCGCTGTACAATAAGTGGGTTACATAAATTGGACATACAGAGTAACATATAAAGCAATCAATAACCGATACAGGAGGTGAAGAGAGCCCTGCCCAAAAGAGCTTACACTCTACAAGAAGAAAGGGTTGAGACACAAGGTGTGGGAATGGGCATATACAAACTAGGAACAGATAAGCCCCCTGTTCTCTTGCACCCCTGCCTTCCAGTTTGTTTTCTTTCTTTTTAAAGGCAGCAAAGCATTAACTTTGTTTACATTTTTCCGTTTTTCCTTTTTATACTTTGCTTTTTTCCTGACCTCCGCATGAAAGCTCCCATACACTCTGAATGAGCCCAAAAACGCTTGGCCAACAAACTGCTCTGAACTGCCATTACCCTTAGGGCAGGGGTGCCCAGACTTTTTCCCCGTCAATCTACTTTTCACTCCTCCCCGCGTACGTACACGTATTTCCCGGCTTAGACGCGGCCCACCAGAAATCAACGTTGAGTCAACTGGTGGACCACGATCTAAGTTTTGGCCACCCCTGCCTTAGGGTATTTAGTCTGTGAGACCAAACAAAAAAATTGGAAGGTGGAGGCGGGTTACCCCAATTATTTCTGTATAGAACAGACATTTTTAAGCTGTGGCTGTGCAGCTATTGAAGACGCAATATCCTTTACACTCACACATACCAATATATTAAGGGCATTATAAGATTTTGTCTATAAAGCTACTAAAACTCTCCCCTCCCAGGTGCAGATTTTGCCCATAGTTGATATACAAGAAACACTTACCCTTTCCCTGCAGTGATTCCTCTCAGTGTCACTGGAAATGGGTGACTGCGGGGCAAACAACATTGCACTAACACAGAATAAAGGGAAGAGCCCATGTAGGGTTGCACCCTGGCTTGTATCCCACTTAAAGCCAACATTATTAATAAGAAAGAACGGTGGGGACAGCTGTCTCGGGCCCAGACAAACCTCGCTTTAAAGGGGGCCTGGCCATGATACCATTTTTTTTAGCTCGGGCCCCTTTAAAGAATTACGGGCCCTGAGGACGCGGGGAGGAGCTGGAGGATGCTGGGGGGAGCGGGAGGAAGCAGTGGGGGAGCAGGGAGCGCGCCATAGTATGAGGACACTGGGGGAGGACCAGCAATGTTTTAGGGGGCCATGGGCTGGCTAGCAATGTTTTAGGGGGTCCCTTCCCCGGCACCAATGCAATACGTAACCCCTGGCTACCAATGTTTTAGGGGGGGCCTGGTTACCAATGTTTTAGGGGGGGCCTGGTTAACAATGTTTTAGGGGGGCCCTGGCTACCAGTGTTTTAGCGGGGGCCTGGCTACCAGTGTTTTAGGGGGGCCTGGCTACCAGTGTTTTAGCGGGGGCCTGGCTACCAGTGTTTTAGGGGGGGCCTGGCTACCAGTGTTTTAGGGGGCCTGGCTACCAGTGTTTTAGGGGGGGCCTGGTTACCAATGTGTTAGGGGGGCCCTGGCTACCAGTCTTTTAGGGGGGGCCCTGGCTACCAGTGTTTTAGGGGGCCCTGGATACCAATGTTTTAGGGGGGCCCTGGCTACCAATGTCTGTGTGTCCTTTGTACAGATGGGAGGGGTCATTGGGGGTGGGGTGGGGTGGGGTGTGGGAGGAGGGGGGGACCCAGAAAATCCTGTTGGGAGGGGCCCTGTGATTTCTGATGGCGGCCCTGGCTGATATTGTTCTCCGAAAAGGGGCCACCCTAACCCCCAATTCTTCCGCTATCTGAGGTCATTTAGAAAGGGTTTGGGCTTTTGAAGCAAATTCAGGTTGAGATTATGGGTGGGGGGGCTGTTTGTGAGGGTCACTGAGACTGGGGGCCAAACAAATTAGGAACAATTTAGGAAAAGTGCAGCTGGCAGACATTTACTGTGATGACTCTCTTCAGTAATGTTCAGAGAAATGTTATGTTACTGTATCCTCCTGTCAAGAAACTGTTCTCCCTCACAGGCATAAAAGCAACTTCCTGCTCCTCCATTACTGCTTCCTGCTCTGTGCCCCGCCCACCTGTCACTCACCTGAGCCGCACATTCCCCTCAGATTTGCCTCCAGGCGAATTCCTCAGTCAGTGTCAAGGGCAACTGGTACTCCCTCAAGTGGCAGTCCGGCCTCTCCCAGTCAGTTCCAGTTGGAAGGAGAGATGGTCACCAATAAGAATATATTATAAATAGATATATTTAGGGGTGTGAAAAGTAGGACCCCTTCACAGTACATGTGTCTGTCACTGCCCCATACTGAGGTAAAGGAGTTTGTGAAGTATTTACTATATAGTTACCTGAGGGTCTGTGCCTAGGGTGAAGCTTTAGGGGAAACCATGTGGTCCCCAAGATTTAATTGCTTTGAATTAAATAAAAAAAAAATCACTGATGCTTCCAGTTAAATCCAGCAACAGCACTGGGGGGAATGGGGGTTCCCCTCTCTTTGCAATTGGTGCATATCCAGACTGTCCTGCACGTGTACCAATGGGAAGAGTCCAGGCTGAGGCAACACCGGGCCTAAATACAGCCCTGGGTATAACATAGTGTTAGGGATCATGGTAGCACCAGTGTATGGTATAAGGCAGTTCTGTCGACTCTCCTGGATCCCCTCATGGAGGAAGGTGTGTAGTTTGAGGAAGGGAGGCCTCAAAAAAGCCAGCTTAGCGACTTCTAAGGGCCAGATTTATAAAGTGGATGCCGCATCAGTTAATAGAGCTTCTCCAGCAGAATCCTGCATTGTAATCTGTTTTTCCCATGGGGCTAGCCATATTCTTCATTTCCCAGGGTGCCACAGTCATGTGACCTGTGCTCTGATAAACTTCAGTCACACTTTACTGCTGCGCTGCAAGTTGGAGTGATATCCCCCACCCCCAGCAGCCAATCAGCAGAACAATTTGAAGGGAGCAAGATAGCAGCTCCCAGTAGGTATCAGAATAGCACTCAATAGTAAGAAATCCAAGTCCGGCTTGGGACTCCTCCAGTTACATGGGAGTAGGAGAAACAATAGGTTAGCTGAAAGCAGTTCTAATGTGTAGCGCTGGCTGAAAGCTCAGACTCAGGCACAATGCACTGAGATGGCGCCTACACACCAATATTACAGCTACAAATACATTTGTTGGTACAAGAATAAAAGGTTAAATGGCAGAGGGAATTATTTGCTGTGTAACAGTGTCATTTAGAAATAAAAATTACATTATAAAAATCATGACAGTATCCCTTTAGGCTCCACCAACTAGATAGTCGGGTTAGTAAGTGTAGGAGATGGCCAAGTAGAGGGACAGGTAGTAGTTATAGGCAGAATTAGAAATCCCCCTGAAGAATATGTGTGAGAGAGGGGGCAGTAACCTACTGTGAGTAATGATATTGTAATTTTCCCACTGATATTTCTATTAAGGCCATTTATAAGAAGAATTATGGACCTATGTGGAAATCTACTCTGGGACGCTACAAAACCGTAAATATTGCTGATGTCGACATCTTGGAAACGGTACTGAGGCAGGAGGGAAAGTACCCTATGAGGAGTGACATGGAGGTCTGGAAAGAACATAGACGCCAAAGAGATCTCTCCCTGGGCCCTTTCACAGAGTGAGTCTGCAATAAACATTATTAGAATACCCATAGGCCAATGCCAAAAAGGGGACCAAAGATATTCTAGGGGACCCACACTGTAATTAGATGCCAAAGTCTCCTTCCTTTTCAGTACAAAGCAGCAGTGCTATAATGCTTTAAGTCTAAGGTTCTTGCTATCTGATCCCCATTGTAAGCAGCAGTCCTGCCCTGCTTTATGGCTGAGATTCTAGCTATCTGTATAACAGAGCATTCTGTCACAGTGGCACAGATCCTATCTGATCCCCCATTGTAAGCAGCAGTCCTGCCCTGCTTTATGGCTGAGATTCTAGCTATCTGTATAACAGAGCATTCTGTCACAGTGGCACAGATCCTATCTGATCCCCCCCCATTGTAAGCAGCAGTCCTGCCCTGCTTTATGGCTGAGATTCTAGCTATCTGTATAACAGAGCCTTCTGTCACAGTGGCACAGATCCTATCTGATCCCCCCATTGTAAGCAGCAGTCCTGTCCTGCTTTATGGCTGAGATTCTAGCTATCTGTATAACAGAGCATTCTGTCACAGTGGCACAGATCCTATCTGATCCCCCCCCCATTGTAAGCAGCAGTCCTGCCCTGCTTTATGGCTGAGATTCTAGCTATCTGTATAACAGAGCATTCTGTCACAGTGGCACAGATCCTATCTGATCCCCCCCATTGTAAGCAGCAGTCCTGCCCTGCTTTATGGCTGAGATTCTAGCTATCTGTATAACAGAGCCTTCTGTCACAGTGGCACAGATCCTATCTGATCCCCCCATTGTAAGCAGCAGTCCTGTCCTGCTTTATGGCTGAGATTCTAGCTATCTGTATAACAGAGCATTCTGTCACAGTGGCACAGATCCTATCTGATCCCCCACATTGTAAGCAGCAGTCCTGCCCTGTTTTATGGCTGAGATTCTAGCTATCTGTATAACAGAGCATTCTGTCACAGTGGCACAGATCCTATCTGATCCCCCCATTGTAATTGTAAGCAGCAGTCCTGCCCTGCTTTATGGCTGAGATTCTAGCTATCTGTATAACAGAGCATTCTGTCACAGTGGCACAGATCCTATCTGATCCCCCCATTGTAAGCAGCAGTCCTGCCCTGCTTTATGGCTGAGATTCTAGCTATCTGTATAACAGAGCATTCTGTCACAGTGGCACAGATCCTATCTGATCCCCCATTGTAAGCAGCAGTCCTGCCCTGCTTTATGGCTGAGATTCTAGCTATCTGATATAACAGAGCATTCTGTCACAGTGGCACAGATCCTATCTGATCCCCCCCCCCCATTGTAAGCAGCAGTCCTGCCCTGCTTTATGGCTGAGATTCTAGCTATCTGTATAACAGAGCCTTCTGTCACAGTGGCACAGATCCTATCTGATCCCCCCATTGTAAGCAGCAGTCCTGCCCTGTTTTATGGCTGAGATTCTAGCTATCTGTATAACAGAGCATTCTGTCACAGTGGCACAGATCCTATCTGATCCCCCCATTGTAATTGTAAGCAGCAGTCCTGCCCTGCTTTATGGCTGAGATTCTAGCTATCTGTATAACAGAGCATTCTGTCACAGTGGCACAGATCCTATCTGATCCCCCCATTGTAAGCAGCAGTCCTGCCCTGCTTTATGGCTGAGATTCTAGCTATCTGTATAACAGAGCATTCTGTCACAGTGGCACAGATCCTATCTGATCCCCCCATTGTAATTGTAAGCAGCAGTCCTGCCCTGCTTTATGGCTGAGATTCTATCTTTATTACAGAGCATTCTGTCACAGTGGCACAGATCCTATCTGATCCCCCACATTGTAAGCAGCAGTCCTGCCCTGTTTTATGGCTGAGATTCTATCTTTATTACAGAGCATTGTGCGATAGTTGCACAGATCATATCTGAAGCAACAGTCTAAGATTCTTAGCAATTATCAATTTCCCATGTGAAGCAATAAAGTATAATTAAAGAATAAATAATGTGTCTCGTCCCCCACCCACCAGGGAAGGCCACAAATGGCACACCCTCCGCTCAGTGCTTAACAAGAGGATGCTGAAGCCAGCAGAGGCCATGCTCTACACAGGGGTGGTTAATGAGGTGGTGACGGACTTTTTGGTCAGACTAGAAGAGATGCGATCAGAAACTCCATCTGGTGATATGGTGAATGATATACCAAATGCACTCTACAGATTTGCCTTTGAAGGTACTGGGTTACATCTACTATAGATCTTATAATGCAGTTTTCCTGTTTGCAGTCCCTGGCCACTAGTGTTTCTACTGAAGGCTTCATTCCCTGCCATCTACTCCTTTACCTTCGGTCTCCTGTCTGCCTTCCCCAAGCACTTCTATTGGAATCCTCCTCTACCTCAGCCACATGTACCTTGACCTGAGATTTCCTGTAAGCCTTCCCCAGTCACCTGCACCTTTACTGGAGGCCATCTGCCTTCCTAAGTCACCTGCACCTCTACAGGAACCCAACTCTACCGGAGGCCATCTGGCTTTTCTAGATACCTGTACCACCACAAGAACCCAACTTTCTACCTGACCCAGTAACTTAACCTCTAATAGAGGTCATCTGCCTTCAGTAGTCACCTGTGGAACCCAGGGACCCAACTCTCTACCTGAGCCAGCCACCTGTATCTCTACCAGAGGCCATCTGCCTTCCCTAGTCACCTGTGGAACCCAACTCTCTACCTGAGCCATCCACCTGTACCTCTACATGAGGCCATCTTTCTTCCCTAGACACCTGTAGAACCCCAGCAACCCAACTCTCTACCTGAGCCAGCCACCTGTACTTCTACCAGAGGCCATCTGCCTTCCCTAGTCACCTGTGGAACCCCAGGAACCCAACTCTCTACCTGAGCCATCCACCTGTAACTCTACATGAGGCCATCTTCCTTCCCTAGACACCTGTAGAACCCTAGCAACCCAACTCTCTACCTGAGCCAGCCACCTGTACTTCTACCAGAGGCCATCTGCCTTCAGTAGTCACCTGTAGAACCCAACTCTCTACCTGAGCCAGCCATCTATACCTCTACATAAGGCCATCTTCCTTCCCTAGACACCTGTAGAACCCCAGCAACCCAACTCTCTACCTGAGCCATACTGAAAACATACTGACTTATGTTATTCTGCACAAGAAGCATTTATCCTTAATTATTTGATGGCCTCAAGGCATGGTGCTTCATATCCCTGTAAGACCTCACTTCCCACACATTCCAGATACTGAATCTTTCTGATGAAGTATCATTTCTGGCTTTATAGTTTTACGCTTCTCTTGCAAATTGGCCAGATTTGGGCTCTGCACACCACTATACAAAAAGTATATGAGATGTAACTTTTCCTTCCAAGGCATTTCCTACATCCTGTTTGAGACCCGGATTGGCTGTTTGGAGAAGCAAATACCAGTGGAGACTCAGAGGTTCATAGATTCTATTGGAGCCATGTTAAAGAACTCTATCTTTGTGACTATTTTCCCCCCATGGACCAATAATTTGCTCCCCTACTATAAACGTTATATGGACAGCTGGGACAATATATTTGCATTTGGTAAGAATTTAATGTCTTTATTAAATTGGCTGTGCTTACTAATACAATATTTAATGGTTAGCACCTAGCATTTATGTACCGTATTGTATTCCCAGGGAATAAGTTGATTAATGAGAAGATGAAGAAGATTGAGGCCCGACTGGAGAGGGACGAGGAGGTGCAGGGTGAATACCTGACCTATCTGATCTCCAGTGGCAAACTGACCGATAAAGAAATTTATGGCAGCGTGGCCGAGCTGCTGTTAGCTGGGGTCGATACTGTAAGTAATTGGTTTTCAAGAATATATAATAAAAATAAATATATATACAGGTATGGGATCCCTTATCCGGAAACCTGTTATGCAGAAAGCTCCGAATTACGGAAAGCCTGTCTCCCATAGACTCCATTTTAATCAAATAATTCAGAATTTTAAAACTGATTTCCTTTTTCTCTGTAATAATAAAACAGTACCTGTACTTGATCCCAACTAAGATATAATTACCCCTTATTGGGGCAGAACAGCCCTATTGGGTTTATTTAATGGTTAAAGGATTCCCTTTTCTCTGTAATAATAAAACAGTACCTGTACTTGATCCCAACTAAGATATAAATAATCCTTATTGGATGCAAAACAATCCTTTTGGGTTTAATTATTTTTTTATTGATTTATTAGTAGACTTAAGGTATGGAGATCCAAATTACGGAAAGACCCCTTATCTGGAATACCCTTGGTCCCAAGCATTCTGGATAAAGAGTCCTATACTTATATATATATATATATATATATATGGGTAATCCTGCACCTACAGATGCTGCTGAATGGCTGCTAATTGGGCACTGGGAGTAGTAGTTTAATAATGACTTAAGTCCAGACATTCCTGTTGATGGTTCATTGGAGTGAATGTTCTGCCCCTCACAGACATCCAACACGCTATCCTGGGCACTGTACCACCTGGCTAGAGAACCAGAGATTCAAAACGCCCTGTACCAAGAGGTGATCGGAGTGGTTCCAGGGCAGAATATACCCACTTCTGAGGATATGTCCAGCATGCCCCTGCTACGGGCTGTAATTAAAGAGACACTACGGTAGGACTCAGAGAGAAACTGCTATATTTCCATCATGCTTATTAAACATGAAGAAGGGAGGTTCCATTTAAATATTCCCAAAGGATTTTTAACAGGGGGAGTGGTGAAGTTGTGGGATTCCCTCCCTGAATCAGTTGTGCTGGCTGATACATTATATAGTTTTAAGAAGGGGCTGGGTGGGTATTTAGCAAGTGAGGGAATACAGGGGTAGGGGGGATAGCTCTCAGTACAAGTGAGGGAATACAGGGGTAGGGGAGATAGCTCTCAGTACAAGTGAGGGAATACAGGGGTAGGGGGATAGCTCTCAGTACAAGTGAGGGAATACAGGGGTAGGGGAGGTAGCTCTCAGTACAAGTGAGGGAATACAGGGGTAGGGGAGGTAGCTCTCAGTACAAGTGAGGGAATACAGGGGTAGGGGAGATAGCTCTCAGTACAAGTGAGGGAATACAGGGGTAGGGGAGATAGCTCTCAGTACAAGTGAGGGAATACAGGGGTAGGGGAGATAGCTCTCAGTACAAGTGAGGGAATACAGGGTTATGGGAGATAGCTCTCAGTACAAGTGAGGGAATACAGGGGTATGGGAGATAGCTCTCAGTACAAGTGAGGGAATACAGGGGTAGGGGAGATAGCTCTCAGTACAAGTGAGGGAATACAGGGGTAGGGGGGATAGCTCTCAGTACAAGTGAGGGAATACAGGGGTAGGGGAGATAGCTCTCAGTACAAGTGAGGGAATACAGGGTTATGGGAGATAGCTCTCAGTACAAGTGAGGGAATACAGGGGTATGGGAGATAGCTCTCAGTACAAGTGAGGGAATACAGGGATAGGGGAGATAGCTCTCAGTACAAGTGAGGGAATACAGGGATAGGGGAGATAGCTCTCAGTACAAGTGAGGGAATACAGGGGTAGGGGAGATAGCTCTCAGTACAAGTGAGGGAATACAGGGGTAGGGGAGATAGCTCTCAGTACAAGTGAGGGAATACAGGGGTAGGGGGGATAGCTCTCAGTACAAGTGAGGGAATACAGGGGTAGGGGAGATAGCTCTCAGTACAAGTGAGGGAATACAGGGGTAGGGGGGATAGCTCTCAGTACAAGTGAGGGAATACAGGGGTAGGGGAGATAGCTCTCAGTACAAGTGAGGGAATACAGGGGTAGGGGGGATAGCTCTCAGTACAAGTGAGGGAATACAGGGGTAGGGGAGATAGCTCTCAGTACAAGTGAGGGAATACAGGGGTAGAGGGGATAGCTCTCAGTACAAGTGAGGGAATACAGGGGTAGGGGAGATAGCTCTCAGTACAAGTGAGGGAATACAGGGGTAGGGGGGATAGCTCTCAGTACAAGTGAGGGAATACAGGGGTAGGGGGGATAGCTCTCAGTACAAGTGAGGGAATACAGGGGTAGGGGGGATAGCTCTCAGTACAAGTGAGGGAATACAGGGGTAGGGGAGATAGCTCTCAGTACAAGTGAGGGAATACAGGGGTATGGGGGATAGCTCTCAGTACAAGTGAGGGAATACAGGGGTAGGGGGGATAGCTCTCAGTACAAGTGAGGGAATACAGGGGTAGGGGAGATAGCTCTCAGTACAAGTGAGGGAATACAGGGGTATGGGGGATAGCTCTCAGTACAAGTGAGGGAATACAGGGGTAGGGGGGATAGCTCTCAGTACAAGTGAGGGAATACAGGGGTAGGGGAGATAGCTCTCAGTACAAGTGAGGGAATACAGGGGTAGGGGAGATAGCTCTCAGTACAAGTGAGGGAATACAGGGGTAGGGGAGATAGCTCTCAGTACAAGTGAGGGAATACAGGGGTAGGGGAGATAGCTCTCAGTACAAGTGAGGGAATACAGGGGTAGGGGAGATAGCTCTCAGTACAAGTGAGGGAATACAGGGGTATGGGAGATAGCTCTCAGTACAAGTGAGGGAATACAGGGGTAGGGGGGATAGCTCTCAGTACAAGTGAGGGAATACAGGGGTAGGGGGGATAGCTCTCAGTACAAGTGAGGGAATACAGGGGTAGGGGAGATAGCTCTCAGTACAAGTGAGGGAATACAGGGGTAGGGGGGATAGCTCTCAGTACAAGTGAGGGAATACAGGGGTAGGGGGGATAGCTCTCAGTACAAGTGAGGGAATACAGGGGTAGGGGGGATAGCTCTCAGTACAAGTGAGGGAATACAGGGGTAGGGGAGATAGCTCTCAGTACAAGTGAGGGAATACAGGGGTATGGGGGATAGCTCTCAGTACAAGTGAGGGAATACAGGGGTAGGGGGGATAGCTCTCAGTACAAGTGAGGGAATACAGGGGTAGGGGAGATAGCTCTCAGTACAAGTGAGGGAATACAGGGGTATGGGGGATAGCTCTCAGTACAAGTGAGGGAATACAGGGGTAGAGGGGATAGCTCTCAGTACAAGTGAGGGAATACAGGGGTAGGGGAGATAGCTCTCAGTACAAGTGAGGGAATACAGGGGTAGGGGGGATAGCTCTCAGTACAAGTGAGGGAATACAGGGGTATGGGAGATAGCTCTCAGTACAAGTGAGGGAATACAGGGGTAGGGGAGATAGCTCTCAGTACAAGTGAGGGAATACAGGGGTAGGGGAGATAGCTCTCAGTACAAGTGAGGGAATACAGGGGTAGGGGAGATAGCTCTCAGTACAAGTGAGGGAATACAGGGGTAGGGGAGATAGCTCTCAGTACAAGTGAGGGAATACAGGGGTAGGGGGGATAGCTCTCAGTACAAGTGAGGGAATACAGGGGTAGGGGGGATAGCTCTCAGTACAAGTGAGGGAATACAGGGGTAGGGGAGATAGCTCTCAGTACAAGTGAGGGAATACAGGGGTAGGGATTGTCATCTTGGAGTCAGGAAGGAATTGTTTCCCCTCTGCGGCAAATTAGAGAGGCTTCAGATGCCTTCCTCTGGATCAACTGGCAGTTAGGCAGGTTATATATAGGCATTATGGTTTGTTAACTGATATTGAACGAAATTTGGCCTTGGCTATTCCCTCCACTGCTTGTCCTGACTACACGGTACAATTAATATAATGCGGCAGTGATTGGTTCTGCCCCCGAGCAGGCATACATTCATATTACTAAATGTGATATATGTTCGGGTGCAATTGTGTCTTTTTTCATCTGTCACCTGGTGGAACATTAAAGGGGTTGTACACCTTAAGATTAACTTTTTTTGGTTTTTGAATTTCAGTACCTATTTGGTTCCTAGGGTCTGAATTACCCTAGCAACCAAGTAGTGGCTTACATAAGACTGGAATATGAATAAAAAAAATATGTAATAAAATAAAAATAGGAACTGTAACAATAGTTTTTTGGTTGCCAGGGTCACTGACCCCCATTTGAATGCTGGAAAGAGAAATTGAAACAGTCAGAGCAAGTGAAACATTGCTAAGAATTAGCCATTCTATAACATGCTAAATAATAACAAAGGTTAACTACCCCTTTAACACTGGATGTTCAATTAGATGTGGGACGCTATGAAACTAGCAACTTACCTCTAATTGAACAAACAACTTTTAAATGCTCTGATGAATGTAACCCGTGTAAGTTCTCCCCATAGATTGTATCCTGTTGTACCAACCAATTCCCGAGTGGCTGTGGAGAAGGCCATCACCATTGGAGACTATTACTTCCCGAAAGATGTAAGATGGGGAATTTTAAGGGATTACCAAGGGTTAACAGTTGCTGAGAGCTGTAGTCCAGCAACATCAGGGTTGTATTCTTAAAGCAATACTTCTTTTTAAATCTTAAAAGATAACTGTCATGAGAAAAGCCATCAGTTAATAGAGCTTCCCCTGCAAAATCCTGCATTGTAATCTGTTTTTCCCCTGGGACTAGCCATATTCTTCATTTCCCAGGGTGCCACAGCCATGTGACCTGTGCTCTGATAAACTTCACTCACACTTTACTGCTGCGCTGCAAGTTGGAGTGATACCCCCACCCCCTCACCCCCAGCAGCCGATCAGCAGAACAATGGGAAGGGAGCAAGATAGCAGCTCCCAGTAGGTATCAGAATAGCACTCAATAGTAAGAAATCCAAGTCCGGCTTGGGACTCCTCCAGTTACATGGGAGTAGGAGAAACAATAGGTTAGCTGAAAGCAGTTCTAAAGTGTAGCGCTGGCTGAAAGCTCAGACTCAGGCACAATGCACTGAGATGGCGCCTACACACCAATATTACAGCTACAAATACATTTGTTGGTTCAAGAATAAAATTTTAAATGGTTTTGTAATCTGCCCTTTAAAAACCACCCACCAATCAATACTGACAGTGGAAAGGTATAGAACATCTGCCTCTTTTTTACTAATAACTATGTCCCTCCTGAACCAGAGATACAAAAGGCAGAAGGCTGCTTACGGGCTTTATAGCATAATTTGATGACACCTGTGTGTGCAGGCTATGAGAAAAACCTTTGGAGATGTATGGCTCAGTTTGACAGAGGAATACACCCCCTTTGATTACCAAGCCACACCACCTTCTGACTTTTTAAGGGAATGTAACACAATAGGAGGGCTACAGCAGAAAATAAGAAAGTCATCATCCATATTGTGACTGACTCTAAGGCAGCTTAGAGGCTAAAAATCAGATTAATGCAATTTTCCACGTTAATCAGATAAAATAACAGTGCAACTCTGAATTCCATTGCAGACACTCATTGCTTTACATCATTACCATATATCACGGGATGAGAAAAACTTCCCAGAATCAGATAAATTTATCCCTCAGCGCTGGTTCCGAGAGAGTCGGGTAAAGAACAACCCCTTCAGTTCCATTCCCTTTGGATATGGGGTTAGAGCCTGCGTTGGGCGCCGTATTGCTGAGCTGGAAATGCACATGTGCCTGTCCCGGGTAAGTGTGACGGAGGTCGGACCCTTTAAATCAAATACGCTACCAACTTACAAACACCAAAACATTATTACAACTTTTCTCTGGATCTGACTTTTGAAACAATGTAGCAGAATCAGTTCTCCTTCATTCCTGCTAATCAATATATATATATACATACATATATATATTAATTCATAGGTGGATTGTTGACAGGGTTATGGTGTAATGGAGCGTGTCTGGAAACCATACATGAGTGCGGCTTTTTTTTTTTTTTTTTTATTGGTGTTCCATTCTCCTTGCTGGCAGATCTCTCTCTAGAGTGACCAGTGGGCTAGTATTTGGGCCTTCCGCTGATATAAATATAAAGCGCCATGATTACTTATGTAGGCTCTGCACCCTCGGCATACCTTAAGTGAAAGTCTAAACCACAACCAAAACTTATACACAGCACAGTGTGCCCTTGCCTCAGTTTTAAGCAATATCTCTCCATTTTTCATTCCTTAGATAATAAAGAAGTACGAGGTGAGACCGGACCCTAGTGGAGCTGAAATAAAATCAATGGCAAGGATTGTGCTGACCCCTCACAAACCCATAAACCTTCGGTTCCTGCCGAGGACCCCCTCACCGTCGGCGTGATTATAGTTGCCTTGTGTAGCTGTCTCTGCTTCAAGCCTCCCCTGGCATAAGCACCTTTATAGTTAAAAAAGTTTTGGCAAAATACTTTGAGATAAAATCTCAACTTTACTTTTACCAGGGTTGGACTGGCCTGCCAGAGTACCAGAGGATCCGCAGGCCCCAGCCAAGGACAATTCTTCCTAAACCTTTTCTTATTTCTGCCATTGGTCTAAATGATGCCTATTGCCTTTAGCACTGTCTCCATCTAACTGCTGTGAGAGCAGGTTCTCTTGTGGGCCCTGGGATGCCTATAGAAACACCGTAGACTGGATTCCATGTCAGGGTACTACTATCCCATCTACGTGTTGCACGCTTGCACTCAGGTTAAAA
Source organism: Xenopus tropicalis (assembly GCF_000004195.4). NCBI lineage: Eukaryota > Metazoa > Chordata > Amphibia > Anura > Pipidae > Xenopus > Xenopus tropicalis. The sequence continues at coordinate 82,500,820 of NC_030685.2, read as the reverse complement.
TGCTGACCATCGCATAATTACACATAGGACTTATAAAGTAACGGCTTATAACGTAACGACTTAGGACGTATAACCTGGTGATTTATTTTCATGAGGTGCCCCATTGTAGGTGTTTTGCCTTTGCTGGTACCACATGAAACTCAAGTAAATAATGGCTGGCTACCACATAGCTTCTATGAGGCATTCCTAGCACTTAGTTCTGTACATAACCTGCTTTTGTCTATTTGCACTGTCTACAGCACTTGTGTTCCTGAAGGAGTTACGGTCTTATTATATTAATATTTCTTTGATAACAGTGTCCCTGTAAGCCCCAGACTGAATGACTTTCACTTCCAGAAAGAGAGAACAAAGACACATGTTAATTCTGTGTTACTACCTCAATTGTTAGAATATTTCTGTAAAAATCAAATCAAATACTGACCATCTTATACGTGATTCTGTAATAAAAATAGTTTTATGAAATGATGTCCATGCAGACTCTTTTCCTTGTTTAGATATCTATTAGAAAATCTATTAGAGAGCCCCAGTCTCATTAAAAGGACTATTAAAACCTCAGAGTGCTTCGAGTGGCTCTTCATAATTCCCCTTTTAATATATTAGCATATCCTTTAGTAGAACACAGTAATTGAAATAAGATGCATAGCTGTCTCTAATTGGGTTGCAAAGCTGATTAATGGGGAAGGAAAGCTAAAAACTAAGTAATGCCTATGTAAATACAGCCATAAGCACTCACAGAAACGCTGCACTGAGTCCTCTGTCAATAGAAACTTTTTTTGTCTTCCTTTGTATATACATGGGTACCTGACTTCCTCTCTCAGAAAAATCCTTCTTTCCTGGCCAGAGCCTGCTCCCCCCCCCTTTCCATAAGAATTCACTGCCCCTCCCATCAGAATGTGTGATCTGAGCTATCAGCAGCTAGAACTGAAGCACTGAAGCTACTGAGATCAAGCTAAAATGGCAGCTGGTATCGTAAACAAACAGATAGAGCTTCTAAGACTATTTACTAGGTTTTGGTTAAGCTTTCTGCAGAATAAATATAGCGTTCTAGGTGGTACTGATGTGGCTAATCTATTGGCAGTAAAATGCCTTTCCATCTCCTAAAATACAGAAAGTTTTCCTATTTGTTGCTATGATTTAATCCAGAAAAAAACAAAAAGAACTCCATCTCGTGGATCATCTTTAATAAAGTAAACGAAAATCAAAATATGTTAGGAACAAACCCACCACAAGTTTACCAATTTAATGAAGAGGAAATCAAACACTTTCCTTCTGGAAGACTAACAATGAACGACAACGGTTCACTGCACAACTCACCAGCTAGTAGTGTTTTACCGTTCAGTGACGCTATCTATCCGTTCTGCCTTCTGCATTTTGAACATGATTTTATATTTACATGACGTACACGCAAAAACCTACTCGGAGGCCTTGCATCACAAACCACATTCTTATTAACTTAGGCACTTTGATACAAAAAAAAAACAAAAAAAAGTGATAAATTGCTGGTTCACAAAATGAGAAAGGACTAAATTGGCGACAGAGGAAAAGAACATTTTGCACCAGTTAATTGCAGTCAAATCTGCATTAGCCAAGGAGAAATATCTGATCCCTGCTGGATTGGCATTCTTAGAAACCAGCAGGCACAAAAAAAAAAAAAAAACAACAAAAATGTATTAGAAAGATACCAGTTTGTTAGAAACAAACTTCTGTTGAATGGCTGTGTAAGGAGGATGCACACTGGCTAATGTCCATTGGAGGTAAAGGATTGTTGCTTTGTCCTGAAACAAAACGGAATTGTAGAGATTTTAGAAATAAGATACAAACATGTAAAAAAACATTAAGAGTATAGTTTCTGGGAGATCCCTATTGATACTACCAATGCCCTATTGAGCCTACCTCACCCACATATCCCACACTCGGAACAAAAACTCCTGAACTATATATATACAGCAGCTAGACTTTGATTACTTAGAAATCCCCAGAACCCCCAAGCATAGGAGAGGTTACCTCTCACTTACGAAAAAACGTTGGAAGAAATGACAGCAAGACTCAGTCCCACAACATGATAAAGCATGGTCAAAATGGGACTATTTCATCTCCCCAAATTATACACCTCATATAAATAGATTTATGCAATATAGGAGATCACCTCACCCGTATTAATGTATGAACGAGCATAGGGGCGATGTATATAACCTGACACACTCTCCTGGAAAACCGTACTGGAATTGTTATTGTTTTGACCCAGTTTTGTTTCTCTACCCATCTTGTTCTCTCTCCCTCTTTCATTTTATCTACATGTATAAAACTTGATTTGACTTTATATCATATGATCTTTGTTATTGATTACATTATTCATAGTATTGCTTTTCAAAGAATGTATGAAAAATAATGCAGTTAAAACCAAATAAAATTTAAGTTGCAAAAAAAAAAAAAAAAAAAAAAAAAGATACAAACACACAGATTTATAAAATGAGGTTAAACTTCTAATTTTATTGGCGTACATAAAAGAACATAACCATTTAATTAATATGTAAACCGGCGCCTCCAAGTAACAACTCAATCTACATTTTCCCCTGTCAGCTTTTAAAGTAGAACCGATGTTCTATGAATTAGTCTAGACATGTTTCACCATAGGTTTCACTAACAGGACTGTGCACTTCTGCATAAAGGACAAAGTCCTACTGGCTTCTGAAAAAAAGAGCTTTAATACAGTGCACAAGGTGGGGGCCACAGGGCATCCGGGCAGTGGGGGGAAAAATGCCAGGCAATCTGCCCGACAAAAAGGGCCTGTGGATAACCCTTAGCTGGCATACTGGATTGTATGTAGTTGTCCACAGAAGGCCAAATTGTCAGGCCTGGATTTGTGGATGCCACCCAGCTGCATGTACATATGTTCCCGGTGCACTTTGGACTTGGCCCACAGGAGATTTGTCGGTTGTTTAAATCTCCTATGCAAAGTCCCTAGTACTATTGCAATTGGCAAGCGCGCACATATATGAGCAGTGGAGGTGTGGGGAATGGCTGACCTTGGGGCAACCGAGGGACAAATCCAGACCTGCAAATTCTGCTATTTTTGCAGAGAAAACAGGACAATAGTAACAGTTGACACAGAGTAACAGTGAGCCACTAAAATTATCCTGATTGGTGCGTTCCCCAAATTGTTTTTTTTCAATACTGGAAAAATTATCTGTTACAAATCAAGACTTTCTTTAACTTCTATTTAGTAATATTTATAATCATTTCCATCAGAATTTCACTTACCTTTCTAAGAAAGATGTGTGCAACATAATATCAAACACTGCTCTCATTTACTTTCTGGAGATGAATTCAGATAAAGTTCTAAATACCCATGTTCTGCAGGAAAAAAAAAAAGTAGTAATAAGGTCAATTGCATGGCCAATCAATGTTCAGCAATATTTTGTAGCAAACACAACAGTTGCTCCTTCTGAAAGCTCAGACTCAGGCACAATGAACGGAGATGGCGCCTACACACTAATATTACAGCTACAAATACATTTGTTGGTTCAAGTATAAAAGGTTAAATGGCAGAGGGAATTATTTGCTATGTAACAATGTAATTTAGAAATAAAAAGTGCCCCATAAAACTCATGACAGTACCCCTTTAAGTTGCAAGTTGGAACACAAAGAGAATGGCTAGGTCCAAGTAGCTGTAGGGTTTTAAGTTACATAGATATACACCAATGTCTATAAAGATCACACCGGTGATGAAATGCAAGGGGGTAGAGAAAAGCTTAATCTTCATAAAATCTGCCCCTTAATCTAAGAAGTGGGTGTACATACGAGTATGGCATCTGTTTTTAGCCATGGCTGCTACAGCGTCCTCATGAGTCAAGAACCTCACAACCGCTTCTCCAGTAGCGCCACCAGCGTCTGCGCTGTACTCAATGCTGATCTTCAAAGGCATTATCGGATGGAAAAACTAAGGACAATGGCACAATTGTTACCAATAAATGACATTTTCTGCTGAAGAGTTAAGATACAGATATGTAAACATAATTCTATGCATTTTTGTTAAGTGCAGTAAACATACATTTGCAATATCCTGCCCTGAAGCGTGGAACGGGAGGCCTCGAATATGGATATCGTGAACTGGGGACATAACGGTAAAGTCCTGGACATCCATGGACTTAGCAGACATCTCCTTGACGTAATCTGCAAATCGAGATATACATGAGATATACCATTGTATGTTGGCGCGTTGACATCCTTACCCCGGCAGTTTCACAACAGTTCACACTTCCAGTCATGTACTTTGAAGGATTAACCCCTTCATCAATGAGAATCTTGGTACCATTGTGATTGGATCATACCTTCTTACACCTGTCAGTTTCAGCTAACACCTAACTGAACAAGTTCAATGGAACCATTGTGATTGGATGTCTGTGACTCTACTACCATCAAGAGTTTAAATACCGGGGAATTCCCTACCAGTCATTTGAACTGAAGAAGCCACTCGGATGAGTGGTGAAACGTTTTCAAGAAAAACTCAGAAAAGTCCAGTTGTTTTAGACTTAATTCTACTAGATACTGTATATCATGACCTGGATGAATGAGAATCTTCATAGACATACACATATACCTGTTTGTACTATTGCTGAATTGGAAAAAGTGTACAGCTTTGCATATACAGTAGTACTATATGAATAAAAGTATACATACATCCAAGCTTTAACAGTATTGTATTATTTTCTGTCACAGGTTTTATATATTTATATATTATACAAGTTTGGTTCTGTTTATTCTTCCTCATTTACTCTTTCATTTTCACTGTAAACTAGTTCCAGACATGCTCAAATAGAATCATAAATGTCAATGCGCTGCTTTGTCTTTGCTATTATTATTGTTATATCTGTTGTTTTTAAATTTGTTTTGTGAAACAGTGGCTCTGACCTTGAGAGTTTTTCTAGAATCCCTGCCATAAATAAATGATATGTGCCTGTTCAGCAGAAGCCCTGACAGGACATTTTAAACATTATTTTACATATTATTGCAGGTCAAAGTACACTTTTTCTGATAACAGTAACCCTTGATGCACTTCAGTTGTTGCTTACCTTCCACACTAAGGGCTCTGGCAAACGAGGAGATTTGTCGCCTGCGTTTTTTCCCCCTGGCGCTTTGGCGACAAGTCGCCACGACAATACACACAAAGTGATTTCATTCGAGTTTAGCTCCAGGCGATCTGCTACCTATGGTACCACTCAACAGTTACCCCTCCCACATGTTTACTCAAGTCGCTCAGAAAAGGGTCTGTGTGCGATTTGAAACAGCAGGCGACTTGAAGTAGCCTCGTATGTTTTGACGCTGGTGATTTCCATTGGTTTAGCATTGGCGTCTTGTCGCCAAATCGCTCTTTTAAAAATCGCCGGCGACAAATCTCCTCGTGTGCCAGAGCCCTAAAAACATTCCCCAGAGAACCAAAGGTTTTCCCACATGTTTGATGTAAAACTTACGGTTTCAGGTTATTCCACCAATCAGCTCAATGTAAACTTTTTTTTTACAGCTATAGCCTGATCCTAAGGTGTTCTAGTTTATCAATAGCTGGCATTATGTCAAATGCCCTATCGAAAGGACTTCAAAACAAACGGCCAAGCCAACAAGACTATCTCACCATTTATGTGACCATTTTCAGGGACGTCAGATAGCAAGTCTTTACTAGTATTATTTATGCAGTTGTCTGGATCGTAAAGATCTTTTATGGTGGGTGCAAATGTCACTCCTTTCCTTCTTCTAAAGGGGAAACGGGCAGTCTGAATTTCATTCCTCCTGCTTGGAAATATCTCAATGTACCTGGTAAGAAGAGGGTGGGATAAGGAAAACATTTAACACACTATATTAAATATACATAAAGGGCAGTCACTAGGTCATTCGAAGTGCATTGTAATCTGTATGTCAAATACACATTTAGATGTTAGATCTGTAGACGTGATCTCGTTGAAACAGCAAATAGAAGGAACAAACAATTAAACAGAGGCAGATCACTAAACAATACAGTTTAACATTATTCCTGTTGAGTACAAATGATCACTGCTTGGAAGAAAATTATGGCAAATATAGGGTGAAGACACACGGAGCTACTTAGTAGCCAGTTGCTACTAAGAGCCAGAAAATACCCTGCCATAGACAATACTGAGAATTCCCTCTGCTAAAACACATGTAGAAACAATTATCACTGAAAGATCAGCATTGTCAATTTTAGTAGCCTTGACAAGCAGCCAAGTAGCTGCTACTAGTAGCTCTGTGTGTCTTCACCCTAATTCCCTAAATCACTGGCAGTATTCTCCTTGCAGTTACTGCAGTTTTTTTTTTTTTACTGTACCTGCTGCCTATTTCCTGCTTGTGTTTAAGAAGTGCCTGGTCTGCGTGTTCTTGTGATAGAAACTGTACAAATGCTTCCCCAGATTTCCGCCCTCGTTGGTCCAAGACAAATGTTATTCCCTCGTCTGCTATGTCCAAACCTGTAATGGCAAAAATAAAAAATCAGTTTTATAATATCAGATCATTTAAATGAAACATGATAAAATAAACCTTGTAAAGAGGATTCGCAAAACATCTATTTTTAAACTATCATAATTCAAGAGTGTTTAAGAATTTTTAAATTTACCACTGTTTTATTCAAATAAAGCTGTTGAGCTAAAGTCCTGCCTAGCAGTATAAAACTGCTAGTATCTCAGAAACCACTGAAAATAGAAAATGGATGTAAACTGCAACAGTGTTTGGGTAAGCACTCTGTCTATGTTTACACCAGTCCCCAAAAGTAACATACATAAAGTTCTATTAGGGAGATTTAACCAATGCACAAGATAAAATCACCTGAAAAAAAATGTATTATGTCCTGCTCGCTGCAGCTGTATGGGAGCCCGCGCAATCGCACCACGCCATCACTTGGTGGGGAGGCCATTGAAGACTGTGGAGACAGGGACATAGAGGATGGCCTGGTTGGTGACAATGCAGAATGCATTCGGTTCAGCAGCGACTCTGCCTCCTTCTGGTTCATCTCAAATACTGCACATAATGTAAACAAGAGTCATTATCAGACAGAAATGATCTAGTATATGAATTCCAGATAGAATATATAAAGAAATGATCTGCATTTTGTACAGTAATAATGTAACTGAATAGTGCAAATACCACAAACACTTTGTTATTATAGAAGAAATCCTCCCCAAAATGAGTAGCGACTGTTACAGCAATAAAGGTCTGAACCAACTTCATATTAGTTCCCATTGTTTCATGATGTGTGTGTGGGACAGGGAGGTGCTTGGATATTTTCACGTAAACCTAAGCATTTCTACTATTTTCACTATTAATTGTAATTTACTTTTACACATAATATTGGCTTTTTATAAACATAAAGGGTTTGTTTAATTTGGATTAACTTTTAATACAATGTAGACAGTGATATTCTGAGACAATTTCCATTTAGCCTTAATTTTTATGGATTTTCAGTTATGTAGCTTTTTGTTCAGCAGCTCTCTAGTAAGGAATTTCAGCAGCTATCTGGTTGCCAGGATTTTGCTTACCTTAGCAACCAGGCAGTGGTTTACATGGGAGACTGGAATATGTATAGAAGAGGGACTGAATAGAAAGATAAGTAATAAAAAGTAACAATAAAATTGCAAGATCACAGAGTAATAGTTTTTGGCTGCCGGGGTATGTGCCGCCCATTTGAAAGTGGAAAGATGTAGAAGTGGAAGCCAAATAATTTGAAAACTATAAAAAAAAATAATAATAGTAATAATAATAAAGACCAATAGCCAATAGGACATTCAATAACATACTAAAAGCTGAAGTAAAGGAGAACCACCGTTTAAGATTTTATACCTGTAATCATGTCTATAATAATATAAACACATACGGAGATAATTTAACCCTTTTACTGCCAGCCATTTTGGTCAAAGCGGAACTTGTATTGCCAGACAGTTTTTGAACATTTTGCACTGTTTCACTTTAGGGGCCTTTCCTCGGGGGGACTTTTAGTTTACCAAGGAAAACAATATATCGTTTTTTTCAGAACAACCTAAGCTTTCAAAATATGGTAGAATTTTTGTGTAATTCCAATTCTGTAACAAGATATAGGCTTCTAAATGTCTAAAAATGCAAAAAAAATCAAATTTTCCATAATATAATCACACATACTAGAAACAAAAATTATTTTATGCACGAATATACAACTGATTTGGAAAGTCCCATGTCTCCTGAACGTGCCAATACCAAATATATATAGTTTTATGGAGATTTCTCACTTGTATAGGTCAAAAACTCCCAGCAGTACACTACCAAATTCCCAAAGCACTGCTCCAAAAAAACTGCATACTTTGGATTTCAAGGCCAAAATTCCACTAACAGAAGGTTTATCCCAGAAAATTGTACATTTTTGGAAAGAACAGATTCTGGGGAATACAGAATAGGCACAACTGTCTGTCTACTCCAAACTATCAAGTCGCAATGCTTTCCTAAAGTTATTGGTTTTTATCAAAATTTGTGATTTTTTTTAAAAATCGCTTCAAAGCTTCTAGTCTATAGTATCTTATCTCCTACAGGTCATAAAGTAACCAAATAAAACACCCTAAATATGAATGCCTGGGGTCCACTGAACAGTTTGATGCCCAATATGTATAGGTTTACCTAAGTATGTGGCATGTAGGGGCCCCAATGTGAACATACCCCATATGAACTGTCATTTCTGTCATTTCAGCTTCTGCAAAATCAACACATTTACATCATTATATGTGGGATGAAGCTAGTAAAAAGTACGCTCACCCCAGAAAGTCATATATTTTTGGAAAGTACACATTCCCCCGAATCTAAAATGGGTACCCATGTCTTTCTACTCCAAAGTACCAAGCCGCACAGCTTTTCTAAAGTTAGCAATTTTGATGACATTTCCAAAAATCCCCTCAAAGCTTCCACTTTGAAGCATCTTATCTCCCACATAGCATTAGGTACCAAGATAAAACACCCTGAATTTGAACGCCAGGGGTCCACTGAACAGTTTGATGCCCAATATGTATAGGTTTACCTAAGTATGTGGCATGTAGGGGCCCCAATGTGAACATACCCCCATATGAACTGTCATTTCTGTCATTTCAGCTCCTGCAAAATCAACACATTTACATTATTATATGTGGGATAAAGCTACAAAAAAGTACGCTCACCCCAGAAAGTCATATATTTTTGGAAAGTACACATTCCCCCGAATCTAAAATGGGTACCCATGTCTTTCTACTCCAAAGTACCAAGCCGCACAGCTTTTCTAAAGTTAGCAATTTTGATGACATTTCCAAAAATCCCCTCAAAGCTTCCACTTTGAAGCATCTTATCTCCCACATAGCATTAGGTACCAAGATAAAACACCCTGAATTTGAACACCAGGGGTCCACTGAACAGTTTGATGCCCAATATGTATAGGTTTACCCAAGTATGTGGCATGTAGGGGCCCGAATGTGAACATACCCCCATATATACTGTCATTTCTGTCATTTCAGCTCCTGCAAAATCAACACATTTACATCATTATATGTGAGATAAAGCTACAAAAAAGTACGCTCACCCCAGAAAGCCATATATTTTTGGAAAGTACACATTCCCCCGAATCTAAAATGGGTACCCATGTCTTTCTACTCCAAAGTACCAAGCCGCACAGCTTTTCTAAAGTTAGCAATTTTGATGACATTTCCAAAAATCCCCTCAAAGCTTCCATTTTGAAGCATCTTATCTCCCACATAGCATTAGGTACCAAGATAAAACACCCTGAATTTGAACGCCAGGGGTCCACTGAACAGTTTGATGCCCAATATGTATAGGTTTACCTAAGTATGTGGCATGTAGGGGCCCCAATGTGAACATACCCCCATATATACTGTCATTTCTGTCATTTCAGCTCCTGCAAAATCAACACATTTACATCATTATATGTGGGATAAAGCTACAAAAAAGTACGCTCACCCCAGAAAGTCATATATTTTTGGAAAGTACACATTCCCCCGAATCTAAAATGGGTACCCATGTCTTTCTACTCCAAAGTACCAAGCCGCACAGCTTTTCTAAAGTTAGCAATTTTGATGACATTTCCAAAAATCCCCTCAAAGCTTCCACTTTGCAGCATCTTATCTCCCACATAGCATTAGGTACCAAGATAAAACACCCTGAATTTGAACACCAGGGGTCCACTGAACAGTTTGATGCCCAATATGTATAGGTTTACCCAAGTATGTGGCATGTAGGGGCCCGAATGTGAACATACCCCCATATATACTGTCATTTCTGTCATTTCAGCTCCTGCAAAATCAACACATTTACATCATTATATGTGAGATAAAGCTACAAAAAAGTACGCTCACCCCAGAAAGCCATATATTTTTGGAAAGTACACATTCCCCCGAATCTAAAATGGGTACCCATGTCTTTCTACTCCAAAGTACCAAGCCGCACAGCTTTTCTAAAGTTAGCAATTTTGATGACATTTCCAAAAATCCCCTCAAAGCTTCCATTTTGAAGCATCTTATCTCCCACATAGCATTAGGTACCAAGATAAAACACCCTGAATTTGAACGCCAGGGGTCCACTGAACAGTTTGATGCCCAATATGTATAGGTTTACCTAAGTATGTGGCATGTAGGGGCCCCAATGTGAACATACCCCCATATATACTGTCATTTCTGTCATTTCAGCTCATGCAAAATCAACACATTTACATCATTATATGTGGGATAAAGCTACAAAAAAGTACGCTCACCCCAGAAAGTCATATATTTTTGGAAAGTACACATTCCCCCGAATCTAAAATGGGTACCCATGTCTTTCTACTCCAAAGTACCAAGCCGCACAGCTTTTCTAAAGTTAGCAATTTTGATGACATTTCCAAAAATCCCCTCAAAGCTTCCACTTTGCAGCATCTTATCTCCCACATAGTGTTAGGTACCAAGATAAAACACCCTAAATTTGAACGCCAGGGGTCCACTGAACAGTTTGATGCCCAATATGTATAGGTTTACCTAAGTATGTGGCATGTAGGGGCCCCAATGGGAACATACCCCCATATGATCTATCATTTCAGCTCCTGCAAAATCAACACATTTACATCCTTTATGTGGGATAATGCTACAAAAAAAGTACATTCACCCCAGAAAGCCATATATTTTTGGAAAATACACATCCCCCCGAATCTATAATGGGTAAATATTTCTTATTGCTACAAAGTACCAAGCTGTAAAGCTTTCCTAAGTTTGCAGATTTATATGACATTTTCGAAAATCGCATAAAAATGTTGCAATTTGCCGCATTTATCTCTCACAATTTCTTGATAAAGATCAGATAAAGACAAATCACCCCAAAAAGGAACACCGGAGGTCTACTGAACAGTTTGATGCCCAATATGCATAGATATACCAAAGTCTGCGGTATGTACTGAACCCAAAATGAAAATAGCGCATAAGGATTTCTCGCCTGCCAGCTCAGCTTTTGCACACAGAGCCCCCTGTCAGTGTATTATGTGCCAAAACTTCCCCTAACTATACAGATCCCCCACAAAACCATATATTTTTGGAAAGTACACATTCTGACAAATCCAACAAAGGTAAAGAGTCCTTTCTACACCAAAGTACCAAGCCGCAAAGCTTTCCTAAAGTTATCGGTTTTTATGACATTTCAGAAAATCGCCTAAAAATGTTGCAATTTGCCGCATTTATCTCACACAATTTCTTGCGTACAAAGGCAAGTCACCCCAAATAGGAACACCAGAGGCCTACTGAACAGTTTGATGCCCAATATGCATAGATATACCAAAGTCTGCGGTATGTACTGAACCCTAAATGAAAATAGCGCATAAGGATTTCTCGCCTGCCAGCTCAGCTTTTGCACACAGAGCCCCCTGTCAGTGTATTATGTGCCAAAACTTCCCCTAACTATACAGATCCCCCACAAAACCATATATTTTTGGAAAGTACACATTCTGACAAATCCAACAAGGGTAAAGAGTCCTTTCTACACCAAAGTACCAATCTGCAGAGCTTTCCTAAAGTTATTGGTTTTTATGACATTTCAGAAAATTGCCTAAAAATGTTGCAATTTGTCACATTTATCTCACACAATTTCTTGCGTACAAAGGCAAATCACCCCCAATAGGAACACCAGAGGCCTACTGAACAGTTTGATGCCCAATATGCATAGATATACCAAAGTCTGCGGTATGTACTGAACCCTAAATGAAAATAGCGCATAAGGATTTCTCGCCTGCCAGCTCAGCTTTTGCACACAGAGCCCCCTGTCAGTGTATTATGTGCCAAAACTTCCCCTAACTATACAGATCCCCCACAAAACCATATATTTTTGGAAAGTACACATTCTGACAAATCCAACAAGGGTAAAGAGTCCTTTCTACACCAAAGTACCAATCTGCAGAGCTTTCCTAAAGTTATTGGTTTTTATGACATTTCAGAAAATTGCCTAAAAATGTTGCAATTTGTCGTATTTATCTCACACAATTTCTTGCGTACAAAGGCAAGTCACCCCAAATAGGAACACCAGAGGCCTACTGAACAGTTTGATGCCCAATATGCATAGATATACCAAAGTCTGCAGTATGTGCTGAACCCTAAATGAAAATAGCGCATAAGGATTTCTCGCCTGCCAGCTCAGCTTTTGCACACAGAGCCCCCTGTCAGTGTATTATGTGCCAAAACTTCCCCTAACTATACAGAGACCCCCACAAAACCATATATTTTTGGAAAGTACACATTCTGACAAATCCAACAAGGGTAAAGAGTCCTTTCTACACCAAAGTACCAAGCCGCAAAGCTTTCCTAAAGTTATCGGTTTTTATGAGATTTCAGAAAATCGCCTAAAAATGTTGCAATTTGCCGCATTTATCTCACACAATTTCTTGCGTACAAAGGCAAGTCACCCCAAATAGGAACACCAGAGGCCTACTGAACAGTTTGATGCCCAATATGCATAGATATACCAAAGTCTGCGGTATGTACTGAACCCTAAATGAAAATAGCGCATAAGGATTTCTCGCCTGCCAGCTCAGCTTTTGCACACAGAGCCCCGTCAGTGTATTATGTGCAGTAACCCCCCCCTAACTATACAGTGACCCCCAGAAAACCATATATTTTTGGAAAGTACACATTCTGATGAATTCAAAATAGGTAAAGTTATTTTTGTACACCAAAGTTACACCTGGCAAAGCTACGCTAAAAACAGATCAGGAACACTTATATAGGGATAAAATGTGATAAAACCACAAAAATTGTGCAAATCAGTGAAACAACAAAATAAGTTACATGACAGTGTAATTAGTGGCCAGAATATCTGATCCAATAGTTACGCTGTCAAAATAAACAGTTTTTAGGTAAAAGAAAATAAAAACAAAGTGGTAATATGAAAAAAAAAAAAAAAGCAAAACAAAAAAAAACCAAAGTGTTTGTGTATACATGTGTGTACATGTGTAAAAGTTGTGTGATAGTGTGTAAGTGTGTATATGAGTGTAAATAAGTGTATAAAAGTGTGAAAAATGAAAAAAAAAAAAAAAATAAATAAAATAAAAAAATGCTAAAATGTGTGCTGTAAGTGTGTGTAAATGTATGTAAGTGTGTATAAATGTATGTAAATGTGTGTATAAGTGTGTAAAAGTGTGTAAATGCAATAAAAAAAAAAAGTCCTTACCTGTTCCTGAAGACCGATCGCCTCCTTCGTCATTTGGGCCGGCGCTGGGGGAGAGGGAGGAAGCAGGAAGCAGCAGATGCGATGCGATCGCATCTGCTGCTTCCTGGAGGGTCCTGCGAGCGATCGGTTCGCAGGACCCTGATGACAGCCCCCCTGGCACATTGCCCAGGGGGGCTGTCATTGTTAGAAGCCCTCTGCAGCGGCGGCACATGCCGCCGCTGCAGAGGGCAGCGCTTAAACGCCAACGACGTATGAGACACGTCGTTGGCGTTTAAGCCCTTTTACTGCCAGCACGTATGCCATACGTGCTTGGCAGTAAAAGAGTTAAAGGCTTATTTGCTAATTGTTATTAGTGATAATATACCATTAAATGAAACACCACAGCAATTAAACAGCATGGCAGCCGACCTCACCTTCCACATATCGTTGGCCCATGTACTTCTTATGCTGCTCCACTGCTTTCTGTACATCCTCAGCGGACTCAAACTCAATGACAGCGTCCCCTCTCGGCTTGCCATCTCTATTGAAAATGAAGTGCACTCCCTCTGTGCCATTTCTTACGTTGGAATCTGAAAGGTTAACAGCCAGGGGTTCTTATGGGAAGCAGAAACATATACCCCCATATGTAATAAAAGGCAATCAGTTTGCCCAGAAGCAGTAACCCATAGAAACCAATAATGTGTGCTTTTAAACAGGTGACCAGTAAATTGTACCTGCTGATTGGTTGCTATGGGAAACTGCCCCGGGCTAACTTAGTTCCTTTTATTACATAACCCCCATTAAATGACAAAGTGGGTCCTGTAATACACTGCTAATATTGATTTCCATTTAGAACATATAGGGGCTGATTTACTAACCCACGAATCCGACCCGAATTGGAAAAGTTCCGACTTGAAAACGAACATTTTGCGACTTTTTCGTATGTTTTGCGATTTTTTCGGATTCTTTACGAATTTTTCGTTACCAATACGATTTTTGCGTAAAAACGCGAGTTTTTCGTAGCCATTACGAAAGTTGCGTAAAATCTGGCGATTTTTCGTAGCGTTAAAACTTGCGCAAAAAGTTGCGCTTTTTTCGTAGCGTTAAAACTTACGCGAAACTTTGCACCTTTTAAGTTTTAATGCTACGAAAAATGCGCAACTTTTCGCGTAAGTTTTAACGCTACGAAAAATGCGCAACTTTTTACGCAACTTTCGTAATGGATACGAAAAACTCGCGTTTTTACGCAAAAATCGTATTGGTAACGAAAAATTGGTAAAGAATCCGAAAAAATCGCAAAACATACGAAAAAATCGCAAAATACCGATCATTACGAAAAAAACGCAATCGGACTCATTTCGACCCGTTCGTGGGTAAGTAAATCAGCCCCATAGGGTTTGACATTTCCTGCAATTCCCTTTGGTGTTGGCCATAGTGGAGAAAGGGATTGTGTGTGGCGATTCCCAAAACCCTGTAGAATCTCTAGGCCCCAGGACTCTTTCTGGTACAGGTATCGTACCGGTTATGCAGAACGCTCGAGACCTGGTGTTTTCTTGATACGGGATCTTTCCTTAATTTGGATCTTCATACCTTAGGTCTGCAAAAAACTTATTATATAAACTCAATAGGATTGTTTTGCCTTCAGTTAGGATTAATTTTATCTTAGTTGGGATCAAGCACAATGCCCTGTATTATTATTTCAGAGAAAAAGGAAATAATTTTTACAAATTACAAGTATTTGCTTATAATACAGTCTATAGAAGGGCCTTTTTTTGTAATTCGGAACTTTCTGCATAACAGGTCCCAATACCTGTACTTGCAATTCAGTGCTGTATATTCTCCCATTACCTTCTGATGCAAGGAGCTGTTAAATATTTAACTGTGCAAAATAATAAAAAACATTTTAAAAGGTATGTAGAAAAAGGTGTTTGCCCCGATTTCTACTCAGTGTGACCTCTTTTTGAAATTGAATAAATTGCCCTTTGGCTGATCCGGAGTATACACCTTCACTTACCCATATTTCTCCACTTTTCCAATTGACACAAATCAGGCCCGGGCTGGCAATCTGTGGGTTCTGGCAAATGCCAGAGGGGCTGCTGTAAGGTGCCACAGACAGTCACTATTTATTGGGCTGGGGGGGCTGTTTGTGCCTCTGGGTACTGGGAATGCCAGGGGGGCTGTAAGGTGCCATAGGCAGTCACTATTTTTTGGGCTGGGGGGGGCTGTTTGTGCCTCTGGGTACTGGGAATGTCAGGGGGGCTGTAAGGTGCCACAGACAGTCACTATTTATTGGGCTGGGGGGGCTGTTTGTGCCTCTGGGTACTGGGAATGCCAGGGGGGCTGTAAGGTGCCACAGACAGTCACTATTTATTGGGCTGGGGGGGCTGTTTGTGCCTCTGGGTACTGGGAATGCCAGGGGGGCTGTAAGGTGCCATAGGCAGTCACTATTTTTTGGGCTGGGGGGGGCTGTTTGTGCCTCTGGGTACTGGGAATGTCAGGGGGGCTGTAAGGTGCCACAGACAGTCACTATTTATTGGGCTGGGGGGGCTGTTTGTGCCTCTGGGTACTGGGAATGCCAGGGGGGCTGTAAGGTGCCACAGACAGTCACTATTTATTGGGCTGGGGGGGCTGTTTGTGCCTCTGGGTACTGGGAATGCCAGGGGGGCTGTAAGGTGCCACAGACAGTCACTATTTATTGGTCAGTTAGGGGGCTGTTTGTGCCTCTGGGTACTGGGAATGCCAGGGGGGCTGTAAGGTGCCACAGACAGTCACTATTTATTGGTCAGTTAGGGGGCTGTTTGTGCCTCTGGGTACTGGGAATGCCAGAGGGGCTGCTGTAAGATGCCATAGGCAGTCACTATTTATTGGGCTGGGGGGGCTGTTTGTGCCTCTGGGTACTGGGAATGCCAGGGGGGCTGTAAGGTGCCACAGACAGTCACTATTTATTGGGCTGGGGGGCTGTTTGTGCCTCTGGGTACTGGGAATGCCAGGGGGGCTGTAAGGTGCCACAGACAGTCACTATTTATTGGGCTGGGGGGGCTGTTTGTGCCTCTGGGTACTGGGAATGCCAGAGGGGCTGCTGTAAGATGCCATAGGCAGTCACTATTTATTGGTCAGTTAGGGGGCTGTTTGTGCCTCTGGGTACTGGGAATGCCAGAGGGGCTGCTGTAAGATGCCATAGGCAGTCACTATTTAATGGGCTAGTGGGGGGGCTGTTTGGAATCTCAGTCGGGGCCTGAACCATACCCACAGTAGCTGAGAGAAGCACCTCATCAAAATTGAAGCTGGCACCTATCCAGTAACTATGCTAAAACTACTGGTATAAAATGCCATGAAAACAGTTTGTTATATAGCGGTTACATTCTATATCAAACACGCTGGGTAAAAGGTTATAATAAACATACCACCAAAAAAGTTCAGCACGTCATCTGCAGTGCAAGACCATGGCAAACCCCGAACGCGCACAATGAACATGGTGGTTAATTTATTGGCTAGCGGTTGAGGATCATACTCTGGTAAGGGCGGATACCAGTCTTTCTGAAATGAGCCGTCGATATTCTAAAAAAAAAAAAAAAAAAAAAAAAAAAAGAACAAATTAGTAACATAATATTAAGTCACAAACTAAACAAACAGCAGTCCCCACTTCCTTTTAATAAAAAGCCCCTCTCCTATTCATATTCCACTCTTTCATTTAACCCACTGCCTGGTTGCCAAGATAAAAAAGACCCTAGCAACCACATTACTTGTTCTTTTACATTCAACTAACATTCAGCTAAAGGGTAAGATGTAAGTGAACAAGGAATGGGATATTTTTGTATTGTACTTTGACCTATGGGCAAAAAAAAATTAACAGTGACGCCTTCGAGGCTAAACTGCAAAAACTCAGTGATTCTGCTGAAATAAGGGGAACTCAACCCCCAGGAACACAGTAATGTTTTTTATTTATAATTCATCTTATTGTTATCTTGTATAATCAAATGAGTAAGGGAATACATAATGCAAGGGTAGAAGTGATGATTAAGCATATATTCTTATTTCACATTAATGATTCCTACACTTTAAAGGGGATCTTCACCCAAGTACAACTTAAGCTTTTTGAAAAGTAGACAATTTCAAGCTTTGCAATATACATCAATTAAATCCCCCTGAGCAATGCATTGTGGGTTATGTAGTTCCTGCATGCTGTCTGTAAGCTGTGGAGAAGTTGTTACAATTTGTAAGATCAATGTTTTAGTCCCTCCTCCCCTGCCAGGATTTCAAATGATGCAGAAAGAGAAGAACTGTTTTGCAGCTGGATTTCAGCATATAAAAATGACATTTAAACAGATACACTGTAATCGCAAACCATTCCATAGCTTTACAACTACTGCCACAGCTCTTACTCTGTCCATTTGATTTCTGCAAGAGAGAGACAATTTCCCATTGGAGAAAACTCCGTCCACCTTGGAATATACCAGACGGCACAATTTTGCCCAGGGACAGAGCTACTGCTACATTTGGACGTATGGAAACCTAACTTTTGACTTATTAAATACTTTGTGTTTCCTTTATTCCGGCCAGGATATAAGTGGAGCCAGACGTCACTTGAGCTATTAGATAACTGCATTTTCGTATTGCTGAAAACAGATATATCTGAAACTGTCTTTGATTCCAGGGTAATGAATGCTGAAAGCATTTATCAATGGGAGTAACAGGTGACCCTACATTTCAGAAAAGAACTTACCAGAACAAAAGTTGAAGGGACAACGTGCCAAGCATGAGAGAAAAACAAAGAAAAATCAAATTTATCAGAAACATTACTAAATGTAATGCCCTCAGGCTCAAAGAATACCTATCCAACACTGGTATTTTCCCCGGCTGACAGAGCCCTTACTCCGGGAAGGAAAACAATACTGGCAGTATTATTGGGGCACATAGATAAATATAGCCCCCTTCCCAGTAACCGCAATGAAAAGCAGCCACACACCCTGACCTACAGGCCATGTCCCTGATGCAAGTTGCAGATATTCCTTTGGCTGTCAGTGTATAACACCTATGATAAGACTATATCCAGAAGCAAATGGGACTCAAACCCACTGGCTGCCATTTGGTCAGACTGATCTATAAGGAACAGTAACCGACTCTGCAGGCCTGTTACCATGGGCACCTCCATAGAGATTAATGAAATGTTGACCAGCCTTTGTTTTGTATACCAACGCCTACCGACTTCATGGATTTAACAACAGACTGATTACACAGTAATGAAGGCTAACGGCACACGGGGAGGTGGGTGTTTGCTGTCTTTCACTGACTGTCATTTTAATCAATTAAAAGTGCCCCGAGTGCCACACACGGAGCAGCGACAGACAAAATTCGAATTTCTACAATTTCCAACAGCTAAGGCAGAATTCATTCAGTTTACAGAGCTGGGCCATGGTGATAAGGCTAAAGGTGGCCATACAGTGTAAGATCCGCTCATTGGGCGAGGCCGCCGAGCGAGCGGGTCTTCTCCCCTATGGGTGGCTGATATCAAGCTAATAAACAGCGGGTAGAGGCACCGTCGGGTTTGGGGACCACATCAAAGAGCCAATGCAGTCCCTGAAAACCTGCCCGATTTCAGCTGCAGATTTGGTCTAAAGGACTGATATCGACAGCTAAAAATGGCCTGTGTATGGCCACCTTTAGGATGAAGACACACTGGTATACTAGTAGCAGCTACTTTTTTACGGCTACAGAACTCCAGAAAATCCCCTGCCATAGACAATACTGAGAATTGCCTCTGCTAAAACACATGTAGAGACAATTATCAGTAAATGATCAGCACTGTCTATTTTAGTAGCCACAACAAGTAGCTGCTACTAATAGCTCCGTGTGTCTTCACCCTTAGAGTGCGACTATTTTGATTCTGGTGTGGGGAACAAGAGCGGACAAGCACCCAGTGCCGGGGCGATTTCCTGGCAGTAATTATTGCTTTAAAACGACTCTCAGGAACAAACACTTATTAAGAAAGGTCAGCAGTACTTTTAGGCAACTGCCACCCAAAAAGGTGTAAGTGGCGTCAGTTTAGAGCGTTCTGGCCCAAACCCACAGAACTGAATACATCCAAGGCAACCAAACATTAGAAATTGCCCCTTGTGCCACTGCCCTAATAGAGTGATCTGTTTGCTAGGGTGGGGCTGATATCTCCAATAATGTTATTTATTTCTGCTTATTTTGCCTCATTCCCATCACTTTCCCGCTAAGTTATTTTTCTCAAATCCCCGGCCTCATATTCCTGACGGCTCTCGGCATTCCTTCCCTGTGATGCTTTGCCGACACTTGTAACGACGAGAGGCTAATTTTAGCATTTTGTGTTACTTAATTTGAACCAAAGATACTTTCTAATCTTTTCAACAGTACGGACGGCAAAATGCTGCATGTCTCCAAGTCAAGGCCTGACCCGCAAGTGCAGCAATAGGGTCCACACAACTACAGGTATAGGACCAGTTATCCAGAATGCTCGGGACTAAGAGTTTTCTGGATAAGGGGTCTTCCCGTAATTTGGATCTCCCTACCTTAAGTCTACTAAAAAATCAATAAACCATCAATTAAACCCAATAGGATTGTTTTGCCCCCAATAAGGGGTAATTATATCTTAGTTGGGATCAAGTACAGGTACTGTTTTATTATTATAGAGAAAAGGGAATCATTTAACCATGAAATAAACCCAATAGGGCTGTTCTGCCCCAATAAGGGGTAATTATATCTTAGTTGGGATCAAGTACAGGTACTGTTTTATTATTACAGAGAAAAGGGAATCATTTAACCATTAAATAAACCCAATAGGATTGTTTTGCCCCCAATAAGGGGTAATTATATCTTAGTTGGGATCAAGTACATGTACTGTTTTATTATTACAGAGAAAAGGGAATCATTTAACCATTAAATAAACCCAATAGGGCAGTTCTGCCCCCAATAAGGGGTAATTATATCTTAGTTGGGATCCAGTACAGGTACTGTTTTATTATTACAGAGAAAAGGGAATCATTTAACCATGAAATAAACCCAATAGGGCTGTTCTGCCCCCAATAAGGGGTAATTATATCTTAGTTGGGATCAAGTACAGGTACTGTTTTATTATTACAGAGAAAAGGGAAATCAGTTTTAAAGTTCTGAATTATTTGATTAAAATGGAGTCTATGGGAGACAGGCTTTCCGTAATTCGGAGCTTTCTGGATAAAGGGGTTCTGGATAAGGGATCCCATACCTGTACCATGAAAGGGCAAATTCAAGTTACCTAGCCGCTCACAATTGCCCCTTGTGCCATTCCAACACTATTCGAAGAGACCATATAATTTGGGCAGCGTATCCCTACGCCGGCTGAACGTCAGCCTCCAAACAAGCAAAACAACTTGAGCCCTTTCTAGAACTTAAGTGCAGTGACTCATGATGTAAATTAGCTGTGGGCAGACATGCCAATTTATTTCAGCACAGTAATTACCGTATAGAGCGGCTCTATCCAGAGAATGACTCACAAATACACATTAATACCAGCATTACCGATCCCTCATGGCTGAACATATATATTCTCTTCAGACCGCCACAAATGCACGATGCCGAATGGGGTTGTTCACCTTTGAGTTAACTTTTAGTATGATATAGAGAGTAATATTCCGAGACAACTTGCAACTGGTCTTCACTTTTTATTATGTGTGGTTTTTTTTTTTTTTTAAATGATTTCACCACTTGTTCAGCAACTTTCCAGTTTGGAATTTCAGCAGTCAACTGGTCGCTAGGGTTAAAATTACCTTGGCAACCAGGAAGTAGTTTGAATGAGAGACTTGTATATTTATAGAAGAGGACCTGAAAAGAAAAATAAGTACAGGTATGTGATCCGTTATCCAGAATGCTCGGGACCTGGGGCTTTCCGGATAAGGGATCTTTCCGTAATTTGGATCTCCATAACTTAAGTCTGCTAAAATTCATTTAAATATTGAATAAACCCAATAGGGCTGTTCTGCCCCAATAAGGGGTAATTATATCTTAGTTGGGATCAAGTACAGGTACTGTTTTATTATTACAGAGAAAAGGGAATCATTTAACCATTAAATAAACCCAAATAGGGCTGTTCTGCCTCCAATAAGGGGTAATTATATCTTAGTTGGGATCAAGTACAGGTACTGTTTTATTATTACAGAGAAAAGGGAATCATTTAACCATTAAATAAACCCAATAGGATTGTTTTGCCCCCAATAAGGGGTAATTATATCTTAGTTGGGATCAAGTACAGGTACTGTTTTATTATTACAGAGAAAAGGGAATCATTTAACCATTAAATAAACCCAATAGGGCTGTTCTGCCCCCAATAAGGGGTAATTATATCTTAGTTGGGATCAAGTACAGGTACTGTTTTATTATTACAGAGAAAAGGGAATCATTTAACCATTAAATAAACCCAATAGGGCTGTTATGCCCCCAATAAGGGGTAATTATATCTTAGTTGGGATCAAGTACAGGTACTGTTTTATTATTACAGAGAAAAAGGAAATTATTTTTAAAAATTAGAATTATCTGCTTATAATGGAGTCTATGGGAGATGAGCTTTCTGTAATTCGGAACTTTCTGGATAATAGGTTTCCGGATAAGGGTCCCATACCTGTAATACAAAGTAACAATAACAATTAAATTGTAGCCTCACAGAACAATAGTTTTTTGGCTGCCGGGGTCAGTGACCCCCATTTGAAAGTTGGGAAGTGTCAGAAGAAGGCAGCACATAATTCCAAAACTGTAACAAATAAATAATGAAGGCCAATTGAAAAGTTGCTTAGAATTGCCCATTCTATAAAACGCACATCAGGTCGGAAATGACACAGAATTACAGGTGACTCATTACAGGGTAGTAAAGCAATACAACTTCCAGGTGACTCCATAGATCTGAATGGGACTAACAATGCAATCAAATTGAATCCACCACACAAGATATTTATGGAGTCATGCAAGTTGCCTGAAAACCAGCTGCAGCGAAAGATTGCCCTGAAATCGCATTAAACATGCTAATGCGCGCGAGACCCAGCTCGTACAAATAGGGCCTGCGCATTAAATTTGGCACGCAGGACACAGGCTGGAATGAACCAACATAGGGCAGAAATGTAGTCAAAATAAAATGTAATACAAAACACAAACAAAGAAGAGCAAGTACCCACTCATGGTGTCTACAGGAGCCTGGATGGACCAGAAGGGGAAAAGACTGCACTAACGTACACAGTGCCGGGAGGGGGTGCTGAGGCCGAGGGGGCCACACAGTGACACTCACAGTGAGCAGTTCATCTCCATGCCAGGCCGACAGCAGCAGGGACAGCAGCAGGGACAGCAGCACGGAGCAGGGGGGGACACTCACACCAGCAGCTGTACCCCTTCTGCTACAGACGGGGGTGTGACCAACACGCTGCAGCCCCACTGCTTTTTTTTTTTTTCTTTCAACTTTATCAAGATGGAGACAGTGATACAAAGTGTACAACTAGCAAAGAGCTTGTCAGATTTTAGGGTGAAGACACACAGAGCTACTAGTAACAGCTACTTGTCACGGCTACTAAAATGGACAATGCTGATCATTTGGGGATAATTGTCTCTACGTGTGTTTTAGCAGAGGCAATTCTCTGGGGTTTAGTAGCTGCTACTAAGTAGCTCTGTGTGTCTTTAACCTTAGATTTGAAAGCAAAACAAAACCAGATTTTGAAACAAAAACAAAATTAGTGAATTAACCCTCTTGTGGCTGGTTATGGAGAGAGCAGGATCCTAGCTGCATGTATCATGACTATGGAGCAGAGGAGAAAATGAATGGAAATTGCTACGCTGCTCAGAAGAGCACTTTGGGCTATTTTAATTTTGGAGGGGTGATTGGTTCACTGACCAAGTTTCCTGGCATTCCTGCACTGCTGGTTCTGACTACTTTCTACAGCTTAATAATGTCACAGAAAGAAATGCAGCAACAAAGTGCAACCAATGCACCGATTTCCTTAATATCAATATCCCAACAAACATTAAAAAAAGAATTCTCAATAATACAAACACTCACTGTGTACAGGATTCCACTTAATTGCAGATACAAAATAGAGAGTGAGTGGGACACAAGTGTGCACTCATCTGTTTCACCTTCACTTAACAAAACTTTCCCAACATTCAAAGTCCATTGTAACTTCCTGACTGCTAATTACAAGGGTCCCTCATATTTCCATACAGTTATTTACACCACTAGAACATACACATACCCATAGCAATGATCAAAACAGGTTGCTTAATGCTGGCTCAGTACTAGGACTGTAATGCTGCCGCAGTCACATGGCTGGGGGAGTGTGAGACAATTCTAAAAAGAGGGTATGTGGGACAAATAAGGTGATAATTATTAAAGAACATGTGATAATAGTGTAAGAGGGTGGGTATGGAAGAAGCAAAGATATGTCCAGGGGGTGCAGGTAGCAAGGGCTGAGATCAGGAAGGGGCTATGAGGGATGTGTATAGTGAGGGGAGAGGTGGGAGCGCAGTTTGTCAGGTATAAGCACAGTGAGCAGACGGGTGGGGAAGGGAGGTTATAGGGGATGTGTATTGTGACAAAGAAAGGTAAGGAAAAGGGATGGGATGTGAGAAGAGAGTTATGAGGGATATGCACAGCGATGGGTTAAATAGGGATGGAGGTGGGTGTAAGGGATATGCACAGGGACGGGAGAGCATAAGGAAGGGGGGTATGAGGGATATGCACAGGGATGGGAGAGCATAAGGAAGGGGGGTATGAGGGATATGCACAGGGATGGGAGAGCATAAGGAAGGGGGGTATGAGGGACATGCACAGGGATGGGAGAGCATAAGGAAGGGGGGTATGAGGGATATGCACAGGGATGGGAGAGCATAAGGAAGGGGGGTATGAGGGATATGCACAGGGATGGGAGAGCATAAGGAAGGGGGGTATGAGGGACATGCACAGGGATGGAAGAGCATAAGGAAGGGGGGTATGAGGGATATGCACAGGGATGGGAGAGCATAAGGAAGGGGGGTATGAGGGATATGCACAGGGATGGGAGAGCATAAGGAAGGGGGTATGAGGGATATGCACAGGGATGGGAGAGCATAAGGAAGGGGGTATGAGGGATATGCACAGGGATGGGAGAGCATAAGGAAGGGGGGTATGAGGGATATGCACAGGGACGGGAGAGCATAAGGAAGGGGGGTATGAGGGATATGCACAGGGACGGGAGAGCATAAGGAAGGGGGGTATGAGGGATATGCACAGGGACGGGAGAGCATAAGGAAGGGGGTATGAGGGATATGCACAGGGACGGGAGAGCATAAGGAAGGGGGGTATGAGGGACATGCACAGGGATGGGAGAGCATAAGGAAGGGGGGTATGAGGGATATGCACAGGGACGGGAGAGCATAAGGAAGGGGGGTATGAGGGATATGCACAGGGACGGGAGAGCATAAGGAAGGGGGGTATGAGGGATATGCACAGGGACGGGAGAGCATAAGGAAGGGGGGTATGAGGGATATGCACAGGGACGGGAGAGCATAAGGAAGGGGGGTATGAGGGATATGCACAGGGATGGGAGAGCATAAGGAAGGGGGGTATGAGGGACATGCACAGGGATGGGAGAGCATAAGGAAGGGGGGTATGAGGGATATGCACAGGGATGGGAGAGCATAAGGAAGGGGGGTATGAGGGATATGCACAGGGATGGGAGAGCATAAGGAAGGGGGGTATGAGGGATATGCACAGGGATGGGAGAGCATAAGGAAGGGGGGTATGAGGGATATGCACAGGGATGGGAGAGCATAAGGAAGGGGGGTTATGTGCACAATGAGGGAAAAGTTGCAAGAGAACTAAAGTGTAACTAAAGAATTAGGGTAAATATATTGTACATTATATTTTGGGGTTCTGTACCAGCCCAAGGCACCCACAGGCCTTTAGCAGGGAAGATCTGTGCCCCCAAAGATGCCCCAGTAGCCCCCCATCTTCTTTTCTGCTGATTCCCTGCACATGCTCTGTGCTGCTGGCACTTACTGAGCTTAGGGGCCCACTCACTATATACTGTGCGAGGTGAGCTTATGAACAGAGCTGATATGTGACTGGAATGTACCACTGTGTGTGTGTTGGCGGGGGAGCACAGGGGTGCGCATTGGGGGTTTAGTGACAGCATTATAGACACAGTGTGAGGGGGGCTGGGAAAGGTTAGAATGTGGGGGGGGGGGGGGCAGGTAAGAGAACAAGCCTGAAGACAAACACAGGGACACTTTACAGGACTGCTGGGACCGCACGATAACAGCGCAAAGAAACAGCCGGAAACTGGGCTCTGACAAAGTTTGTAGGGGAGGGGTAACTGTTTCTATAGTGGGACAGGGGCGGCTGGAGTGGTATATGGCTGCTCACAAACTAACCTGCCACTTCAACGACCAGACTGCAGCGAGTCAAAATGGCACAGGTTTTGGAGTCAAGAGTAAGAGCTCGAATTACACAAGCCCGGCGGCCGCAATGCATTATGGGGAATGTAGTTTTTTTCCTGAATGAGTCACTAGCAGCGGTTGCTATTAGTTGCAACTAATGATGTCATTGCCCGCCCAGTCCCACTTACTACGTTAATGCTTCAACAGCTTAACATTACGGATAAAAAAAGGGTCGTGAAAGCTATCAATCTGTCTATGTATACCATATAGATAAGGAATATACGTCTATTACAAACACAACGTGTGTGCTTCTCACGGAAGCAGCCTTCACTGCCCCACCTTGTAACGTTCCAGCCTTTTCTGTGCGGCCTTCTTGCCCACCAACAAAATGGCCGCCGCACATGCAATGCAATAAAATGACGATATCTCAGAGGCCTGGGATTGCTAAACCCATTTTCTCACAAGGGTGAGGTGCGGGTCTCTCAGAATCTACTACCCGCGTAATGTAAATCAGTCTGCTTAGTGTTGTGTAATCATAAATCAATTTTGACTTCCATCAATTCTGCCATGGCTGGAGACTTTTTTTCCCCCCTCACAGGACACAGTTTAACCATTTTGAACAGACAGGAGAGCAATCAGGAGCCACACAAATGACTGTTCCTATTTCCATCACTTGGCCCTACTATGCATACAGCAGCCATTGCCTCTACAACAAAACCCAAATAACCCCCCCCAGCCCAATAAATAGTGACTGTCTGTGGCACCTTACAGCCCCCCTGGCATTCCCAGTACCCAGAGGCACAAACAGCCCCCCCCCCAGCCCAATAAATAGTGACTGTCTGTGGCACCTTACAGCCCCCCTGGCATTCCCAGTACCCAGAGGCACAAACAGCCCCCCCAGCCCAATAAATAGTGACTGTCTGTGGCACCTTACAGCCCCCCTGGCATTCCCAGTACCCAGAGGCACAAACAGCCCCCCCCAACCCAATAAATAGTGACTGTCTGTGGCACCTTACAGCCCTCCTGGCATTCCCAGTACCCAGAGGCACAAACAGCCCTCCCAGCCCAATAAATAGTGACTGTCTATGGCACCTTACAGCCCCCCTGGCATTCCCAGTACCCAGAGGCACAAACAGCCCCCCCAGCCCAATAAATAGTGACTGTCTGTGGCACCTTACAGAAGCCCCCCTGGCATTCCCTGTACCCAGAGGCACAAACAGCCCTCCCAGCCCAATAAATAGTGACTGTCTGTGGCACCTTACAGCCCCCCTGGCATTCCCAGTACCCAGAGGCACAAACAGCCCCCCCAGCCCAATAAATAGTGACTGTCTATGGCACCTTACAGCCCCCCTGGCATTCCCAGTACCCAGAGGCACAAACAGCCCCCCCAGCCCAATAAATAGTGACTGTCTGTGGCACCTTACAGCCCCCCTGGCATTCCCAGTACCCAGAGGCACAAACAGCCCCCCCAGCCCAATAAATAGTGACTGTCTGTGGCACCTTACAGAAGCCCCTCTGGCATTTGCCAGAACCCACAGATTGCCAGTCTGGGCCTGTTCAATAATGCCACTGAACAATTGGCAGGAGGTTTAAAGTTGAATTTCTTGTCATATTCAAGTTCTTTGGTAAAGTGAGCGTGATTAGATATTTGTGAGCCCCTCTGGCCTGGACTGGCAAATACCAGAGGGGCTACTGTAAGATGCCACAGGCAATCACTATTTATTGGGCTGGGGCTGTACTTGAAATGCCAGGGCCTATTTAGAATCCCAGTCCAGGCCTGCTATCCCTGACCCTCATGAATCAGGATAAAGCCATTTTTCCTAGTTGCCCCCAAACCATGTTATGATTTCACCACAGTAAAATCAACCTGGTATTTTATAGGAATCAAGAACACATGGCTGTGTCTTCTGCATGGCACAGCTGCTAGTACCTATGTCTGGCATTAACATGCTCATACACGTTACAATAAAATAAATATGACATCTCCATACAAGACAGCTAATATATCTCCAAGGAAATGTTACATCCCTCATTTCTAACTATTCCCATGCTGTGGGATCCTGTCGTTACCTGAGCTTAGGGACCGACTTGTAATGTACATCGTGTAATGATACAACGTTGAATAGTAACGGACTCTGATTTACATTACAAGGAAATACTACATATTATAATCATAATACTCCCTAGGACAGATATCCCCAAACTTTTTTACCTGTGAGCCACATTCAAGTGTAAAAAGAGTCGGGGAGCAACACATGCATAAATAAGTTTCTGGGGGTGCCAAATATGGGCTGTCAATGGCTATTTGATAGCCCCTAAGTGGACGGCAGCCCATAGAAGGTTCTGTTTTTTCAACCAAAACTTGCCTCCAAGCCAAGAATTCAAAAATAAGCACCTGTTATAAGACCACTGGGAGCAACATCCAAGGGGCTGGGGAGCAACATGTTGCTCACGACCCACTGGTTGGGGATCACTGCCCTAGGACATACACAGGTCCAAACACCATATAACACTAGGGGTTCCTCAACCCATCTCCAAGCAAGCACTGAACTAAATGTCCATTCCCCGACAGCCGGTGTGCATCTAAACATCTAGCAACGGGGGGGAATATGTATGTAACACAGTATAAAGATGCATTACCTGACCGCTACAGTATGATCTCTCCAGCCTTCTCCTGTATTCCTGCACTCTGCTCCACTCTCTCCCTGCCTGCCCCCCACCGCTCTCCGGGCAGCTCTTCCCGCCCCACAAGAGCAGCGCGGCCCCCCGGCCTTGTCTCCTCAGCAGCAGCTGAGCTAGTGAGGCGGTGAGAAGCCTGCAGCTCCCGGCCATGTTAAGACTGTCCCAGTACCAATCCAGCCAGTGAAGTCAGGGAGATTTGGGCGCCCATCTGCAACAGGAACAAGGATGGTTTAAGGATGCAGTGATAGAGAACGCTCATTGCTAGTTTCATGCAAGTGACTTCCAGTCTATCTGTTCTTCAGGCGATCTAGAAATTTAAACGGTGGCTACTGATGTTGGGCACCCCCCACCCAGTGAGAAAAAACTTGTGGCCCAGACTGGGCTTCTATTAAAAACAACACAGGCCCATTGTGCCTTCCTCTAGGGCACCACACCACTATGTTGGTTGGTGAATAGTTATCCTTGTTGTTCTACATAATTTCTACCACTATGGGAACCATAAGGGTAAAGACACAAGGAGCTACTAGTAGCAGCTACTTGTCGTTACTACTAAAAAAGACAATGCTGATCATTTACTGATAATTGTCTCTAGTAGGCACATTCATGAAAACGAGAGTTCGAATCCCAAATGGGACAAATTCGGATTGCATACAATAATTTCTGAAGATCGCAAATATCACAAATGTGCTTACGAAAAAATCGTATCAGTCACGATAATATCGTGTTGGCGATCCAAAAGTCACAAAATTTTTATACCGAACGATTGTAAACAGGGGGAAAACCTTTCCGATTTTTTTTTTCGAGCATTCGTGGATTAGTAAATCTGCCCCTAAGTGTGTTTTAGCAGAGGCAGTTCTCAGTATTGTCTATGGCAGGGTATTTTTTGGAGATTAGTAGCCCTGAAAAAGTAGCTGCTACTAGTAGCCCAGTGTGTCTTCACCCCCTAAGGGTGAAGACACATGGAGCTACTAGTAGCAGCTACTTGTCATGGCTACAGAAATAGAGAATGCTGACAATTTACTGATAATTGTCTCTACATGTGACAAGACTATTCTCAGTATTGTCTATGGCAGGGTATTTTCTGGCATTTAGTAGCGATGACAAGTAGCTCTGTGTGTCTTCACCCTAAAACTAAAATACACTCAGCTCTCAGGAACATGGACACACACAGGGTCGGACTGGAATGTCCTAAGCCCCCTTGGGCTGCAACATCAAGGGTCCCCATCACCCATGAGCACCCCATACCTTTCAGCTCCCTCCTATTTAACTTTGCAGCTGCAATTGGGGCGGAGAGGACAATCAGGGCGGGTAAGCCGGCAAGGGCTTTCTCGTCTGCCCAGTCCGACCCTGGACTCAAGACGATCTACCCCCCACTCAGCTCATCACCCCACTAATAAGCCATTGCTTTTTTTTATCCCTATCAAGGGAAACGTCACTTTCCTTTATTACTGAATACATGAGCAAGCATCCTGTGATATTTAGGGTTGCCCCCTTTTCTGTAAAAAAGTAAAAAAACTACTTTCCTATATTTTTAACCTTCACCTCTATCAATGACATTGCCATAAAGCATCATGTTTAGCAGCCAGGTAGGTAAAATACCGGTTAGGTGGCAACCCTATTAGCAACATGCCTCTAGCACAATCTACAGAAAATATCAGTGTTTCAACACCCTTAGAACATATTGTTTGGGAAGATTATCCCCAAGCCGATTGGACGACAGCCTCCAGAGCAAACACTGCAAAGCAAACGACTTTCCCCCTTGTAACCTTGGGTCCACAGCTGTTGCTGGACTACAACTCCCAGCATGCTCCAACATTCCAAAGTAAGTTATTGCCAGAGAGAGGTATCAGGCAGTCCTGACAAATCCTATCACTTCTCCTTGAGTTGTAGAACAGTAAGCTTCATTCATAATAATGGGACTGGCCCCTATTGCAGCCTGCAGTTAACTAATTGAAATGAGTGGAGTAAATCAGATCCAAACTGCACACAATGACAATGCTTATAAACAACATAACAGTGATCACTGCCCATAGTGACCCAGGGAAGGAATAACAGATACACCAGCAATATCCTGTTGCCAGCACACACACTACACATGAGCGACTAAATTGCAACATCAGAGACAATTCTCAGTGCCATATCCATGTAATACATCGCGATGTTGATTGCAGTTGTGATGAGAGTGGTTTATGTTCCCCTGTAATCCCTATGCCTGCAGGTGAATACAATCAATCCTCCCCCTATAGCCGCTACTCACAAACGCTGTTTATTCCAGATGAACAAGTGCAGCCGCTCAGTGTTCCCTTCCCAGTCCCTCCAGCACCTCCCCGCACATGGAGGACAGGAAGTAGCCCGGGGAGCAGGAGGAAGTTACATCACACACAAAGATGGAGGATAGGAAAAAGGCACAGCAGCACCGTGTGCAATTATCCCTTCGGTCAATAGGTGGCAGCACTATGCAATATAGTGTATACAGGCGATCAGCTATGGATACTGTACCATAATGATGTAATTTAAAGAACTACACTTCCTTGCCAGCTCCAGAGCTGCCTTTCTACACTATAGGGCCCATATATCAATGTACAATTGAGTCTGAATACTAAAAATAGGTATTTTTTAAGCTTTAGAACTGTATGTATGTATGTATGTATGTATGTATAACTTTATTTATAAAGCACCACAAGGGTACGCAGCGCTGTACAATCTTACAATCCAGACACAATTACACACAGGGAGGACAAGTGTTATAATAAATACAATAAATAAGTATAAATACACATGGAGTAAGTGCCATGTGGTATGAGACACAGTAGGAAGGAGGTCCCTGCCCCGTAGAGCTTACAATCTAAGTGGTTGGGTAACATACAGGCATGAATCGGAAGGTAAGAGTGCACCAGGTATGGTCCCTGCCCCATAGAGCTTACAGTCTAAGTGGTTGGGTAACATACAGCCTCGAATCGGAAGGTAAGAGTGCACCAGGTATGGTCCCTGCCCCATAGAGCTTACAGTCTAAGTGGTTGGGTAACATACAGGCACGAATCGGAAGGTAAGAGTGCACTAGGTATGGTCCCTGCCCCATAGAGCTTACAGTCTAAGTGGTTGGGTAACATACAGGCACGAATCGGAAGGTAAGAGTGCACCAGGTATGGTCCCTGCCCCATAGAGCTTACAGTCTAAGTGGTTGGGTAACATACAGGCACGAATCGGAAGGTAAGAGTGCACTAGGTATGGTCCCTGCCCCATAGAGCTTACAGTCTAAGTGGTTGGGTAACATACAGGCACGAATCGGAAGGTAAGAGTGCACTAGGTATGGTCCCTGCCCCATAGAGCTTACAGTCTAAGTGGTTGGGTAACATACAGGCACAAATCGGAAGATAAGAGGCACCAGGTATGGGCATTTGCCCTTAAGCCCAGGCAAAATAATGTTTTGTGCTCCAAAAGGTAACAGCTGAGCTTTTTCTTAAAGAGAGTCGGTGAGTGTTCCCTACGGAGGGATTCAGGGATAGAGTTCCAGAGGGAAGGGGCAGCGAGATAGAAAGGGTTAAGACGAGAGAGCGCAGTGGGTGTGGATGGTATAAGAAGACGGAGGCTCTGAGAGGAGCGGAGGAGACGACCAGGAACATGTAGGGAGACCAGTGAGGGAATGTAGTGAGGAGCAGAGGAGTGCACGCTGACTGGTTGCTATCAATTACCCCCAAATAGTGTCGCCACATTTTCTAGAAAAAAATGGCCTTCCAATATTTTTCTCTTTCTTCCCTATTATTTTACCAACCAGCGAGGTGGCAAGCCTAGCGCCCAAATCATTGGCAGAGGAAGGAACAGACTCCACTAGCATACACAATGCTGGCACCATTTTCTCAACTGCAGGTCCCAAAAGGGTTGGCACTTACTGGAAAGTGGGTATATCAGAGATATGGAAGCTGCTGGCTATTTTAGCAATGGGTATTTAGGGGCAACATGGAGAAGATGCATGGGTAAATTTATACTACTGTAGTCTTCTTTTGGATACTTTATGAAATTGTATGACCATTTCCACTCACGATCGGTGAAATATCAAAACTGACCCTTCCTCTACTGACCTGTAAAGACACCATTACCTTCTAATCCTTCTATGCTTAAGGGGTGGGTTTCTAGTTCAAGACACTGCCTGTGCCAATATGTAACTTCACAGGACTGGGTATGTTGGTGAAGCCACGTGGTCAAGTTTAATATAGACATCTGTGAAGTACCTTTGTAAAGACTAAGACCTTGCACTAGTATTTCCTAGAATATGGGTTATTCCCCTATTAGCTCAGGAAGTCCCAGTTCTGTTACCTTTCCATTGAGAGGTCATAGAATAAGAGCTGTACTTGGGAAGTACCTTAAGTACCTTAATCACTGGCACCCAGTCAGTTTATAAAGTACCCACCAAGTTCCCAGCTGAGAAAAAGGGTAGCAATGGAATTATACTCTGCCCAGATATTGCCACATATATATATACTGTATATACTGTATAATATGGTGATACAAGGAGTATTAAAAAGGGTACTGCATGCCTAACTGATAAAACCAACAAGAATGATCTCATGATGTAGGGCAGCATTTGCTTTATACTCTGGAATTAAATCCATATTTCATGAGTCTGTGCGAGGGCGATGAACTCTTATCAGCTACTATTTCCCAGTGACCTGTGTAATGTCCGGTTTGATTCAGAACAAATACATTGCATAATAAGAAGTTCTGAATTGTGAATCAGAACAGGTAAATGCGGTAGCAGAGGTCAGTGATCCCTCGGGTACAGTTATTATATTCCAGAGTTCTTACACTATAATCATAGTCTGTATATCTTTATAAAAAATATTTTTTATAAAAGGGGATGTCCCCTAAAATAGTAATCATTTTTTTTAAATAAAGGAGAAGTAAAGGCTAAAATTACTAGGGGTGTCAAATATTAAACACCACCCCAGTGATTGTAATTGCTTAGCTGAAACCCCTGGCCGGTGTTCCTGAGAAAACTGCACCGGCCTGGGGTAAATGCAGGCCTTCTCCTTTCACAGTGATCCTGGGGGGTTTCAGGTAAGTGATTACAATTACTGGGGGCAGGGGGCGCTACCATGAGGGGCAGCAGCCCTGTAGTTACCAGGGGCAGCAAATAGCCGCTCCATGTAAATTTAAAAGCCGAATTTCCGTTTTTTAAAAAAGCAAATTCAGCTCGGCTATTGCAGAGAGCACCATTGCGTCTATACACTGGCGGTGCAGCCCCCCTGGAAGCCTTTCCGGCTCTTTCTTATGAAAAAAAAATGGCATTCTAATTTCCAATATACAATTCATTACAATTTTTTCTAGGATTTCAAAGTAATTTGGAAATTTAACGTTTTTGTCTGTCCTTCAGAGTACAGAAACAATTGGCTGCTGAAGAGGTAAACTAAATGCACATTTCATCATTTTATCCAGCGTGTTTAATAAAGATTATTTTCCTGAGAAGTCCATGATTTGGCACCAAAAACAGTTACACCACCTTCAAGCCAGTCTTAAAATGATGCTGTCATGATTTTTATGATGTACTTTTTTTTTCTAAATTACACTGTTTCCATAGCAAATAATTCCCTCTGCCATTAAACCTTTATTCCTGAACCAACAAATGTATTTGTAGCTGTAATATTGGTGTGTAGGCGCCATCTCAGTGCATTGTGCCTGAGTCTGAGCTTTTAGCCAGCGCTACACATTAGAACTGCTTTCAGCTAACCTATTGTTTCTCCTACTCCCATGTAACTGGAGGAGTCCCAAGCCGGACTTGGATTTCTTACTATTGAGTGCTATTCTGATACCTACTGGGAGCTGCTATCTTGCTCCCTTCCCATTGTTCTGCTGATCGGCTGCTGGGGGGGGGGATATTACTCCAACTTGCAGCGCAGCAGTAAAGTGTGCCTGAGTCTGAGCTTTCAGCCAGCGCTACACATTAGAACTGCTTTCAGCTAACCTATTGTTTCTCCTACTCCCATGTAACTGGAGGAGTCCCAAGCCGGACTTGGATTTCTTACTATTGAGTGCTATTCTGATACCTACTGGGAGCTGCTATCTTGCTCCCTTCCCATTGTTCTGCTGATCGGCTGCTGGGGGGGGGGGATATTACTCCAACTTGCAGCGCAGCAGTAAAGTGTGCCTGAGTCTGAGCTTTCAGCCAGCGCTACACATTAGAACTGCTTTCAGCTAACCTATTGTTTCTCCTACTCCCATGTAACTGGAGGAGTCCCAACCCAGATTTCTTACAGTAAACAGATTACAATGCAGGATTCTGCTGGAGAATCTCTATTAACTGGTTTTGTAACAAACATGTTTTCCCATGACAGTATTCCTTTAAATAAATGCACCACAGGCATGTCAAATTTACTGTGTAATGAACTAATGCACAATATTACACTGAAAAATTTAATTTTATTTTTTTTAGACTGTTTTTTGTATTTTACCTTTGTTATTAATGACATTCCTCCTGTTGTTTTTACAAGGCCATCTAAACAAACGATTGTTCAGTGTAGAGTATACGTTTAATGCTGAAAATCGTTTACAGAGTGTATTGCAGATTGTAATCACTTACCTGGTCACTCACAGGTACACTGGGGCGTTGCTGGAGAACCAACCCAGGGTACCTGTGAGTGAGCGTTTC
Source organism: Xenopus tropicalis (assembly GCF_000004195.4). Taxonomy (NCBI): domain Eukaryota; kingdom Metazoa; phylum Chordata; class Amphibia; order Anura; family Pipidae; genus Xenopus; species Xenopus tropicalis. Next base: position 82,465,440 of record NC_030685.2, on the reverse strand, counting down.
TCTTCCTTCTTCTGCCTTCGTGCCGCTTGCATTAGAGGGAAAAGGCGAACTTTGAAACAGGTATGGGACCTCTTATGCAGAATGTTTGGGACCAGGGGTTTTCCGGATAAGGGATCTTTCACGTAATTTGGATCTCCATAACTTAAGTCTGCTAAAAATCATTCAAATATTGAACAAACCCAATAGGCTTGTTTTGGCTCCAATAAGTTGGAATCAAGTACAGGTACTGTTTTATTATTACAGAGAAAAGGGAATCATTTAACCATTAAATAAACCCAATAGGGCTGTTCTGCCCCAATAAGGGGTAATCATATCTTAGTTGGGATCAAGTACAGGTACTGTTTTATTATTACAGAGAAAAGGGAATCATTTAACCATTAAATAAACCCAATAGGGCTGTTCTGCCCCAATAAGGGGTAATTATATCTTAGTTGGGATCAAGTACAGGTACTGTTTTATTATTACAGAGAAAAGGGAATCATTTAACCATTAAATAAACCCAATAGGGCTGTTCTGCCCCCAATAAGGGGTAATTATATCTTAGTTGGGATCAAGTACAGGTACTGTTTTATTATTACAGAGAAAAAGGAAATAATTTTTAAAAATTAGAATTATTTGCTTATAATGGAATCTATGGGAGATGGCCTTTCCGAAATTCGGAACTTTCTGGATAAGGGGTTGGCTGGGCTGGTGAAATACCAGCCAGGTAGCAACCGTAGTAACCAGCCCATATAATTATATAATATTTGCTTACCATACAACCATTGATTTACTTTTACATAGGGCCAATTTTAATTTACAATAGGTGGAATGTAGTACACAGAACAACATTCAAAGTCTTGTGAAGATTATAGCATGCATTTATAGTTATACCACACCAGTTTTAACCTTAGAAGGGGTTAACATAACAATGGAAATCAGGCAATGTGAACTCTCACTGGATGTGTAGCCTGTTTTTCATGTTAACAGCTTCAATATGTGGAATTACACAAGTATCTTGGATACGGGAATGGTATCTTTTCTTGCCAAGGAATGTTCACGTGGCCTTGGTGGTTTCCTCTAGACTTTGTATGCATGTTCTGTGCTGCCAGCAAGCTTCTTTATTGATGCTATTGGGGTGAAGGGAGGACAGAAACAGGACTGGATCGGCGGGGCCCACAAGGGCTGGGGACCAGTTTGACCCTGTATAAAACCCCTGTTTAAGGTAAGGCTTTTTGAATGTCTCTTTGCCTGTCTGTGTAGAGTTCCAGTGCAGATCACCAGGAAGGCACAGTTCTGCCAATGATTGTGCTTAGGTGAACAACAATTCCCTTTCCAAAATATTCTGGTACATTTCCATCATGGCACTGAGTAAATAAGTACTTGTGAAATTACCAAGCCGGTCCAGCCAGCTCGTTTGGATTCCTCCCCTTTGTTACTGTGGGAGGTGCCATGGAACCAAATCAACTCATTCCCTATATTTGCAGCAAATAAGATCAACCAGCGCTGTACAATGATAGCTCAGAGGATGAGGAAGGGGTGCCACGCTCTGCTATGGAAAACATGCTGGGCAAATGTACAGACTGGCAGAGAAAAGGCCACGTTGGGGGTGGCAGGAGCCGTGGCGGAGCAAGAAAAGAAACTCAAGATGTCAACAGACCTACCGGGTCCCAGTACCCTCAACATATTGTACTGGGTTTTCCTAAGAGGATACGTGTTTGAGTCCCATAAGCTACAGGTGAGACAACTAAAAGTGTACAGTTGCATTATTGATTATCTACCGTTTATATCCTGGCATGAAAAGAACACGCTTGTAGAACCAATGTCAATGTTTTATGTTGTTTTATGTTAAAAATGCATAAATAAACACCTTTGAAAAAAAAAATAGTGTACAGTTGAGTCCGGAATGGCTATTTGTACATTCTGGCAAATGCCAGAGAGGCTGTTGTAAGGTGCCACAGACACTATTTATTGAGCTGGGGGGGGGATGTTTGTGCCTCTGGGTACTGGGAATGCCAGGGGGGCTGTAAGGTGCCACAGACAGTCACTATTTATTGGGCTGGGGGGGGCTGTTTGTGCCTCTGGGTACTTGAAATGCCAGGGACTATATTAAATCCCAGTCTGGGCCTGGTGGGCATATTGGGAAATAATCTGCTCATTTGGTGACCTTATAATATATGGCTAGCTTTCAAAAAGGGAATATTTACTGTATATACTCGGAAAGGGGTTAATATTCTTCAGTATGGGCAGTACTTCTCTCCTGTGCTAATAAGTTGTTAATATTTGACCATATCGATCTTAATATCTAATCAAATATCCTTTTGATAAAAATAGGTTTAGAGAGAGACCAAAAGGCACTGGAATTGTTCAGGTGTTGTGTATTGCTGCGCAGCATATGGAAAACATGGCACTTGGATGCAAATACATGCATAAAATAAATGCACAAACCGAGTCTTGTCACTGGCAACCTTAATTATAATGATGACACTTACAGGTGATTTGGAAGAAGAGGTACGGACCCCTGTGGAAAACGTGTATAGGAAGCCACCGGCTAGTAAATGTGGCCAGCCCAGAGCTCCTGGAAACCTTGCTGAGACAAGAGGGGAAATATCCTATGAGGACAGACATGTTCATGTGGAAAGAACACCGGGATCTGCAAGATTTTTCCTATGGGCCTTTAACCGAGTGAGTAGAAAAATAACAAATTTCTTAGATAAATTCAGAAATGAATTTAAAGGTTAAACATATTCTGTTATTGTAATTTTTTCCTTTACAAAAGAAGGTACCATTGCTTCTCTGCATTAGCATTTATATAGGAGTCATCGTATAGCTTAATTTGTAAGGTTTGTAAAGTTAATCTTCATAGGCTTGGCAGGGGTCTGCACTTTTGTGTATGGGGGTGTGTGGGTGATGGGCTCCTGTTGTGCATCACTTGTGATCTTGCTCACAATATGGGTCACCTTCAGTTTTGTGGGGGGGGGATGCAATTTTGTTCTTGTTGGGCTGGGCCCCTAAAATGACTCCCCTTGCAGTGAGCAAGAAGCTCAGCCCTTAAATGAATTGGGAAACAAGAGAAGGAATTTGTGGAGGTTGAAGGGGAAAGGAACCAAGGGAAGAGGAGATGAAAATGACTCAAAGTCAAAAGGGCAAGGGAGCGGCAAAAATAGTGTTGATAACATAATGGCCAATGAGCATGATAATTACATAGGAACAAAGGTGGATGAAATATAAATGGTACAAGGGCAGTGGGAAAGAACATGGAGCAGATACTGCTAAAGTGAATGTATGGGGAAGGGGGATAAGGAAGATTAAAAATCTTAATTACAGAAGCAAAAGAGAACAAGTAAGTGGTAGGAGGGGAAAGGCCGACAACATGAGCAATCTAAAAGATCCATGGACAAAGAAAAGGTCCAATGAAGAGAGATATTTTGCATGAGGGGAAAAGGATCCAAGGGATGAGGGACAAAAACAAAGGGAGTGGAATTCTGGAGAGACCTAGAAAGAGAGACAGGTAAGGAGAAGATAGACCGAGAGAGAAATAGGGACAGGTAAGGAGAAGAAAAGAGGACAAAGGGAGAAGATAAGAAATGACAGTAGAGAAGATCTGCAAAGGTTTGTGCAATAAAAGTATGGCATATGGTTTAGGGCTTGTGCCCTGATCTGCCCCTGGGGGTCTTGTATTGCCCCTCTGATATTCTGCTCATAATTCAAGCTTCTAACTTGTATTTTCTTGTTAAGTCTTTTCTTTTAAGGGCTAAGACACATGGAAATACTTAGTAGCGGCTATTAAACCCCAGAAAATCCCCTGCCATAGACAATACTGAGAATGGCCTCTGCTAAACACACGTAGAGACAATTATCAGTAAATGAACAGCATTGTCTATTTTAATAGCTGTGACAAGTATCTGCTACTAGTAGCTCTGTGTGTATTCATTGTGTATCTTCTCGTGCCTTCTTATTGCCTATTTGACTTTTTTAAGAGCACTACAACAACGTCACTTGTGTGAAGCCACTTGGGTGCAGCAAAGTTATACAATGCTTTTTCCATTGATACTTTCTCAGAGAGGGGCATCGGTGGCACACACTTCGCAGGGTGTTGAACCAAAGGATGCTGAAACCCAAAGAAGCGGTGCGCTATACGGAGTCCTTCAATGACGTGGTCACCGACCTGCTGGTTGTGATTAAGGAAATTACAGCGCAGAGTCCAAATAGAACGACAGTGGATGGCGTGGCCAATCTCATGTATAAATTTGCCTTTGAAAGTAAGTTTCACTTCTGTGTTGTACAGACTGTGCCTAAATACACTGAAATCTAACTAGCTCTTCTATCCAGGTATCTGTACGGTGTTATTTGAGACTCGGATTGGCTGCCTGAAGAAAGAGATTCCACCTGAGACAGAGAAGTTCATAAACTCCATCGCAATTATGCTTGAAAACCAAACTAGAATGGAAAAGCTTCCACGCTGGACTAGGGGGATATTTCCTTACTGGAGGCGCTTTGTGGAAGGATGGGATAACATTTTCATTTATGGTAGGGATGGAGGTTTGTGGGTCCCTCTACACTTCTTTTTATATATATTTTCTCTTATACAGACATGTACAGCACATATGCTTATATAGTATTACAGGCAAAGTTACTGGGGGCAGGGTCACTGTGTCCATTCTGTATAGGGCCTCCTAGATTACTTTTTGGGGCCATATTACTATAAATGGTGTATTTTTGGTTTTAGTTCTGATTTGGTAGGGAAGTGTTGGTCACAAACAAGGCTGCAGCCCAGAGTCTAGACATGGAAGCCAAAAGCGATCTTGGCACCTAGTTGGGTAGAACAGAGGCCCAAGGGCAACAGAAGTAGATGCAAATGAATGCTATTATGGTAAAATACCAATCTTTTGGCTTCTTTTGGTTTTTATACCAAACTGAACTGCTGTCAGCTTGTCATGCAGGCACTGAATGGGAAGGAAGAATGACCTTATGCTTATTGGTCTGCATGCAGCTTTGTCAATTACAAAAGAACAAGAGACTCAGAGGCTCAAACCATGGTCGAAGGCTACTGTAGGTAGCCGATGTCAGTTCAGCCAGAAACCCTGGTTAATTAACTTTATACTTGGGTTTAGCACTGTAGTTGGGTAGAACACTGAAGGCAACAATAGCTAAAGGGGCTGATGTATCATTAATGAGAGCACCAAAATTAAGGTATCACACTATTGTTGTATACAGTATTTGCACCAACATGCACTACACACCTTGACATTCCCATTCTGCTCTAAGGGAAGAAACTGATTGACAAGAAAATGGAAGAAATTGAGGGTCGTTTGAAGCGAGGGGAGGAGGTCGAGGGCGAGTATCTCACTTACCTTCTCTCCAGTGGGAAACTGAGCATGAAGGAGATCTGTGGGAGTGTGGCGGAACTGCTCCAGGCTGGCGTAGACACAGTATGTAGACTACATACAGATACAAAGATCTTCATTCTTGTCCTAAACTGACACTAGTATATCCCTAGATAGGCAGAAGACTTTATAAGGGTCATGCATTTTGGCTGCCATTTTTGGATATTTGAAGGGGTTCCTATTCACCTAATCCATGAGATTTCTCTGTGGGATAAATAAAAGACTCAAGTGTGGTTAATCAGTTTGCTCTATTGTAACCCATTCGCCCTATAGATCTCAGACCCATCTGTCGCTTTTGCTACAGCCCCCAAAACTCCTTACTACTATAATCAATTCCATTGTTTTCCTCCTTAGACATCAAACACGTTGACTTGGGCTCTATACCAGCTGGCAAGAAATCCAGAAATCCAGCACAACCTCCACCAGGAGGTCATCGGTGTTACTCCCGGAGACACCATCCCAGACAGTGAGGCCATTGCCAGAATGCCATTACTGAGGGCTGTGATCAAGGAGACCCTCCGGTGAGGATTTTTTCGTGCTCTGATGCTGATTTTTGCTGATACCCATTGTAAGCAGCACTCCTGTCTTGCTTTATGGCTGAGATCTTTGTAACAGTGAATTCTGCAATAGCGGCATAGAAAAAAAATGAATTTGCTATCTTGTTTATGTTGTTTAGACTGTACCCGGTGGTACCAGAAAATGGGCGAGTTGTAACAGAGAAAGATGTGATTCTGAATGACTATATTATCCCAAAAAATGTAAGTACAAAAGAACTTCAAGGAGCAGTTACATATATAAATTTTTATGTCTGTGTAAATATTTTAGAGATTTGATAAGTGATGAGGCAGTTGTTCTACAGTTGCCACCTGGGTGAAGACACAAGGGCCAGGCAATGACATTTAGGGACAGGGGCTATGATGTTTGTGGGTGAGATGGTGATGTAGGGGATCGGGTAGTGACATCACAAGTAGACAGTGGGGCAGATTTTTGTCTCCCACTTATACTATGCCCCTGCTCTGTTTGGATCACAACACCCTAAGTGCTGACCAGGAACAGGAAGTACAGTGAAAAGATCTTTGTATATCTGGGTACCCGTGGGACCCCATGGATCAAGTGAGTTTGGGTCCCCTTTGGTGGCATCACCACCCTGTTCCAACCCCCTCTTGTTTGGCAGTCACTCCTGGTTTCCAAACCATGGGGAACTTCAGGCCAGGTCGGATGTGGATTCCAAAGGGGCGAGTTAGGGCAAGGGTCAGACACAGTTGTCTCCCCACCCATTACTTAGACTACATTGGTCTAATTGGAAATGGGGTTGCCACTCATTACTCAATAAGATGAATCCAGATGTTAATAACCTTCTAGGACCCTATGGAAAACTTTGCTTGGCTCAAAATGTTTCTTCTCTTTCCAGTCTCAGTTTGTCCTGTGCCACTATGCCCTCTCTCGAGATGAGACCCAGTTCCCTGAGCCTGATCGATTCCTGCCCGAGAGATGGCTGAGGGACTCTGGGATGAAGCACCATCCCTTCAGTTCCATTCCCTTTGGGTACGGGGTGCGCGCCTGTGCAGGACGGCGGATTGCTGAGCTGGAGATGCACTTGGCTTTATCAAGGGTGATTTTCAGCAATATTTTCTGTGGAAAAAACAAACACTTTCTGTAAACAATGTTTTTTTTGTTGTTGCCGGTATATGTTATAGCTGCTTCCTCCATTACAGATCATAAAGATGTTCCAAGTGGTTCCTGACCCAGAACTGGGAGAGGTGGGGACAAAAAACCGAACTGTCCTTGTATCAAGTCGACCAATCAACCTCCAGTTTATTGAACGTTAGAGGAGAGCAACTCTGCACCCTGTGCCATTAAAGATCATTTCAAGTAAAAAAAGTGAATTCTTGGACTAAAGGCACATTCTTGGCACAAAGAAGAATGGATCCTGCAGGAAATCTGGGAGCCCATAACCATTGCTCAAACAAGTGATTCCCATCCTGTTCCATTCAGTCCCAGCACCCTGACACCCTTTTGTTCAGCAGCAGCTACAGGGACCCAGGCTGCACATTCCTCATATAAATACTATTGATGTCTGTTAGTTGTTGCACATTTAATTTATTTTTAATTATGTTTTAATAAAAATATATACATAATTGGTCTATCCCATGTGTAGTATGAAGCAAGTCAACCTTTGGCCACAAGAGGAAGATCGAGCTCCACTTTACACTGCTGTGAAAAAAAGGATCAAGTTCAAGGTTCAGTTTGGGATCCGGACGAATTTGTATTCAGCTGAGCTTTTAGGGTTTGGATTCTGTTTGACTTTGCAGTGATTTTTTTATTCTAAGATGATGCCATTTCTAATATATCTCTAGTCTGAATATGCAATTTATGGTTGAGACTCAGGTTTGGTATTTGGCCAAACCGTTTGTAGAGGATTTAGTATTCTGCTGAATCCAAGTAGTATGGATTCTCTAGCTCCTACTGTCACCTTATTAGAGTGGTCCATACATGGTGCTTCTACTCTCTGCAGTACAGAAACCCTTGTGATCTCCCTGCTTCGTACTTCTTCCTGCACCTACACGGCACCTATACAGCACCTACACAGCACCTAGACGGCACCTATACAGCACCTACACAGCACCTACATGGCACCTACACGGCACCTACACAGCACCTACACAGCACCTACACGGCACCTATACAGCACCTAGACGGCACCTACACAGCACCTACATGGCACCTACACGGCACCTATACAGCACCTACACAGCACCTATGAAACCTCATGCACTAATAGAGTGATTCATACCCCCAACGAAGACTTTGATACTTGCCTCACTTGCCTCTGCGATTTAGGCTGCTAGACTTGGCAATGAATCCCTAATTGGTCACCTATAATAGCCATTAAGGCCCAGATTTGTGGGTAGGCAACATAGGCCAGGCCTAGGATGGCAAATTATTATGGGATGTGCCTGGCTTTTGCTGCCCAAACACATCCTGCTCTATCCTTTGTAGGGACCCCAAATATGTATATCTGCCCCTGTAAACATTGGTAGCGGCAAGGGGCGGCCCAGTCGACCCTGCTGCCAATACCTGGTTTGTTAATGTAGTGCAGGGATCCCCAACCAGTGGTTTGTGAGCAACACGTTACTCCCCAACCCCTTGGATGTTGCTCCCAGTGGCCTTAAAACAGGGGCTTATTTTTTAATTATTCGCTTGGAGGCAAGTTTTGGTTGCATAAAAAACAGATGTACTCCCAAACAGAACCTCCTGTAGGTGTCCAGTCCATATCGGGGCTACCAAATAGCCAATAACAGTTCTTATCTGGCACCCCAGGAACATGTATTATGCGTGTGTTGCTTCCCAAGTCTTTTGGTTGGGGTTCCCCGATGTAGTGGCATGGATAGGAACTGCAGACGAGCGGGGTTGTGAAATTAAGGGCTTGTTTATAAAGACTGGGCAAATTTGCACCTGGGTGGTAACCCATAGTAACTATAGTAATTAGCCCTTTTTCAGCTGAAGGTAGAACAAGGAAAACAAACATCTAATCAGTTGCCCAGGAGCAAATTTGCCCAGTGATTATAAATTACCCCAACTAACTCTTGCCCAGGTGCAGTAACCCTTAGCAACCAATCAGCAGAAATATTTACTGGCCACCTATTTAAAAACAAACATCTTATTAGCTGCTGTAGGCCACTGTTCCTGGGCAAACTTAATTACATAAGCTTTAAACAGAGCTGGTTATTCCTGTTTTCAGCGATAAATACTGAAGGCCGTAGGCACATTGGCACACAGCACTATTCAGGCAAACAATAAATACAGGCAGGGTTCACACGAGTCTATGATTCCAAATCAGACTTCAGCACATTGCTGCGTATCAAGTGAATGGATCCTCCAAAGGTCAGAGTGTAGGGAGACTGGAATGGACCTGTTACCTGCAGTGGGAGGTGCCATAGAGCAAACCAAGTTGCCTTCCTTGATTTACTGCAGTTCAGAGCAGCCAGGGAGTGTTGTGCAATGATAGCTCAGAGGCTACGGACGGGGGCCCAGGCTCTGCTGCAGCAATCATGTCGGGCCAATGTACAAACTGTGAGAAAAAAGGCCACTTTGGGGGTGTCGGGAGCCACGGTGGTGGAAGGGAAGACACTCAAGACATTGGATGACCTCCCCGGCCCCAGTCCACTTAAACTTTTGTACTGGATTTTCCTGAGAGGATACTTGTTTCGTACCCATGAGCTACAGGTGAGAAATGAGAAGGGCTGAGTCACTAGGCAAAGGCTGGAACAGCCTCCCAGTGGAGGTGGTATCAAATAGAACACCCTCTCTATGTTGCAATCAAGCCTGGCTGCACCGTTGCCAAGGAATAAGTTCAAAAAGTAACAAGGAAAGTTGTTTGAGAGGAAGTAAATACAGGTATGGGACCTATTATCCAGAATGCTCAGGACCTGGGGTTTTCCGGATAAAGGATCTTTCCGTAATTTGGATCTCCATAACTTAAGTCTGCTAAAAATCATTTAAATATTGAATAAACACAATAGAAAAGGGAATCAGAGAAAAGGGAATCATTTAACCATGAAATAAACCCAATAGGGCTGTTCTGCCCCAATAAGGGGTAATTATATCTTAGTTGGGATCAAGTACAAGGCACTGTGTTAATATCACAGAGAAAAAGGAGTCATTTAACCATTAAATAAACCCAATAGGGCTGTTCTGCCCCCAATAAGGGGTAATTATGATTCCCTTTTCTCTGTAATAATAAAACAGTACCTGTACTTGATCCCAACTAAGATATAATTACCCCTTATTGGGGGCAGAACAGCCCTATTGGGTTTATTTAATGGTTAAATGATTCCCTTTTCTCTGTAATAATAAAACAGTACCTGTAGTTGATCCCAACTAAGATATAATTACCCCTTATTGGGGCAGAACAGCCCTATTGGGTTTATTTAATGGTTAAATGATTCCCTTTTCTCTGTAATAATAAAACAGTACCTGTACTTGATCCCAACTAAGATATAATTACCCCTTATTGGGGGCAGAACAGCCCTATTGGGTTTATTTAATGGTTAAATGATTCCCTTTTCTCTGTAATAATAAAACAGTACCTGTACTTGATCCCAACTAAGATATAATTACCCCTTATTGGGGGTAGAACAGTCCTATTGGGTTTATTTAATGGTTAAATGATTCCCTTTTCTCTGTAATAATAAAACAGTACCTGTACTTGATCCCAACTAAGATATAATTACCCCTTATTGGGGCAGAACAGCCCTATTGGGTTTATTTAATGGTTAAATGATTCCCTTTTCTCTGTAATAATAAAACAGTACCTGTACTTGATCCCAACTAAGATATAATTACCCCTTATTGAATGCAAAACAAGCCTATTGGGTTTATTCAGTATTTAAATGATTTTTAGCAGACTTAAGTTATGGAGATACAGATTACGGAAAGATCCCTTATCTGGAATACCCTGTGTCCAGAGTATTCTGGATAACGGGTCCCATACCTGTATCACGTTGTATTCAGACTTGGTTTAATCTTGTGTTCTGTCACATTTAGTCTTGTCTTGGTCTTATGTACTGAGATCTGGCCTACAAGAAGGTCTTTTGTTGGGCCCAGGCCCCTTCTGCACAGAATTTCCATCCTTATGGTCCTAAATAAAAACCTATTCCATTTGTCAGTATCCAAACCTAATTATGCTGAGGGTGAGCCCAGGGTATCAGGTTCTTCTGTGGGTCCATCACTGTTTGTATTTCTTTATTTACAGTTACAATCACTCATATTAGCTATTTAGTTTTTAGTATTTAGTTCACTATTCTATTCTGTTCTGTTCTTGTGTGCTGTTGTATTTGGACCTCTTTAGATCTTATGTACTGTTCTGTTTGGTCTTTTATAATAAATCATTTATAATAAATCACCGTATTTTACAGCATTTTTGTTATGTTCATTTTAGGTCATTTTCAAAAAGACTTATGGACCTATGTGGAAAATGTCCGACAGACAGCATGCGATGGTGACTGTGGCCAGCCCAGATCTCCTGGAAAGCCTATTAAGGAAAGAGGGGAAATATCCCACGAGAGCAGACATGTTTATAATGAGAGAACACCGGGACCTTAGGGGTCATTCCTATGGGCCTGTAACTGAGTGAGCACTAAGGACATTATTAAGCATTAGTGTTTAATTTAAGCTTATTATGTGCACATAATATTTGTATTTATATATAGGAATGGGAGCTACCATACTGCTTGGGATTATACTCAGGGCACTTACCTGCTGGGGATCAGACAGACCTTAAGTGGAAGAAAATGGGAAACCTGGTACATAAATATACAGTGTTTCTAAATAATGGGTTCCAAGGGATATACCCTGGAGGAGGTAATACATTTCTGATGTACAAGATTAAACCTCAATGGTTTGCATTATATAGATTAAAAAGATTAATAAGTATCTAGCACACCTTTAATTAGTAACGGAGCCTACAAAGCTAACTCAAATAGTGTTTGTTACCCATCTAGCTCATATACAGTATATGTACAGTCCTCTCAGAAACTCTATACAGGTATACAGGACCCGTTAGGATCCGGATAAGGGGTCTTTCTGTAATTTGGATCTCCATACCTTATTGATACTAAAAAATCAATAAAACATTAACTAAACCTAATAGGTTTGTTTTGCCTCCAATAAGGGGTAATTATATCTTAGTTGGGATCAAGTACAGGTACTGTTTTATTATTACAGAGAAAAGGGAATCATTTAACCATTAAATAAACCCAATAGGGCCGTTCTGCCCCCAATAAGGGGTAATTATATCTTAGTTGGGATCAAGTACAGGTACTGTTTTATTATTACAGAGAAAAGGGAATCATTTAACCATTAAATAAACCCAATAGGGCTGTTCTGCCCCCAATAAGGGGTAATTATATCTTAGTTGGGATCAAGTACAGGTACTGTTTTATTATTACAGAGAAAAGGGAATCATTTAACCATTAAATAAACCCAATAGGGCTGTTCTGCCCCCAATAAGGGGTAATTATATCTTAGTTGGGACCAAATAAAAGGTACTGTTTTATTAATACAGAGAAAAAGGAAATCGGAATTATTTGATTACAATGGAGTCTATGGGAGAAAGGCTTTCTGTAATTTGGAGCTTTCTGGATAATGGGTTTCCAGATAACAGATCCCATACCTGTATAAAGCTGCCCATATACCAACTATGTATGGGGCCAAACAGGACTAGACTGGGGAATGTCCAGATGTATATTTGGCAGGTTTGAAAGTCTTTTCAAGTGATTATTATCTGGTCATTGGCCAAAAGGCGAAACAATCAGATCCTGATTTAGCCGGCTGCCTTAGAAACCAAATAAGTCCAAATTATGTGTATCTTGTAGTGAGTGGTCACCTTAAGTCATAGTTAATGTTTTGCCAAAGCTTAAACACCCATTCTATGTGCTTTTTGCTTGGAATGGATCTTGGTAGCTTTGAGCTCCTGAACTTTTCCATTGAAAAACCATAGGCAAGAAGATGCTGAAATAAATCTTGACTTTTGATAAACGAGCCCACTAGTCTAGGGAAACCAGAGAGACTGGTCCAGCACTCCAATGGGAGTCCCATCATTGCTCAAAAAACTCACTTGGAAAGGTCAGAAAGTGATCACCGTACCATTCTGCTTCCATGGTTTATTCACAGAGAGGGGCATCAATGGCACAGAATTCGTACCATTCTGAACCAAAGGATGCTAAAGCCAAGAGAAACCGTCGTCTACGCAGGGTCCATGAACGAGGTGGTATCCGACCTGCTGCTCAAGATTAAGGAGCTTACTGCTCAGAGTTCAAGCGGAACACAAGTGAACGGTGTAGCCGAACTCATGTATAAATTTGCTTTTGAAAGTAAGTCCAGAGCCTCCGATCACTGCCAGGCTGTGCCAATTACTGTCCAACATCTTTAAAGTAGAAGGAAAGGTGAAAACTTGTATGTTTACTAAGAATGGAGATAAAGATCACCGGTGATGTTGCCTGTAGCAACCAATTAGGTCTTTGCTTTGATTTCTAACTTGTAGGTGACAGTTCAAATCTTGCTGATTGGTTGCTCTGGGCAACATCACCGGAGATATTTATCTCCAATCTTAGTAAACATGCCCACTTAGTAAGCTTTATCAGAAATGTCTATGTAAATACAGCCATAAGCATTCACAGAAACGAGTCCTCTATCAAAAGAATCACCGGATTTCTTGTCTCTTTTTTTAGGAACATGTTCTTCGGTATCAGACTTCCTCTCTTTTAGGGCTCCTTCAGGTTTGGGGCTTGAGTCTCCTCAGTTCTCTCCTCTTTCCCTCTCCCCCCTCCCATAAGAATGCATAAGAACTCTTAGAAATGTGTAATCTGAGCTATAACGGCTATAATTGCAGCAGGAAGCTACCAAGACCAAACTAAAATGGCAGCTGCTATCAGAGGGAGCTTCTAGGGCTGTTTACTCAGGTATAGTAAAGCTTTCTGCAGAATAAATATAGCATTCTAGGTGGCACTAATGTGGCTAATCTATTGACTTTCCTTCTCCTTTAAACTGAGCAGATAAGCCTTGGCCGGTATGACATGTTATTATCATGGTGTCAAGGCAGGTGACGAAGGAATAATATTGTTCAGTCTTTGTGAAATATATATAAAACTAGTTGTACCTCCTCCTGTGTGTAGGCATCTGTACCGTGTTATTTGAGACTCGGCTCGGGTGTCTGAACAAGGAAATCCTCCCTGAAACACAGAAGTTCATTGACTCCATCGGAATCATGCTGGAACACTTAACTATGTTGACAAGACTTCCACAGTGGACCAAGGGCATTCTCCCCTACTGGGGGCGCTACATAGAGGCATGGGATACCATTTTTGATTTTGGTGAGCAAGCAGGTAGTCATATAATATAGGCTCTAACCCAACCCCAACTACAACATGAAAGAATACTTACAACTAAGTGTTAATTACAACATCTAATGGAACTTTGAGCATGGCAAGTCCCACAGAAGGAACCTTGAGCTGGTTCTGAGTATTATTACTATAAGCAACTACATAGTATGGCATGAGTTGGTATATTTGGCATATCTGTAGCCCCGAGACCTGCAAATAATACAGCAATACAATTCAGATAGAGATGCCACAGCCATATTACCCCATGGCAGATATGGGTGCCATACCTTTAGGGATAGTAGAGTATTGACCATTATCATTCCCACACAACCTTTCTCCATTCTCCTTTGCCTGACACAATGGGTCAAGCCCCTAGAACATATCAGCTCTACATCTCACCAGCATACATAGGATTATGGTGGAACTGTACAACTTACTGTAGACTTTATAGAGGTCATTGAGGAGGAGGGTTCTCCTGAATAAATAGACAGATCCTTGTCTGATACATTTCTATTCTCCTCCCATAGGTAAGAAACTGATAGACAAGAAAATGGAAGACATTGAGGGTCGTTTGAAGCGAGGGGAGGAGGTCGAGGGCGAGTATCTCACTTACCTTCTCTCCAGTGGGAAACTGAGCATGGAGGAGGTCTATGGGAGTGTGGTGGAGCTGCTCCAGGCTGGCGTAGACACAGTATGTAGGAGTAGTACAGTTATAAAGAACTGTCTCTTCTAGAGTGTGATGCCGTTAGATGTTCCTTTCCACCCCATATCTTGTTATGGTATTGAACAAACTCTACTAATGTCTACCTGTAGAAGACAGACTGTATTATGGCAGGGCAGGCCCAATGCTTTCATTTGTGGACCTTGTTTTTTTTTGTCCCAGGTCTAGTATCTCATAGCAACCAATTAGATGTTTGATTCCAGACAGCTGACCATTAAATAGTACCTGATGATTGGTTGCTATTGGTTACTGGACCAGCAGCAGAAGCTGTTTAGGTGAAAATGTATATAATATACTATATAACTATATTTACCAGGGCTTTGAACTCCAAAATGCAAAGAGCAGCAAGCCCTGTGTATATTGATGAGGTCTCTATAGTTGCACCAGTTGCCCCATTGTCGAACCCCTGTGTATTTCTGTCATTTTACTCTTATTTGCGTCCATCATTTCAGACCTCCAACACTCTGACTTGGGCTCTGTACCAGCTCTCAAGAAACCCAGAAATCCAGAACAATCTGTACCAGGAGGTGATCAGGGTTATTCCTGGAGAAACCATCCCAGACAGTGAGGCCATTGCCAGAATGCCCCTACTGAAGGCCGTGATCAAGGAGACCCTCCGGTGAGGAACTTGGCGCTACATCAGCTAACCACTATCACCTGGGGGTATTGTAGTTTAACAACATCAGAAGCTCCATTAGATGTCAGGTTACAGAGTTTACAGAGATTATACATCATTCATATGAATGCCCGCTCCTGTGGAGCTTACAATCTAAGGTCCCTATCACATTCCCATCAGTCCCTGCCCCAGTGAGCTTACAATCTAAGGTCCCTATCGCATTCCCATCAGCCCCTGCCCCAGTGAGCTTACAATCTAAGGTCCCTATCACATTCCCATCAGTCCCTACCCCAGTGAGCTTACAATCTAAGGTCCCTATCGCATTCCCATCAGCCCCTGCCCCAGTGAGCTTACAATCTAAGGTCCCTATCACATTCCCATCAGTCCCTACCCCAGTGAGCTTACAATCTAAGGTCCCTATCACATTCCCATCAGTCCCTGCTCCTGTGGAGTTTACAATCTAAGGTCCCTTATCACATTCCCATCAGTCCCTGCCCCAGTGAGCTTACAATCTAAGGTCCCTATCACATTCCCATCAGTCCCTACCCCAGTGAACTTACAATCTAAGGTCCCTATCACATTCCCATCAGTCCCTGCTCCTGTGGAGCTTACAGTCTAAGGTTCCTATCACATTCCCATCAGTCCCTGCCCCAGTGAGCTTACAATCTAAGGTCCCTATCACATTCCCATCAGTCCCTGCCCCAGTGGAGCTTACAATCTAAGGTCCCTATCACATTCCCATCAGCCCCTGCCCCAGTGAGCTTACAATCTAAGGTCCCTATCACATTCCCATCAGTCCCTACCCCAGTGAGCTTACAATCTAAGGTCCCTATCACATTCCCATCAGTCCCTGCTCCTGTGGAGCTTACAATCTAAGGTCCCTTATCACATTCCCATCAGTCCCTGCCCCAGTGAGCTTACAATCTAAGGTCCCTATCACATTCCCATCAGCCCCTGCCCCAGTGAGCTTACAATCTAAGGTAACAATCACATTCCCATCAGTCCCTGCTCCTGTGGAGCTTACAGTCTAAGGTCCCTATCCCATTCCCATCAGTCCCTGCCCCAGTGGAGCTTACAATCTAAGGTCCCTATCACATTCCCATCAGTCCCTGCCCCAGTGAGCTTACAATCTAAGGTCCCTATCACATTCCCATCAGTCCCTGCCCCAGTGAGCTTACAATCTAAGGTCCCTATCCCATTCCCATTAGTCCCTGCCCCAGTGAGCTTACAATCTAAGGTCCCTATCCCATTCCCATCAGTCCCTGCCCCAGTGAGCTTACAATCTAAGGTCCCTATCACATTCCCATCAGTCCCTGCCCCATGGAGCTTACAATCTAAGGTCCCTATCCCATTCCCATCAGCCCCTGCCCCAGTGAGCTTACAATCTAAGGTCCCTATCACATTCACACACACTATGTTCTAATTATGGAGCCTATTACCCTGTAAGAGGGACTGATATTCAACTGCAGAACAGGGAATGTAAGAGTGATGGAGGCCACACACAAAGGCATAATGGAAATATGAAATATTGTGCCTTTTTTTCTAGTCTGTTCCCCGTGGTACCAGAAAATGCCAGAATGATCAATGAGAAAGAAGTGACTATAAAGGACTATGTTTTCCCAGTAAAGGTAGGTCCTTCTTTGGCTTATATTGAATTTATCTTATATAATTGTTCTATTTGAATGTAGCCCTGCATGCTGATTATAAAAGTGGTGGTCCACCTTCAGGTTAACTTTTAGTAGGTCATAAAATGGCCTATTCTTAGCAGGGTTTCAATCGGTCTTCATAGTTTTTGAATTATTTGCCTTCCTCTTCTGACCCTTTCCAGCTCTTTCTAATGGGGGTCACTGACCCCAGCAGTCAAAAACTATTGCTCTGTGAGGATACAATTTTATTGTTATTGTTGCTTTTTATTACTTACCTTTCTATTTAAACCCTCCTCTATTCATATCCCTCTCTCTATTTCAAACCACGGCCTGGTTACCAGGTTAAATTTGACCCTAGCAACCAGGTAGCTGCTGATATTACAAAATGTTGAGCTGCTGAACAAAAATTCAAAAAATGCAAATAAAAAAAAGACCAATTGCAAGTTGTTCTATAATTGCATTCTTTACATTATACTTAAAGTTAATTTGGCTGGCCATACTCTGCTGTTTTGTTATTACTGCAGACTCAGTTCATCCTGGGCCACTACGCCATCTCTCGAGATGAGACCACCTTCCCTGAGGCCGATAGATTCCTGCCGGAGAGATGGCTGAGGGACTCTGGGATGAAGCACCATCCCTTCGGCTCCATTCCCTTTGGGTACGGGGTGCGCGCCTGTGTAGGACGACGGATTGCCGAGTTGGAGATGCACTTGGCTTTATCTAGGGTAAGTTATGTATAGGGGCAATGTGGCCCTCTATAATCTACATTGGGGGGGCACCAGTATTAAACCCCACTAATAAAGGGGTAATACATGTTCTCAGGTTAATTAAGTGATCTCTGTTATATTTCACGTTTATAAACTCTGTTCCCCTCCTATAACAGATCATTAAGATGTTCCAAGTAATACCTGACCCTGACCTGGGAGAGGTGGGGGCCAAAAACCGTGCAGTCCTCGTAGCGAACCGACCAGTCAACCTCCGGTTTATTGAGAGGCAGCCGAGGCCAGAGTAAGGGTAAATGTCACCCCTTGCAGTGACTAAACCAGCATATAATGTTTATAAATACGTGTATTTCAGTGCGACCTTACAGGTTGGTGTTGAAAGACTATAAATGTTGCGTATTAACAAGACAATAGGCATAAGGGATATAATTGGTTCACCTCATAGGCCGCCATGATGCTGTGATTAAAGAAGAAACCAAATGTACAGTGAAATCGTTCATTAAATATTTGTATTTGAAAATAAAACTGGATTGTTTGTACTCGTGTATTGCCAAATCATGTTCTGGGGAAGAAACCAAAAATGTACCCGATGATTAAAAAAGGATGGAAACTATTCACTGGGAATATCTGCAAAAACATGGGAGTTTATACCATTGCAAAACATTGCTGAACTATTTTAGCAAAATAAAAGAAAATGTCATTCTTAGCAATTGGGAGACCATTGTGTCCTTTAGGGAAATGTTTTGCAGCCATTGAAAAGCTGTGGCCCCTCTTCTATAATGTTCAATATCACACCAACATCTGCAGAGCCTCTGGTAACGTGGTCCTTCAGCATTGGGATAAAGTACCATTCCAAGAAATGCCTTACCTCTGATTGGCTCCTGAGGTGCAACCCTTAAAGAATTAGTTCAACTCCAGCCCTTTTAGGGACTTCCTTGACTAGCATGAACCTCCACCCCCTTTTGCTTTCTGAGCCTTCCTCTCTCTCTGATTTTAATTGGAACACAGGCAGTGAGCATGCCCAGTAGGCACCTCTTTGAGTTCTTCATATTCGGGGAGAGAAGGAGGGCTCAGAATGCAAAAGAGGGTGGAGCTTAACGCTACACAAGGGAGTCAGTGAAAATGCTGCAATTGAGCTTCTTGTAATAGAGAAACAAAATAAATATACATAAAGGAAGAAAGGTATGTTATTCTGGGGGCTGTTTAGAATACATTTAAGGGATTTTATAATAAAAGGATTACTTACCCTTTAATACTAGGACTTCCTTTGAGTTTGCACCTTTAGCTACACTGTCTCCTAGGGTCTGTAACTATTTTAACTACATTGTGGCCCCAATAAATTAATTTTGACACTTGGCGGCATGGCTGAAGCCTTCAGGCTACCTGTAAATACAAACTCCCAGCATCCCCCCTTACTGGATTACAGGCCACAGGTTGGACATCCCTCTGACTGGGAGCCAATTATTTTTGACACACTTCATTTGTGCAGAGTTGAATGGTCTAGAGCCTAAGCTTGGCACAAAGCAGCCACACTTTTTAAAACAGACTGGAATTTATTTAAACAGCAGGAGATTTTTTTCCCCTCTTTAAACCTGACCTCAGTATGAGGCAATGATTTCTCTATAAATATTTATCGGTCTGCGGAGGTAAAACTCACAGTTCAGGATTTGTGGGTGCACACGGGGTCGCCTGTTGCATGGAATGCCTCTGGGGTCTGGGTTTGAACACAGGTTCTGTGCCCCCATATCTCCAATTGGACGGATGTCACGTGGTAGCAAAGCTGATATTCTGATTTGCTCCCTGAAGGCAAAGTATGCACTCGTGTATGACAGTACAGTGTCTCTGGCTACAAGGCATGTCACATGGTAGCCAAGCGAACGTTCTGAATGGCCCCATCAGGGTCAGTTTTGTGCATCATGAAATGCCCCTGCACCTGGGCAGCGCTGATTTTATCAGAGGAGGACAGGGCTGCACTTGCAAATGCCTCGGCTTCTACTGCTGTCTGGTCTGGGTAGAAGCGAAGGAACATCTGGGAAAGCTGCCAGTGGGTGCAATACCCCACATACTGTTTCACGTCCACACGGCCTGGCCGTATTAGTGCTGGGTCTAACCTGTGAAAAGGAAGGGGACATAACTGATGATATCAAGTTCCTGGTTGCTTGAAAAACAGTTAAAGGGGTTGTTCACCTTTACATTAACTTTTCGTATGATGCAGAGAATGCTATGTCTTCATTTTTTATTATTTGCAGGTTTTGGCTTATTTGGCTTTTTGTTCAGCTGCTCTCTAATTTGGAATTTCAGGGGTTATCCTGTTGCTCTTTTAAACCACTGCCTGGTTGCTAGGTTAAAATGGCCCCTAGCAACCAGGCAGTGGTTTAAAAGAGCAACAGGGATTTGAATAGAGGAGGGCCTAAATAGAAAGCTACATAATTAAAAGTAACAATAACAATAAAAATGGCAATAGAAAATAGAAATAAAGCAATTGAAAAGTTGCTAAGAATAGGTTATTCTATAACATACTAAAAGTTAACCTGAAGGTGAACCACCCCTTTAAACAGTTCACTTTAGATGAAATCTGGACCAATTTGCTTTACCTTTTTGTAGCCACAACCCCCGTACTGGGGGCAGTTTGGTGTGCTTAAACGGTACTGCATCTGTTACAGAGCATAATACAAATATGTCCAGGCTCCTTCTAAAGTGGACCAACAGGATGTGAATATTTGCCAAACAAAAGCCATATCTTTTGAAAACTCCATGTACCACTTGACCTATCACGTGGCTGATTCTGTTCAGCTCATTACCTGTCAATGTGATTTGTTGTCATGAACACTATCCGAGCTTCAGTAGATGCCACTCCATCCAGTGCATTTAGCAGCCCACTGAATGTCAAGCGGCCCATTCCTTGGTATGCAGTGGGGTCTGGGGGAAAGGAAAAACAGAAATGGTTACACTTTTATTAAAAAATCCTGTGTAGACTGAGAACAAATGCAACAGATATAAGGGAAAGCAGATGGGGACAGGGCAGAAAAAATTATCCTGGGGATATCCCAATTATTTTTCTTAAAGTGTCAGTTTCCCTTTAAAAAATGTAAATGACAGACTTATTGAGAAGAACTTTAATAGGTTAATTGGGAGTAATAGGTCTACTATATCCTCACTGCAGCAGACCAAACAAGATTATTTGATACAATCTACATGATCTATACAGGCGCCACATACTAACTCTCTTTGGTCAGGTCACGGCTCACAAAGGCAGCATCCACATCTTCCAGTAGGATAATACTCTGCTGGGGAGCAACACTAAGAAGGTGGTTGAGTCGGTCATCCGAGAGGCTGCCGTCACTGAGACTCATCAAGCAGATGCTGTATTCCAACTCCCCAGCAAGGGCTGTTCTGAGAGACAGAAGAGCAAGAACGCTTGTTAATATGACAGTTGTACAGTACACTATACATGAACTGACAAATGCTCCCTCTAGTGGCCACAATAAAATTTAAAAATGCTATATATCGAATCAAACACAACCAGCTCCAAGGGTCTTGTGGTTCAAATAAATATTATTGTATTATAATTGCATGCACGACCGACGTTTCGGTCCCTTTTGGACTCTTTTTTATATTATATATATATATATATATATATATATATATATATATATATATATATATATATTTTGGCAACCTGACTTATAGAGATAAAGGCAATGGGGAACCTCAATACCGGCCATGGGAAGGCAAACAGCTGGGGAACAATAAATATAGAGAATCAGAGTGCCATAGCTGGGTTAGGGATGGAGAAATTAAGTTCTAATATTGTGAAAAACAATTGTTAGACATTTATATACAAACTTGTCTTCAAAAGTACTTACATAAAGCTGCTCTTCCCGCAGCCTGGTGGCCCGTACAGCAGGTAACCTCTTCGATATGGAATACCTGCAGCAAACCATATGGAATTTCAATGCCAGTTATAACTCTTCACAAAAAAAAAAGAAGGAAAACTGGTCTATATTCTGCCCGAACTGGTCCTTACCTCTGTCGCTGTACCATTTGGGGTTGTCGATGAAGCCTTTAACATCCTGAACAATCTTTTCCGAAACCCCTTCTTCAAGCACAACGGAACTCAATGGACGTCTGCGTCGAGGGAATCCAAACTGGCGCCATTCTGCACCCACAGCATTGTACATAACAGTCTTCCCAACCTGCTGCTTTAAGGCCAGTTCCCTAGCTGTAAAGCAACAGAAGCCAATAAGATTAAAATGACAAATCGATACAAAACAAATCTAAACTCTTTAACCTTGTCCAGTATATGTTATGCTGAAATGCATCAAGGAGAATAAGCCAGGTGAATAGGAGATACCCAGCCTGGTATTATGCATGGGGTACTTAGATCTTACCTTCCTGCAGGATGTTGAAGAAGATGTCCCGCTTGGTTCCCAGGGCAGTAAAGGTCACAGACTCCCAGGGGGTTCCAGTATGCAGGTCAATCATCTGTTTCTCCCTGTTCCTCTCAATTCGGATCCATTTGCTTTTGTACCTTGAGGTGCCAATAATACAGCTCGGTAAGATAAGGAAATTAAATTAAACCCCAAAATTCAATCTCCTTGCTGTTTATAATGGGTCCCCACGATGCCCTTGAATACACTGAATTTATAGTAATTAAGAGGAAACTGATCATTCAATACCAACCCCCAGGAAAAATCCCAGGCTTCATTTGGGCATCATTTAATAAAAGGTTAAAAAAACTGGATCTAAAATAAAGCCAAGAAGTTAAAAAAATATTTGCCTTAGAGTTAAGAATTGGGATCACAAGACAATAACAATGTATTTGTAATTTTAGGGTCAATAATGTGTTTGGCTTAAAGCTTTGGCTTATATGATTCAGTGACAAAGTGGGACGATAGTTATGGCTTTTACCAGATGAAATGATTCCCGGGGCTTGGAACAAAGTCGAACTTGGTGCTGATCCGACCACTCTCATGCTGTAGATAGGATGTCTCCACACTCAAGTGCTGAGTATTTTTGGCATAGTGAGAGATCCAGCTCAGTAACCACTGGTAGCTCTTGTCTTTGCTTGGCACCTCCAGGGTTATCATGTAATGCCTCCGAAAGGCAATCATGCCAAACTGGGCACCTTTACGGGCTAAAGCCAGTGCTGTTCCCACACCAACCAGTCCAAACCCTGCCCCAAAATAGGGATTGTCCTTGAGAGCCGCTACAAAATCAGCGAAAGGCATTGCTGCACCGGGTGACCCTCCAGCAAGATGTGATCCGTTCCTCACTTCATGGTGCTGGGAGAAATAAGAGACAGCAGGTGATTCGGTGATTGCTTAGAAATAAGATTCAGTTCCAGTTATTTTTTTACTAGCCATTGTATTAGCCATGTAGCCAAGTCACTTGAGTGTGTGGAACAAAACTTAAGGTGGCCATACACGGGCCGATTTCAGCTGCCCAAAATTGGCCAGATTTTTATCGGGCAGGTTTGATTTTCCATCAGATCAAGGACTGCAATGATGTTGTCCTCGGTCTGACGGCGCTTATGCTCGCCTTTTTAATTCAATGGTATCGCCCTAGGGCACAATGATCGAATTAGCCTGATACCGCCCACCTTAGTTGGGCCTATCGGAAGTTTTTTTTCACTCATTTGGAGATCTCGTCAGTGATGGGATATCAAGACTGGGTACAGAGCTTACCCTCCCGATTGTTAAATGACCCAGTGTGACTAACACATTTGCACCCCTCCCAGTAATTTAAGCTTTCCTTCCCATTTAGGGCTGTGACAGTTGGGGAGATTAGTCGCCGCGCAACAAATCTTCCTTGTTGTGGGCGACTAATCTCCCCGAAATGCCATCCCACCGGCTAGAATGTAAATCGCCAGTGGGATGGCATACGCGGTGTGGAGATTTGCCAAAATCGCCTCGAGAGGAAACGTCGGCGATTTCGGCACTGCATATACTATCCCACCGTCAATTTACATTCTAGCCAGTGGGATGGCATTTTGGGGAGATTAGCTGCCAGTTATGCCCCTGGGCTCCTTCCAGTAAAACTTGGCACTAGTAGTGTTGACACCTGACTGGTAAAAATAATTCTTGATGCCAATGTGATTAATTGGGCACAAATATAGGAGAGTCCGTTGCCAGACAAGTTGGCAACACATGGGCACCATGGAGAAGGGCATTATGGGCTATATTACCTCACTGACATCAGTAACCCTCTGATTACCTAGGCCAAACCCGTCAGAGCTGAATGAATGGAAATGCCATAGATATATTAAGATAAGGATAGTAATGCATGTGGGGCTGCAGTTATTCCTTCCAATATACCCCATGCACAGCTCCAGCTCCTTCCAACATGCACAGCTCCTTACGTTTCAAAGGAGAATTGTGGCAGGGACAAAGAGATATTACCTACCAGCAGTATAAAAGTCCATTAGTCTACTCTAAAGGACACACCGCCCGCTCTTACTCCTCATGTCCCTGGAGCGCTAAAGCGCTTCAACTTACTGTGCGTTCCACGCCTCTACATCACACACCATGTTTCTGTATCCGAGAACGACATTCTATGCGTTTCACGCCTCGCTTTAGGACGCACCCAAAGAGTTGTGCGTTTCAACGCTTACTTCCGGTTGCGTTCCAAGCTGCCTCTGCTGTGTTCTGTGTGTGCGCCCCGGTCTTAGGCAAGAGAGCAAAGCGGACAGCGGCCAATGTCCCTCACCGACAAGAGCAGAATGGCTAGGTGAGGGGGACAGGAGATGGATACCGGCTCCCATTGGTCAGGTTCTGCAGGTGTGGGGGTGGGAGAATTAGGGGCATTATTTGTACACTAATAGATTTCCTCTTCACTGTTCCCAATACACAGACTCACCTATTGGTATAAAAACCTTTATAATAAGACTGTTTGTGTCATGTAGTCAGTGATATTTGAAGACGTATGCAGCAGGTCCTCTTTATTCTTATTGTGTGCATGTTTTTTAATTTTAATTTAATAAATATAACTTAAAGCTATTCATAATATTACTATCCTTCATTTATGTAGTTCTTATATATTCTACAGCACTTTACAGACATTATACATCACTAACATCAGTCCCTGCCCCAATGAGCTTACAATCTAAGGTCCCTATCCCATTCCCATCAGTCCCTGCCCCAGTGAGCTTACAATCTAAGGTCCCTATCCCATTCCCATCAGTCCCTGCCCCAGTGAGCTTACAATCTAAGGTCCCTATCCCATTCCCATCAGTCTCTGTCCCAGTGAGCTTACAATCTAAGGTCCCTATCACATTCCCATCAGTCCCTGCCCCAGTGAGCTTACAATCTAAGGTCCCTATCCCATTCCCATCAGCCCCTGCCCCAGTGAGCTTACAATCTAAGGTCCCTATCACATTCCCATCAGTCCCTGCCCCAGTGAGCTTACAATCTAAGGTCCCTATCCCATTCCCATCAGTCCCTGCCCCAGTGAGCTTACAATCTAAGGTCCCTATCACATTCCCATCAGTCCCTGCCCCAGTGAGCTTACAATCTAAGGTCCCTATCCCATTCCCATCAGTCCCTGCCCCAGTGAGCTTACAATCTAAGGTCCGTATCCCATTCCCATCAGTCCCTGCCCCAGTGAGCTTACAATCTAAGGTCCCTATCACATTCCCATCAGTCCCTGCCCCAGTGAGCTTACAATCTAAGGTCCCTATCACATTCCCATCAGTCCCTGCCCCAGTGAGCTTACAGTCTAAGGTCCCTATCCCATTCCCATCAGTCCCTGCCCCAGTGAGCTTACAATCTAAGGTCCCTATCCCATTCCCATCAGTCCCTGCCCCAGTGAGCTTACAATCTAAGGTCCCTATCCCATTCCCATCAGCCCCTGCCCCAGTGAGCTTACAATCTAAGGTCCCTATCACATTCCCATCAGTCCCTGCCCCAGTGAGCTTACAATCTAAGGTCCCTATCACATTCCCATCAGTCCCTGCCCCAGTGAGCTTACAATCTAAGGCCCCTATCACATTCCCATCAGTCCCTGCCCCAGTGAGCTTACAATCTAAGGTCCCTATCCCATTCCCATCAGTCCCTGCCCCAGTGAGCTTACAATCTAAGGTCCCTATCACATTCCCATCAGTCCCTGCCCCAGTGAGCTTACAATCTAAGGTCCCTATCACATTCCCATCAGTCCCTGCCCCAGGGAGCTTACAATCTAAGGTCCCTATCCCATTCCCATCAGTCCCTGCCCCAGTGAGCTTACAATCTAAGGTCCCTATCACATTCCCATCAGTCCCTGCCCCAGTGAGCTTACAATCTAAGGTCCCTATCCCATTCCCATCAGTCCCTGCCCCAGTGAGCTTACAATCTAAGGTCCCTATCCCATTCCCATCAGCCCCTGCCCCAGTGAGCTTACAATCTAAGGTCCCTATTCCATTCCCATCAGTCCCTGCCCCAGTGAGCTTACAATCTAAGGTCCTTATCCCATTCCCATCAGTCCCTGCCCCAGTGAGCTTACAATCTAAGGTCCCTATCACATTCCCATCAGTCCCTGCCCCAGTGAGCTTACAATCTAAGGTCCCTATCCCATTCCCATCAGTCCCTGCCCCAGTGAGCTTACAATCTAAGGTCCCTATCCCATTCCCATCAGTCCCTGCCCCAGTGAGCTTACAATCTAAGGTCCCTATCACATTCCCATCAGTCCCTGCCCCAGTGAGCTTACAATCTAAGGTCCCTATCACATTCATATCAGTCCCTGCTCCAGTGAGCTTACAATCTAAGGCCCCTATCACATTCATATCAGTCCCTGCTCCAGTGGAGCTTACAATCTAAGGTCCGTATCACATTCCCATCAGTCTCTGTCCCAGTGGAGCTTAAAATGAAATGAAATGAAATTAAATGTAGCTGCCTGGCCAACTACTAGAAAGCACATTGATTAACAAACCTAGACTTTTATTGGCATTCATGTATATACATTTTTTTTAGAACTTGTACTGTAACCCTGTTCGGTTTATCTCTCAGTCTGCTATTTACACCACTGGCTGTTTTTAAAAGGAGCAGTTCAGTGTAAAAATGAAACTGGGTAAAATAGACAGACTGCACAAAATAAAAAATATTTGTAATATATTTAGGCAAAAATGTTGTTCTATAAAGGCTGGAGTGAGCAGATCTCTAACATAATAGCCAGAGCACTACTTCCAGCTCTCTAACCTCTTAGTTAGTCAGTGACTTTAGGGGGGCCACACGGGACATAATTGTTCAGTTAGTTTGTGAGCACGCAGGTCAGATTCAAGTGTAAACTAACTGAACAATTATAGTCCATATGGCCTGCCCTAAAGTCACTGATTGGTTACTGACTGTTAACAGCTTAGAGAGGAAGTGGAGTTCTAGATATTATGTTAGAAATCTGCTCACTCCAGCCTTTATAGATTACATTTTTGCCTAAATATATTGAAAACATTTATTTTGCTCAGTCGGCCTATTTTGCCCATTTTTATTTTTTATAGTGAACTGCTCCTGGACCTGTCACCCTAAGAAATAATTGCATATTTATTTTTGTGTTAGTTGAGCAAAATAAACTTCACTTACGCTATATAAAGCATATAAATCTTGTTTCCCTAAGTCTTGGAATTACACAATCACAGCAAGCAGGCAGCTGCCATTTTGTGGACCCTGTTAGTGTTTATGTGATGGAATAGAGGACCAGATGCCCAGGCCTTTGCACTGGCTACACAATTAAATGGGGCCTCTATTAATTCCCCCAAACCTCTGGTGTTGTAATAAGGGGAGACCTGAACTGTAGGAAGGAAAAGATAAAATATATTTAGGCATAACTGCTTTACTTGACACATCTGTTTGTTTTGTATTCATTTCAGAAGTCATTTTGAATGTAGATGATCGCCAGTAACAAGAAATGCTGCCCTCTGATCGAGGGAGATGGAAGAGTCGAAGCTCGCAGAGCCATGTGAATGGACGGAAAAGTCAAGAGAGCACTTGATGCTCCAATC
The DNA here is from genome assembly GCF_000004195.4 of Xenopus tropicalis. NCBI lineage: Eukaryota > Metazoa > Chordata > Amphibia > Anura > Pipidae > Xenopus > Xenopus tropicalis. The sequence continues at coordinate 82,437,520 of NC_030685.2, read as the reverse complement.
AGAAGACCCGGGGTACCATACGGGGGAACCATCTTGCTCTGTTCCTGTACAGATACATGAAGCATTGCATATGAAAGAGGTCCCTTTACATGTTACTGAACAGGAGATGTTTGAAGGAAATTCAAGTAATCCTAGAGGTAAATGTAAGCTCTGAATATGTGCTTGTCCATTGCTATTCTCTGCACTGGTGGGTCTGGCCTATTATTATGACTTTGGAAACAATGTAGCAGAAGCCAGCTGATTCACAGAGCTGTCTTGGATGGGGGAGAGCTGTCACATTGTTTCAAGAGTCAGAACTAGGAATGCAGGAGAGACATACTGCTTTCAATAGATTTACAAATAATTAAGAGAGATTTCTAAGCAGCTTCCCAATCTAAATTTGTTAAAAAAAGTTTAATGGTTTTAGGGCGAAGACATACGGGGCGATTAGTCGCTGCAACTTTTAATTAATTCAGTCCTGGTAACTTACCGCCCATAGAACGTTATCGTGTCGCCGCAACAATTCGTGTGCGCAATTTCGTCCCGCTAATTTGTCCCCGTGACTTTTTTGAAAGTCGCGACGACTAATCGCCCCGTGTCTCTTCGCCCTAAAACCGTTAAACCTTTTTCAACAAATTTAGATGCTTAGAAATCTCTCTTTATTGTTGGGTTGACATCCCATATAGGTATGTGCTGCACATTTTTTTTTTATATTTGTTTTGGAGATATCGTCTGTTTTTAAACATCCAGTCCTGGGCTGGCAATCTGTGGGTTCTGGTAAATGCCAGAGGGGCTGCTATTTATTGGGTTGGTGGGGGGGCTGTTTGGGTTTTGGTGTACTTGGAATGCCAGGGCCTATTTTTGATAACATATATTTACTTTTTTTCCCCCGTTATTATATATATATGTGCAGATGATTCCGGTTTCTCCAGTTCAAGTCTGCTGCCTCAGGACTTGTGTTCTCAGCTTGTACCCAATGCGGCATCAACTCTTCCCAACGTTTCTCCCAGTGATGAGAATGAGCCGTCGGCTAGAGGCGTCCGATGTGGCTATGAACAGACAAGCAAAGAAGGAGACAATGGTAATTCTGCCAAGTCAGAACATTTTCTTTGCCCAGTCTGTAGCAATGAGTATAAAGCACCCAGCGAACTGAAGGAACACTTTAAAAGCCATGGGCACCCCCGTCAGGATTTCAGCTGCTGGAAGGTCTCTTGCCCGTTTAGTACACAAGATCGCAAGCACTTTCAGGCACATCTGAGGAGAGAACATTGTTTAACCCCGGTGACTTGTGCTCACCGCACCTGCCGTTGGCTGTTTCCAAACAGCGAGGAAATGAACCTGCACTTCCGCTGTCACTTTCCTTTTCACTGCAACCAGTGCGACTTTGTCAGCTCTAACACAAAGCTGTTTTCCCAGCATAAGAAGGAACACCATGCAGAAAAAGATACCCGTGTGGGAGGTGGGGCAGCGCAGTCACTACAGGTCCCTACCAGCCATCCCAGGCAAGAAATCGCACATCACAGCCTGGAGTACAGTGAGTACAGGAAATAAATATTTCATGGTTGCTTTTCTGCATTCCATTTCCTTTGCTGGTGTCAGTGGCTCTTAACCGATTCCTCTATCCCAGGGATCCCCAGCCTTTCTTACTCGCGAGCCACAGCCAAATGTAAAAAGACTTGGAGAGCAACACAAGCACCATTCAAGTTCATGGAGGAGCCAAATAAGGGCTGTGATTGGCTATTAGGCAGCCTCTATGCACCCTATCAGCTTACAGGGGGCTTTATTTGGTAGTAACTCTTGTTTTTATTCAACCTAAACTTACCCCCAAGTCAGGAATTCAAAAATAACTCCCTGGCTTGGGGGCACTGAGAGCAACATCCAAGGGGTTGGTGAGCAATGTGTTGCCCCCGAGCCACTGGTTGGGGATCACTACTCTATCCAATATGACAAAATTGTACCATAATTGTAATCTCTGAGTTGAGCGTTACATATAAGGCACAGCTTACTAATAACCTAACAGGGTGGATCCAGAAGCTTTGTAAGTAGATTTCGGGATCAGGTTGCTCCCTGCATTAGGCCTTTTCCTAAAGCATAAGGTTCAGTGTCTGCTTAAACTGTCTCCTAGTGCTGCCTCCTCCCCAGTTTTCTAATTCATTTCCTGTTATATATATACATATATAATGTATATATATTGCTCAGAGAAATAAAGTTTCAAAGCCAAACAAGGAAATACTATGGTGCATATTATCTCACTGGTTAAAACAACCTGATATAATGATATTAAATTGGGGAAAAAAATTCCCATTTCATGGGATAATTAAAGAGGAACATCGGCTTCCAAACCAAAGGGGAGGGGAGGAGGGACTAAAACATTGATGTTACAAATTGTAACAACTTCTCCACAGCTTACAGACAGCATGCAGGAACTACATAACCCACAATGCATTGCACTGTGATGTTCTTTTCCTTATTGACATCAAGGGGCACATTTACTAACCCACGAACGGGTCGAAATGAGTCCGATTGCGTTTTTTTCGTAATGATCGGTATTTCGCGATTTTTTCGTATTTTTTGCGATTTTTTCGGCTTCTTTACGAATTTTTCGTTACCAATACGATTTTTGCGTAAAAACGCGAGTTTTTCGTAGCCATTACGAAAGTTGCGTAAAATCTGGCGATTTTTCGTAGCGTTAAAACTTGCGCAAAAAGTTGCGCTTTTTTCGTAGCGTTAAAACTTACGCGAAACTTTGCACCTTTTAAGTTTTAACGCTACGAAAAAGGCACAACTTTTCGTGTAAGTTTTAACGCTACGAAAAAAGCGCAACTTTTTACGCAACTTTCGTAATGGCTACGAAAAACTCGCGTTTTTACGCAAAAATCGTATTGGTAACGAAAAATTCGTAAAGAAGCCGAAAAAATCGCAACAAATACGAAAAAGTCGCAAAATGTTCGGTTTCAAGTCGGAACTTTTCCAATTCGGGTCGGATTCGTGGGTTAGTAAATCAGCCCCCAAGTGTGCAGAGAATTGTGGGATTGGGAGGGTTGCAGGTTGAGGACAGGCGACTACTGTACATTTTATTTGAGTCACAATGTAGTCAGCCAGATCAGCAGGGGAACAGGGGGCGGGGCTTAGGGAACTGTTCCAAACCATATTATTACATTAAACATCATGAAAAGGCTGCATATTTTTTAATTGATATATATTGCAAAGTTGCTTGAAATTATGTTTACTTTCCAAAGCTTAAGTTGTGTTTGGGTGGAGTTCCCCTTTAAAGTGATTATTGTAGATAAAAAACCTACGTATGAACTGGATATCATTTTTAAAACTTTTCTATATTTACTTTTAGATAAGAAAGACCAGCATGAATCGTTTCCTCCTCAGCAAACCATGAAAAGAGCTAAAACTGCCACCCAGAATGGAGCATCCAAAGAAAATCCTAGGTGCGTCACTGAGGGGAATAGCAGTACCTTTCCTGCTTTCAAAAATAATTCAGCAAGGGTGAAAAATGGCCACACTGTTAAAAACAAGAACAAGGCGTTTAAAGGTAAGATCTTGCACGGATTTCGACCTTTCAACCTGTCCAACCATTGATACATCTTTGGGCATCTTGTTAGACAGAGTATAATGACCATCCTGCTAGGCTGTTAGATCTCAGTCTGTAGTCTGTGTCAGTCTGTTAGATCTCAGTCTGATAATCTGATTTTCTATTCAGCAGGGATGTTGTCTATGACAGAGGTGCCACATACTCCCATGTTTTGTTCAGTCTCAGGACACTAAATTTCCCATTATTCCCAGCTGTTCTCTTTAAGGGTGAAGACACATGGAGCTATTACTAGCCCTTACTTGTGGCTACAAAAACAGACAACGCTGATCATTTACTGATAATTGTCTCTACGTGTGTTTTAGAAGAGGCAATTCTCAGTATTGTCTATGGCAGGGTATTTTTTTTTATGGTGTCTAGTAGCTGTGACACGTAGCTGCTACTAAGTAGCCCCATGTGTCTTTGCCATAAGGGCTCTGGTACACGGGGAGATTAGTCGCCCGCGGCAAAACTCCCTGCTCGCGGGCGACTAATCTCCCCGAGTTGCCTTCCCTCTGCCATCCCACCGGCGAACATGTAAGTCGCCGGCGGGATGGCAGACGCGGCGGGGCGATTTCGGGAAATCGCCAAAAAAGCCTCGCGAGTCTTTTTCGGCGATTTGCGCGAAATCGCGCCGCCGCGTCTGCCATCCCGCCGGCGACTTACATGTTCGCCGGTGGGATGGCAGAGGGAAGGCAACTCGGGGAGATTAGTCGCCCGCGAGCAGGGAGTTTTGCCGCGGGCGACTAATCTCCCCGTGTACCAGAGCCCTAATACTCTGCCCAAGGTAGCCACTGCAGGTCGTGGTCATATCTTTTGCCCTGTACGCCTGCTCTTAGGGTGAAGATACATGGAGCTACTAGTAGCAGATTCTTGTTGTGGCTTCTTAAATAGACTTCTGATCATTTACTGATAATTGTCTCTACGTGTGGCAATTCTCAGTATTGTCTATGGCAGGGTATTTTCTGGCGTTCAGTAGCCGTGAAAAAGTAGCTGCTACTAAGTAGCTCTGTGTGTCTTCACCCTTATAGCTCCCTTCCTCCGTTTATCCCCCTAATTTATCTTCATTGTTTTTCCATGCTTCATTCTACAGCTTATAATTACTGTAAAGCCCGCAGCGTAACACAGTGTGTATGTATCCACATCCAAATTACATCTGCCTCACTGAAACATTATATACTATCTGATTGGAATGTACACGACTGTTACCTATGCTCAGATTTTATACTTTTTTTCATTGTATAAAACATTTCTAAACAAACTTTAAATAACAACAAGAAAAAAGAGTTTTGTACAGTGCTGGTTACCCTGCTGCTTGGTAGTTTTGTTCCTATGCACTTGCAGTGTCAGTATATAGCAGTGTTGCATTTTATCTTGCTGCCACTAATACACTCATTCTAATTAAAGGGGATGTGGAGAACGGGAAGGAGCACCTGTTTAAGACCCACATGTGCCCGGAGTGCAAACGTTGCTTTAAGAAGCGGACTCACCTGGCCGATCACTTACACTTGCATTTTCCCGATCCCAACCTGCAGTGCCCCAACTGCCACAAGTTCTTTACCAGCCGTAGCAAGTTGAAGATTCATATGATGAGAGAGGCGGGCGAGAAGAGCCATCGCTGCCCGCTTTGCGACTACAGCTCCGTAGAGAAAAATGCTCTCAACCGCCACATGGCAAGCATCCACGAGGGGGTGTCCAACTTCTACTCAGACACTTATTCCTGCCCGGTGTGTCAGGAGACATTTAAACTGAGCCAGGCTCTGAAAGATCACATGAAAGGGCACAAATCTGAGCCCAAGGTGCATTTGTGTTTCGAGCAAGGTTGCGAGCAAGCCATGTCGGACAGGAAGGATTTCCTTCGGCACCTGAAAGAGTCCCATGGGATCCAGGCAGTAGAATGCAGGTACCACGCCTGCTCTTTGCTCTTTAAAAGCCGTGAAGAGATGGAGCTGCACCGGAAGAACCATTATGCCTTTCACTGCCAGGAGTGTGACTTCGTCTGTTCCAATAAACACACTTTCCGTAAGCACAAGAAATGCGGGCACCCCGGCAAAGAGGAGCTGTCCTGTCCCTTCTGTCCGTATAAGAGCTATAACCCAGTGGAATACAGTGACCATGTAGGCAAGATGCATGCCAATGAGAAGATTCATCGCTGCGGGGATTGTGATTTTGCCACTGCTCACAAGAGGGTTCTGATTCGCCACATGTTACTGCACACAGGTAGGGGGGAAACCTTGGGGGTTACTTTGCTTACAGCTGGGGACCAGTAAAATCAAAAGTTAAAGCAAAACTATACCCCCAAACGATGTAGGTGTCTATAAAAATAACTTCCATAAACATAAGCTAAAATCCTGCTTAATCTAAATAAATCATTTTCATAAAAATATACATTTTAGTAGTACGTGCCTTTGGGTAATCCTAAATAGAAAACTGCCATTTTAAGAATTAAGGGCCACCCCCTGGGATCATAGGATTCACAGTGCACACAAACAAGCCAAGGCACACATACATGCTAGGCCCCATCAGCCAATGAATGGGCAGAGTTCTGCCTTTTGCTCCCACACTACTTCCTGTTACAGTTAGAGCTGCATCACTTCCTGTCAGCTGATCTCTGAGGGAGCACACAGCCCTTCACTAAATGGCGGCTCAGTTTGGCAAGAGTCAAAATCTCTGGCATGTGGGTATCCAAGGGCAAAAGCAGGAGTTGGTCATTCAAATAATAAAGTTACTGTAATATCTGTCTTTACAGGGGAGAAACCTCACAAATGCACCCAGTGCGACTTCGTGTGTCGGGATATCAGCTATCTCTCCAAGCACATGCTGACCCATTCCAGCGACAAGAACTACATGTGTACTGAGTGCGGCTACATCACTAAATGGAAACACTACCTGAACGTACACATGCGCAAGCACAGCGGGGACCTGCGGTCAGTCCTACAGAATATTACACCATGTGTTTTTACACTGAACTTTAAAAGGAATAGTAAGTCCAGTCAGAAGGTGGCCTTTATGGTGGCCATACACCTTCAGATCCGCTCGCTTGGCGATGTCACCAAGCGAGCGGATCTTCTCCCGATATCCCCCACCTACGGGGCCAAACGATCAAATTATTACGACGGGTATAGGCAAAGTGGGTTCGGGGACTGCATCAACGAGCCGATGCAGTCCCCGATCTGACTAAATAAATTTTTTAACCTGCCCAATCGATTTCAGGCCAGATATCGGTCGGGCAGGCCCACCGGTAGTGCCCATACATGGGCCGATTAGCTGCAGAATATGTCTAAGGGACTGATATCGGCAGCTAGAATCGGCCTGTGTATGGGCACCTTTAGAGGTCAAATGAGTGTTAAAAACCATGGACTGGGCATAACTTAATACCATGCACCTGGAAAGCCATTTGCAAGCAGAAACAGGGCTGAATTAGAGACCTGGGAATGGGTGAATAAGGCAGCATTTTAACCAAGGGCAGTGGTTCTGCTTGTGGAGCAAATGCAGCCGGGGATGTCGCATGTTAGTGCCAGTGCAAAGATGAGTGTTTTGTATTCCTCACTGCTGAAAATGTGCTGTTTCTTTACAGATATCATTGCAACCAGTGTGCTTATCGCTGCCACCGAGCAGATCAGCTGAGCAGCCACAAACTGCGCCACCAAGGCAAGAACCTTATCTGTGAGGTCTGTGGCTTCGGCTGCAAGCGCAAGTACGAGCTGCAGAAACACATGCAGTCCAAACACTCACAGACTTGTCAGGTCCCAATGTATCAGTGCCGGTATTGCAACTACCAGACAAAATACAAACAAGCCCTTCATAACCACGAGAACTGCAAGCACACCAAACACCGAGAATTCCACTGTGCTCTCTGTCCGTACCACACTTTCAGCAACACAAGCCTGTTCTTCCACAAGCGCAAGGCCCACGGATATACCCCAGGGGATAAGGACTGGCTGGCCCGATATGCTAGAATGAAACAACAGATCAGCCAGTCGGATCTGCTTTTCCCATACACTAGCGGTTCTGCAAAGTCGTCTGAGGAACAAGTGCCTTCTGGTGTCGAACAGAATTCATGCCTTGAACCCCTGGTGGGAAGTTCTAAAGTAGACAGCACCTCGAATGCACAAGAGGCAGGATGTCTGCAGGTTGCAGATATGACTGAAGCCTCTGGAGACAATAACATTTCAGTGACAGATGAGTCTCTTCTTGCAACCATCACCCTAGAACCCGTAGAAACTTGCAATATAGGGTTGGAAGACTTTCCCGTTCAAATTCAGCTTTCAGCCTCCACAGAACTCTTGTCCAAAGAGACATCGGAGGAGGCTTTAGGTGCTTGTGAAGATCCCCTTCAGGCAAGGGAAGAACTGCTGTGCTTCACTGAGAACCTGGCAGTAGAAGACGATATTAACTGTGGGCAAGAATATGAAGAAGAGGCAGATCCTAGTCTGGAAGATCATGACAAGATGCATGAGTCTTCTGAGACCAGGGCCAAGTTTAACCAAGAACCATTGCTATGCGATCTTAATGATAAATGTACAGATCTTCCTGTTCATGTAGGTGCTAATCTGGACCTTCAGCACAATGGCATACCCCTGGAAGTCGAAGAGTCTTGGGCCCATGTCATCAAGGATGGTGTACAATTAACAATTGTATGTGAATCCAGCGAGCTTGCTGATAACGGCACTACTGAAGAGGAAACTTCGGCCTCCTTCCATGAAGACACAGAAGAATGTTCTAGACCAGAGTCCATGTTGAGAACCTTAAGGAAACAGGACAAAGATCAAGCAGAAACCCTTGTTTTGGAGGGCAGAGTCCAAATGCTGGTGGTGCAGTCAAGAACTCCGGTGTACCGGTGTGAGAAGTGCTCCTACATTACACGGAAGGAAGGTTGTATGCTGCAGCACTCTAAATCAGGATGTCACGCACGAAAATCATCTCTGGTGTGTGAGGAATGTGGTGCCAGCTTCAAACAACAGAGGGGGCTCAATACTCATATCATAAAAAAGTGCCCAGCCATATTAAAGAGAAAAAAACCTTCTCTACAGGCTGTGACCTCCGCAGAGGCAACTATCTCAGAAACAGGTTTGGAGGCTCCTGCTCTAGATGAGGGCATCATGGCGGAATCTCAAGCATCACTGACTTCAGAAATACGTGTGGAACATGTGCATCCGCTGTCACCATGCCAAGATCTCATTCTGGAGGAATTAAAAGGAAATATCTCTGAAAAAAACAATGTGCTAGACAAGGCCCAAAATAGAATTATTGAGTTCTCATCTTCGGCCTCTGATGACTTGGGACCTGATCCGTTAATGACATCTGGGTTCCAGGACAGAGAGAAATATAAGTTTGAGCAAGGAAAGTTCCGTTGCCTGTTCTGTTCATTTGTCTGCTCCCGGGAATGCACCATAATCTGCCACGTGAGGGATAACTGCCGAGAGCTAAGGGGCAACTCAAGTGAAACAGCCCTGAGAAGGCACCTGCGAGAAAGGAGTGTGAGCTCTGTGGATGAGGAAAGCCAAAATACAGAGGAAGATGAAGACCATAGAAAGGAATTTGTGTATAAAATAGATGGTGAATCTAGGATTTCATGCCCTTCATGCCCTTTCACGTGTTCCCAAAATCGAGCCATGAGAACACATATGAAAAAAGGCTGCCTAAAGCCGGGGGAGCTGCAGTGCCCTTTGTGCTCGTTCCGCTGCATGTCATCGGCAGCACTGAAGCGTCACAAGGAGCTGCATCAGAAATACAGCTGCAACCGGGCCCAGCTGAAGTGCAAGCAATGCGATTTCACCTGCAAGCAGCCGCGGTGCATGAAGCAGCACGTAAAGATCCGCCACGAGGGCGTTAAACCCCACCGCTGTCAGTATTGTGATTTTAGTACAACTCGGCGATATAGGCTGGACGCCCATGAGTCCCTGCACACTGGGGTTGGACGCATTTCATGTGATTCTTGCAGTCGCACTTTTGGAACTAACTCCAAGCTTCGACTCCACCAACGCCGGGTCCATGAGAAGAAACCCACACATTTCTGCAGTCTCTGCGATTATAGCGGTTACAGCCAGAATGATATTGCCCGTCACATGGGAAGTTGCCATAATGGCGAACCAGCCTTCCCGTGTGATGTGTGCCAGGCAAGCTTTAGCTCCGAAGCTGCCCTGAAGCAACACAGCCTACGCAAACACCAGGAGAAGGCCACCCATGAGTGCTTGCAGTGCCAGTTTTCCTGCCACAGCCTTGCCACTCTCAGATGCCACCTCCAGAAGCATCACCTCCAGCTGGACTGTACCATCTGCAAGCAGACTTTCTGCCGCCGACAAGATCTGGAAGAGCACCGCAAATCTCATTTTGCCCATCACTGCCACTTGTGCCAGTATGCCGCCAAAGATCGGCAACAGCTCGTGCATCATTATGCGGAGGAACACGAGACGCCAGCTGTGCCCGGTGCTGAGCAAGAAATGGGGCTTCTCTGCTGCCCGTTCTGTTCCTTCTCCTGCCGTCACCAGCTGGTATACGACCATCACGTTAAAGGCCATGGAGGCATACGGGTTTACAAGTGCTCAGACTGTGAATATACCACCAAGAACAAGCAGAAGATCACTTGGCACAGCCGCATCCACACGGGTGAAAAACCCTACAAATGCCACCTCTGTAGCTATGCCTGCGCCGACCCTTCACGCCTCAAGGTAAGAGTCCAATCATCTTCCTGATGCCTCTACAAAAAGTGCTTGTATTATGTACAGACACATTAATTAGCCTTGTAATAATTGTTTTATATAGTGAATAATGTACTTCCTATTGTAAAATATAGGGATATTATAAGTCCCCGAGGAGTTCCTTATAATATATAGTGAATAAAGTACCCCCTATTGTAACATATAGGGATATTATAAGTCACCGAGGAGTTCCTTATAATATATAGTGAATAAAGTACCCCCTATTGTAACATATAGGGATATTATAAGTCCCCGAGGAGTTCCTTATAATATATAGTGAATAAAGTACCCCTTATTGTAACATATAGGGATATTATAAGTCACAGAGGAGTTCCTTATAATATATAGTGAATAAAGTGCCCCCTATTGTAACATATAGGGATATTATAAGTCACAGAGGAGTTCCTTATAATATATAGTGAATAAAGTACCCCCTATTGTAACATATAGGGATATTATAAGTCCCCGAGGAGTTCCTTATAATATATAGTGAATAAAGTACCCCCTATTGTAACATATAGGGATATTATAAGTCCCTGAGGAGTTCCTTATAATATATAGTGAATAAAGTACCCCCTATTGTAACTTATAGGGATATTATAAGTCTCCGAGGAGTTCCTTATAATATATAGTGAATAAAGTACCCCCTATTGTAACATATAGGGATATTATAAGCCCCCGAGGAGTTCCTTATAATATATAGTGAATAAAGTGCCCCCTATTGTAACATATAGGGATATTATAAGTCCCCGAGGAGTTCCTTATAATATATAGTGAATAAAGTGCCCCCTATTGTAACATATAGGGATATTATAAATCACAGAGGAGTTCCTTATAATATATAGTGAATAAAGTACCCCCTATTGTAACATATAGGGATATTATAAATCACAGAGGAGTTCCTTATAATATATAGTGAATAAAGTACCCCCTATTGTAACATATAGGGATATTATAAGTCACAGAGGAGTTCCTTATAATATATAGTGAATAAAGTACCCCCTATTGTAACATATAGGGATATTATAAGTCCCAGAGGAGTTCCTTATAATATATAGTGAATAAAGTGCCCCCTATTGTAACATATAGGGATATTATAAGTCCCAGAGGAGTTCCTTATAATATATAGTGAATAAAGTACCCCCTATTGTAACATATAGGGATATTATAAGCCCCCGAGGAGTTCCTTATAATATATAGTGAATAAAGTACCCCCTATTGTAACATATAGGGATATTATAAGCCCCCGAGGAGTTCCTTATAATATATAGTGAATAAAGTGCCCCCTATTGTAACATATAGGGATATTATAAGTCCCCGAGGAGTTCCTTATAATATATAGTGAATAAAGTGCCCCCTATTGTAACATATAGGGATATTATAAATCACAGAGGAGTTCCTTATAATATATAGTGAATAAAGTACCCCCTATTGTAACATATAGGGATATTGTAAGTCCCCGAGGAGTTCCTTATAATATATAGTGAATAAAGTACCCCCTATTGTAACATATAGGGATATTATAAGCCCCCGAGGAGTTCCTTATAATATATAGTGAATAAAGTACCCCCTATTGTAACATATAGGGATATTATAAGCCCCAGAGGAGTTCCTTATAATATATAGTGAATAAAGTACCCCCTATTGTAACATATAGGGGATATTATAAGTCCCAGAGGAGTTCCTTATAATATATAGTGAATAAAGTACCCCCTATTGTAACATATAGGGGATATTATAAGTCCCAGAGGAGTTCCATGACCATATAAAGGTATATTATAATATACTATAAGTTTTAGTGAGTCATGTGACAGAAATTACATCACTAAGCTCTGATTATAACTGATGACATCACTATGCACTGTTTATAAGGATAAAATTTACAGTTTGGTCCCACAGGGAAATGACCAAATTGTATATTATAATTAAATATCATTATTTTGTGTTAATCTTATATATTTTACTTTAGTACCATATGCGCATCCATAAGGATGAGAAGAAGTACCTGTGTCCTGAGTGCGGCTACAAGTGCAAATGGGTTAACCAGCTGAAATATCACATGACCAAACATACAGGTTAGTCAGATGTGACTGGTACTGTCTGTATTTAAAGAGGATCTGCGCTCAATAGAAAATGAATGCAAATTTACTCGAGTGCTGCTGGGCTGCTCTCTTTCCCATGGGCTCCTGGGCTGCTCTCTTTCCCATGGCCTCCTGGGCTGCTCTCTTTCCCATGGGCTCCTGGGCTGCTCTCTTTCCCATGGCCTCCTGGGCTGCTCTCTTTCCCATGGCCTCCTGGGCTGCTCTCTTTCCCATGGCCCCCTGGGCTGCTCTCTTTCCCATGGCCTCCTGGGCTGCTCTCTTTCCCATGGCCTCCTGGGCTGCTCTCTTTCCCATGGTCAAGTACTTTCTTTACTAAACCTGACACAGATTTTTTTTTTATTTATGTAAATCATGGTCTGTGCATAGAGCCCCCCCGAAAAGTTACACAATAGTTCAAAAAGCATGATCAGAACAACCATGACCCACACTGGCACATTCATGGAACCATTTATTGGTCCTGACATTCACTGGCCTGTAATTTCAGTTAGTGATCCTATCTATTATATATATAACATCATGATCCAGTTGTGTGAACAGATTGCACTGATAAGACATAACCGGTGTGAGTTATTGGGGCTCATTTATCAACACTGGGCAAATTTGCCTGTAGGCAGTAACCCATAGCAACTCATTAGTGATTGGCTTTTTTCATCCAGCTGCAGGTAGAACATCGAATGTAACAATTTGATTGGTTGCCAGGGGTTACTGCCCACGGGCAAATATGCCCAGTGTTGTTAAATGACCCCCCCCACTGAGTGGTGTAACGTGGTGTAACGACTCTGCAGAGTAGCAAGCCCACCTTCCCCATCTCCTGATGCACCGATGCATCTGTCCTGACCCGTTTGTATATGAATCCCCACTCCAGTGCAACATTGGAGGAAGCAGACCCCTCGGTCTGGGCCCCGCCCCCTGCGACCACAGGGTCTGCTTCCTCTATTGTTACACCGCTGCTCTTGGCCTGTGTGTAGTCAGCACCCGTCGGCTGCATTTCTATGGCTCTGACCAGGATGCTTCCCTTGTCCTTTATAATCAATTCAATATCAATACATCACCATTCAGCCCAGGTTCAAGCCCCGCCCTGGGGAAGTTTCCAAGAGGGGCCAATGAAAATGTGCCCTGTGGATTTGTCCTTTAAACCTCCCTAATTAGTCTTCTATTATCGTCAGTGTTAGATATGACTTATGTGACCTAACTGTTTTCCTGTCCCTCATCCAGGTTTGAAGCCATACCAGTGTGAGGAATGCGACTATTGCACCAATCGCGCCGACGCCCTTCGCGTTCACCGAGAGACGCGCCACCGCGAGGTCCGCTCCTTTATATGTGAGCAGTGTGGGAAAGCTTTCAAAACGCGCTTCCTGCTTAAAACTCACATGAGGAAGCACAGCGAGGAGAAGCCATACGTTTGTAACCTGTGCCAACGCAGCTTCCGCTGGCCTGCCGGCCTCCGTCACCACTACCTCACTCACACCAACCAGCACCCTTTCTTCTGCCAGTACTGTACCTATCGGGCCAAGCAGAAGTTCCAAGTGGTCAAGCACCTACAGAGGCACCACCCTGACCAGCCTGACATAGCCAAAGGGGTAGGGAAGGATCCGTTTGTGCCCTCTGCCCAGACTTGTGATCCTGCAGAGGCCAAAGCTGAGCAGCCACAGGATTGTGAAGGGGGCATCTTGCCAGGAATGAACGTACAGTAAATACACTTCCTGCGCAGCTTGAATCCCGCTCCTACTTGGCCTTTATTCTTTGTGAGCTTCCGGCAGAAAGTGCTAATGAAGGACCTTTTGCTGCTGCAATGCGCTTAATCGCCGCGGCTCGTGCAGAAGGAAGACAGCATGTCGTTTGTCTAACGAGTCACTCATTCTATAAGCAGTGAAACCATCAGCCACCCCTGCTAGCTCGCTTGTTTGGGGATGCTGGGAGTTGTAGTTGCAGCAGAAGAGCATTTTATTTGAGGGGGGAGGGCTTTAAACCATCCCTTTGCATATTTTATCTTTTTAAGACATTTTGCAATTGGTCTTCTTTCTCTGTGTTTGTGGGTGTTTTTTAAATTGTTTGGCCCTTCTAGTCTGCCTTTCTCTAAATTTTTAGTTTATTTTTGCCTCTTGATTTAACCCTCTCCTATTCAGCTTCCGGTCATCATTCAGCCTATTTCCCAATGAGATGGTTCACCTTTACGTTAACTTTTAGTATGTTATATAATGGCCAATTCTAAGCAACTTTTCAATTGGTCTTCATTATTTATTTTTGTATAGTTTTTTTTAATTATTTGACACCTTCTGACTCTTTCTAACTTTCAAATGGGGGTCGCTGACCCCGGCAGCCAAAAAGTTACTCTATGAGACTACAATCTTATTGTTATTGTTACTTTTTATGACTTATTTTTCTATTCAAGTCCTCTCCTATCCATATAGCAGTCTCTCATTCAAACCACTCCTTGGTTGCTAAAGTAATTTGAACCCTAGCAACCAGATGCTGGAGAGTTGCCAAGCAAAACGGAAAATTTGATTAAAAAAAACAACAAATAATGAAGAGCAATTGCAAATTGTCTTTAATTGCAACCCATAAACTTTACAATCCCAACAACACATATTAAATAAAAGCCACAAAAACATGAACGAGGAAGACCAGTTGAAAATTGTCCCCTAACTGAGCTTCTAGGCGTATCTAAGAGAGAGAATATTCTGCCCATATCCACGTTAACTGGCCATCAGGCTTGGGCCCCTGGTCGGACTTGGGGGTACAGGGCCCACCGGGGCCCACCGCTGAGCGACCCTTCAGGGGCCCCCCCAGCCTACGTCCAACCCTGCCAGCCTCCTCCAAGGGGCCAACACCACAGTTTATCAGCCATTGGTCTACAGCATTGTATAAGTTACTTTCCCTTTAATCTCTTAATTTTATATCAAAAGGTCTATGGGCTCTAATGTAAAGTCCTTAATGCATTAGTCCCTTTGGGTTGCTATGGAGCCTTAAGTACAGAAGCCGTGATAATGGAAAGGGCCCCAAATTTGCCCCATATTTCTGTGCTATCTAGGGGCTGTCTGTAGTGAAGGCAGGGGCTAGTACAGGGTCGGACTGGGCCAGTGGGACACTGGGAAAAAAAACCCCGCTGCATATCCCCCTCCCCCGACGCACTGAAATGGGGCCCACAGCAGGGGCTTCAGTACCCCCAGTCCAACCCTGGTCTAATACCACACAGACGATTCAGGGTTCTGTTATTTATAAAAGCAGATGAAAGCCAACAGGGTTTTTTTCATGGTGAGAAGTAAAATACGGTTAAAAAAAACTGTTCATTTTCTGAATATTATGCCTTTTCTCCCAGCTTTTACACGAGGGGTCACTGACCCCCAGCAGCCGAAAAGCTCTGTCAGGCTACAGTTTGACTGTTATTGTTACTTTATATTACTTACCTTTCTATTCAGCCCCTCTCTTGTTTTTCTTCCTGCCTCCCATGAAAACCACAGCCTGGTTGCTAGTCTAAATGGGACCCTAGCAACTGAGATTCTGAACTGTATCAGAAAATAACAAATGAAGCCCAACTGCAAATTGTCTCAGAATATCATTGTCTGTATCATACTAACAGTTAATTTAAAGGTCAACTATTCCTTTACCCTGATGACATGTATCATGTCTGCCTGCCCTATTCTTGGTGCTATTTGCTAATATCTCCTATGTACTAAGGTTGGTGGGTTGTTCTGTTAGAAGGGGCCCAATCCATACTGTAAGCCTTTATGAGCCCAACAATGTCCTTATCAGCAGGCAAATACCGGCTGAGCCTCATGTGAATAATAAAACATCAGTATTGAGTATCTGCGCTGTAAAGTGATTCATTATTGAACATTATTTGAGAATTAGTAGACACTGGGGAGAACCCCCAGTCACCCCCAGTCACTTGCAGCAGCCCCATTGTAACAAAGCTTATGTGTAAAGGGGAACTGCACCCAAACACAACTTAGGCTTTTTGAAGTAAACATCATTTCAAGCAACTTTGCAATATACATCTATTAAAAAATACGCAGCCGTTTCATGATTTTTAATGTAATATTCTGGTTTGGAACAGTTCCCTAAGCCCCGCCCCCTGTTCCCCTGCTGGTCTGGCTGACTACTTTCTGACTCAAATAAATGTAACAGTAGTCGCACGTCCAGTCCTGTCATCCCAATCCCACAATCCCCTGCTGCACACGTGATGTCAATAAGGAAAGGAACATCCCAGTGCAATGCATTGTGGGTTATGTAGTTCCTGCATGCTTTCTGTAACATAGTAACATAGTAAGTTGTGTTGAATAAAGACATACGTCCATCACGTTCAACCATAATGCCTATATATAACCTGCCTAACTACAAGTTGATCCAGAGGAAGGCAAAAAACCCCATCTGAAGCCTCTCTAATTTGCCGCAGAGGGGAAAAAATTCCTTCCTGACTCCAAGATGACAATCGGCCCAGTCCCTGGGGCAACTTGTACTGAGAGCTATCTCCCATAACCCTGTATTCCCTCACTTGTACTGAGAGCTAACCCCCCTACCCCTGTATTCCCTCACTTGTACTGAGAGCTATCCCCCCTACCCCTGTATTCCCTCACTTGTACTGAGAGCTATCCCCCCTACCCCTGTATTCCCTCACTTGTACTGAGAGCTAACCCCCCTACCCCTGTATTCCCTCACTTGTACTGAGAGCTATCTCCCCTACCCCTGTATTCCCTCACTTGTACTGAGAGCCTATCCCCCCTTCCCACTTAACCCCCCCCTGTATTCCCTCACTTGTACTGAGAGCTATCCCCCCTACCCCTGGTATTCCCTCACTTGTACTGAGAGCTATCTCCCCTACCCCTGTATTCCCTCACTTGTACTGAGAGCTATCCCCCTACCCCTGTATTCCCTCACTTGTACTGAGAGCTATCTCCCCTACCCCTGTATTCCCTCACTTGTACTGAGAGCTATCCCCCCTACCCCTGTATTCCCTCACTTGTACTGAGAGCTATCTCCCCTACCCCTGTATTCCCTCACTTGTACTGAGAGCTATCCCCCCTACCCCTGTATTCCCTCACTTGTACTGAGAGCTATCTCCCTACCCCTGTATTCCCTCACTTGTACTGAGAGCTATCCCCCTACCCCTGTATTCCCTCACTTGTACTGAGAGCTATCCCCCCTACCCTGTATTCCCTCACTTGTACTGAGAAGCTATCTCCCCTACCCCTGTATTCCCTCACTTGTACTGAGAGCTATCCCCCCTACCCCTGTATTCCCGTCACTTGTACTGAGAGCTATCTCCCCTACCCCTGTATTTCCCTCACTTGTACTGAGAGCTATCCCCCCTACCCCTGTATTCCCTCACTGTACTGAGAGCTATCCCCCCTACCCCTGTATTCCCTCACTTGTACTGAGAGCTATCCCCCCCCTTACCCACTGTATTCCCTCACTTGTACTGAGAGCTAAGCTATCCCCCCCTACCCCTGTATTCCCTCACTTGTACTGAGAGCTATCCCCACCCTACCCCTGTTATTCCTCACTTGTACTGAGAGCTATCCCCCTACCCCTGTATTCCTCACTTGTACTGAGAGCTATCTCCCCTCCCCTGTTATTCCCTCACTTGTACTGAGAGCTATCTCCCCTACCCCTGTATTCCCTCACTTGTACTGAGAGCTATCTCCCCATACCCCTGTATTCCCTCACTTGTACTGAGAGCTATCCCCCTACCCTGTATTCCCTCACTTGTACTGAGAGCTATCCTCCCCTACCCCTGTATTCCCTCACTTGTACTGAGAGCTATCTCCCCTACCCCTGTATTCCCTCACTTGTACTGAGAGCTATCTCCCCTACCCCTGTATTCCCTCGCTTGTACTGAGAGCTATCTCCATACCCCTGTATTCCTCACTTGTATCTGAGAGCTATCCCCCCTACCCCTGTATTCCCTCACTTGTACTGAGAGCTATCTCCCTAACCCTGTAATTCCTCACTTGTACTGAGAGCTATCTCCCATACCCCTGTATTCCCTCACTTGTACTGAGAGCTATCTCCCCTACCCCTGTATCCCTCACTTGTACTGAGAGCTATCCCCTACCCCTGTTCCCCTTACTGAGCCCCCCCTGTATTCCCTCACTTGTACTGAGAGCTATCTCCCCTAACCCTGTATTCCCTCACTTGTACTGAGAGCTATCTCCCCTACCCCTGTATTCCCTCACTTGTACTGAGAGCTATCCCCCTACCCCTGTATTCCCTCACTTGTACTGAGAGCTATCCCCCTACCCCCTGTATTCCCTCACTTGTACTGAGAGCTATCTCCCATACCCCTGTATTCCCTCACTTGTACTGAGAGCTATCTCCCTACCCCTGTATTCCCTCACTTGTACTGAGAGCTATCTCCCCATAACCCTGTATTCCCTCACTTGTACTGAGAGCTATCTCCCCTACCCCTGTATTCCCTCACTTGTACTGAGAGCTATCCCCCTACCCCTGTATTCCCTCACTTGTACTGAGAGCTATCTCCCCTACCCCTGTATTCCCTCACTTGTACTGAGAGCTATCTCCCCTACCCCTGTATTCCCTCACTTGTACTGAGAGCTATCTCCCCTACCCCTGTATTCCCTCACTTGTACTGAGAGCTATCTCCCCTAGCCCCTGTATTCCCTCACTTGTACTGAGAGCTATCTCCCCTACCCCTGTATTCCCTCACTTGTACTGAGAGCTATCTCCCCTACCCCTGTATTCCCTCACTTGTACTGAGAGCTATCTCCCCTACCCCTGTATTCCCTCACTTGTACTGAGAGCTATCTCCCCTACCCCTGTATTCCCTCACTTGTACTGAGAGCTATCTCCCCTACCCCTGTATTCCCTCACTTGTACTGAGAGCTATCCCCCCTACCCCTGTATTCCCTCACTTGTACTGAGAGCTATCTCCCCTACCCCTGTATTCCCTCACTTGTACTGAGAGCTATCTCCCCCTACCCCTGTATTCCCTCACTTGTACTGAGAGCTATCTCCCCATACCCCTGTATTCCCTCACTTGTACTGAGAGCTATCTCCCCTACCCCTGTATTCCCTCACTTGTACTGAGAGCTATCTCCCCTACCCCTGTATTCCCTCACTTGTACTGAGAGCTATCTCCCCTACCCCTGTATTCCCTCACTTGTACTGAGAGCTATCCCCCTAACCCTGTATTCCCTCACTTGTACTGAGAGCTATCTCCCCTACCCTGTATTCCCTCACTTGTACTGAGAGCTATCCTCCCCATAACCCCTGTATTCCCTCACTTGTACTGAGAGCTATCCCCTACCTGTTTCCCTCACTTGTACTGAGAGCTATCTCCCTACCCTGTATTCCCTCACTTGTACTGAGAGCTATCTCCCATAACCCTGTATTCCCTCACTTGTACTGAGAGCTATCTCCCCTACCCCTGTATTCCCTCACTTGTACTGAGAGCTATCCCCCCTACCCCTGTATTCCCTCACTTGTACTGAGAGCTATCTCCCCTACCCTGTATTCCCTCACTTGTACTGAGAGCTATCCTCCCCTACCCCTGTATTCCCTCACTTGTACTGAGAGCTATCTCCCCTACCCTGTATTCCCTCACTTGTACTGAGAGCTATCTCCCATAACCCTGTATTCCCTCACTTGTACTGAGAGCTATCTCCCCTACCCCTGTATTCCCTCACTTGTACTGAGAGCTATCCCCTACCCTGTATTCCCTCACTTGTACTGAGAGCTATCTCCCTACCCCTGTATTCCCTCACTTGTACTGAGAGCTATCCCCCTACCCCTGTATTCCCTCACTTGTACTGAGAGCTATCTCCCCTACCCCTGTATTCCCTCCTGAGACCCTGTATTCCTCACTTGTACTGAGAGCTATCCCCCTACCCCTGTATTCCCTCTATACACTTGTACTGAGAGTACCCCTGTATTCCTCACTTGTACTGAGAGCTATCCCCTACCCCGTATTCCCTCACTTGTACTGAGAGCTATCCCCCCTACCCTGTATTCCCTCACTTGTACTGAGACTATCCCCCCTACCCCTGTATTCCCTCACTTGTACTGAGAGCTATCTCCCATAACCCTGTATTCCCTCACTGTACTGAGAGCTATCTCCCTACCCCTGTATTCCCTCACTTGTACTGAGAGCTATCTCCCATACCCCTGTATTCCCTCACTTGTACTGAGAGCTATCCCCCCTACCCCTGTATTCCCTCTGAGAGCTATCCCCCCTACCCCTGTATTCCCTCACTTGTACTGAGAGCTATCCCCCCTACCCCTGTATTCCCTCACTTGTACTGAGAGCTATCTCCCATAACCCTGTATTCCCTCACTTGTACTGAGAGCTATCTCCCCTACCCCTGTATTCCCTCACTTGTACTGAGAGCTATCTCCCATACCCCTGTATTCCCTCACTTGTACTGAGAGCTATCTCCCCTACCCCTGTATTCCCTCACTTGTACTGAGAGCTATCTCCCCTACCCCTGTATTCCCTCACTTGTACTGAGAGCTATCTCCCCTACCCCTGTATTCCCTCACTTGTACTGAGAGCTATCTCCCCTACCCTGTATTCCTCACTTGTACTGAGAGCTATCCCCTACCCCTGTATTCCCTCACTTGTACTGAGAGCTATCTCCCTAACCCTGTATCCCTCACTTGTACTGAGAGCTATCTCCCCTACCCCTGTATTCCCTCACTTGTACTGAGAGCTATCCCCCTACCCCTGTATTCCCTCACTTGTACTGAGAGTATCCCCCCTACCCCTGTATTCCTCACTTGTACTGAGAGCTATCTCCCCTACCCCTGTATTCCCTCACTTGTACTGAGAGCTATCTCCCCATACCCCTGTATTCCCTCACTTGTACTGAGAGCTATCTCCCCTACCCCTGTATTCCCTCACTTGTACTGAGAGCTATCCCCCTACCCCCTGTATTCCCTCACTTGTACTGAGAGCTATCCCCCCTACCCCCTGTATTCCCCACTTGTACTGAGAGCTATCTCCCCTTACCCCTGTATTCCCTCACTTGTACTGAGAGCTATCTCCCCTACCCTGTATTCCCTCACTTGTACTGAGAGCTATCCCCCCTACCCCCTGTATTCCCTCACTTGTACTGAGAGCTATCTCCCCCTACCCCTGTATTCCCTCGACTTGTACTGAGAGCTATCTCCCTAACCCCTGTATTCCCTCACTTGTACTGAGAGCTATCTCCCCTACCCTGTATTCCCTCACTTGTACTAGAGCTATCCCCCCTACCCCTGTATTCCCTCCTTGTACTGAGAGCTATCCCCCCCTACCCCTGTATTCCCTCACTTGTACTGAGAGCTATCTCCCATACCCTGTATTCCTCACTTGTACTGAGAGCTATCCCCCCCTATCCCCTGTATTCCCCTCACTTGTACTGAGAGCTATCTCCCATACCCCTGTATTCCCTCACTTGTACTGAGAGCTATCCCCCTACCCCTGTATTCCTCACTTGTACTGAGAGCTATCCCCTCACTTGTACTGAGAGCTATCCCCTACCCCTGTATTCC
Organism: Xenopus tropicalis; assembly: GCF_000004195.4. Lineage (NCBI taxonomy): Eukaryota > Metazoa > Chordata > Amphibia > Anura > Pipidae > Xenopus > Xenopus tropicalis. The sequence goes on along the minus strand of NC_030685.2, from coordinate 82,415,666 downwards.
CTCACTTGTACTGAGAGCTATACCCCTGTATTCCCTCACTTGTACTGAGAGCTATCCCCCTACCCCTGTATTCCCTCACTTGTACTGAGAGCTATCCCCCTACCCTGTACTGAGCCTCCCCTACCCTGTATTCCCTCACTTGTACTGAGAGCTATCCCCCTACCCCTGTATTCCCTCACTTGTACTGAGAGCTATCTCCCATAACCCTGTATTCCCTCACTTGTACTGAGAGCTATCCCCTACCCCTGTATTCCCTCACTTGTACTGAGAGCTATCTCCATACCCTGTATTCCCTCACTTGTACTGAGAGCTATCTCCCTACCCCTGTATTCCTCACTTGTACTGAGAGCTATCCCCCCTACCCCTGTATTCCCTCACTTGTACTGAGAGCTATCCCCCCTACCCCTGTATTCCCTCACTTGTACTGAGAGCTATCTCCCATAACCCTGTATTCCCTCACTTGTACTGAGAGCTATCCCCCCTACCCTGTATTCCCTCACTTGTACTGAGAGCTATCTCCCCCCCCCCCTATTCCCTCACTTGTACTGAGAGCTATTCTCCCTACCCCTGTATTCCCTCACTTGTACTGAGAGCTATCCCCTACCCCTGTATTCCCTCACTTGTACTGAGAGCTGCCCCCTACCCCTGTATTCCCTCACTTGTACTGAGAGTACCCCTGTATTCCTCACTTGTACTGAGAGCTATCTCCCCTACCCTGTATTCCCTCACTTGTACTGAGAGCTATCTCCCTACCCCTGATTCCCTCACTTGTACTGAGAGCTATCTCCCCTACCCCTGTATTCCCTCACTTGTACTGAGAGCTATCTCCCCTACCCCTGTATTCCTCACTTGTACTGAGAGCTATCCCCCTACCCCTGTATTCCCTCACTTGTACTGAGAGCTATCTCCCCTACCCCTGTATTCCCTCACTTGTACTGAGAGCTATCTCCCCTACCCTGTATTCCCTCACTTGTACTGAGAGCTATCTCCCCTACCCCTGTATTCCCTCACTTGTACTGAGAGCTATCCCCTACCCCTGTATTCCCTCACTTGTACTGAGAGCTATCCCCTACCCCTGTATTCCCTCACTTGTACTGAGAGCTATCTCCCCTACCCCTGTATTCCCTCACTTGTACTGAGAGCTATCTCCCCTACCCCTGTATTCCTCACTTGTACTGAGAGCTATCTCCCCTACCCCTGTATTCCCTCACTTGTACTGAGAGCTATCCCCCTACCCCTGTATTCCCTCACTTGTACTGAGAGCTATCCCCCCTACCCCTGTATTCCCTCACTTGTACTGAGAGCTATCCCCCTACCCCTGTATTCCCTCACTTGTACTGAGAGCTATCCCCCTCCCTACCCCCCCCTGTATTCCCTCACTTGTACTGAGAGCTATCCCCCATACCCCTGTATTCCCTCACTTGTACTGAGAGCTATCCCCCCTACCCCTGTATTCCCTCACTTGTACTGAGAGCTATCTCCCCTACCCCTGTATTCCCTCACTTGTACTGAGAGCTATCCCCCCTACCCCTGTATTCCCTCACTTGCTAAGAATCCATCCAGCCCCTTCTTAAAGTTATATAATGTATCAGCCAGCACGACTGATTCGGGGAGGGAATTCCAGAACCTCACAGCTCTCACTGTAACAAATCCTTTCCCAATATTTAAATGGAACCTCCCTTCTTCTAAACGGAGTGGGTGCCCTCGTGCCCGTTGGAAGGCCCTACTGGTAAATAAAACATTAGAGAGGTTATTATATGATCCCCTTATATATTTATACATAGTTATCATGTCACCTCTTAAGCGCCTCTTCTCCAGTGTAAACAGACCCAACTTGGCCAGTCTTTCTTCATAACTGAAACTTTCCATACCCTTTACCAGCTTCGTTGCCCTTCTCTGGACCCTCTCTAAGCTGTAAGCTGTGGAGAAGTTGTTACAATTTGTAACATCAGTGTTTAGTCCCTCCTCCCCTGCCAGGATTACAAATGATGCAGAAAGAGAAGAACCGTTTTGCAGCTGGATTTCAGCATATAAACATGGGATTTATTCCTACTTTTTAAAGGAACAGATTACAGTGATAGGGATATTAGGGGTTTCTGTGTTGGGTGGGGCTCTTTAACAAATTTTGGTTTGGAAGTAATTTTTTGAAAGCAGGACTTAACCCTTCATATAAGTGTAGGGCCTCAAGTGTACCAACCAAACCCCACCAAATAGCCGTTCTCCCAGTACCTGACCAGAAAGGGCAGAACCTGAAGCAGGAAGTGTGGTTCCATGTCTGGCAGTGTCACTTCCTGTTCTGATCACCAAACAAGTGATATACCAACTGCCAACTTCACTGTGTGACTCTGCTTTTTCTGGTAAAAGGGGCAGTTCAACCATAGTATGTTATTGAATGGGCAATTATAAGCCATTATTTATTTACATTTTTATAATTATTTGTCTTCTTCTGACTCTTTCCAACTTTCAAATGGGGGTCACTGACCCCGGCAGCCAAAAACCTATTGCTCTGTGATACTACAGTTTTATTGTTATTGTTACTTTTTATGATGCATTTTTGTAATCCAGGCCTTCCCCTACTCATATGCCAGATTCCCATTCAAACCAATCCCTGGTGTCTAAGGTAATTTGAACCTTAGCAACCAGATAACTGCTGACATGCCAAACTGGAGCTGCTGAACAAAAAGTGAAATCATTTAAAAACCAAGAATAATAAAAAAAAAGACCAATTGCAAATTTTCTCAATACTCCTCTCTACATCATAGGAACCCCATTTATAAAGTGTGACAGTAGTAAGGATTTAAAGCTCAGGACTGGAACTAAAGTAGGAAAATGTGAAATCCTTTTATTCAACTGATTCCAATATTATCCTGGGCAAAATGAAAAGGGCTAACGGCCAATCAGAATGAATAACGTCTGTATTTAGAATAAAACATTTTTTCGGACCAGCCATATTTCCAGCTGTGAAGCTTTGGATTATTTTGAATAACTGTACAGATACTTTTCTGATTCTGAGCACAGTTAGTGGCTCCCCCGATGGAGCAGCGTCAGAGCCAAGCGATGAGATGTGAGAATATTGCAAAATAAAAAGTATTGGCGAGAAATGGAAGCGCATTCGCTATTTACTGTCCATATCAATAATACATTCCTCTCTGTATTCCTTATAACTGGTATTGATTGGCATTCAGCCCCAAAACTGGCGCCCCGAGCGGCTTCCACAGCCATTAGCGCATGAATAAATAACAATATAAATGGAAAGATAGATACCGACGAGTGTTGTGCCTGAATTGCAGAGTCGGCTGATTGTAGGCCCCTCCCCCTAGAACTAAGGAATGGAAATCAGTGTGTTTGGGTTTAAATAAACCCAATAGGGCTGTTCTGCCCCCAATAAGGGGTAATTATATCTTAGTTGGGATCAAGTACAGGTACTGTTTTATTATTACAGAGAAAAGGGAATCATTTAACCATTAAATAAACCCAATAGGGCTGTTCTGCCCCCAATAAGGGGTAATTATATCTTAGTTGGGATCAAGTACAGGTACTGTTTTATTATTACAGAGAAAAGGGAATCATTTAACCATGAAATAAACCCAATAGGACTGTTCTGCCCCCAATAAGGGGTAATTATATCTTAGTTGGGATCAAGTACAGGTACTGTTTTATTATTACAGAGAAAAGGGAATCATTTAACCATGAAATAAACCCAATAGGGCTGTTCTGCCCCCAATAAGGGGTAATTATATCTTAGTTGGGATCAAGTACAGGTACTGATTTATTATTACAGAGAAAAAGGAATCATTTTTTAAAATTAGAATTATTTGCTTATAATGGAGTCTATGGGAGATGGCCTTTCCATAATTCGGAACTTTCTGGATAACGGGTTTCCGGATTAGGGATCCCATACCTGTATTTAATATATTTCATTTTTCGTTATTTCCCTTTTTGTTCACCAACTCTTTAGTTTGAAATATCAGCAGCTATCTGGTTGCTAGGGTCCAATTTACCTTACCAACCAGGGAATGCTTTGAATGAGAGACATATTAAATAGAAAAGACCAGAGATACGTCACTGATTCTTTTCTGCTCACTAACTTATAGGATAGGGACTATATACTTGTCTTATATAATCAGCTGTTAAATAAAGTCATGCTGATTGGTACCCTAAGGCTGATGCCACACGCGGCGTAGGGCTGATTTTTTCGGCAAGCGGAAAAACGCTTGCTGAAAATTCAGCCCTACGTCTGCTACTTGTGCCTGCACCCGAATGAATGGGATACGCTCAGGTGCAGGCACATGTAGCCGATATACGCACGAAAACGCGTGAGAATGCAAAGTCTCGCATTCTCACGCAACGTATATCGGCTACATGTGCCTGCACCCGAGCGTATCCCATTCATTCGGGTGCAGGCACAAGTAGCAGGCGTAGGGCTGAATTTTCAGCAAGCGTTTTTTCGCTTGCCGAAAAAATCAGCCCTACGCCGCGTGTGGCATCAGCCTAATCTGTGGCAGCACAGCTAGACAGCCCCATTCTGACCATTTACCCATACCCACCCTGCTTTGTGGTAGGCCCGAGTATGCTCTCCTTGGTCACATGGGTTCACTACTACAATTTGATTGGATGGTTCAGCTCCTTCCCTTATTCTCTTGTGGATGTGTGTCCTGAGCATCATAGGAGGGGTGGGAAACCTGGCCCCCTGCGAGGGAAGGGTCTTCTTCACAACCAATGGGTTTATTTATCAATAAATAAGCTGCTTCAAATAATTAAGTTGAATAACTCGAAATTGCGAGCTTTAATCTCGAAAAACTTGAAAACCTCAAATTGAAAATAAGGCTTGACTTTGCCTAGGGCAACTCCCGTTGACTTCTACATAAACTCGCAGGCTTTTAGGGTACTTTCCCATAAACCCCCTCCTGTGATTCAGAACTGTTCCACCTAAAATAGGACAATTAAAGGACAAGTAAACTCAAACATTCAGAGCTTACCCCAGTAGCCCACTTTATTTTGGCCACTGGAATGAACTGAAATGTGCAGCCATATCTCTTGCCCTAGTGTAATAGACTGTTTGCTATACGGCTCACTTGCTTATTAGAAGGCTGTGATAGAAAGCACAATTTTCCCTCACTTAGGAAATGAGGCCCAAGGAATCACCCTCCATTGTGAAGAGTAATGCAAGAGTGAGTCTGCCCACGAGAGAAACCTAAAGAAACAGAGAGCCTATAAAACAAGTCCATATTCCACAAAGCACACGTTAAAATCTGTTCTTTATTGTAAGGACTGAAACATACATGAACCATTGGGGGGCCCTGGGGCCCATTTCTGTATACAAGAAGCAAGAACTGCCAAACATATGCAGCTGGGAGAACCTATTGACACAATCTTACGAGACAGCGAGGAACAGTCGGGTTGTGGTTATTGTGGCAGGGACAGTTTCTATGGAAGTGATAGCCGTCAATGTTGCCGGAAATATAACACTGCTTGGCCTTCCAGATGCAGCCATCACAAAGCAGCAAATGGAACAGAATAGCACCGAGATATACAACTGTACATTATATACCATGTAAAAATAAATATATTTATATATATATATAATCCCCTTTCAGCAAGGAACGTGCAAATTACAGCAGAATAATCTGCAAAACAATGAAAGAGTCAGGCGTCTAATACTCAGATCCTTTATTGGGAAGGTTCCAACTACGTGTCTTGCTCGGGCTGCGATGCATCTGTAACGCGGACGTGGACAAATACAGAGGCAGGAGGCATCTTGGTGCCGTCCCGTGAAAGGAGGTGGATGTGCCGATATCCTATGGGGAAAAAACGAAGAAGAAAATGTCATTGTCCATTGGAAGTTCTGGGGGATGGATAAGACCCCCCAAAGGATACTTTTGGCCCCAGTTTGCTCAAGGGTGCTCCATACAATTTCTCAATCACGATTGGGCCCTTGAACATAAAAGCCAACTACATGTAAGATGTTGCATTATACAAGGCCCCATTAGGAACCTACCCTTAGGTAAGAAAATCCATGGGCTGCTGTCTATGTCTTGGGCAAGTACTGGGACAGGGTCTGGTCCCAACCAATAGCAGGTTTCCCCATGTTATTGATCCAAAGTGTTATAAAAAGCAGTGTACGTTTGGCCATAAACAGGGAGATCTTATTGTTTGGCCAGGTGGTAGATCACAGTCTTGAAGACCATTTGGGAGAAGATCACATACACAGCTCATTGTGGTCTACCCTGGACCTGAATGTTCCAACCTTACTGATCAACATCTGACTAAGCCCTGGTCAGAGGCGCCATCATTTTGACCTTCTACATGGCCAATAAGCTGCAGATCTCTACCTGCTCTGACGGATCACTACAACTGGAATCACCCACCTCGCTTAACTAGCTTCCCAAGTAAGTCCAAGACCAAGTCCCATCTTCCTACCATCATCATAGGAAAATGAGCAGCAGTGAGTGGGTATCGAGTAATTTGAGGCATGGGTACTTGGTGGCAACTCTTGCAAATTGCACAATGACCCCTGTCTTCTTTTTGTGACTTACAACTCCCAGTACCCCAGGGGGCATCCCTGAAAACTGAAAGAACCGAGACTTCCCAGCAGTTGGAGCAACATCTGAAGGACTTCACGCTGGAAATCCCTGAATTAAATCAGTGTGGTATTGGTGACTTTTCATCTGCTGATATGGCTACAGCCACTTGGCCAACGCAACCACTCACCGGATTTGATGCTTTTGAACGGGAGAGTATATTGTCCGACAAAGTCATTTCTTGAGGTTTTGTCATAATCTTCTACCACAAATCTGACGAGCGCCAGTTCAGGGACGTGGATTTTGAAGTGTAGTGTCTCGTACCACATTGGGTTAAACCCTTCGTACACAAATGAACAGACAACTCGTTAGTGAGATGGTATATTCCAGTGCTGAGAGACCAGTGTGACCAGTGGCATAACAATAGGGGGAGCAGAGCCTGCAGCTGTAGGAGAAGTGGTCAGGGACAGCCCTACAATACTCCCCACCCCAAGAATAATTGTTATCGGGGGGGCCTGGAGAAGTCACATGGTCACCTAGTACTGAAATTATTCATTAAGCCTTGTTACCCCGTCGCTGTGCACATACCATTATTTTCTATGTACTTTGTCTCCTGCTTGGTTTGGTCAATGGGAACCCCAAAGATCTCCACTCTCACAAAAGGATCCACTATAGAACCTTCTTTGCTGTTTTCAACCTTGGGCAGTTGCTGGGCACTAATCACCTGTAAGGATAACAGCATCGGATGGGTTGAGAGCTGGCAGTGACTGTTGCAATGGAATTACAACTCTTAGCAACCCAAACTCAGAGAGAGTACTAACCAGTATGGAGAGATTGACGGGTGAGTAGCCTTCCGTGCTCTGCGGTTGGTCAGGATTGAATGTGGTCTCTACATGTCTCATGAAGGAAGGCTTCAGCACGTAGCCACAGCGAGCGTTCTGTCGGAAGAGGCCGTCGTTCAGATCCATCTCTACTCCAGCCGTTTGGAAGTTCAGCGCCACTGAGCAGAACCAGGAGAAATGGACAGTTTGGGTTCCATTTGAATAGAAATGACCTAAATTGTATAGTCAATCCTGGGACTTACGCAGCAGCCCTATCTCTCCTTATGGTAATGGCACATCTAATATGAAAAGTCATTGCAAGAAAAAGTTGCAGCAATTGTGGCTTTTTCAAACTGCCGCTGCAAAAACTCAAGAGTTTCAAATTGCCACCCTGAAACCTCTATTTTATCAAATTGTCATACAAAAAAACTGCATTAAAAACCCAAAACCTCTAAAGTTTCAAGAGAAAAGAAAAATCTTGAAGGAAAGGGACATCTGCCATTGGCTTCTACGTGATCTCATCGAGTTTTAGCTGGCGAATTGTCGGCTCTCAAAAAAATAGTTTTTTTTCCTGCAACTTTTAGCACTAAAAAAAATTCAAATTGGAAAAAAAAATAAATCAGAGCGTTAGAAAATGGCCCCCTTAATTTCCAATTTCTAACATAATACCAGCCTACATACCCATCTGGCACCCCACATTCCACATTTCTTGGGGGTTGTAGTTGGAGGAATCTGTCCGGAGTCCTGTGGGGTAAACGCGCATCAGCTGCCAGGCGTTGTGTCGCACAAAATCATTCCCTAGAGGAAGAATAACAGCCGTCAGCATTGGGCACTGACATTACTGACATTTACTGCTCATGTTCCCCAAGGGGTGGGACAGTTTGGGAAGTGAAGTCACAGAAAACAGTGAGGTCACCAAGTGAGGGATAGCCATGGGCTCATTGAAATATTCAGCCATTGGGCCAAATCACAGATGGGGGTCGACCCCAAGTGGTCAGTCAGGGACCACATCCACTTGGAGTGCAGGACTTGGGTAACTACATGGTGCAATGAGAATACTAAAGTGAAGAACCATATCTAAAGAACCCACCCCCAGAGCCCAGTAACCAAGGGATGGCACTTTTTTTTCCCCAACACCCTATTTTCAGGGCTTGGTACCAAGTGGAAACCCACCTGGTTCTCTGACAAGCTTCCTAGCCTTGTACTCTGTGACCGACGACATCTCGTAAAGTGTGTAGTGGGCTCTGGAGTGCTGGAAGCTGACGAAGGGCACGCTCTTGCAGTAAATTACGCAGTCCGATAGCAGATGAGAGAGGCGCTCTTTGGATTTCTAGGATGGAGAAGATAAGCAACTCAATTGGTTTATATGTTTATGTGCTTGGGTTGAGGAGTCACGGAAAGGAAATTCTGGGACCTACTTTTGCTCTTTTTTTATCCTCGTTTCGCTCCTCTTCCACCTCCACATTCTCTTCCTCGTCAGTCACCTCACCCACCGAATCATCAGGCTGCTCCTCCAGGCTGTCTACCAATCGACCGATTTTCTTCCCCTTTAATAGGATCTTCCCTCGAAGCTCCTAGGAACAACACAAGACCACTCTATGTATCTACTAATGTCCCATTATGGCTGTATATGATGAACCAAGGCTCAGGGACCAAACAATTAGATCAACCTGATTTGGACCAAACCATTTTTTCAGTGTATTTTTAGCTTTAGAGCTATTCCCTAGAATAGGAAATATGTGCTAGCTCTGGTTCTGGCACTCAGGTACGGGCTACAAACAATATCATGTGTTTCCAGTGAATGGGAGCTGGCAGTGGCATATAAAGGTGCTTATCCACTGGCTAAACTACACCCCCACTGGGTGTCATGGAGCTGAAACAGCATTTGATGACCCTGTGATCTCACTTGCAATTGAACTGGTACATTTTAATTTCCAAATACAAAGTAGACCACACCACTGGCCATGCCCAATAATATCCTGACCCAACTATATCTCACTATGTTCAGTGAGGCTCCACCCATTCCGCAATCTAGGGCTGTACCATTGGAATGATAATATGATGACAGTAGGGTCCAAAAATGATCTTGACTCACTTGACATTGAACTGATGGGTAAGTGGGTGGGGCCTGTCCCATGTAGTTTATATTAGGCATTCCTCATACATGGATGTGCATTATGTGTCTTCTGATGCTTCCTTGATCCTGTCACAATAAGCAGGCCCGGACTGGCAGTCTGTGGGTTCTGGCAAATGCCAGGGGGGCTGTAAGATGCCACAGACAGTCACTATTTATTGGGCTGGGGGGGCTGTTTGTGCCTCTGGGTACTGGGAATGCCAGGGGGGCTGTAAGGTGCCACAGACAGTCACTATTTATTGGGCTGGGGGGGCTGTTTGTGCCTCTGGGTACTGGGAATGCCAGGGGGGCTGTAAGGTGCCACAGACAGTCACTATTTATTGGGCTGGGGGGCTGTTTGTGCCTCTGGGTACTGGGAATGCCAGGGGGGCTGTAAGGTGCCACAGACAGTCACTATTTATTGGGCTGGGGGGGCCGTTTGAGCCTCTGGGTACTGGGAATGCCAGGGGGGCTGTAAGGTGCCACAGACAGTCACTATTTATTGGGCTGGGGGGGCTGTTTGTGCCTCTGGGTACTGGGAATGCCAGGGGGGCTGTAAGGTGCCACAGACAGTCACTATTTATTGGGCTGGGGGGGCTGTTTGTGCCTCTGGGTACTGGGAATGCCAGGGGGGCTGTAAGGTGCCACAGACAGTCACTATTTATTGGGCTGGGGGGGCTGTTTGTGCCTCTGGGTACTGGGAATGCCAGGGGGGCTGTAAGGTGCCACAGACAGTCACTATTTATTGGGCTGGGGGGCTGTTTGTGCCTCTGGGTACTGGGAATGCCAGGGGGGCTGTAAGGTGCCACAGACAGTCACTATTTATTGGGCTGGGGGGGCTGTTTGTGCCTCTGGGTACTGGGAATGCCGGGGGGGCTGTAAGGTGCCACAGACAGTCACTATTTATTGGGCTGGGGGGGCTGTTTGTGCCTCTGGGTACTGGGAATGCCAGGGGGGCTGTAAGGTGCCACAGACAGTCACTATTTATTGGGCTGGGGGGGACTGTTTGGGCCTCTGTGTACTTGAGATGCCAGGTTCTATTATGAATCCCAGTCCAGTCCTTACAATAAGTAATGGGAATGAGCAGAGAAGCAGCAGGAGATGAATCCTGTATCAGTAACTTAAGCTCTGGTACTGTCCTGCCAGCCAGAACAATAGGGGGATTCCCGTTTGGTGGGTATAGTTCCCCTTTATCATAGCAAGACTAATGAAAGGTAAAGTCTAGTTGCTACTATGGGTTACTGAATCAGGGGAAAATTAAAGCGTGTTTCTACTAAGGGCTATGTATGCTTTATCCAAGCCTCTTTGTAGCATTATTATTCCAAAATACAGCTGCACAGGAATGTAACGGTAAAACCTGCGCCACTCACATCAGGAGACGGCAAGCAGGTAGGAATTCGACCGTCTAGGGTGCTCATGATGAGTTTGGTTCCCAGAATGCTTTTCAGGTGCTGCGCCATGGCGTCCTGTTGCTCCACCCCACAGTGATTCTCCAAGGACAAGATGACTGGGTAGTCACATACCTGCAGAAAGAGAAAGATAATGTTACCCATGTCGGAGTAACATTTTCCTGTCCCGCTGCCAACCCCTCGCAGCCATAGGAATCTGCCCTCTCCCGAGATTATTGTTCCACCAGCTGCTGCTTTATTGTCTGTGCCCTGTGTGCGCCTAATGTAATATTTATTGGGAATATAAAGGCCCTTTTATATTACTTTTATTCTTTCTCTCCCCTCTGAAGGCTCCTAAAGCCTCTTGGCTGAACTGGATCAGTGGCCCAAGAAACTGATCTCTCAGCGCTGGCATTGGGCTCTGAATAGAGTCATCTGGGCTCCGCTTATGGCCTCTGGGAGGTCATTTAACCTGCTGCAATGTCTTATTATATGGACTGTATTCCTAGGCTGCCGTCCAGTGCAAAACAGCAGCGTATAGAATGCACCGCAGGCTTCTCACTGCTCCTAATGTTATTGTGCAGATTGCACCCTGGCAGGGGCACCTGTGAGGGGCAGATCTGGCCAGAACAAGAGGCATGCAGAAGAGGTATGTACCTAGGGTGCAACAGTGTTTGCCTACCCCTATCATTAATTGATCATAGATCTTTGTACCCTGCACATTGTCATTGTCAGGGACAGATTTAAAACTTGCCCGCCCCTAGGCCCCTCCCCAAACCCACCCCGCCTGATTAAGCCCAACCCCATGTGTCTTGTACCCACCCTCCACCCACTTTGTAGCCCACACCAACCCCCAGCCACTCACAACACCCCCACCCGTCTGCAGCCACTAGTTCCAATGCTCCAGTAGCTCCTCTGGGTAGCCCAGGTCCCCTGGCCAGCTAGACCCTTCACTGTGTGCACCACCCCAATTACTGCCCAGCTGCCTAAAGAGCAAATCACACACAGTCTTGTAAGCTCCACTTGGTATTCTCCGGCCTTTTGCCTTTAAACCCTACCTGCTGATTGGTTGCTATGGGTTACTAGAATATTTCAAACTTTGCACCTTTTATTGCATGATCTCATTGGTAACAAATGTGGGCTGCCATTTGCATCTGCAAAAGATTAGGAGCACCACTATCACTGGGTGAGACCCTCAGGCGGCAGCACCCCGCAAGTAACCAGGGGCAACAAAAAGCTGCTTCTGGTAACTTTGGTAACTTTTGGCCCCTGCTCAACCTGCTCCAACACTGAATTTAGAAATGCAGTAGGGTGGAGGCGGCAGCATTGGGAAGGCCACCCCAGAGCAGCCTGGGACCCAGAAATGCCCTTGCAAAGGATGCAAATTTCCCACCTCCTTTCATGGTGCCAATGGCCCTGATCATATAAATGAGGGGTAATAAGCCACTTACCCTGAAGGCATACTTGTTGATGGCGGAAATAACATCTTTGAAAAGGATTTTAGATGTGAAAGTGCGTCCGTGATACACAATGGGTTCTCCATTAGGTCCATCCCAGGTGTCCACTTCTACACAGCGGCAGCCTCGTTTTAGTGCCCTGGGAAATCCAGAATAAAACCAATTTCAGCCCAACTAGGACATTTTAGTACAGGAACATCAAACCCAAGTCCCCCGGCTCGGCCGCCTGAGTTTGACATCCCAACACTATAGGCCTACTGGCCAAAGATCAGAGACAGGGTGGCCCATTGCTTTAATGTGGAATAAGGAGTCATGTACCTGATGTATCCCTCAACGCTACTCTGTCCTCGGATCTGGTCTTCCATCAGGTAGGTGTTGTGGGAGGATGAGATGAAGTAATGGCACAATGGTTGCGTCATATCCTGGTAGAGCTGCTCATGGGCCACATTGAAGATGGATCCCTCCGGGGAGCACAGGTACATGACAAACCCGTCTATGCTCATAGCATGAAGCTTCTTTGCTAAAGCCCAAGCACAGGGTTCAGTATCATATTCAGTTATTTGTGGTGGTGGTGGTGGTGGTAGAATCAGTGAATTGCTTTAAAGGGGAACTCTACCCAAAACTACATAATAAAAGAAAAACAATGCCATTCAACATTTTAATGGTTTTAAAGTTATTTGCCAATGGAACTGACTCTTGAAACAATGTAGCCGAAGTGAGAGCTTAAGGTTAAGCTTAGAGGGCAGTGGAAAAGAAAGAAGGTAAGTAATACTACTTATGGAACAGCGGAATCATTTCCACCCTGTACATTAACCAGTAACACTTTCAGCTTGGCTAAGTAAGACCAACACCGGGTTGCCCTGCCGTATAACCCTCCCTGGGGAGGAACAGATCCTTTTATTCCCTGGGCATTTGCATTATGTATAATTAGGAAAGTACAACAACATGAAAGAGAAAGGGAGAAAATACCCCCCTGATTATATAACAGTTTACAAGCAATTACATCACACCGGGACTAAATAATTTACCGCTCCTGAATTGAAATAACAACCCACTGTTCGCGGGCCCTTTTTTGTTTCAATGCATGGATTAGCGGAGGTCGCCATGTTGGATATAGTTTTCACTTTCCGAAGGAAAAGTATAGGGTAGGGATTACACAGAACAAAGGAGTCGCTGTACATTATGTAATGAAGGTATTTTCCCTTCCAGACAACAGAGGCCCCGGAGATAAACAACATCCTTCCGGATTTCAAGTGGCCAGCGATTGAGATGTCGACTAACTGCAGGTCATCATTGGGTTAATAATCCACTGGGGTATTTTTAATCCTTATTTACTCCTTGAAATTTGCAGTCCCACATTGAAAAAAAATAAAATCTATAGCTCTAGAAATTCTGTGTCAGAACTAGGGATGCACCGAACCCACTTTTTTGGGTTCGGCCGAACCCCCAAACCCAGCCAGACGGATCCTGCCGAAACTGAATCCTTCAAAAAAAAGCCTGGATTCGGCCCGAATCCCAAACCGAATCCGGGATTTGGTGCATCCCTAGTCAGAACCATAGATACTATGATTTGCTGCATTTTTACTGGAGATATTCCATCCCCTTAAACCCCAATCTTCATTTGGACCCCCAAGCAGTATCTTACCAGTATCTGACGGCTCATAACGTGCAATAAGGTCCATGGCTAGCTCCTCGGTGTTCTCCTCCTCTAGTTGGCCCTGCTGTAGGAAGTCCACAAACTCCAACAGGGTGAGCTTCTTCCCATCCTTGGAGAAGTCCTGAAAGATCTTTAGCACTTCATCACGTTGTGTCAGAGCTTTGTAAAACAGCACAAACTCCTCTCCTTCTAAGGTTCCTGACTCGGACTTATCTGCCATCTGCAAGGAGGCCACAAACAGTGAGCTAGAAAGCCACATGGGTTCAGGTAGAGCAGGTCAAGTTTTGTTCAGTTGCAAGAGGCAAAATAGACCACAGATTATTATAGCTTTGCCTGGGATTTGACCAAATATACATTGTATTTCCTTATCTTGATGGTTAAAGCAATGAAAGTGATGGTAGTGACCAATGTAGGTGGTCTCCAACCCCCAAAATGTCTGCACAGCACTGACCTGGAAAAGACAGTAAGCATGGTGCTCACTCATGTCCACATTCATCATCTTTAGCAGATCCTGGACCTCTTTGAAGTTCATTCATATAAAAATGGTATTTATGTATATTTTTTGAAGGAACAAATTACAGTAATAGGGATATTATTCTGTGTTGAGTGGGGCTCTTTAACATATTTTGGTTCAGAAGCCGGAGTCCACTCAGGGTTGGACTGACCTGGTGAGATACCAGGAAACATCTGTTGGGTACCAGTCTTGGTGGGCCCTCTTTACTCTGGACTGGGTGTCCTCCTGATAGTACCCTTGTCCCATTTAAGGGAAGATAAGGGTTAAAGCAATGAAAGTGATGGCACTAACCAACGTAGGTAGGTCTCCACCCCACAAAATGTCTGCACAGCACTGACCTGGAAAAGTCGGTAAGCATGGTGCTCACTCATGTCCACATTCATCATCTTTAGCAGATCCTGGACCTCTTTGAAGTTCATTCTTCCATCTTTGTTCTTGTCGGCCTTTTGAAACCAGTCGCAGATCCACCTGGGAAAGGGAGTTTAGGAAGCATGGGAAGTTTGGGTGTGTTGTTTGAGAAGAAGATCAGACAGCTTTTTATGCCTATGGAGATTAAAGGGGAACTCCACCCAAACACAATTTTGAAAAATAAATATAATTTCAAGCAATACTTTGCAATACACATTAATTAAAAATATGCAGCCTTTTTATGATTTTGTATGTAATAATAAGGTTTGGAACAGTTCCCTAAACCTGGCCCCCTGTTCTCCAGCTGATATGGCTGACTACTTTGAGACTCAAAATGTAACAGTAGTCACCTGTACTCAGCCTGCCTTCAGCCTGCATCCTCCCAATCCCACAATTCCCTGGGCACATGATTTCAAAAAGGAAATAAACATCACAGCGCAATGCATTGTGGGTTATGTAGTTCCTACATCATGTCTGTAAGCCATGGAGAAGTTACAATATGTAATCAATGTTTTAGTCCCTCCTCCCCTGCCAGGATTTCAAATGATGCAGCTGGATTTCAGCATATAAAAATGGTATTTATTTATACTTTTTGAAGGAATAGATTACAGGGATAGGGATATTGGGGGTTTCTGTGTTGTGTGGGGCTCTTTAACATATTTTGGTTCAGAAGCCACTCAGGGTTGGACTGGCTTGTGGGATACCAAGAAACATCTGATGGGTACCAGTCTTGGTGGGCCCTCTTTACTCTGGACTGGGTGTCTTCCTGATAGTACCCTTGTCCCATTTAAGTCAAGAGAAGGGTAAATTACCTTTCAGGGTGAGAGGAGAGAACAGGAGACCACATTTGTAAAAAGTAGTTTCCATTTAAACCAAGTGTTGCCTGAACAAATTACTATATGGTTGGTTGGTATTTTATCTGGTGGGCCCATGGTGCTCCTGTCTGACACTTGCTGCCCATTCATGTAACAACTGTCATCTCTCTCAAGATGAACCATAGGAAGGATTGTTAGATAGGTAGGGTAACATCTTAAGAGCAACATCTAGATATGAAGGGAGAAACAAGGGAATCCTTCTAGTGTTATAACCAGATTCAAGTTCCATTGTTGTTTCAAGAAGAGAAGAGCCATCCTGGGGTAGAATGAAGAGATTTGGGTTGCTTTAAATAGTAGTGACTAATGGATTAGATATAAGTAAGCCCTAGTGATTCTCCTTGAAATATTATTTCTATTCCATATTAAATGGGATTCCTGCTGAGCCCAAAATATTACCTGCCCTCATTGGAACATTCTGGTAAGTGTCTATAAACTTTGCTTTCAGAACAATATCACATATCCACCAAATGGAACTTCTAATGGGGCACTGGGGCCCAGTTCGGTTCCATTAAGTGCTATTAGTTTGCAATGGTCAATCAGCTAATACAAGATGTTCTCACTACAAATCACTAGGCTAGAGAACCTTTAGGTTATGGCTTCCGTCCCCTCTATAAATACTGTATTCCTATGTGGCAGCTAGGCTAGAAGGTAATGTGTAACGTTCTGTTCCCTTATTAGTTAACTTTTTCAGAGAAGATGGGAATCATGTAGAAGCCACATACGCAGATCTGGATGGCACGCACAGTATTGCCCCACAGTTATAAACTATACTATATACTATACTATATTAACCCTCATTGGTGGTCTTATGGGAAGAGACATACAGTGTCATTTTAGCTTCTTTAACCCCACCTCTCTATAACTTACTGTATATACTCGAGTATAAGCCTAGTTTTTCAGCACCCAAAATGCGCTGAAAAAGTCACCCTTGGCTTATACTTGATTTGGGTCCCCCCAGACTAGCACCCTCTGTCCTTTGTGTGCAAATTAGGCCCCCCGCAACCAGACCCTCCAGTGCCTATTGTTTTTGTTGACCCTCTTCTCCACTTACAGAGCTAGTTTACTGTTTTTCTTTGAAATATATATTTATAAACATATACCCCACTGATGCCTCAATGAATGTAATTTTATTGGTATTTATTTTGATTATTGAAACTTAGCAGTAGTGCCTGCATTTCCCACCCTAGGCTTATACTCGAGTCAATAAGGTTTTCCAGTTTTCTTAGGTAAAATTAGGTACCTCGGCTTATACTTGGATCGGCTTATACTCGAGGTAGTTATTTTCCATTTTCAACACCTCCAAAGTCATGGCACCCATATTGGGCACTGCATGGTGTTTACTTGGCTAAAAGGATACTGATCCAGCAAGTCCTTCTGGTCCATATTTGTCACTGTCTCTATCAGTTTCTCCAGGCCTTGGATCCAGCACTGAGCCTCCTCTGGGGTGTTGGCCACCAAGTCGAGGTTTGCTCGACGTCCATGGAAGACGATGGTAAAGCAGAGCTCAGGCTTGAACTCATCTGCGATGCTCTGCAGCACTTCCGACTGGTGCCCTTCCCTCACCGTCTCAATGTCACTGATGGAAACTATCACAGGAGGTAAAATTCATGGTAAAATGTAAAAGAATGGGGCAATAATAGAAAGAGGAGAGAGACAGAACAGACACAGATGTAGACATACAGAAATCCTATAGCTGAATGGATTTTCCTTGAGGTTAGAACCCCATAGAACAACCCTGAGATAATAGATAGAATCAACTAAAGGGCAACTGATCTGAATCCTATTAATAAACATAGAGCGGGGGGAGAAGTATGTCTGGCTGTTGTGTCAAAGGCTTCAGGAATAAGTCAATAAGTAAGAGCAATATTCTCCTGACCCCTCATCCATTAACTCCTATGGGGTCAGAGCCAAGCTCAGGGCCAACATGCCCGGCATTATATTTATATTTTCTCACTACCAAAATAATATAACTTTCATTCACCAACTTTCTGACTCTTTAGAGCAACTGTGGGACAAAAACAAGGCACTTCATTTTATAAAATTATCTATTCCTTTGTATAATGAACTCTTCCTTATCTGTAAACCTGATGCTCAAACCACAGCTGGGGAAGGGAAGGAGAGGGTTGTTTATATAGAGCTTATCTCCATTTGGAGCTGGAAAGGGCTATAGGAGGACTTTAAGTGCTTGCTTTGCTTAAAGCGGATGTTCATCTTTGAGTTAACTTTTAGTATGATGTAGAGACTAATATTCTAAGACAATTTGCAAATGGTCTTCATTTTCTTGTGTTTTTTTTTTTTTATTATTTCACTTTTTGGTCAGCAGCTCTCCAGTGTGTAATGTTAACTTTATCTGATTTCTAGGGTTCTAGTTACCTTAGTAACCATGGAGTGAATTTAATAAGAGACTGATATATGAATAAGAGAGGACCTGAATAGAAAAATAAGTATTAAAAAGTAACCATAACAAAGTGGTAGCCTAACAGAGCAATAGTTTTTTTGGCTGCTGGGGTCAGTGACCCCAATTTGAAAGCTGGAAAACCCATCAGTTAATAGAGCTTCTCCAGCAGAATCCTGCATTGTCATCTGTTTTTCCCATGGGGCTAGCCATATTCTTCATTTCCCAGGGTGCCACAGCCATGTGACCTGTGCTCTGATAAACTTCACTCACACTTTACTGCTGCGCTGCAAGTTGGAGTGGTATCCCCCGCTCAGCAGAACAATGGGAAGGGGGCAAGATAGCAGCTCCCAGTAGGTATCAGAATAGCACTCAATAGTAAGAAATCCAAGTCGGGCTTGGGACTCCTCCAGTTACATGGGAGTAGGAGAAACAATAGGTTAGCTGAGAGCAGTTCTAATGTGTAGCGCTGGCTCCTTCTGAAAGCTCAGACTCAGGCACACTTTACTGCTGCGCTGCAAGTTGGAGTGATATCCCCCCCCCTCACCCCCAGCAGCCGATCAGCAGAACAATGGGAAGGGAGCAAGATAGCAGCTCCCAGTAGGTATCAGAATAGCACTCAATAGTAAGAAATCCAAGTCCGGCTTGGGACTCCTCCAGTTACATGGGAGTAGGAGAAACAATAGGTTAGCTGAAAGCAGTTCTAATGTGTAGCGCTGGCTGAAAGCTCAGACTCAGGCACAATGCACTGAGATGGCGCCTACACACCAATATTACAGCTACAAATACATTTGTTGGTTCAAGAATAAAAGTTTAAATGGCAGAGGGAATTATTTGCTATGGAAACAGAAATAAAAAGTACCCCATAAATATCATGACAGTGTCCCTTTAATGTCATATAGACTTTAGATTATGCAATAAAAACATTATTATTTATTATGAGTAAAGCCCCAGGCACACACCTTACTTTGATACTGCCCAACAGGAATGTGCAGCAGGGATCTTGCATTACAGGACAATGCCCCTGAATTTCTGCCCCCTCCCCTCCCTCCCATAAATGTTACTCACATGTGGACTTTGTATTCCCAGTTTTCTTGGAGTTGTACCATATAGTCATGCAGTCCTCCTGCAGTTTGAAATATCTCTGTTTCTTCCAACTGCGGGATTTCACTTTTCTCATAAGGGAGCCGGCCTGCATAAGCTGCAGGTTCTCGTTCAGCTGTAGGCCTGATGGGGCAGAGGCATATTATGGAAGGGTTAAATGTCACCATGTTTACATGACAAAAAGTCACATGATTTTTAGAATTTGGATTCGGTTCGGCCAAGACCATAGATCTTGGTTGGCTAAATTCTGGATTTGGTGCGTCCCTAATATATATATATATATATATATACAGTTTGGTCATTTCCCTATGGGACCAAACTGTAAATCATATCCTTATAAACGGTACTTAATGATCAGTTATAATCAGCGCTTAGTGATGTAATTTCACATGACTCACTGAAACTTGTATATTATAATAAATAATGTACTCCCTGTTGTAAAATATAAGGAATTAAAAGTCACCTCGGAGTTCCATGACCTGTACAACAGGAGGTACTTTATTCACAATATATATATAAAGAATTATTTCTATAAAGGCAAACAAGAAAGGAAAAGCCAGGGAAGATTAGCCAAACATATACAGGTATCGAACCCCTTACCCGGAAACCCATTATCCAGAAAGTTCCGAATTACAGAAAGGTTATCTCCCATAGACTCCATTTTAATGAATTAATTCACATTTTTAAAAATGGTTTCCTTTTTCTCTGTAATAAAACAGTACCTGTACTTGATCCCAACTAAGATATAATTACCCCTTATTGGGGGCAGAACAGTCCTATTGGGTTTATTTAATGGTTAAATGATTCCCTTTTCTCTGTAATAATAAAACAGTACCTGTACTTGATCCCAACTAAGATATAATTACCCCTTATTGGGGCAGAACAGCCCTATTGGGTTTATTTAATGGTTAAATGATTCCCTTTTCTCTGTAATAATAAAACAGTACCTGTACTTGATCCCAACTAAGATATAATTACCCCTTATTGGGGCAGAACAGCCCTATTGGGTTTATTTAATGGTTAAATGATTCCCTTTTCTCTGTAATAATAAAACAGTACCTGTACTTGTTCCCAACTAAGATATAATTACCCCTTATTGGGGCAGAACAGCCCTATTGGGTTTATTTAATGGTTAAATGATTCCCTTTTCTCTGTAATAATAAAACAGTACCTGTACTTGATCCCAACTAAGATATAATTACCCCTTATTGGGGGCAGAACAGTCCTATTGGGTTTATTTAATGGTTAAATGATTCCCTTTTCTCTGTAATAATAAAACAGTACCTGCACTTGATCCCAACTAAGATATAATTACCCCTTATTGGGGCAGAACAGTTCTATTGGGTTTAATTACTGTTTAAATAATTTTTTTGCAGACTTAAGGTAGGAGATCCGAATTACGGAAAGACCCCTTATCCAGAATACCCCAGGTCCCGAGCATTCTGGATAATGGGTCCTATACCTGTACTGTAAACAAATCAATTTTACGTTTACTTTTCCTTTAAGCATAAGGAATGGGCCACCATGGGTTCTTGTGCCAATACTCTGATAAAGCACAAAGCTGCGGTACTTACGGGCAGAGCAGGGGGATGTCATGGTGCCGTTTTCATGCCCTCGCTAGCGCTGGCACCTGTAGAAGACAAATGGGAAAGTCATTGTTGGACAAATCAGCCGCACACGCAGCTCCTTGTTCCCCGGCTACAGCTGTCAGTGTGTAACAGCCCGGCCGCTCATTTACCTAAACTCCCATGAATAATAGATCACTTACAACTAAATATTACCCAGGGCTCGGCACAGAGAGTGAATGCTCTAATGTTCAACGCCATTGGCTGCCTGATGTCATACAATTATTCCTATTCCCAAACTGAACTGGGACAAGAATGGCATTAACCCTTGAATGTGTCCGTATCGGTCATCCGAAATACACACTGCTGTCTAGGGAGCAGAGAGTCCCGAACTGTGCGGCCGCTCCCATAGAGGGGCCCAGGGCGGTGGGGGTGGGGGGCAACATAAAGGTAATTCAAGGTGAGGTTCCATAGGATAGATCAGGGATCCCCAACCTTTTTTACATATGAGCCACACTCAAAATCACAAAAGCAAGAAAAAAAAGTTCTTTGGGGGTGCCAAATAAGGGCTGTGATTGGCTATTTGGTAGCCCCATGTGGACATCTAGCCAACAGGAGGCTCTGCTTGGAGAAAAACTGTGTCTGTGCCTCCAGAACTTGTCTTCAAGCAAGAAATTTAAAAATGGCACCTAATTTGAGGCCACTGGGAGCAACATCAATGGGGTTGGTGAGCAACATGTTGCCTCTGAGCTACTGGTTGGGGATCACTGGGCTAGATACTCCCCGAAACCCATTGGGGTGAGATCTGGAGAGAATATTTATTTTATGTTGTAAAAAAGTCTTGCAGCAATGTTTTCTTATCTCTTTATTATGAGCTATGGGGGAGGCTACACCATATTGGGATGGACAGAAACAATACAATGCAATGCAATATAATGGTGGTGGGAGTGGGAGAGTGAGTACCAGAGGCGGAGGAGTGAGTGGGAGAGTGAGTACCAGAGGTGGAGGAGTGAGTGGGAGAGTGAGTACCAGAGGTGGAGGAGTGAGTGGGAGAGTGAGTACCACAGGCAGAGGAGTGAGTGGGAGAGTGAGTACCACAGGCAGAGGAGTGAGTGGGAGAGTGAGTACCAGAGGTGGAGGAGTGAGTGGGAGAGTGAGTACCAGAGGTGGAGGAGTGAGTGGGAGAGTGAGTACCAGAGGTGGAGGAGTGAGTGGGAGAGGGAGTACCAGAGGTGGAGGAGTGAGTGGGAGAGTGAGTACCAGAGGTGGAGGAGTGAGTGGGAGAGTGAGTACCAGAGGTGGAGGAGTGAGTGGGAGAGTGAGTACCACAGGCAGAGGAGTGAGTGGGAGAGTGAGTACCAGAGGTGGAGGAGTGAGTGGGAGAGTGAGTACCAGAGGTGGAGGAGTGAGTGGGAGAGTGAGTACCAGAGGTGGAGGAGTGAGTGGGAGAGTGAGTACCAGAGGTGGAGGAGTAAGTGGGAGAGTGAGTACCAGAGGTGGAGGAGTAAGTGGGAGAGTGAGTACCAGAGGTGGAGGAGTAAGTGGGAGAGTGAGTACCAGAGGTGGAGGAGGGAGTAGGAGAGTGAGTACCAGAGGTGGAGGAGTGAGTGGGAGAGTGAGTACCAGAGGTGGAGGAGTGAGTGGGAGAGTGAGTACCAGAGGTGGAGGAGTAAGTGGGAGAGTGAGTACCAGAGGTGGAGGAGTGAGTGGGAGAGTGAGTACCAGAGGTGGAGGAGTAAGTGGGAGAGTGAGTACCAGAGGCGGGAGAGTGAGTACCAGAGGTGGAGGAGTGAGTGGGAGAGTGAGTACCAGAGGTGGAGGAGTGAGTGGGAGAGTGAGTACCAGAGGTGGAGGAGTGAGTGGGAGAGTGAGTACCAGAGGTGGAGGAGTAAGTGGGAGAGTGAGTACCAGAGGTGGAGGAGTGAGTGGGAGAGTGAGTACCAGAGGTGGAGGAGTAAGTGGGAGAGTGAGTACCAGAGGTGGAGGAGTGAGTGGGAGAGTGAGTACCAGAGGTGGAGGAGTAAGTGGGAGAGTGAGTACCAGAGGCGGGAGAGTGAGTACCAGAGGTGGAGGAGTGAGTGGGAGAGTGAGTACCAGAGGTGGAGGAGTAAGTGGGAGAGTGAGTACCAGAGGTGGAGGAGTAAGTGGGAGAGTGAGTACCAGAGGTGGAGGAGGGAGTAGGAGAGTGAGTACCAGAGGTGGAGGAGTGAGTGGGAGACTGAGTACCAGAGGTGGAGGAGTGAGTGGGAGAGTGAGTACCAGAGGTGGAGGAGTGAGTGGGAGAGTGAGTACCAGAGGCAGAGGAGGGAGTGGGAGAGTGAGTACCAGTAAGACATCATTAGGTTGGGCATTTCTACTTTATGTGTAAATGTGGGAGCCATCACCCCCCTGCCCTACCACCACTAACTACAGCCCTGCCCTTCTTTCCACCTGCCCTTCCCTCCTTACCAAGTGTTTAGTTGTTAATTGCCTATTGCCATTAGTTGTCGTTATGGCTGCCCTCTCAATACGCAAGCTCCACCCCTTACCTGGCATCATTCTGTTTGAAAATGTCACATGGTACAACTGAAGGAATGGAGGGAAAGCCCTGTCCACTCACTGGCCAGTCTGAATGAGCTTGGTATAGCCAAGTGATTAAATACAAAGAATATTTACACAGAACCAGCACTTCATTCAATGACTTTTTGAAAGGATGTACCCACTTACCCATAATTCACATGATATAGCTAAACTGGGCAGTGGGGATATGGTAGAGGAAACAGAGAGAAACATAAGGGAATAGTACAGGGGAATCCCTATGTGCCATAGTTTTATGGTATCTCTCTGTACAGGCTATGGGCAAACTTAGGGGGCTGTTCCTGCTGAATTGTGCTTAGTACAGGGGAATCCCTATGTGCCATAGTTTTATGGTATCTCTCTGTACAGGCTATGGGCAAACTTAGGGGCAGTTCCTGCTGAATTGTGCTTAGTACAGGGGAATCCCTATGTGCCATAGTTTTATGGTATCTCTCTGTACAGGCTATGGGCAAACTGAGGGGCTGTTCCTGCTGAATTGTGCTTAGTACAGGGGAATCCCTATGTGACATAGTTTAATGGTATTTCTCTGTACAGGCTATGAGCAAACTTAGTGGGCTGTTCCTGCTGAATTGTGCTTAGTACAGGGGAATCCCTATGCTGCCATAGTTTTATGGTATCTCTCTGTACAGGCTATGGGCAAACTTAGGGGGCTGTTCCTGCTGAATTGTGCTTAGTACAGGGGAATCCCTATGTGCCATAGTTTTATGGTATCTCTCTGTACAGGCTATGAGCAAACTTAGGGGGCTGTTCCTGCAGAATTGTGCAAACATTTATGGTATCTCTCTATGCAGACCTAGAGTATTCCATTACTTGCCTCTTTGACATGCCACACCTAGGATATAATCAATCAAATCCCATTGGCTGTTAGGCCATGCACACTTCTGGTTTCTTGTCAGGAGATGATCACATTACACGTGGGAGAGACATAAGGAGAATTGTCAGGCAGCAAACAATGGGAGATTATGGAAGACTGACAGTAATAGGTGAGTGATGAAGCCCATTAGAGAGACTAAAGAAGACAAAGATAAGTCATTGGGTACATGGTAACCACCTAAAGTGAGGGCTTGTTCATACTTACATGTGACAAGGCTGAAAAGTGCTCTTACATACAGATGGAGCCAACAGTATTCTTCCATGGCATGCATGGTAAAGCACAATAGGGCCAATGTTTTATCTCAGTAGGCTATTGTTCTATCTCAGTAGGCTAATGTTCTATCTCAGTAGGCTAATGTTCTATCTCAGTAGGCCAATGTTCTATCTCAGTTTGCTAATGTTCTATCTCAGTAGGCTAATGTTCTATCTCAGTAGGCTAATGTTCTATCTCAGTAGGCTAATGTTCTATCTCAGTAGGCTATTGTTCTATCTCAGTAGGCTAATGTTCTATCTCAGTAGGCTAATGTTCTATCTCAGTAGGCTATTGTTCTATCTCAGTAGGCTAATGCTCTATCTCAGTAGGCTAATGCTCTATCTCAGTGGGCTAATGCTCTATCTCAGTGGGCTAATGTTCTATCTCAGTAGGCTAATGCTCTATCTCAGTAGGCTAATGCTCTATCTCAGTAGGCTAATGTTCTATCTCAGTAGGCTAATGTTCTATCTCAGTAGGCTAATGTTCTATCTCAGTAGGCTAATGCTCTATCTCAGTAGGCTAATGTTCTATCTCAGTAGGCTAATGCTCTATCTCAGTAGGCTAATGCTCTATCTCAGTAGGCTAATGTTCTATCTCAGTAGGCTAATGTTCTATCTCAGTAGGCTAATGTTCTATCTCAGTAGGCTATTGTTCTATCTCAGTAGGCTAATGTTCTATCTCAGTAGGCTAATGTTCTATCTCAGTAGGCTAATGTTCTATCTCAGTAGGCTATTGTTCTATCTCAGTAGGCTATTGTTCTATCTCAGTAGGCTAATGTTTTATCTCAGTAGGACTGAATGGTGGGTAGAGTTGGCTCCATCTGTAGGAAAGAACATCTTTCTATGTTGGGGTTCTCTGAGTCACAAGTAACCAGGAGCCAATGGAAGAGGCACAGCTTGGCCCACATTCAGGCCTATTAGTGCCGAGTCTTATTGCTAAGTGGCAACCTCCAACCCTTCACTTTCTACAGCAAACACAAGAGCTGACCTGCACAGAAAAGGGAGCTGGCTGCCTCCCAGGTCTCAGGATTCCACCCGGATCACATGTCCGCCTCTCTAATAACCCAGGGTGTTAATGAGCTTTCTGCATCAGCTCCATCTTTGTGTGCCATTTAATTAGGATGGGCCCTGGCGGAGAGCAGTTTCCTAGGGAGAAGGGGAGAACACTATTGTTAGTGGCTGTACTGGCGCAGCCGCGAATCCGCAATGTTTTATACATGAAGTTTCCCAAACAAAGTGAATGTAGGGAATCACTGACTCCTGTGCTCACGGTGCTGCTATCCGGTTACACCGTAACACAGTAAGGGCTGCTGGAAAAAAGACTTTGTGTTAGCCATGGCGTGTGTGAAGCCAACATCTTAATGAATACAAACAGCTTGATGCATTTTGGAGTGGTCTTTCCTGGTCCTGGGGTCTGAATGATTTATACACATGCACTGCACATAGACCCCCACCCACATTCCTATAGGCAGATACTGAACAAGACAGGGGAGCAAAGCAGTCTAAATAGCAAACAATAAAAACATATAAAACTTCACTGTAATATATCCCCACCCACAGCCTCTCCTATAATCACTGCACCCATACTCTTCCCACAGCCCCTTCATAATATAATCACTGCACCCATACCCCACCCACAGCCCCTTCATAATATAATCACTGCACCCATACACCACCCACAGCCCCTTCATAATATAATCACTGCACCCATACCCCATCCGCAGCCCCTTCATAATATAATCCCTGCACCCATACCCCACCCACAGCCCCTTCATAATATAGTCATTGCACCCATACCCCACCCGCAGCCCCTTCATAATATAATCACTGCACCCATACCCCACCCGCAGCCCCTTCATAATATAATCACTGCACCCATACCCCACCCGCAGCCCCTTCATAATATAATCACTGCACCCATACCCCACCCACAGCCCCTTCATAATATAATCACTGCACCCATACCCCATCCGCAGCCCCTTCATAATATAATCCCTGCACCCATACCCCACCCACAGCCCCTTCATAATATAGTCATTGCACCCATACCCCACCCGCAGCCCCTTCATAATATAATCACTGCACCCATACCCCACCCGCAGCCCCTTCATAATATAATCACTGCACCCATACCCCACCTACAGCCCCTTTATAATAAAATCAATATACCCATACCCCACCCACAGCCCCTTCATAATATAATCCCTGCACCCATACCCCACCCACAGCCCCTTCATAATATAATCACTGCACCTATACCCCACCCACAGCCCCTTCATAATATAATCCCTGCACCCATACCCCACCCACAGCCCCTTTATAATATAATCAATACACCCATACCCCACCCACAGCCCCTTCATAATATAATCACTGCACCCATACCCCACCCACAGCCCCTTTATAATATAATCACTGCACCTATACCCCACCCACAGCCCCTTCATAATATAATCACTGCACCCATACCCCACCCATAGCCCATTCATAATATAATCACTGCACCAATACCCCACCCACAGTCCCTTCATAATATAATCACTGCACCCATACCCCACCTACAGCCCCTTTATAATATAATCACTGCACCCATACCCCACCCATAGCCCCTTCATAATATAATCACTGCACCCATACCCCACCCGCAGCCCCTTCATAATATAATCACTGCACCCATACCCCACCCGCAGCCCCTTCATAATATAATCACTGCACCCATAGCCCACCCATAGCCCCTTCATAATATAATCACTGCACCCATACCCCACCCGCAGCCCCTTCATAATATCATCACTGCACCCATACCCCACCCGCAGCCCCTTCATAATATAATCACTGCACCCATACCCCACCCATAGCCCCTTCATAATATAATCACTGCACCCATACCCCACCCGCAGCCCCTTCATAATATAATCACTGCACCCATACCCCACCCGCAGCCCCTTCATAATATAATCACTGCACCCATAGCCCACCCATAGCCCCTTCATAATATAATCACTGCACCCATACCCCACCCATAGCCCCTTCATAATATAATCACTGCACCCATACCCCACCCGCAGCCCCTTCATAATATGATCACTGCACCCATACCCCACCCACAGCCCCTTCATAATATAATCACTGCACCTATACCCCACCCACAGCCCCTTCATAATTTAATCACTGCACCCATACCCCACCCGCAGCCCCTTCATAATATAATCACTGCACCCATACCCCACCCGCAGCCCCTTCATAATATGATCACTGCACCCATACCCCACCCGCAGCCCCTTCATAATATAATCACTGCACCCATACCCCACCCGCAGCCCCTTCATAATATAATCACTGCACCCATACCCCACCCACAGCCCCTTCATAATATAATCACTGCACCCATACCCCATCCGCAGCCCCTTCATAATATAATCCCTGCACCCATACCCCACCCACAGCCCCTTCATAATATAGTCATTGCACCCATACCCCACCCGCAGCCCCTTCATAATATAATCACTGCACCCATACCCCACCCGCAGCCCCTTCATAATATAATCACTGCACCCATACCCCACCTACAGCCCCTTTATAATAAAATCAATATACCCATACCCCACCCACAGCCCCTTCATAATATAATCACTGCACCCATACCCCACCCACAGCCCCTTCATAATATAATCACTGCACCTATACCCCACCCACAGCCCCTTCATAATATAATCCCTGCACCCATACCCCACCCACAGCCCCTTTATAATATAATCAATACACCCATACCCCACCCACAGCCCCTTCATAATATAATCACTGCACCCATACCCCACCCACAGCCCCTTTATAATATAATCACTGCACCTATACCCCACCCACAGCCCCTTCATAATATAATCACTGCACCCATACCCCACCCATAGCCCATTCAAAATATAATCACTGCACCAATACCCCACCCACAGTCCCTTCATAATATAATCACTGCACCCATACCCCACCCACAGCCCCTTCATAATATAATCACTGCACCCATACCCCACCCACAGCCCCTTCATAATATAATCACTGCACCCATACCCCACCCGCAGCCCCTTCATAATATAATCACTGCACCCATACCCCACCCGCAGCCCCTTCATAATATAATCACTGCACCCATAGCCCACCCATAGCCCCTTCATAATATAATCACTGCACCCATACCCCACCCGCAGCCCCTTCATAATATAATCACTGCACCCATACCCCACCCACAGCCCCTTCATAATATAATCACTGCACCCATACCCCACCCATAGCCCCTTCATAATATAATCACTGCACCCATACCCCACCCGCAGCCCCTTCATAATATAATCACTGCACCCATACCCCACCCGCAGCCCCTTCATAATATAATCACTGCACCCATAGCCCACCCATAGCCCCTTCATAATATAATCACTGCACCCATACCCCACCCGCAGCCCCTTCATAATATAATCACTGCACCCATACCCCACCCACAGCCCCTTCATAATATAATCACTGCACCTATACCCCACCCACAGCCCCTTCATAATATAATCACTGCACCCATACCCCACCCGCAGCCCCTTCATAATATAATCACTGCACCCATAGCCCCTTCATAATATAATCACTGCACCTATACCCCTCCCACAGCCCATTCAACATATAATGACTGAGAGTCATGGCATTGCCTTGCCAGTGCCACCCTGAAGAAGAGCAGAAATACCGGAGTCCTTTGCCAAATGCACAGCAGCAATAATCTAATAATGGAATGAGGCCTCTCAGAATGAAGCACAGGAGGCTGTCAGGCTTTTAATAACAATAATGCTGAGTGCAGTGGGAGCCGTATATCTGCGCAGCTGAGATCCCGGTGCCGTAAATGTCTCTGAGATCACAGCGCTCTGCTAATAACATTATCTGTCAGACTGGTCTCCAGCCCTCCTGGCTACATCACACAGACGTGGTGTGTCCAACCCAATAACTACAACTCCCAGCAGCCTCTGACACCCACAGGGAAGGGCTGCCTTCATAGTAAGATATATTCAGATACTGCCATCCAGATTTTGTTGACCTACAACTCCTTGTATCTCACTGAGAGTCACCAAATTTAACTCACAACCATAATAAATGAATTATCAGGTGAAGGTTTAAACATTTCCAAGTTGGGTCAAACAATAGAAACCTCTGCCTGCTGCTTTCTTCTTCTTCATCATGTATAGAGAAGCAAAGGCCTATAACATCTTCATGCTGAATGCCTGTGCCTTACTTTCTTAGTAACTTACTAACTGTCTACACTCACTCATGTATTGGGAAGTCCATTTATTCGCCTTAAATTGATGAGCCCCAATAAGTGCAAAGCCAGTCTGCCTAAGGCTAATTTAGGTTGGCCAATTTAGCCGCTTTTGTCTGTACTGATATGCGGCAACTATGAAACTAAACGCTTTTGTGCCCCAGGCTTTACCCAGCCTGATGGCCACTGGCTGTTAATGAAAGTCTTTCAATCTGGCCAGCAGGCTGGAGCTGCTCACAGCCACCTTTTATGATTTGTATTAATGTATTTATTTAATCTCCACTGTTTCAATTTTTAATTGTCTTTTTTTCCTGGATTCGGTGCAATGGATACTGGGGTCTGGGATCTGGGGTGGGAAGTGTGGCCATTAGGTTCCTTCCTCCCTTGAACCAGCCCCTCTGCGGGTGCAAAAAGCTGATGAGATCTCCTCAGAGGTCTGCTTGTGTTTCCTTCCTAACCTTGGAAGCATTCTGGTTGGAGAGTGGGGGAGAAAGAGACCCTTAGCCTTTGGGCAAAGAGGGTCTGAACACCCTTATGGTTGGAGGAGTCGGGATAAAATGGTCGCCCCTAGCCTTGGTGCAGGAGAGACCGAAAGACTCTGTTTCATTGTGGGCCCTGGCCGGGAGTTGCGGAGTGATTTGGGGATTTTATAAGACAAGTCTACCTGTATCCTTAAGGCACTTTGTGTTTTTAATCACACAAAGCACTTTGCTTGGCCTTCAGTTAAAATAAGTCTGCACTTGGGAATTCGATCAGCTTACTGCCCTGACTGTGCTTTACAACCTAATAGATGAGGCTCAGTCTCAAGGGTATTCCATGTCAATGGAAATTTTAGCAGAAATCCTGAGCATCCTTCCCAGAATTCCTTTTACTAACATAAAAGAAACACTAGTAAAGATAAGACACAATCTATACTGGAAGTGAGCGCTTACACTCCTAATACAAACTATACTGGGAGTGAGCGCTTACACTCCTAATACAAACTATACTGGAAGTGAGCGCTTACACTCCTAATGCAAACCATACTGGGAGTGAGCGCTTACACTCCTAATACAAACTATACTGGGAGTGAGCGCTTACACTCCTAATACAAACTATACTGGAAGTGAGCGCTTACACTCCTAATGCAAACCATACTGGGAGTGAGCGCTTACACTCCTAATGCAAACCATACTGGGAGTGAGCGCTTACACTCCTAATACAAACTATACTGGGAGTGAGCGCTTACACTCCTAATACAAACTATACTGGAAGTGAGCGCTTACACTCCTAATGCAAACCATACTGGGAGTGAGCGCTTACACTCCTAATACAAACTATACTGGGAGTGAGCGCTTACACTCCTAATACAAACTATACTGGGAGTGAGCGCTTACACTCCTAATACAAACTATACTGGAAGTGAGCGCTTACACTCCTAATACAAACCATACTGGGAGTGAGCGCTTACACTCCTAATACAAACTATACTGGGAGTGAGCGCTTACACTCCTAATACAAACCATACTGGGAGTGAGCGCTTACACTCCTAATACAAACTATACTGGGAGTGAGCGCTTACACTCCTAATACAAACTATACTGGAAGTGAGTGCTTACACTCCTAATACAAACTATACTGGGAGTGAGCGCTTACACTCCTAATACAAACTATACTGGAAGTGAGCGCTTACACTCCTAATACAAACTATACTGGAAGTGAGTGCTTACACTCCTAATACAAACTATACTGGAAGTGAGCGCTTACACTCCTAATGCAAACCATACTGGGAGTGAGCGCTTACACTCCTAATACAAACTATACTGGGAGTGAGCGCTTACACTCCTAATACAAACTATACTGGGAGTGAGCGCTTACACTCCTAATACAAACTATACTGGAAGTGAGCGCTTACACTCCTAATACAAACTATACTGGGAGTGAGCGCTTACACTCCTAATACAAACTATACTGGAAGTGAGCGCTTACAATCCTAATACAAACTATACTGGGAGTGAGCGCTTACACTCCTAATACAAACCATACTGGGAGTGAGCGCTTACGCTCCTAATACAAACTATACTGGAAGTGAGCGCTTACACTCCTAATACAAACTATACTGGGAGTGAGTGCTTACGCTCCTAATACAAACTATACTGGAAGTGAGCGCTTACACTCCTAATACAAACTATACTCGGAGTGAGCGCTTACACTCCTAATACAAACTATACTGGGAGTGAGTGCTTACGCTCCTAATACAAACTATACTGGAAGTGAGCGCTTACACTCCTAATACAAACTATACTCGGAGTGAGCGCTTACACTCCTAATACAAACTATACTGGGAGTGAGTGCTTACGCTCCTAATACAAACCATACTGGGAGTGAGCGCTTACACTCCTAATACAAACTATACTGGAAGTGAGCGCTTACAATCCTAATACAAACTATACTGGAAGTGAGCGCTTACAATCCTAATACAAACTATACTGGGAGTGAGTGCTTACACTCCTAATACAAACTATACTGGGAGTGAGCGCTTACGCTCCTAATACAAACCATACTGGGAGTGAGCACTTACACTCCTAATACAAACCATACTGGGAGTGAGCAATACACTCCTAATACAAACTATACTGGGAGTGAGCGCTTACGCTCCTAATACAAACCATACTGGGAGTGAGCGCTTACACTCCTAATACAAACTATGCTGGGAGTGAGTGCTTACACTCCTAATACAAACCATACTGGGAGTGAGCGCTTACACTCCTAATACAAACTATACTGGGAGTGAGCGCTTACGCTCCTAATACAAACCATACTGGGAGTGAGCACTTACACTCCTAATACAAACCATACTGGGAGTGAGCAATACACTCCTAATACAAACTATACTGGGAGTGAGCGCTTACGCTCCTAATACAAACCATACTGGGAGTGAGCGCTTACACTCCTAATACAAACTATACTGGGAGTGAGCGCTTACAATCCTAATACAAACTATACTGGAAGTGAGCGCTTACACTCCTAATACAAACTATACTGGGAGTGAGTGCTTACAATGCTAATACAAACTATACTGGAAGTGAGCGCTTACACTCCTAATACAAACTATACTGGGAGTGAGTGCTTACACACCTAATACAAACTATACTGGGAGTGAGTGCTTACACTCCTAATACAAACCATACTGGGAGTGAGCGCTTACACTCCTAATACAAACCATACTGGGAGTGAGCGCTTACACTCCTAATACAAACAATGCTGGGAGTGAGCGCTTACACTCCTAATACAAACCATACTGGGAGTGAGCGCTTACACTCCTAATACAAACTATGCTGGGAGTGAGTGCTTACACTCCTAATACAAACCATATTGGGAGTGAGCAATACACTCCTAATACAAACTATACTGGGAGTGAGCGCTTACGCTCCTAATACAAACCATACTGGGAGTGAGCGCTTACACTCCTAATACAAACTATGCTGGGAGTGAGTGCTTACACTCCTAATACAAACCATACTGGGAGTGAGCGCTTACACTCCTAATACAAACTATACTGGGAGTGAGCGCTTACGCTCCTAATACAAACCATACTGGGAGTGAGCACTTACACTCCTAATACAAACCATACTGGGAGTGAGCAATACACTCCTAATACAAACTATACTGGGAGTGAGCGCTTACGCTCCTAATACAAACCATACTGGGAGTGAGCGCTTACACTCCTAATACAAACTATACTGGGAGTGAGTGCTTACACTCCTAATACAAACTATACTGGGAGTGAGTGCTTACACTCCTAATACAAACCATACTGGGAGTGAGCGCTTACACTCCTAATACAAACCATACTGGGAGTGAGCACTTACACTCCTAATACAAACTATACTGGGAGTGAGTGCTTACACTCCTAATACAAACTATACTGGGAGTGAGTGCTTACACTCCTAATACAAACCATACTGGGAGTGAGCGCTTACACTCCTAATACAAACCATACTGGGAGTGAGCACTTACACTCCTAATACAAACCATACTGGGAGTGAGCAATACACTCCTAATACAAACTATACTAGGAGTGAGCGCTTACGCTCCTAATACAAACCATACTGGGAGTGAGCGCTTACACTCCTAATACAAACTATACTGGGAGTGAGTGCTTACACTCCTAATACAAACTATACTGGGAGTGAGTGCTTACACTCCTAATACAAACCATACTGGGAGTGAGCGCTTACACTCCTAATACAAACCATACTGGGAGTGAGCGCTTACACTCCTAATACAAACTATACTGGAAGTGAGCGCTTACACTCCTAATACAAACTATACTGGGAGTGAGTGCTTACACTCCTAATACAAACTATACTGGGAGTGAGCGCTTACACTCCTAATACAAACTATACTGGGAGTGAGTGCTTACACTCCTAATACAAACTATACTGGGAGTGAGCGCTTACACTCCTAATACAAACCATACTGGGAGTGAGCGCTTACACTCCTAATACAAACTATACTGGAAGTGAGCGCTTACACTCCTAATACAAACTATACTGGGAGTGAGTGCTTACACTCCTAATACAAACTATACTGGGAGTGAGTGCTTACACTCCTAATACAAACCATACTGGGAGTGAGCGCTTACACTCCTAATACAAACCATACTGGGAGTGAGCGCTTACACTCCTAATACAAACTATGCTGGGAGTGAGCGCTTACACTCCTAATACAAACCATACTGGGAGTGAGCGCTTACACTCCTAATACAAACTATGCTGGGAGTGAGTGCTTACACTCCTAATACAAACCATATTGGGAGTGAGCAATACACTCCTAATACAAACTATACTGGGAGTGAGCGCTTACGCTCCTAATACAAACCATACTGGGAGTGAGCGCTTACACTCTTAATACAAACCATACTGGGAGTGAGCGCTTACACTCCTAATACAAACTATGCTGGGAGTGAGTGCTTACACTCTTAATACAAACCATACTGGGAGTGAGCAATACACTCCTAATACAAACTATACTGGGAGTGAGCGCTTACGCTCCTAATACAAACCATACTGGGAGTGAGCGCTTACACTCCTAATACAAACTATACTGGAAGTGAGCGCTTACACTCCTAATACAAACTATACTGGGAGTGAGCGCTTACACTCCTAATACAAACCATACTGGGAGTGAGCGCTTACACTCCTAATACAAACTATACTGGGAGTGAGTGCTTACACTCCTAATACAAACCATACTGGGAGTGAGCAATACACTCCTAATACAAACTATACTGGGAGTGAGCGCTTACGCTAATAATACAAAACATACTGGGAGTGAGCACTTACACTCCTAATACAAACTATACTGGGAGTGAGTGCTTACACTCCTAATACAAACCATACTGGGAGTGAGCGCTTACACTCCTAATACAAACTTTAGTGGAAGCGAGCGCTTACACTCCTAATACAAACTATACTGGAAGTGAGTACTTACACTCCTAATACAAACTATACTGGAAGTGAGTACTTACACTCCTAATACAAACTATACTGGGAGTGAGCGCTTACACTCCTAATACAAACCATACTGGGAGTGAGCGCTTACACTCCTAATACAAACTATACTGGGAGTGAGCGCTTACACTCCTAATACAAACCATACTGGGAGTGAGCGCTTACACTCCTAATACAAACCATACTGGGAGTGAGCGCTTACACTCCTAATACAAACTATACTGGGAGTGAGCGCTTACACTCCTAATACAAACCATACTGGGAGTGAGCGCTTACACTCCTAATACAAACTATACTGGGAGTGAGCGCTTACACTCCTAATACAAACCATACTGGGAGTGAGTGCTAACACTCCTAATACAAACCATACTGGGAGTGAGCGCTTACACTCCTAATACAAACTATACTGGGAGTGAGCGCTTACACTCCTAATACAAACCATACTGGGAGTGAGCGCATACAATGCTAATACAAACTATACTGGGAGTGAGCGCTTACGCTAATAATACAAAACATACTGGGAGTGAGCGCTTACACTCCTAATACAAACCATACTGGGAGTGAGCGCTTACAATGCTAATACAAACTATACTGGGAGTGAGCGCTTACACTCCTAATACAAACTATACTGGGAGTGAGCGCTTACACTCCTAATACAAACCATACTGGGAGTGAGCGCTTACAATGCTAATACAAACTATACTGGGAGTGAGCGCTTACACTCCTAATACAAACTATACTGGGAGTGAGCGCATACAATGCTAATACAAACTATACTGGGAGTGAGTGCTTACACTCCTAATACAAACTATACTGGGAGTGAGTGCTTACAATGCTAATACAAACTATACTGGGAGTGAGCGCTTACACTCCTATTACAAACTATACTGGGAGTGAGTGCTTACACTCCTATTACAAACTATACTGGGAGTGAGTGCTTACACTCCTAATACAAACCATACTGGGAGTGAGCGCTTACACTCCTAATACAAACCATACTGGGAGTGAGCGCTTACAATGCTAATACAAACTATACTGGGAGTGATCGCTTACACTCCTAATACAAACCATACTGGGAGTGAGCGCTTACAATGCTAATACAAACCATACTGGAAGTGAGCGCTTACACTCCTAATACAAACCATACTGGGAGTGAGCGCTTACACTCCTAATACAAACCATGCTGGGAGTGAGCGCTTACAATGCTAATACAAACTATACTGGGAGTGAGCGCTTACAATGCTAATACAAACTATACTGGGAGTGAGCGCTTACACTCCTATTACAAACTATACTGGGAGTGAGTGCTTACACTCCTAATACAAACCATACTGGGAGTGAGCGCTTACAATGCTAATACAAACTATACTGGGAGTGAGCGCTTACAATGCTAATACAAACCATACTGGAAGTGAGCGCTTACACTCCTAATACAAACCATACTGGGAGTGAGCGCTTACACTCCTAATACAAACCATGCTGGGAGTGAGCGCTTACAATGCTAATACAAACTATACTGGGAGTGAGCGCTTACACTCCTATTACAAACTATACTGGGAGTGAATGCTTACACTCCTAATACAAACCATACTGGGAGTGAGCGCTTACACTCCTAATACAAACCATACTGGGAGTGAGCGCTTACAATGCTAATACAAACTATACTGGGAGTGAGCGCTTACAATGCTAATACAAACCATACTGGGAGTGAGCGCTTACAATGCTAATACAAACCATACTGGAAGTGAGCGCTTACACTCCTAATACAAACTATACTGGGAGTGGGCGCTTACACTCCTAATACAAACTATACTGGGAGTGAGTGCTAACATTCCTAATACAAACCATACTGGAAGTGAGCGCTTACAATGCTAATACAAACTATACTGGGAGTGAGCGCTTACACTCCTATTACAAACTATACTGGGAGTGAATGCTTACACTCCTAATACAAACCATACTGGGAGTGAGCGCTTACACTCCTAATACAAACCATACTGGGAGTGAGCGCTTACAATGCTAATACAAACTATACTGGGAGTGAGCGCTTACAATGCTAATACAAACCATACTGGGAGTGAGCGCTTACACTCCTAATACAAACCATACTGGGAGTGAGCGCTTACAATGCTAATACAAACTATACTGGGAGTGAGCGCTTACACTCCTATTACAAACTATACTGGGAGTGAATGCTTACACTCCTAATACAAACCATACTGGGAGTGAGCGCTTACACTCCTAATACAAACCATACTGGGAGTGAGCGCTTACAATGCTAATACAAACTATACTGGGAGTGAGCGCTTACAATGCTAATACAAACCATACTGGGAGTGAGCGCTTACACTCCTAATACAAACCATACTGGGAGTGAGAGCTTACACTCCTAATACAAACCATACTGGGAGTGAGCGCTTACAATGCTAATACAAACCATACTGGGAGTGAGCGCTTACACTCCTAATACAAACCATACTGGGAGTGAGCGCTTACAATGCTAATACAAACTATACTGGAAGTGAGCGCTTACACTCCTAATACAAACTATACTGGGAGTGAGCGCTTACACTCCTAATACAAACTATACTGGGAGTGAGCGTTTACACTCCTAATACAAACTATACTGGAAGTGAGTGCTTACCTCCTAATACAAACTATACTGGGAGTGAGCGCTTACACTCCTAATACAAACTATACTGGGAGTGAGCGCTTACAATCCTAATACAAACTATACTGGAAGTGAGCGCTTACACTCCTAATACAAACTATACTGGAAGTGAGTGTTTACAATCCTAATACAAACTATACTGGAAGTGAGCGCTTACACTCCTAATACAAACTATACTGGAAGTGAGTGTTTACAATCCTAATACAAACTATACTGGGAGTGAGCGCTTACACTCCTAATACAAACTATACTGGGAGTGAGCGTTTACACTCCTAATACAAACTATACTGGAAGTGAGTGTTTACAATCCTAATACAAACTATACTGGGAGTGAGCGCTTACACTCCTAATACAAACTATACTGGGAGTGAGCGTTTACACTCCTAATACAAACTATACTGGAAGTGAGTGTTTACAATCCTAATACAAACTATACTGGGAGTGAGCGCTTACACTCCTAATACAAACTATACTGGGAGTGAGCGTTTACACTCCTAATACAAACTATACTGGAAGTGAGTGCTTACACTCCTAATACAAACTATACTGGGAGTGAGCGCTTACACTCCTAATACAAACTATACTGGGAGTGAGCGTTTACACTCCTAATACAAACTATACTGGAAGTGAGTGTTTACAATCCTAATACAAACTATACTGGGAGTGAGCGCTTACAATCCTAATACAAACTATACTGGGAGTGAGCGTTTACACTCCTAATACAAACTATACTGGAAGTGAGTGTTTACAATCCTAATACAAACTATACTGGAAGTGAGCGCTTACACTCCTAATACAAACTATACTGGAAGTGAGTGTTTACACTCCTAATACAAACTATACTGGGAGTGAGCGTTTACACTCCTAATACAAACTATACTGGAAGTGAGTGCTTACACTCCTAATACAAACTATACTGGGAGTGAGCGCTTACACTCCTAATACAAACTATACTGGGAGTGAGCGCTTACAATCCTAATACAAACTATACTGGAAGTGAGCGCTTACACTCCTAATACAAACTATACTGGAAGTGAGTGTTTACAATCCTAATACAAACTATACTGGAAGTGAGCGCTTACACTCCTAATACAAACT
Source organism: Xenopus tropicalis (assembly GCF_000004195.4). Taxonomy (NCBI): domain Eukaryota; kingdom Metazoa; phylum Chordata; class Amphibia; order Anura; family Pipidae; genus Xenopus; species Xenopus tropicalis. Next base: position 82,376,592 of record NC_030685.2, on the reverse strand, counting down.
ATACTGGAAGTGAGCGCTTACACTCCTAATACAAACTATACTGGAAGTGAGCGCTTACACTCCTAATACAAACTATACTGGGAGTGAGCGCTTACACTCCTAATACAAACTATACTGGGAGTGAGCGCTTACACTCCTAATACAAACTATACTGGAAGTGAGTGCTTACACTCCTAATACAAACTATACTGGGAGTGAGCGCTTACACTCCTAATACAAACTATACTGGAAGTGAGTGCTTACACTCCTAATACAAACTATACTGGGAGTGAGCGCTTACACTCCTAATACAAACTATACTGGAAGTGAGCGCTCACAATCCTAATACAAACTATACTGGGAGTGAGCGCTTACACTCCTAATACAAACTATACTGGAAGTGAGTACTTACACTCCTAATACAAACTATACTGGGAGTGAGCGCTTACAATACTAATACAAACTATACTGGAAGTGAGTACTTACACTCCTAATACAAACTATACTGGGAGTGAGCGCTTACACTCCTAATACAAACTATACTGGAAGTGAGTACTTACACTCCTAATACAAACTATACTGGGAGTGAGCGCTTACAATACTAATACAAACTATACTGGAAGTGAGTACTTACACTCCTAATACAAACTATACTGGGAGTGAGCGCTTACACTCCTAATACAAACTATACTGGAAGTGAGTACTTACACTCCTAATACAAACTATACTGGGAGTGAGCGCTTACAATACTAATACAAACTATACTGGAAGTGAGTACTTACACTCCTAATACAAACTATACTGGGAGTGAGCGCTTACACTCCTAATACAAACTATACTGGAAGTGAGTACTTACACTCCTAATACAAACTATACTGGGAGTGAGCGCTTACACTCCTAATACAAACTATACTGGAAGTGAGCGCTTACACTCCTAATACAAACTATACTGGAAGTGAGCGCTTACACTCCTAATACAAACTATACTGGAAGTGAGTACTTACACTCCTAATACAAACTATACTGGGAGTGAGCGCTTACACTCCTAATACAAACCATACTGGGAGTGAGCGCTTACACTCCTAATACAAACTATACTGGGAGTGAGCGCTTACACTCCTAATACAAACCATACTGGGAGTGAGCGCTTACACTCCTAATACAAACCATACTGGGAGTGAGCGCTTACACTCCTTATACAAACTATACTGGAAGTGAGTGCTCACAATCTTAATAAAAACTATACTGGGAGTGAGCGCTTACAATACTAATACAAACTATACTGGAAGTGAGCGCTTACACTCCTAATACAAACTATACTGGAAGTGAGCGCTTACACTCCTAATACAAACTATACTGGAAGTGAGCGCTTACACTCCTAATACAAACTATACTGGAAGTGAGCGCTTACACTCCTAATACAAACTATACTGGAAGTGAGCGCTTACACTCCTAATACAAACTATACTGGAAGTGAGCGCTTACACTCCTAATACAAACTATACTGGGAGTGAGCGCTTACAATACTAATACAAACTATACTGGAAGTGAGCGCTCACAATCTTAATAAAAACTATACTGGGAGTGAGCGCTTACAATACTAATACAAACTATACTGGAAGTGAGCGCTTACACTCCTAATACAAACTATACTGGAAGTGAGCAATACACTCCTAATACAAACTATACTGGAAGTGAGTGCTTACACTCCCAATACAAACTATACTGGGAGTGAGCGCTTACAATCCTAATACAAACTATACTGGAAGTGAGCGCTTACAATCCTAATACAAACTTTACTGGGAGTGAGCGCTTACAATCCTAATACAAACTATACTGGGAGTGAGCGCTTACAATCCTAATACAAACTATACTGGAAGTGAGCGCTTACACTCCTAATACAAACTATACTGGAAGTGAGTGCTTACACTCCTAATACAAACTATACTGGGAGTGAGCGCTTACAATCCTAATACAAACTATACTGGAGGTGAGCGCTTAAACTCCTAATACAAACTTTAGTGGAAGCGAGCGCTTACACTCCTAATACAAACTATACTGGAAGTGAGCGCTTACACTCCTAATACAAACTATACTGGAAGTGAGTACTTACACTCCTAATACAAACTATACTGGGAGTGAGCGCTTACACTCCTAATACAAACTATACTGGAAGTGAGTACTTACACTCCTAATACAAACTATACTGGGAGTGAGCGCTTACACTCCTAATACAAACCATACTGGGAGTGAGCGCTTACACTCCTAATACAAACTATACTGGGAGTGAGCGCTTACACTCCTAATACAAACCATACTGGGAGTGAGTGCTAACACTCCTAATACAAACCATACTGAGAGTGAGCGCTTACAATGCTAATACAAACTATACTGGGAGTGAGCGCTTACACTCCTAATACAAACTATACTGGGAGTGAGTGCTAACACTCCTAATACAAACCATACTGGGAGTGAGCGCATACAATGCTAATACAAACTATACTGGGAGTGAGCGCTTACGCTAATAATACAAAACATACTGGGAGTGAGCACTTACACTCCTAATACAAACCATACTGGGAGTGAGCGCTTACACTCCTAATACAAACTATACTGGGAGTGAGTGCTAACACTCCTAATACAAACCATACTGGGAGTGAGCGCTTACAATGCTAATACAAACTATACTGGGAGTGAGCGCTTACACTCCTAATACAAACTATACTGGGAGTGAGCGCATACAATGCTAATACAAACTATACTGGGAGTGAGTGCTTACACTCCTAATACAAACTATACTGGGAGTGAGTGCTTACAATGCTAATACAAACTATACTGGGAGTGAGCGCTTACACTCCTATTACAAACTATACTGGGAGTGAGTGCTTACACTCCTAATACAAACCATACTGGGAGTGAGCGCTTACACTCCTAATACAAACCATACTGGGAGTGAGCGCTTACAATGCTAATACAAACTATACTGGGAGTGAGCGCTTACAATGCTAATACAAACCATACTGGAAGTGAGCGCTTACACTCCTAATACAAACCATACTGGGAGTGAGCGCTTACACTCCTAATACAAACCATGCTGGGAGTGAGCGCTTACAATGCTAATACAAACTATACTGGGAGTGAGCGCTTACACTCCTATTACAAACTATACTGGGAGTGAGTGCTTACACTCCTAATACAAACCATACTGGGAGTGAGCGCTTACACTCCTAATACAAACCATACTGGGAGTGAGCGCTTACAATGCTAATACAAACTATACTGGGAGTGAGCGCTTACAATGCTAATACAAACCATACTGGAAGTGAGCGCTTACACTCCTAATACAAACCATACTGGGAGTGAGCGCTTACACTCCTAATACAAACCATGCTGGGAGTGAGCGCTTACAATGCTAATACAAACTATACTGGGAGTGGGCGCTTACACTCCTAATACAAACTATACTGGGAGTGAGTGCTAACATTCCTAATACAAACCATACTGGAAGTGAGCGCTTACAATGCTAATACAAACTATACTGGGAGTGAGCGCTTACACTCCTATTACAAACTATACTGGGAGTGAATGCTTACACTCCTAATACAAACCATACTGGGAGTGAGCGCTTACACTCCTAATACAAACCATACTGGGAGTGAGCGCTTACAATGCTAATACAAACTATACTGGGAGTGAGCGCTTACAATGCTAATACAAACCATACTGGGAGTGAGCGCTTACACTCCTAATACAAACCATACTGGGAGTGAGAGCTTACACTCCTAATACAAACCATACTGGGAGTGAGCGCTTACAATGCTAATACAAACCATACTGGGAGTGAGCGCTTACACTCCTAATACAAACTATACTGGGAGTGAGTGCTTACACTCCTAATACAAACCATACTGGGAGTGAGCGCTTACAATGCTAATACAAACTATACTGGAAGTGAGCGCTTACACTCCTAATACAAACTATACTGGGAGTGAGCGCTTACACTCCTAATACAAACTATACTGGGAGTGAGCGTTTACACTCCTAATACAAACTATACTGGGAGTGAGCGCTTACACTCCTAATACAAACTATACTGGGAGTGAGCGCTTACACTCCTAATACAAACCATACTGGGAGTGAGCGCTTACAATGCTAATACAAACCATACTGGGAGTGAGCGCTTACACTCCTAATACAAACCATACTGGGAGTGAGCGCTTACAATGCTAATACAAACTATACTGGAAGTGAGCGCTTACACTCCTAATACAAACTATACTGGGAGTGAGCGCTTACACTCCTAATACAAACTATACTGGGAGTGAGCGTTTACACTCCTAATACAAACTATACTGGGAGTGAGCGCTTACACTCCTAATACAAACTATACTGGGAGTGAGCGCTTACACTCCTAATACAAACTATACTGGAAGTGAGTGTTTACAATCCTAATACAAACTATACTGGGAGTGAGCGCTTACACTCCTAATACAAACTATACTGGAAGTGAGCGCTTACACTCCTAATACAAACTATACTGGGAGTGAGCGCTTACACTCCTAATACAAACTATACTGGAAGTGAGCGCTTACACTCCTAATACAAACTATACTGGAAGTGAGCGCTTACACTCCTAATACAAACTATACTGGAAGTGAGCGCTTACACTCCTAATACAAACTATACTGGGAGTGAGCGCTTACACTCCTAATACAAACTATACTGGGAGTGAGCGCTTACACTCCTAATACAAACTATACTGGAAGTGAGTGCTTACACTCCTAATACAAACTATACTGGGAGTGAGCGCTTACACTCCTAATACAAACTATACTGGAAGTGAGCGCTCACAATCCTAATACAAACTATACTGGAAGTGAGTGCTCACAATCTTAATAAAAACTATACTGGGAGTGAGCGCTTACAATACTAATACAAACTATACTGGAAGTGAGCGCTTACACTCCTAATACAAACTATACTGGAAGTGAGCGCTTACACTCCTAATACAAACTATACTGGGAGTGAGCGCTTACACTCCTAATACAAACTATACTGGAAGTGAGTGCTTACACTCCTAATACAAACTATACTGGGAGTGAGCGCTTACACTCCAAATACAAACTATACTGGGAGTGAGCGCTTACACTCCTAATACAAACTATACTGGAAGTGAGCGCTCACAATCCTAATACAAACTATACTGGAAGTGAGTGCTCACAATCTTAATAAAAACTATACTGGGAGTGAGCGCTTACAATACTAATACAAACTATACTGGAAGTGAGCGCTTACACTCCTAATACAAACTATACTGGAAGTGAGTGCTCACAATCTTAATAAAAACTATACTAGGAGTGAGCGCTTACAATACTAATACAAACTATACTGGAAGTGAGTGCTCACAATCTTAATAAAAACTATACTGGGAGTGAGCGCTTACACTCCTAATACAAACTATACTGGAAGTGAGTGCTCACAATCTTAATAAAAACTATACTAGGAGTGAGCGCTTACAATACTAATACAAACTATACTGGAAGTGAGCGCTCACAATCTTAATAAAAACTATACTGGGAGTGAGCGCTTACAATACTAATACAAACTATACTGGAAGTGAGCGCTTACACTCCTAATACAAACTATACTGGGAGTGAGCGCTTACACTCCCAATACAAACTATACTGGGAGTGAGCGCTTACACTCCTAATACAAACTATACTGGAAGTGAGCGCTTACAATCCTAATACAAACTTTACTGGGAGTGAGCGCTTACAATCCTAATACAAACTATACTGGGAGTGAGCGCTTACAATCCTAATACAAACTATACTGGAGGTGAGCGCTTACACTCCTAATACAAACTATACTGGAAGTGAGCGCTCACACTCCTAATACAAACTATACTGGAAGTGAGCGCTTACACTCCTAATACAAACTATACTGGAAGTGAGCGCTTACACTCCTAATACAAACTATACTGGAAGTGAGCGCTCACACTCCCAATACAAACTATACTGGAAGTGAGCGCTTACACTCCTAATACAAACTATACTGGAAGTGAGCAATACACTCCTAATACAAACTATACTGGAAGTGAGTGCTTACACTCCCAATACAAACTATACTGGGAGTGAGCGCTTACAATCCTAATACAAACTATACTGGAAGTGAGCGCTTACAATCCTAATACAAACTTTACTGGGAGTGAGCGCTTACACTCCTAATACAAACTATACTGGGAGTGAGCGCTTACACTCCTAATACAAACTATACTGGAAGTGAGCGCTTACACTCCTAATACAAACTATACTGGAAGTGAGCGCTTACACTCCTAATACAAACTATACTGGGAGTGAGCGCTTACACTCCTAATACAAACTATACTGGGAGTGAGCGCTTACAATCCTAATACAAACTATACTGGAGGTGAGCGCTTACACTCCTAATACAAACTTTAGTGGAAGCGAGCGCTTACACTCCTAATACAAACTATACTGGAAGTGAGCGCTTACACTCCTAATACAAACTATACTGGAAGTGAGCGCTTACACTCCTAATACAAACTATACTGGGAGTGAGCGCTTACACTCCTAATACAAACTATACTGGAAGTGAGCGCTTACACTCCTAATACAAACTATACTGGGAGTGAGCGCTTACACTCCTAATACAAACTATACTGGAAGTGAGCGCTTACACTCCTAATACAAACTATACTGGAAGTGAGCGCTTACACTCCTAATACAAACTATACTGGAAGTGAGTACTTACACTCCTAATACAAACTATACTGGGAGTGAGCGCTTACACTCCTAATACAAACTATACTGGAAGTGAGCGCTTACACTCCTAATACAAACTATACTGGAAGTGAGCGCTTACACTCCTAATACAAACTATACTGGAAATGAGCGCTTACACTCCTAATACAAACTATACTGGGAGTGAGCGCTTACACTCCTAATACAAACTATACTGGAAGTGAGTGCTTACACTCCTAATACAAACTATACTGGGAGTGAGCGCTTACACTCCTAATACAAACTATACTGGAAGTGAGCGCTTACACTCCTAATACAAACTATACTGGGAGTGAGCGCTTACACTCCTAATACAAACTATACTGGAAGTGAGCGCTTACACTCCTAATACAAACTATACTGGGAGTGAGCGCTTACACTCCTAATACAAACTATACTGGAAGTGAGCGCTTACAATCCAAATACAAACTATACTGGAAGTGAGCGCTTACAATCCTAATACAAACTATACTGGAAGTGAGCGCTTACACTCCTAATACAAACTATAATGGAAGTGAGCGCTTACACTCCTAATACAAACTATACTGGGAGTGAGCGCTTACACTCCTAATACAAACTATACTGGAAGTGAGCGCTTACAATCCTAATACAAACTATACTGGAAGTGAGCGCTTACACTCCTAATACAAACTATACTGGGAGTGAGCGCTTACACTCCTAATACAAACTATACTGGGAGTGAGCGCTTACAATCCTAATACAAACCATACTGGAAGTGAGCGCTTACGCTCCTAATACAAACTATACTGGAAGTGAGCGCTTACACTCCTAATACAAACTATACTGGGAGTGAGCGCTTACACTCCTAATACAAACTATACTGGAAGTGAGCGCTTACAATCCTAATACAAACTATACTGGAAGTGAGCGATTACACTCCTAATACAAACTATACTGGGAGTGAGCGCTTACACTCCTAATACAAACTATACTGGAAGTGAGCGCTTACAATCCTAATACAAACTATACTGGAAGTGAGCGATTACACTGCTTATACAAACTATACTGGAAGTGAGCGCTTACAATCCTAATACAAACTATACTGGAAGTGAGTGCTTACACTCCTAATAGAAACTATACTGGAAGTGAGCGCTTACACTCCTAATAGAAACTATACTGGGAGTGAGTGCTTACACTCCTAATACAAACTATACTGGAAGTGAGCGCTTACACTCCTAATACAAACTATACTGGGAGTGAGCGCTTACAATCCTAATACAAACTATACTGGAAGTGAGTGCTTACACTCCTAATAGAAACTATACTGGAAGTGAGCGCTTACAATCCTAATACAAACTATACTGGGAGTGAGTGCTTACACTCCTAATACAAACTATACTGGAAGTGAGCGCTTACACTCCTAATACAAACTATACTGGGAGTGAGTGCTTACACTCCTAATACAAACTATACTGGAAGTGAGCGCTTACACTCCTAATACAAACTATACTGGGAGTGAGTGCTTACACTCCTAATACAAACTATACTGGGAGTGAGCGCTTACACTCCTAATACAAACTATACTGGAAGTGAGCGCTTACACTCCTAATACAAACTATACTGGGAGTGAGTGCTTACACTCCTAATACAAACTATACTGGAAGTGAGCGCTTACACTCCTAATACAAACTATACTGGAAGTGAGCGCTTACACTCCTAATAGAAACTATACTGGAAGTGAGCGCTTACAATGCTAATACAAACTATACTGGAAGTGAGCGCTTACACTCCTAATAGAAACCATACTCGGAGTGAGCGCTTACACTCCTAATACAAACTATACTGGAAGTGAGCGCTTACACTCCTAATACAAACTATACTGGAAGTGAGTGCTTACACTCCTAATAGAAACTATACTGGAAGTGAGCGCTTACAATGCTAATACAAACTATACTGGAAGTGAGCGCTTACACTCCTAATAGAAACCATACTCGGAGTGAGCGCTTACACTCCTAATACAAACTATACTGGAAGTGAGCGCTTACACTCCTAATAGAAACTATACTGGAAGTGAGCGCTTACAATCCTAATACAAACTATACTGGAAGTGAGCGCTTACAATCCTAATACAAACTATACTGGGAGTGAGCGCTTACACTCCTAATACAAACTATACTGGAAGTGAGCGCTTACACTCCTAATACAAACTTTAGTGGAAGTGAGCGCTTACACTCCTAATACAAACTATACTGGGAGTGAGCGCTTACACTCCTAATACAAACTATACTGGAAGTGAGCGCTTACACTCCTAATACAAACTTTAGTGGAAGTGAGCGCTTACACTCCTAATACAAACTATACTGGGAGTGAGCGCTTACACTCCTAATACAAACTATACTGGAAGTGAGCGCTTACAATCCTAATACAAACTATACTGAAAGTGAGCGCTTACACTCCTAATACAAACTATACTGGAAGTGAGTGCTTACACTCCTAATACAAACTATACTGGGAGTGAGCGCTTACAATCCTAATACAAACTATACTGGAAGTGAGCGCTTACAATCCTAATACAAACTATACTGGAAGTGAGTGCTTAGAATCCTAATACAAACTATACTGAAAGTGAGCGCTTACACTCCTAATACAAACTATACTGGAAGTGAGCGCTTACACTCCTAATACAAACTATACTGGAAGTGAGTGCTCACAATCCTAATACAAACTATACTGGAAGTGAGTGCTCACAATCCTAATACAAACTATACTGGGAGTGAGCGCTTACACTCCTAATACAAACTATACTGGAAGTGAGCGCTTACACTCCTAATACAAACTATACTGGAAGTGAGCGCTTACACTCCTAATACAAACTTTAGTGGAAGTGAGCGCTTACACTCCTAATACAAACTATACTGGAAGTGAGCGCTTACACTCCTAATACAAACTATACTGGAAGTGAGCGCTTACACTCCTAATACAAACTATACTGGAAGTGAGCGCTTACACTCCTAATACAAACTATACTGGAAGTGAGTGCTCACAATCCTAATACAAACTATACTGGGAGTGAGCGCTTACACTCCTAATACAAACTATACTGGAAGTGAGCGCTTACACTCCTAATACAAACTATACTGGAAGTGAGCGCTTACACTCCTAATACAAACTTTAGTGGAAGTGAGCGCTTACACTCCTAATACAAACTATACTGGGAGTGAGCGCTTACACTCCTAATACAAACTATACTGGAAGTGAGCGCTTACAATCCTAATACAAACTATACTGAAAGTGAGCGCTTACACTCCTAATACAAACTATACTGGAAGTGAGTGCTTAGAATCCTAATACAAACTATACTGGAAGTGAGCGCTTACACTCCTAATACAAACTATACTGGAAGTGAGCGCTTACACTCCTAATACAAACTATACTGGAAGTGAGCGCTTACACTCCTAATACAAACTATACTGGAAGTGAGTGCTCACAATCCTAATACAAACTATACTGGGAGTGAGCGCTTACACTCCTAATACAAACTATACTGGAAGTGAGCGCTTACACTCCTAATACAAACTATACTGGAAGTGAGCGCTTACACTCCTAATACAAACTATACTGGAAGTGAGCGCTTACACTCCTAATACAAACTATACTGGAAGTGAGCGCTTACACTCCTAATACAAACTATACTGGAAGTGAGCGCTTACACTCCTAATACAAACTATACTGGGAGTGAGCGCTTACACTCCTAATACAAACTATACTGGAAGTGAGCGCTTACACTCCTAATACAAACTATACTGGAAGTGAGCGCTTACACTCCTAATACAAACTATACTGGAAGTGAGCGCTTACACTCCTAATACAAACTTTAGTGGAAGTGAGCGCTTACACTCCTAATACAAACTATACTGGGAGTGAGCGCTTACACTCCTAATACAAACTATACTGGAAGTGAGCGCTTACAATCCTAATACAAACTATACTGAAAGTGAGCGCTTACACTCCTAATACAAACTATACTGGAAGTGAGTGCTTAGAATCCTAATACAAACTATACTGGAAGTGAGCGCTTACACTCCTAATACAAACTATACTGGAAGTGAGCGCTTACACTCCTAATACAAACTATACTGGAAGTGAGCGCTTACACTCCTAATACAAACTATACTGGAAGTGAGTGCTCACAATCCTAATACAAACTATACTGGGAGTGAGCGCTTACACTCCTAATACAAACTATAATGGAAGTGAGCGCTTACACACCTAATACAAACTATAATGGAAGTGAGCGCTTACACTCCTAATACAAACTATAATGGAAGTGAGCGCTTACACTCCTAATACAAACTATAATGGAAGTGAGCGCTTACACTCCTAATACAAACTATAATGGAAGTGAGCGCTTACACACCTAATACAAACTATAATGGAAGTGAGCGCTTACACTCCTAATACAAACTATACTGGAAGTGAGCGCTTACAATCCTAATACAAACTATACTGGAAGTGAGCGCTTACACTCCTAATACAAACTATACTGGAAATGAGCGCTTACACTCCTAATACAAACTATACTGGGAGTGAGCGCTTACACTCCTAACACAAACTATACTGGAAGTGAGTGCTTACACTCCTAATACAAACTATACTGGGAGTGAGCGCTTACACTCCTAATACAAACTATACTGGAAGTGAGCGCTTACACTCCTAATACAAACTATACTGGGAGTGAGCGCTTACACTCCTAATACAAACTATACTGGAAGTGAGCGCTTACACTCCTAATACAAACTATACTGGGAGTGAGCGCTTACACTCCTAATACAAACTATACTGGAAGTGAGCGCTTACAATCCTAATACAAACTATACTGGAAGTGAGCGCTTACAATCCTAATACAAACTATACTGGAAGTGAGCGCTTACACTCCTAATACAAACTATAATGGAAGTGAGCGCTTACACTCCTAATACAAACTATACTGGGAGTGAGCGCTTACACTCCTAATACAAACTATACTGGAAGTGAGCGCTTACAATCCTAATACAAACTATACTGGAGGTGAGCGCTTACACTCCTAATACAAACTATACTGGGAGTGAGCGCTTACACTCCTAATACAAACTATACTGGGAGTGAGCGCTTACAATCCTAATACAAACCATACTGGAAGTGAGCGCTTACGCTCCTAATACAAACTATACTGGAAGTGAGCGCTTACACTCCTAATACAAACTATACTGGGAGTGAGCGCTTACACTCCTAATACAAACTATACTGGAAGTGAGCGCTTACAATCCTAATACAAACTATACTGGAAGTGAGCGATTACACTGCTTATACAAACTATACTGGAAGTGAGCGCTTACAATCCTAATACAAACTATACTGGAAGTGAGTGCTTACACTCCTAATAGAAACTATACTGGAAGTGAGCGCTTACACTCCTAATAGAAACTATACTGGGAGTGAGTGCTTACACTCCTAATACAAACTATACTGGAAGTGAGCGCTTACACTCCTAATACAAACTATACTGGGAGTGAGTGCTTACACTCCTAATACAAACTATACTGGAAGTGAGCGCTTACACTCCTAATACAAACTATACTGGGAGTGAGTGCTTACACTCCTAATACAAACTATACTGGAAGTGAGCGCTTACACTCCTAATACAAACTATACTGGAAGTGAGCGCTTACACTCCTAATAGAAACTATACTGGAAGTGAGCGCTTACAATGCTAATACAAACTATACTGGAAGTGAGCGCTTACACTCCTAATAGAAACCATACTCGGAGTGAGCGCTTACACTCCTAATACAAACTATACTGGAAGTGAGCGCTTACACTCCTAATACAAACTATACTGGAAGTGAGTGCTTACACTCCTAATACAAACTATACTGGAAGTGAGCGCTTACACTCCTAATACAAACTATACTGGAAGTGAGTGCTTACACTCCTAATACAAACTATACTGGAAGTGAGTGCTTACACTCCTAATACAAACCATACTGGGAGTGAGCGCTTACACTCCTAATAGAAACTATACTGGAAGTGAGCGCTTACAATGCTAATACAAACTATACTGGAAGTGAGCGCTTACACTCCTAATAGAAACCATACTCGGAGTGAGCGCTTACACTCCTAATACAAACTATACTGGAAGTGAGCGCTTACACTCCTAATAGAAACTATACTGGAAGTGAGCGCTTACAATCCTAATACAAACTATACTGGAAGTGAGCGCTTACAATCCTAATACAAACTATACTGGGAGTGAGCGCTTACACTCCTAATACAAACTATACTGGAAGTGAGCGCTTACACTCCTAATACAAACTTTAGTGGAAGTGAGCGCTTACACTCCTAATACAAACTATACTGGGAGTGAGCGCTTACACTCCTAATACAAACTATACTGGAAGTGAGCGCTTACACTCCTAATACAAACTTTAGTGGAAGTGAGCGCTTACACTCCTAATACAAACTATACTGGGAGTGAGCGCTTACACTCCTAATACAAACTATACTGGAAGTGAGCGCTTACAATCCTAATACAAACTTTAGTGGAAGTGAGCGCTTACACTCCTAATACAAACTATACTGGGAGTGAGCGCTTACACTCCTAATACAAACTATACTGGGAGTGAGCGCTTACAATCCTAATACAAACTATACTGGGAGTGAGCGCTTACACTCCTAATACAAACTATACTGGAAGTGAGCGCTTACACTCCTAATACAAACTATACTGGAAGTGAGCGCTTACACTCCTAATACAAACTATACTGGAAGTGAGCGCTTACACTCCTAATACAAACTATACTGGAAGTGAGTGCTTAGAATCCTAATACAAACTATACTGAAAGTGAGCGCTTACACTCCTAATACAAACTATACTGGAAGTGAGCGCTTACACTCCTAATACAAACTATACTGGAAGTGAGTGCTCACAATCCTAATACAAACTATACTGGAAGTGAGCGCTTACACTCCTAATACAAACTATACTGGAAGTGAGCGCTTACACTCCTAATACAAACTATACTGGAAGTGAGCGCTTACACTCCTAATACAAACTATACTGGAAGTGAGTGCTTAGAATCCTAATACAAACTATACTGAAAGTGAGCGCTTACACTCCTAATACAAACTATACTGGAAGTGAGCGCTTACACTCCTAATACAAACTATACTGGAAGTGAGTGCTCACAATCCTAATACAAACTATACTGGGAGTGAGCGCTTACACTCCTAATACAAACTATACTGGAAGTGAGCGCTTACACTCCTAATACAAACTATACTGGAAGTGAGCGCTTACACTCCTAATACAAACTTTAGTGGAAGTGAGCGCTTACACTCCTAATACAAACTATACTGGAAGTGAGCGCTTACACTCCTAATACAAACTATACTGGAAGTGAGCGCTTACACTCCTAATACAAACTATACTGGAAGTGAGCGCTTACACTCCTAATACAAACTATACTGGAAGTGAGTGCTCACAATCCTAATACAAACTATACTGGGAGTGAGCGCTTACACTCCTAATACAAACTATACTGGAAGTGAGCGCTTACACTCCTAATACAAACTATACTGGAAGTGAGCGCTTACACTCCTAATACAAACTTTAGTGGAAGTGAGCGCTTACACTCCTAATACAAACTATACTGGGAGTGAGCGCTTACACTCCTAATACAAACTATACTGGAAGTGAGCGCTTACAATCCTAATACAAACTATACTGAAAGTGAGCGCTTACACTCCTAATACAAACTATACTGGAAGTGAGTGCTTAGAATCCTAATACAAACTATACTGGAAGTGAGCGCTTACACTCCTAATACAAACTATACTGGAAGTGAGCGCTTACACTCCTAATACAAACTATACTGGAAGTGAGCGCTTACACTCCTAATACAAACTATACTGGAAGTGAGTGCTCACAATCCTAATACAAACTATACTGGGAGTGAGCGCTTACACTCCTAATACAAACTATACTGGAAGTGAGCGCTTACACTCCTAATACAAACTATACTGGAAGTGAGTGCTTACACTCCTAATACAAACTATACTGGGAGTGAGCGCTTACACTCCTAATACAAACTATACTGGAAGTGAGCGCTTACACTCCTAATACAAACTATACTGGAAGTGAGCGCTTACACTCCTAATACAAACTATACTGGAAGTGAGCGCTTACACTCCTAATACAAACTTTAGTGGAAGTGAGCGCTTACACTCCTAATACAAACTATACTGGGAGTGAGCGCTTACACTCCTAATACAAACTATACTGGAAGTGAGCGCTTACAATCCTAATACAAACTATACTGAAAGTGAGCGCTTACACTCCTAATACAAACTATACTGGAAGTGAGTGCTTAGAATCCTAATACAAACTATACTGGAAGTGAGCGCTTACACTCCTAATACAAACTATACTGGAAGTGAGCGCTTACACTCCTAATACAAACTATACTGGAAGTGAGCGCTTACACTCCTAATACAAACTATACTGGAAGTGAGTGCTCACAATCCTAATACAAACTATACTGGGAGTGAGCGTTTACACTCCTAATACAAACTATAATGGAAGTGAGCGCTTACACACCTAATACAAACTATAATGGAAGTGAGCGCTTACACTCCTAATACAAACTATAATGGAAGTGAGCGCTTACACTCCTAATACAAACTATAATGGAAGTGAGCGCTTACACTCCTAATACAAACTATAATGGAAGTGAGCGCTTACACACCTAATACAAACTATAATGGAAGTGAGCGCTTACACTCCTAATACAAACTATACTGGAAGTGAGCGCTTACAATCCTAATACAAACTATACTGGGAGTGAGCGCTTACACTCCTAATACAAACTATACTGGAAGTGAGCGCTTACACTCCTAATACAAACTATACTGGAAGTGAGCGCTCACAATCCTAATACAAACTATACTGGGAGTGAGTGCTAACATTCCTAATACAAACTATACTGGGAGTGAGCGCTTACACTCCTAATACAAACTATACTGGAAGTGAGCGCTTACACTCCTAATACAAACTATACTGGAAGTGAGCGCTTACACTCCTAATACAAACTATACTGGGAGTGAGCGCTTACACTCCTAATACAAACTATACTGGAAGTGAGCGCTTACACTCCTAATACAAACTATACTGGAAGTGAGCGCTTACAATCCTAATACAAACTATACTGGAAGTGAGCGCTTACACTCCTAATACAAACTATACTGGAAGTGAGCGCTTACACTGGAAATGAATGCCTACAATCCCAATTTTTTTGGGGGGGTGGGGGTTCGTACATAACATTCTGGCTGTGAAGGCTACAGAGAGACTGCAAAAAAGCAAGGATTTAGTAGAAGATACAGAAGAAGATGCCCAGGCCACCCTTCCCCTACTCCATGATGCCAATCAAAGCCCCTGCCAACTTCAGAAAACACACCAGACTGGGGCAGATTCCTCTAGTGGGACAGACTGCTATTACTCAGGTCCACCACGGCCCTAGGGCCATATTTTATCACAAACCAACACCTGCAATGATTATAGCTACTCATCTTCTGCGGATATCTGTTCTTTAGACTTTAGAATACCTGTTCAATGAATGACCAGATCCTCGGGGGGTCCAATTGTGGTCATATGTGCATAGGTAGACCCCTGCTTGGCACTTTTGGCCCTGGGGCCAAACGATCTTATTATATTGGCGGCAATGGGGCAGTCGGTTCGGGGACCGCATCAATGAGCCGACGCAGTCCCCGATCCGACTAGATTTCCTAACCTGCCCGATCGAGATCTGCCCGATTTCAGGCCAGATATCGGTCGGGCAGGACCGTCGTTAGTGCCCATACACGGCCCATAAGCTGCCGAATCGGTCTAAGGGACCGATATCGGCAGCTAGAATCGGCCTGTGTATGGGCACCTTTACTGTTAGTTACCTGCAGTTATAGGCAGTTACAATTCTAAAGTATTTTAGGCAAAATAAAGATATTTTCGAGCTGTGGGGGGGGGGGGAGAGATAATGGCTTGCTGGTGTTTTAGTTTAACATTAGTTTTCTTACATTGCCATGGCCCTATCTTCTGTAACTGTGGCCCTAAGAATACAAAATAAGACACATCTGAGGATTTCTGAAATGGGACAAAAAGTTCCTTTCATCTCTGGATGGGACTTAGCAGTGCTTTTTAAAGGGGAAGAAGACCCTCTCCTTGTGCGAATCTCTACCCATTAAACACTGGCCAGTGCATCCATTTATATCTCTGTATTGATCTCCACCCATTCACCTTCTTTTCTGTCCTGTAGGACTGTTACCCAGACTTCTGGGAAATGATTCGGAATCAGGCTGCAGGGAGGAGAGGCTGCATGGAAATAACAGGCTGCGGGGTGGGTGTGACGCTCGGCACAAACAGACTGGGATCCAGGCATGCAGTTCAGGGGGATGAATGCAGTGCAGGATAAATGCTCTGGGCTGATATAATGTGCAAAAAGGGGCTAAATATATATATATATACAGGTATGGGATCCCTTATCCGGAAACCCATTATCCAGAAAGCTCCAAATTACAGAAAGCCCATCTCCCATAGACTCCATTTTAATCAAATAATTCAGAATTTTAAAAATGATTTCCTTTTTTCTCTG
Organism: Xenopus tropicalis; assembly: GCF_000004195.4. Lineage (NCBI taxonomy): Eukaryota > Metazoa > Chordata > Amphibia > Anura > Pipidae > Xenopus > Xenopus tropicalis. The sequence goes on along the minus strand of NC_030685.2, from coordinate 82,359,170 downwards.
TAATAATAAAACAGTACCTGTACTTGATCCCAACTAAGATATAATTAATCCTTATTGGGGGCAGAACAGCCCTATTGGGTTTATTTAATGGTTAAATGATTCCCTTTTCTCTGTAATAATAAAACAGTACCTGTACTTGATCCCAACTAAGATATAATTACCCCTTATTGGGGGCAGAACAGCCCTATTGGGTTTATTTCATGTTTAAATGATTCCCTTTTCTCTGTAATAATAAAACAGTACCTGTACTTGATCCCAACTAAGATATAATTAGCCCTTATTGGGGGCAGAACAGCCCTATTGGGTTTATTTAATGGTTAAATGATTCCCTTTTCTCTGTAATAATAAAACAGTACCTGTACTTGATCCCAACTAAGATATAATTACCCCTTATTGGGGGCAGAACAGCCCTATTGGGTTTATTTAATGGTTAAATGATTCCCTTTTCTCTGTAATAATAAAACAGTACCTGTACTTGATCCCAACAAAGATATAAATAATCATTATTGGATGCAAAACAATCCTATTGTGTTTAATTAATTATTTTTTAGTAGACTTAAGGTATGGAGATCCAAATTACCGAAAGACCCCTTATCCGGAATACCCTTGGTCCCGAGCATTCTGGATAACGGGTCCTATACCTGTATATATATATATATATATGGACATGGGCAGGTTCAGCGTTCTTTCTATAACAGCAAAAGGAAGAAGCAGAAAGAGATGAGAAAAGGGAAGAATATTAACCCATTAGTACCTGTGCAGATGTAGAGGGATGTGCAGCCTTCAGCTCTAGGTACTCCACAATTCCAGGTGTAGTTCACCACCGTGTATAGAAGTAGCGAGTACAAAGTAGCTGCCCTGGCCCAAACAATGACCATAAGCTGCTTCCATCCAACGCACATGAGCTACTAACCCTCTTATATATTAATCACCCCCCGGGGCAGTGCAGAAATCTCTTCCTTATCCCCCAGTAACCCAGTTAGAGCGGCCGGGCAGCCTCCCTGCCAGAATGAAGAACACGATTCTGATGTGCAAGGGACTCAGCCCCTAAAAATACACCTGCGGGCAAGGCTGAGAGTAACCGGAGACACAAGCCATAAGGGCTAAGGGGACACAGAGAGGGGAGGATAGAGTTTAGCAACTGAGTATTCAGCCCAGGGGGAGAGAGAGTTGCATCACACAAACAGTTAAATGAGCCCTAGGTACCCTACCTGCCCCAGGAACATCCTCTGCCCCCCAGCCAAGGGGCAGCTCCGTGTATTCCAGCCCTGTTCCAGCAGTCTCCTGTCAGAGTGTGTGGCTGGGGCCAAAGGCATCATTATTATCTGCTCCATCCAAGCCCTACCCCTTCCTTGGCTCCACTCTCTTAAAGACGCACTCTCCTGGCGGTGTGGATGTCACCCTCCCTCTCTCTCATGCAGGCAGGCTGTCTCTAGATGGGCAGATCTCACTGGCTGCTAGCCCTATGGGCCATATTGAGCAACAGCTGACCAGAGATCACCTATGTTTTTTGCTTTTATAGAAGAGTTAAGAACCGATGGCAAACTCACCTCTGCTATATATATATATATATATAAGCTATATACAGACTTAGTTTGATAATCAATGGCTGCGGCAGGAAATGAGTTAATTTGGTTCTATGGACCTTATATTGATATTTTCTGCCCAGACAGACACAAGCAACTTTTCAATTGGTCTTTTTTTTATTGTTTTTTTTTTTTTATTAATTGCTTTCTTCTTCTGACTCTTTCCAACTTTTATATAAGGGTCACTGACCTCGGCAGCCTAAATACTGAGGGACAATTTTATTATTACTTTTACTCTTTATTACTTATCTTTATGTTCCTATACATAAACAATTCCCTTATTCAAACCTCTCCCTAATATCTGCTGGAATTCCAAACTGGAGAGCTGCTGAACAAATAGTGAAATAATTAAAAAAAACACAAATAATAACAAATGAAGACCAATTGCAAATTGTCTTAGACTATTACTCTCTGCATCAATACATCAGTCTCTGCCCCATGGAGCTTACAATCTAAGGTCCCTATCCCTTTCCCATCAGTCCCTGCCCCAGTGAGCTTACAATCTAAGGTCCCTATCACATTCCCATCAGTCCCTGCCCCAGTGAGCTTACAATCTAAGGTCCCTATCACATTTCCATCAGCCCCTGCCCCAGTGAGCTTACAATCTAAGGTCCCTATCCCATTCCCATCAGTCCCTGCCCCAGTGAGCTTACAATCTAAGGTCCCTATCACATTCCCATCAGTTCCTGTCCCAGTGAGCTTACAATCTAAGGTCCCTATCACATTCCCATCAGTCCCTGCCCCAGTGAGCTTACAATCTAAGGTCCCTATCACATTCCCATCAGTCCCTGCCCCAGTGAGCTTACAATCTAAGGTCCCTATCACATTCCCATCAGTCCCTGCCCCAGTGAGCTTACAATCTAAGGTCCCTATCACATTCCCATCAGTCCCTGCCCCAGTGAGCTTACAATCTAAGGTCCCTATCCCATTCCCATCAGTCCCTGCCCCAGTGAGCTTACAATCTAAGGTCCCTATCACATTCCCATCAGTCCCTGCCCCAGTGAGCTTACAATCTAAGGTCCCTATCACATTCCCATCAGTCCCTGCCCCAGTGAGCTTACAATCTAAGGTCCCTATCCCATTCCCATCAGTCCCTGCCCCATGGAGCTTACAATCTAAGGTCCCTATCCCATTCCCATCAGTCCCTGCCCCATGGAGCTTACAATCTAAGGTCCCTATCACATTTTTATCAGGAGCCAATTACCTGCCTGTATGTTTTTGGAGTGTGGGGGGGGGGAAACCCATGCAGACACAGGGAGAACATACAAACTCCTTGCAGATAGTGCCTTTGGCGGAATCAAACTCGGAACCCCAGCGCCACATTCAATGTATAAACCCATTTACTGCACAGCGCTACAGAGTATGTTGGTGCTATATAAGTAAATAATAACAGAATTGCCACCTTTTGATGAAGAAAATCTGGTTGATTGGCCCCCAGCACTGCGATCTCTTCTTTCCCACGCAATGACCCAGAAGAATGAGTGACTGCATTATAAATAAATGATAGTGACAATCATTATCGGTAATACAGACTGGATTTACACTGGGGGGGGGGTGGATTTCTTGTTCCATTAGTGCATTACAGCGTGACTGCAGATTTGCCCCTTACATAATTGCAGCGCCAGCCCCGTGAATAATTCAGATTGCAGACATCCATAGACAGCTCGGAAGGACAAGCAAATACATAGATAGGTAGATAAGGGGGGGCAGTAAGATTTGGACATCATGTTCCAGTGCTCAGCCAACAGAACAAACTGCTCATATAGAGTTGCACAGCAACAAGGTGGCTGAAATGTACAATATACAGTAGGATAAAGTGGAGCTGTACTGTGAAACTACAACACTCTGCATCACCTAACCCTTGGAAATGCCAGAAAGGGTGGAAAGTGTAGAAAATTGGAAAATTGCCATGTTGTTTGCAAGGTCGGACTAAGGGGGACAGGGCTCAGCGGAGCTGCCACCCAGGGGCCCCTCATCCCACCAAGGGACCCCCGCCGTCGCCCCCATACACACCCCCAGGTCCTCGCCGCCCACCCAACCCTGTCCCTCGAGCATGTATACTTAGGTGCATCGGGAGAGGGAGACCTGCGGGCCCAGGAGCACCCAGCAGGGATTGGTTCTGGGCCAGCAGGACCTACAAGGGCCGGGTCCCACCATTTTTTTTTCCCGGTGCCTTGCTGGTCCAGTCTGGCCCTGGTTGTTTGCACTTTTGCATACTGCCATACACTTGGGGCATTAAATTGAGCACAAAACCCTGCACTTTCCTCATGAATACAGCAATTCCTGCATTCGGCAGCACTGTCTTCATTAGGGGTAGGTGGGATAAGGCAAGTAAGTATCCCGTCTCCCACTCACTAAAGTCATGCCATTTAAACAAATTAGGGTGCACTGCTGGGAGGGTGCAAGGGAGCCCTTTCTTTATCTCCTGCCCTGGGTGCAAATACTGAATGAGCTCTAAGGGACGTGGTTTTGCACCACTTATTGCTTTAGTACTTACATCCAGGGTATATGTAAATATGGCCCCCTTTCTCCTTATTATACACTATGGCAAGTTACAGACCCTCCCTCTGATATTATAGCCCCTTCCCTGTCCTGACATGATCTTGCCTTGCTCTACACTTTCCCACAGTGAGGAAGGCCTTACTATACACAGCCGTGCCCTACTATACACAGTTACAGCCCATCTAGTGGCATACCCGAGGGTCGGTACCTAGGGCAGTAGAATTGGCCCTCAGGTACCTATATAACAAATATTGCCCCGGGTGCCCTTTATGCTTTACTTCAGCCATCACTAGGTGCAGCTTGGGGAGTATTGCTTAAATAAACAGTAACATGTTACTAATGTTTGTCTGTAATTAATGCTACGGCTGTTTTTGAAGGAATCCATTAATGAATACAGATAATTTTCACATTAGCTATTAACGGCCTTGGTTTTCGAATTAGTCAAAATATATTTCTAGAGTGCAACCAGCTGTACAGCTGCCAAGGCCTTTTCTGTACTTAAGGGAGGGGGGTGTTTGGGTGCCTAAAAGCATGCTTTTCCAATCAACACCATTATTTAGGATCAATGCGGCTTCCCTGCCAACTCTAATGTATTGACAGCATCATTTAAAGGGGAAGTAAAACCAAAATGTAATGCTTTCCATAGCAATTACATTTACAGAACTGATCATTTTTAATGAATGAATATCGGAAAGTTGCTTCTGCCTTACACTAAAACTGGACCCATTTGTACAAATGCCGGGACAAGACCAGGCCATGCATGGACCAAAATATCTTTGGCAAAGAGCTGACAGTCTGATGAAATTCCAGCCGCCACTCATGCAATAAATACTGTACTGATGCATTTACTAACACTTTAGTGAAAATACCCAGGTTATAAAACATCTCTATTAAGTTTAACCTTAGGAGTCAATAAATGGGAATACTTTTCCCCCTGACCCCCGGCTTCTCCTGGGATCACTCACACTGAGCACCTTCACTAACTGATTTGCTGTCTATTAGATTTACTGTGTAGGCTGCATCTATCTTTAGCACTATGTGAATCTCTTAATGTGTTATTAGTGTGTGTGTTCTCCTTGGTTTCTTTTCTAACGGGACATTAAAGTTTGCACTGGAATTACATTTACATCACTCATGTATAAGGGATAACGTACCCCCTACTGTAAATGATAAGGATATAAGAAGTCACTGAGGGGTTCTGTGCCCATATAAAGGCACAAGGCTGCAGGCTGAGTTATACAGGGAACTCTGAGTATCACTCATGTATTATAAGGGATAATGTACCCCCTACTGTAAATGATAAGGATATTAGCAGTCACTGAGGGGTTCTGTGCCCATATAAAGGCACAAGGCTGCAGGCTGAGTTATACAGGGAACTCTGAGTATCACTCATGTATTATAAGGGATAATGTACCCCCTACTGTAAATGATAAGGATATTAGCAGTCACTGAGGGGTTCTGTGCCCCCCATATAAAGGCACAAGGCTGCAGGCTGAGTTATACAGGGAACTCTGAGTATCACTCATGTATTATAAGGGATAATGTACCCCCTACTGTAAATGATAAGGATATTAGCAGTCACTGAGGGGTTCTGTGCCCATATAAAGGCACAAGGCTGCAGGCTGAGTTATACAGGGAACTCTGAGTATCACTCATGTATTATAAGGGATAATGTACCCCCTACTGTAAATGATAAGGATATTAGCAGTCACTGAGGGGTTCTGTGCCCATATAAAGGCACAAGGCTGCAGGCTGAGTTATACAGGGAACTCTGAGTATCACTCATGTATTATAAGGGATAATGTACCCCCTACTGTAAATGATAAGGATATTAGCAGTCACTGAGGGGTTCTGTGACCATATAAAGGCACAAGGCTGCAGGCTGAGTTATACAGGGAACTCTGAGTATCACTCATGTATTATAAGGGATAATGTACCCCCTACTGTAAATGATAAGGATATTAGCAGTCACTGAGGGGTTCTGTGACCATATAAAGGCACAAGGCTACAGGTTATACAGGTCAGGGAACTTGCTTTTATACAGGTTATATATATTTAGTATTACTAAATATTATTTCAACTTAGGGCCACATTATTTCTATTAACACACAACTTGCATTGAGTCATGTGACACAGAACCATTTAGATGGTATTTGTATAGTGTTTTCTCTTTCTTACACTACCATTCACACACTGTAAGATAAAGCAAACGCTACCATAAATATCTATATCTGGATTTATCCTCTTAGTCCTGCATAAAAAAACATTTGGCCTTGCATTTTATATTACAAAATTCATAGTTTATGGCTTCTAACAGCTGTACATTATATAGTATGGGGTACAGTACCCCAATTATATCATCTATATCCCTATCTACGCTTAATGCACAGACAGTCCAGTTTATCATCTCAATTGCATGAAATCATATTCCATATTATGGGGAGTTGGAATCCGCGGTTTCATTAGGATAAAAGCCTGACCAGCTCGGATTAATCGGGGCAGGAAAGAAAGAAATGAAGCGGCTGCTAATGGAATGAGCCAGGAATTATATTTAATCTGGAGGTTGGACGGATGAAAGGTGACCTGGCTTTACTGAAGGGGATCAAGGCAAACAAGACCAGATTTATATTAATGTGTAGTATCATCCAAAAATAATGGATGGAGTGGGTCAGGTATATTATCAAGCTCATTTAAAGAGACAAAAAAAAAAAATAGGGTTCTCCTAGTTAAACTCCTCCTTTTCTATAAACCAGAGACAAAGGGAGCAATAGGGAGAGGGAGTTGCTATTTATACAGTGGCCAATATCCTTACTGACTGCAGGACAAAACCACGATCCACTTGTTCATTTCTGTAGTGAAATAAATGATAGTTTCATTTCATTAGAACAATAGGCATTACACTAAGGCTGCCATCTTTCTTTATATCTAAAGCAGGAAATTGATGTCAGGGGGTGGAATGGATGATGGACAGGTGATATAAAGGGCAGAGCTATGACATCAAAGAGGGGGTGGTAAAGTAGGGGGGATTGGCACATTCTGAGGGGTCCAAGAGGCTGATTTTTAGGATTCTGAAGGCAGTTTGGAACCAGCCCAGGTAAAATCCAATCTGTCCGGTTCTTAGCTGGAGAGGCAGCACCCTACTATAGACATTTTCACTACAAGCCCCTATTTATTTGCCTTATGCTGAGCAGGGGTGTTTATGGTTCAGCCCAAGTCTGGCTGTGGGGGTGCTGGAGTTTAACAACAGCTGAAGGGTCGCAGATTGGACATTCCTTTTCCCCACTTAGATTAAGGTCCCTTTTAACCTGCATTTTAGGGACCCACTATTCTTCAATCCCAGCCCTGTTACGTTGTGCAACCATAAGAGAACATTTATTAAAGGGGACCTCCGGTAGAACATAGAGCCCCACACAACACAGAACCCCCTAATATACCCATCACTGTAATCTGTTCTTTCAAAAAGTCTGAATAAATCCCATTTTTATATTCTGAAACCCAACTGCAAAACAGTTCTTCTCTTTCTGCATCATTTCAAATTCTGGCAGGGGAGGAGGGACTAAAACACTGATGTTACAAATTGTAACAGCTTCTCCACAGCTTACAGACAGCATGCAGGAACTACATAACCCACAATGCATTGCACTGGGATGTTATTTTCCTTATTGACATCACGTGTGCAGGGAATTGTGGGATTGGGAGGATGCAGGAGGAAGGCAGGCTAAGGACTGTCGACTACTGTTACATTTTATTTGAGTCACAAAGTAGTCAGCCAGATCAGCAGGGGAACAGGGGCGTAAATTATGTTTACTTTTCAAAAAGCTTTATATGGGTGGAGTTCCCCTTTAAGGAGAAACGATAAAGCGACTCCAGTCATTCATGGAGAGTAGGAACGGTCCCTTTGCTTCCTCCTCCCAGGATGTCACCGCAGACCAACACAACATTCTCTCCCTGAAAACTGAAACCCCCACCTGAGTGGCTGCTGTTCCCCTGAATTATTTATGGGGGGACGAAAGATGATCACAGACGAGCGAGCCTTTGTAACTCCTTCCAGAAACATGGTGGCTGCGCTGACCCGCGGGGCCGCCGCGCTGCAACGCAAGGTTGGTTTATTGCTTCCCAGTGGTCAGTCGGCAAGTGACACCTCCCTGAACGCGGGCCAGGAGAAAGTTTCCATTGCAACACTGGGCACTCGCTGATGGGAAGTAATTAGAGAGGCGACTTTATCAAAGTAGGACAGGACACTAATGATAAAGGGAAACTATACCCCCAAACAATGTAGGTCTCTATAAACATATATTGCATAAACAGCTCATGTGTAAAACCTTGCTACATCTAAATAAACCATTTTCATACAAATATACTTATTTAGTAGTATGTGCCTTTTGCTTCCCCACTACTTCCTGTTAGTTAGCGCTACATCACTTCCTGTCAGGTGATCGCTGAGATCGCACACAGCCCATCACTAAATGGCGGCTCAAGGGAAAGGATGTAAAAGGGCAATATTTACTGATATATATATTCCAGTTTGGCGAGAGTCTTTAATAGGCCACTTAACAAAACTATCTGTTGGTTACATATTCATTCTGGGGAAATAGTTTTCCTCTAAAGCACAAGCTGGAAGTTGATGGGGTAGATGGTACAGCTGTGATGCGGCTGGAACTGGACAGCCAATCAAATGATTGCCTTGGAGCGAAAAGGGAAAAATAAACCTAAGTACCGAATGGCCATTGGGACTGTATTAGTGATAGCAAGGCTGGGGTTACTCAGGGCTCGTTTATCAACACTGGGCAAATCTGCCTGTGGGCAGCAACCCATAGCAACCAATCAGTCATTCTCTTTTTTTCTGCCAGCTGCAGGAACAACAATGAATGCAACAATCTGACTGGTTACCATGGGTTACTGCCCTGGGCAAACTTTCCCAGTGTTGATAAATGACCCCCAAGCGGAAGCTCAGGTAAATTAACCAATAATTAGTTCCTACAGTTCAGAAGCCAAATAGATACATTATCCATGTCCTCCTTCGGTTGCTGTTCAACTACACCCCCAAAACCATCCCCCCATTGCCTGATTAGCGCAGTGTATATTTAGGCAGAATGGTCACATTTCATTGGCCTGAAAAAGGGGCGGTGCTTATTTAAAAGAGGGTAAGATTTAAGATGGAGTATTGGTGTATCTGGGCACTGCTGGGGCAGTTTGGATCCTGTGCTTGACCTGAAAGAGGTTGGTATGTATTCCCTATGATTGTGTGGGTTTTTGCCCACGCTCCAAAAACATACAGGCAGGTTAACTGGGACCTTAGATTGTAAGCTCCGCTGCAGCAGTGAATAATGTATAGCAGTGCTGTGGAATATGTGAGCACTATATAAATAAAGGATAACTGCTTCTCTGGCATAGTAGTAGTAGTAGTAGATAACTGACATCTGTAACTTGCTTGTGTATAATACATATATTAAATGTGTGATTCTTGCTACATTTCTGGACTAAAATCTTTTCTGTAAGTCTGGTAGGTTCTGGCGCTGAGGCTTGGACTAACAGTGGGCTGTTGCAAGCACTTAGGAATCACCAAACGCTCTTTAGTAAATTAATGCTAGCCCTATAGAGATCGGTGTCAAGGTTACATTAGCAGAAGTAGAAAAAAAATCAATGTTAAAAGCTGACCTTAAGGAACTCTGGGTATAAAATGTGGTATTGCTCACATACCCCCACCCCATTTAAAGAGTTAACTGCACTAACTTGAGCCATATACCCTTGATACCATGAGAAAATCTTTCTTACCTATTCCATCCTTGAGTCCTATGCAGACTTAGAATAGTAGAGGAATAGAATAGTCAGTAACAACCTGTTTCCGTTCAACAATCCCCATTGTTTTCTGATTCTCCTAGTTTCAAGGGGAAGCTAATCCCCCTGTTGGTTTCTATTTTACTCAGTTTCAAGGGGAAGTTAATATCATCATTGTTCTCTATTTCACCCAGTTTCAAGTGAAAACTTAAACACATTATTGTTTCCCAAGAATGAGAGCCAATGCTCCTCAAATGGCTGCTGGAGCAATTCCTGATTGGGAAAAATAAAGAGGATTCATGGAAATGAACATCCGTTCAAACTTTACTGTGACGTTTTATAAATACAATAATGATCAAGTTTAATTCGAATTTATAACATGTCGAGTTTATATGACTTTTTCAAATAGTAGTAAATCAGCCCCTAGGTATTCTGATGTATATCTATAAAGTAGTGGAGTCTCATTTACAGATCTGCAGTCAGCCATTATCTAGTCATCTTTGATAGTTCTTTTCAGGCCTTATCCCACTAAATATGGCATTGGAACCTTTTGCAGATTCCTGTTAGGGTTACTAATGAGTATTCCAGGAAGGTTGTAAAGAGAAATCCTTGTGGTATATGGTGGTTTGGCACTGGCCAATGTATAACACTATGATAAAGCTATGGTCATGTTTAATCTTTTCATCTGGGGCCAAGTCCCCCCCCCCTGCTGCTGATATAGCAATTACAAAATCCCTGCCTCTGTAAGAACCTTGAGTCCTAATGGAGCCAACAGTTTAGAACAACCCAAAACGTGGGAAGTCGGATCCACTAAAACCAATTTTATTTTTATTATTCTAATTGCATTAGACCACAACTTGCTTATTGCTTACTATGGGGCAAATTCTGCCAATAAAACAGTATACTGCCCTACTTGCTTACACAAACCTATAGAAAGCATGTGGTTAGCTAGTGTATCTGGGTCCTATAAGAACCCAAAACATTACTACAAATTGCTGATTAACTTTTCATGCAAAAGCAACAGATTTGTATCTGTTTTCTTCTGTGATTACTCCCCAGCAGAGGGAGCTCTTGGCCCCCACATCCCATTATAATCTGCCGCAGGCTGGGGTGAGATTCCTGACAGACAGCCATTCCACTGTGAATAGCATTTCACAATAGATACAGCCCCATTACATTTCCCCATAACTTGCCAGAGAGGATGTTTTAATTAACAGTTCATTGCCGCTGTCATTTAAGCACAATGCCACCAAATCACTAAGTCGCAATATATTTATAAGGATATAATTGATAGGTGTACAGAGCCCAAGAATATGGAGTTTCACAGCACTGGAAAGCAATGCTGTTCTTTGTCATGGCAGAGTCAAGAGACACAGTTTGAGATGCCCACTTATTTATTATGCAACCTAGTTAAGGATGTGGGGATCTAATGTGTCCTTTTTACTCTCCCATTGTATAGAGCTCCTGTTTTCTAGCGCCCCCGAGTGCCTGCCCTACTGGCATCGCCTGCAGCTCTCATGGATAGGAGGAAAGGTCATGAAAAACATTAAGAAATGTAAAAGCCACTGCTGCATTAGGAAATGCTTTAATTAAACAATTTGTTCCTAAAGGGTCAATGGACAAATGCTTCGAAGTAACAAGGCTGTTCTATGACTTACAGTCAAAATCTTGCAGAAATGGTTACTCAGATGGGCTCACAGTCTGTACTGCAGGAAAAGCTTGTGCTGCGCAAAAAATCAGATGAAAAAAAGAGCATGTATTCAATAGCGGAACTTGCCCTAGTGTTTGGAATAAGCTGAAGCACAGGAGGAGAAAAGGCAACCAGTGGAGGAACGATTTAGCCTTGGCCATTAGAGCTAGAAGACTGTACTGTTCCAGATAAAGTCTGTTGACTGTACTTTTTTTTTTTTTTTTGTAACAGTAAACGTAGCTCACTGCCCACACCAAAAGACAGATCATACCATCCTGCACTACGGCAACACGGAATACCAGATACTAAAGCAGCCATCTCTTGTTCCACATCAAACCAATTTATGGAGCAGTCCTATTTTGTTGCTGGTGCTGAGATCTGTACCCTTCTTGAGACGTCAGGTGGTTCAGCTGCCTCTAGATGCCATGCAGCAGGACTATACCAGGAAGCAAGAAAAATTAGTGCCAACTTTTAAATTTTCCCATTATATTCTTCTCCTCCTGCTGTTTGCTCTGCAAACTTATACAAGCAGCTTCACATTTTGCCGTCTGTGCAGATATTACTGGGGAGGCAGGGGTATTCCTCTAGGGTCAGTGACCTGACCTTCTTGCAGGTTCTTGACAAGCTGAGCCAGCCAGCGCTTGGTTGTGGTATCATCCTTAAGTACCTGTGCAAAAGTGGTATCCTTTAGCTGGTCGGGCAAACACTGCCTCAATGCCTCTCTCGCTCTGGAATCAAAGATTAATGTAATGTGAATAACAATGGAATAAATCTGTTGTTTAGTGAATGTATGTAGTTACATATGCTATCTAATAATAAGGTGTACTGCTTTATTATCCGCTATGGACATAAAAACCCTATTCTCATTTAAGATGGGATCCCTCAACTAATTAAATAAAGGTGCTGTACAGGGTTACTTATAAGGAGGGAGTAAGAAAACCTTGAGAACAGGGCATTGAAGATAAAACTCACAAGCAATATGGCAACCTATACTATCAAGCTGAAAAAGAAGTCACGGGTTATTTTCAGCCGTACCTTGGATTGTCTGAGAGGCGGAGGTAACAGCGTACTACATGTTTCAGCAACCTTGCAGATGGCTCCTTTGAAAGCTGTAGGACCATTTTCCCCTATTAAAAGAAAAAGATTGTTAACAGCTACCTGTACCATAATATGTTTCAAAGACATTAAAATCACATGGTGGCAAACCCAGTTATAGGACGTGTAACACGAAGCACGGCTTCTTACCAAAATCATTGCAACATGAGAGAAGCGCTCATAAGTTTGGCAAATATAGGCCAAACCCGTATCATCTAGGAGAATCTTCTGAAGAATAAAAGTGGCAACCTAAAAAAAAAAGACAAATACATTTTGTGATCATAGGCAGGATGTTATAGCATTGCTAAGTGCACTGTGAGCCAGTAAATACGACAGAAGGAAAATAATCAGGCACCATCCCTGGATCTGATTAGTAAATTCTGTCTACCAATCAATATGCTAAACTGCAGGGAAAACAGCTGAAACGGCCCACAAGCACCCTAAAGCCATTTCTGTCTATATGCCCCCTGTACTGAGAGAACTGCAGTGCATGTGTAAAGAGAATGTGCTTCAAGTTGGTCTTGCTCTTCAATGAAATTTTAGACTCACAAACAAAAGTAGGCACATCAATAAAATACGTACTGTTTTGGAGAGTTCACTTCCAGACTCCATAATACGTAGGCACAATGGGATTATTTCTGTGGTAAGGAGGAAGTTTATGACTTCTTGTTCGTCCGTTTTCACAAGGGCACCTATTAGCGAAAAGAATCAGGAAAAGCTAATTAGTGCCTGCATGATAATGGTGAACACAATGTTTCCCTGCATCTTACTAACTGTTGGAGTTTTACCAAGTCAGAGCCTCTATTGCCTCCCTATATATTAAGAAGCAAATTTCCCTCTTGCTTGTTTAACCCAGTCCCGTAAGGTTTTACTGACCCAGTCTGCAGTTTCCAGCTTGCATAATATACCATTATTAGACACTAGCAGCACAACATTTCTGTAGTTTGATTTTCTATACAAGGAGCAAGCAAGGTGGGTCATAGCATCCAAGGGTGGCTAATACAGTGTTAACCAATCAAAGCTACTGGTAATCAAGTATGACTTAAACTAATACAATCATCCTAAATTTGCTCTTAGCTTTGTGTACTTAGAAACTCCATAATATTTCACTTGCAAGGGTTTTCCTTTATTATAAAAGGATGGTTAAGGCCCCAAATTGATTTATATATGCTTCAGTATTTTGGCTATGGTCACATCATACACACCACCCTATCAACATATAATAATTCATATATTCATGCTTTAGGTTTCTTACCAATGACTCCTAGGCTGGTGAGCCGCAGGTACTCAAAGGGTCGAGTCTTACTGACAGTGTGTAAGAAAGGATACAGGAACAGAGGAATATGGGCAGCAAGAAATGCAGATCTAAAATGAGAAATGTCTAGAGTAAGTCACCTGGATAATATTAAACTTAAATTTATAATTTCATAGAACAGTTTAATGTAACAATAATACAAATGCAAAATAAAATTGTCTATACTTTACTCTACGGCAGCAAAATTCCCAATAAATTCTGAATGATTGCCTATTAGAGTGCCATTATTCTTGTTTATAGCCTTGGCCACTTGTCATTTGAGACTATTTTATGGCAAAAGATCTTGTTTTATAAAACCATCAAGAAATACATATAACTATGAGGCTAGATTTTCCCTCCAGATTTCCCACACATCACTAGATCACTGTAAACCAGCTCTTACGGTAATTACTGCAAGCAAGAGTTAGTTCTTTTTTAAATGTACTGACCAATAAGACATTTACCTGGTTTCTGGGTGCGATGCCACACACTGAAGCAGTGCCAAAGCATTGCAGACTCTGTTAGACTGATGTGCGGTCAAAGTTGGTGGATTTATTGAGGGATAGATATTCACAATTTCCTGTGGATAAATGAAGAGGAAGAAGATAACTTAGACACCATAGTTAGAAACAATTAGAAGTTACATAGGCAGACCATGCTAATTTTAGATATATAATGGGTGAGTGCAGAGGATTCTCTTGTTGTCTATATGTATCACAACCTCATTGCACCACCTCATTGCATTAAAATGTAGTGGTTGAGCAGTCCTTTTGGTGTCTGCACTCCAATGCAAAAAAATCGCACAAGGCAGGGTGCACGGTCAAATCAATTGTATAAAAAAAAATATTTTCAGCCTGGCACAACCTTGTTAAAATTTTATGGGGCTGATTCATTAAAGTGCGAATTAAGAGTACGATTTTCGCATTAAATACAAAAATTTCTGATGTGTGTTAAGTTTGCGAAAAGTCGCATCGTGCTAGTATGAAAATAATGTGGTACGATCCAAAAGTTACAAAATTTTTCTATCCGAACGATCATAAACTGTGGGAAAACCATTCTGACTTTGATCCTTCAGTGCATGATTTTGGAAGCCTCCCATAGGGCTCATTGGACTCTGCAGCTCCAACCTGGCCCAAGGAAAGCCTCCCATAGGGCTCAATGGCACTCTGCAGCTCCAACCCGGCCCAAGGAAAGTCTCCCATAGGGCTCAATGGCACTCTGCAGCTCCAACCCGGCCCAAGGAAAGTCTCCCATAGGGCTCAATGGCACTCTGCAGCTCCAACCCGGCCCAAGGAAAGTCTCCCATAGGGCTCAATGGCACTCTGCAGCTCCAACCCGGCCCAAGGAAAGTCTCCCATAGGGCTCAATGGCACTCTGCAGCTCCAACCCGGCCCAAGGAAAGTCTCCCATAGGGCTCAATGGCACTCTGCAGCTCCAACCCGGCCCAAGGAAAGTCTCCCATAGGGCTCAATGGCACTCTGCAGCTCCAACCCGGCCCAAGGAAAGTCTCCCATAGGGCTCAATGGCACTCTGCAGCTCCAACCCGGCCCAAGGAAAGTCTCCCATAGGGCTCAATGGCACTCTGCAGCTCCAACCCGGCCCAAGGAAAGTCTCCCATAGGGCTCAATGGCACTCTGCAGCTCCAACCTGGCCAAAGTCAAGTCACAATACTGAAGCTTGAATGAATCCAAAACTTTCATACTCGTTGCGACAAATACAATTTTGTCGCACAAATAGTCGCAAAGTACGAAAAAGTCGCGCAAATTAATGGAAAAAATGCAGAAAATATGCACAGTTCTAAAACTTAGTAAAAATACAAATTTTTTGTATTTGGACACAATCGTACATTGATAAATGTGCCCATCTGCCTTTATTATAAGCAAAAAAATCATATCATAAATCCTGGTCAAAGGCTGTTTTATTGCTGCCTATGAAAAAGATTTTAGCCTTAGTAATGGAAGGGGTACTGAAAATGACAGAACTAACTTTCAGCTCCAAGAAGTGGCTTCCATAAATTAATATATTTGCATTTACTGGAAAAGCCCATTTTGAAAAAAAAAAAAAAAAACTTACCCTTAATTTTTTATGTATCTATGGAATGAATAACTGATGTGCCTTGCAACACTTTGCTGCCCCTATAAGCATCCCTAGGAATATTCTTGCCCAACCCAAGACATAATTCTAATCAAACACAAATACAAAGCTATCGCTCAGTTGATCACAGAACTCAGCACAGAGGAAACAGGTTGTAGCCTCATAGTGGTCTCGAATGATATCCCAGCAACTTGATGTGCTTGGTTACTCTATAGCAACAATCGATTTGTGTGTCCTCGATTTGTGAATGCCATTCAAGGGGAAGTACTCCCACCTTGTACACCATGGGGCTGATTTACTAATCCACGAATCCGGATTGAAAAATGAACATTTTGCGACTTTTCCGTATTTTTGCGTTTTTTTTGTCGCCGTTGCGACTTTTCCGTAAATTGTTGCGACTTTTTCGTAACCGTTACGACTTGCGCGAATTGACGCGACTTTTTCATAGCCATTACAAATTTCGTGAATTGTCCCAACTTTCGTATTGAGAGCTCGAAAAAGTTGCGTCAATTCGCGAAAAAGTCGCAACAAACGTGAGTAATAAAATGCAATTGTGCATCCAAATAGCTGCAAAACAAACCTGTAGAAGTGCTGCTATTGTGACTTTTTCATTGCCATTACGACTTTCACGAATTGTCACAACTTTTTCATAGCCATTACGACTTTCGCGAATTGTTGCAACTTTCGTATTGAGAGCTCGAAAAAGTCGTGACAATTCGCGAAAAAGTCGCAACAAACGTGAGTAATAAAATGCAATTGTGCATCCAAATAGCTGCAAAACAAACCTGTAGAAGTGCTGCTATTGTGACTTTTTCATTGCCATTACGACTTTCGCGAATTGTCACAACTTTTTCATAGCCATTACGACTTTCGCGAATTGTCATAACTTTTTCATACCCATTACGACTTTCGCGAATTGTTGCAACTTTCGTACTGAGAGCTCGAAAAAGTTGCGTCAATTCGTGAAAAAGTCGCAACAAACGTGAGTAATAAAATGCAATTGTGCATCCAAATAGCTGCAAAACAAACCTGTAGAAGTGCTGCTATTGTGACTTTTTCACTGCCATTACGACTTTCGCGAATTGTCACAACTTTTTCATAGCCATTACGACTTTCGCGAATTGTCATAACTTTTTCATACCCATTACGACTTTCGCGAATTGTTGCAACTTTCGTACTGAGAGCTCGAAAAAGTCGCAACAAACGTGAGTAATAAAATGCAATTGTGCATCCAAATAGCTGCAAAACAAACCTGTAGAAGTGCTGCTATTGTGCCGAAGGAGTGCCACAGCATAGGAGCAAGGTCTGGAACGGATTCACGCTTTTTGCTGAGCTCGAGCAAGGCATTCTCGCGGGTATCAGGGCTGGACAACTCATTAATCCACTGATAGATTTTCTCTCGATCCACCTGAGCAAGAGCTGCCGGCACAGGCTGATAAAACAGAGAAACACAGATAAATGGTCAAGTACACGTGGCTTATGCACATATTCACACTAGAAATGCGCTCCATTGGCCCCATACTACATAAAATCCCGAAGGCATAGAGGCGGGGCAGGCAATATATGATTGACAGCTCGGATTTTTAATAACAATTGCTTTCACTTTCCATTCAGCACTTCCTATACATCACCTTGATGGCAAATGCATAAGATTTTGGGGTGATACAAAGCTTGCTGACTGAAGGGAAAATAAATTCAATAATTGAAATCGTGTAAGTAAAGTTTATTTTGCTGTACTAACCTGATTTAAAAGGATTTGGAATTATTTCTTGGGGTGACAGGTCCCCTTTAATTGATCAGAATTTAAGTCATGTGACATTAAGATGACATTCAGGCAAATGCCATGCTGTTTAGGTGCCCAATACCCCTTGGAAATGATTGAAACTTTTTCCTAGAACATTACAGTTATTATATTATATATATAAATGAATCACTTTGCAACTTCTAACTTGTTTAAGGAGTCAGAACCAGCAGTGCAGAGAATACAAACAAGCATACGCTGCTTTTAAAGTCAATGATAAAGAACTTTCTAGCCAATGACAACGCGTAATGAATGGACAGTAGAGAGTTGCTGAGAATTATACTTGATTTCCTTATGCACCAAACAGTAAATGAGTGAAGTTCCCCTTTAAACTCCAGAATGGAGCGGAGTAAAGGGGAATAGTATGAAATTACGGAACGCAGAGTGGATCACTTCACATCACTTCGCGGTACAAGACAGGAGCAGCCAATAAACTTTCTTTGATCAAACCCGGGACCCACAATAATAGTAACCGGACAGGCTGTGACCCTGCAGCTCATGTGGGACTACAAGTCTCTCCACACCTGAAGGATTGTCAGATATTCCTGCAATGAACCTGACCGCACCGTTCCCAATAGACAAGGGGACTCCCCCTCTCCTTACACACACACATACACTGTGGCCCCTGAGGGCCTACCTACCGCCGCCGTGGCCAGGCTGTGCATGTTCCTGAGCCCTCCTTTCCTCCCTCGGTACCGCTTACTCCCCGCTGCAAATCCTTGCACCACCCCCTTCCTTCCACGGAACCTCTCCACAACAACCGGAGCTCCGCCTCTACTCGGGACGTCATCAAACCGCGACCCACTCTGGTCAAAGCGTTACTGCCACCGTGAAACAAATAACGAAGCAAACATTTCGTCTCATGAATACATCCGGTCCCCAGATTTTGCTAACAAATTACGTTTTGAAAGCGCAGAAAGCAAGTATACGGGCAAACACCTGCGTCATCACCCTGTTCCACGCATCGACTGCTGCAGACGTCATCGCCCGGCGCCGTGGTCGGAGTGCGGCGCTGGAGGTGACGTCACGCGTCCCCTCTGGCTGTGGCGCTGTTCGCAGTGAGAGAGAGGTTCGGCTGATTCCAAGGTTCCCGCCAAATTGGTGCTTGCGTGACAGTCGGCGCTCTGAGAGAACTGGAAGGAGAGCAAGGAGAACCAGAGAAGGTGAGGGACGGGGGGCCGCCGGGAAAAGCATACAATCACAGTGACAGGAATGCGGTTTGCGGGCTATTTCTCTTGTCTTTTATCGCTTTCTGTGTGTCAATCCGACCAAGTACCCGGCGCTCTCCCTGTATTCTAGTCAGCCTGCCGCCCTCCCGCTGCTGTTCCACCGGCTCTAGTACCATTCCAAGCAAGTAGGCCGGCAGCGAACGGAGGGCCACCACTTACCCCGAAAAAGGTGAAAAAAAACTATTGGATGTATCTGGGCGATTTAGTTCTACCAGTGAAGCCTCCCATGTGAAAGCGTGTTATGGGTACAGGTATAGGACCCATTATCCAGAAAGCTCCGAATTGCGGAAAGGCTGTCTCCCATATACTCCATTTTAATCAAATAATTTACATTTTTAAAATTGATTTCCTTTTTTCTCTGTAATAATAAAACAGTACCTGTACTTGATCCCAACTAAGATATAATTACCCCTTATTGGGGCAGAACAGCCCTATTGGGTTTATTTAATGGTTAAATGATTCCCTTTTCTCTGTAATAATAAAACAGTACCTGTACTTGATCCCAACTAAGATATAATTACCCCTTATTGGGGGCAGAACAGTCCTATTGGGTTTATTTCATGGTTAAATGATTCCCTTTTCTCTGTAATAATAAAACAGTACCTGTACTTGATCCCAACTAAGATATAATTACCCCTTATTGGGGGCAGAACAGCCCTATTGGGTTTATTTCATGGTTAAATGATTTCCTTTTCTCTGTAATAATAAAACAGTACCTGTACTTGATCCCAACTAAGATATAATTACCCCTTATTGGGGCAGAACAGCCCTATTGGGTTTATTTAATGGTTAAATGATTACCTTTTCTCTGTAATAATAAAACAGTACCTGTAATTGATCCCAACTAAGATATAATTACCCCTTATTGGGGGCAGAACAGTCCTATTGGGTTCATTTAATTGTTTTACTAATTTTTTAGTAGACTTATGGAGATCCAAATTACGGAAAGACCCCTTATCCATGGTGTTATGGGAACTCCACCTAAAACCGATTTATTATCACAGACCTTAGCTACACTATTTCAGTGGTTTTAATTTTTGTAACTCTAATTGCTTTTGAAAGTGATGATTGGCTGCTTATGTTCTCTGCGCTGCTGTTTCTGACTCCTGAAAGAGCGCCAGCTGCTCAGCAGCTTTGGAAGATATTGTTTCAGGAGTCAGAACCAAAGATCAGAACAAATGCTTCCCCTTTAATTGCTTGTGCATAATGGTTCAGAGACTGCACCTGAGGATACCTTCAGTTTGTGCCCCTCCCAGTTTAGGAACCACATAGGTGCAGTCTGGCCTCCCTTCCCATGGAATGATCAGTTGGCTTTGCTTAAAGTTTAGGTTCTGTTATGTGCATTAAGCTGGCAATATACGCATTAATATAATCGTATGAAACATACAAACTTTTTTTTTGATATCTTAACGTTCGTCGGCAGAAGACTAAAATCTGAATGTGTATGGCTGGCTTTAGGGTGAAGACACACAGAGCTACTAGTAGCAGTTACTTGTGATGGCTACTAAAGTAGACAATGCTGATTATTTACTGATAAATGATTTTATTGCGTTGGAGCTACTTGTCATGGCTACTAAAACAGACAATGCTGATTATTTAATGATAACTGTCTCTATGTGTGTCTTAGGAGAGGCAATTCTCAGTATTGTCTATGGTAGGGGATTTTCTGGAGTTTAGAAGCTGTTATTAGGTAGTTCTGTGTGTCTTCACCCTTAAGGCCCCCATACACGGGCCGATAGAAGCTGCCGATATCGGTCCCTTGGACTGACTCGACAGCTAATCGGCCCGTGTATGGGCAGAAACGAGCGGCCTGGCCGACCGATATCTGGCCTGAAATTGGCCAGATATCGATCGCCAAGTTAGAAAATCCAGTCGGATCGGGGACCGCATCGGCTCGTTGATGCGGTCCCCGAACCGACTGCCCCATGTCCGCAAATGTAATCCGATCGTTTGGCCCCAGGGCCAAATCGTAACGGCTACGAAAAAGTCGCGACAATTCGCGCAAGTCGTAAAGGCTATGAAAAAGTCGTAACGGCGACGAAAAAATAAAAAAAAATACAAAAAGACGCAAAATGTTCGTTTTCCAATCGGAATTCGGATTCGTGGGTTAGTAAATCAGCCCCTTAGTCTGCTTTGCACCACTATAAATCTGCTAAGCTCAATAAAGGTAGTCATACGCTAAGATCCGTTCGCTTGGCGAGGATTAGCCTACTACAAGTTTGAAGGTGTAAGCTTAGCTCTAATTGGTGGCTGTGAGAACATTTACTGGAGCAGCTTGCTGCCTATGTTGGACCAAGTATCCTAATTCTAACACACAGCTAGTGTATTTATAAAAATGATGCAGTATTGTAGCACACTTTCAAAAACCACAGCTTGGTTTTTATCATGCCTGCCCATTGAAAAAATACCCCTAGGAATGTGTCAATATTAGTTAAGGCACCAATATCTTTCTGCCTTATAAGCTGAAAGATGCTGCTTCCTCAGCTCATCTGGTAAAACTGACAGGTTCCTAAGAAAATCCATAGGACCAGGTCGGTATCATTTTAAGAAACCTGCCACAGTAAAGTTATTGCCATTTAGGAAGACAATATTGTTTTTAAAATGTATATCAGCTAGTTCTGAACCTTCTGGGCCAAAATGCAGTGTTTGTACAAATTGGCCATTTGCTTTTTAGTTCTGCTAAAAATCATGAAAGGCAACCATAACCTCTTGTGAGGGTGGGTGCCAATTTGTTAGATACCCCCCGCGACTTTTATATGTTGCAGGCCATCGCTATCTTGACCCTTTTTTCTGCTATATGCCCTTATGTGCTCACTCTGGGGGCAAAAAATACATGTAATAAACTGTCATAATGCATGCTAGTTTCTATGGCTCGTAATTAAAGTTGGCAATGAAAATGTCTTTCCCAGTTCAGTATCAGCGTTCTTTATTCTAACAGGCTTTTTTTCCCCCCTCTTATTAGCATTTATAGTGTGTTTAAATGAAAGATGGCTCTGCATAGCCTGCACGGGCCGATCCGAATCCACTGTCTCAAAGTCGGAACATCAAAATGGAAGGAGGGCTGTTGTGAAGTTATCGAGAAGGATAACAAATATTGCTTGGTTGTGAATTATAATGCAGGTGGCATGCCAACAAGGTTTCAGGTAAAAAAAAAAAAAAAAAAAAACATAAACGTTTTTTGCATTTGTTCAGTTGTATAATCATTAATCTGTTTGGTAAAGGGAAACTTTAGCCAGTGCTGGACTGGTAAAATTAAATGGGTAGTTTACCATTAAAGGTTTACCTATGTTATACAGTCTTCTATCCCTAGCAACTTTTTATTTGGTCTTCATTTTTTATGTTTTATAGTTTTTCAGTTATATATATGCCACTGCCTTGTTACTAGGGTTATGCATTGGACCGTAGCAACTAGGTAGCTGGTGAAGTTCCGAACCGGAGAGCTGCTGAACGAAGAGCTGAATAATTCAAATGCCACAAAAATAAATGCCTTTTTCAAACTTACTCAATTGTCTACAGCTTAGTAAAGGTCATTTAAAGAATTGCTGAAATTTGTTATCAGTGCAAACTGGCATATACAGATGAATGGCACTAAAACTGATTTATCTGGCCTATGAAACAGGATATTCTATATAAAAGTAGTTTACCAGTAGATAAGGGAACCCCACATGTTCTATAATGTGGTAAATCACCAAATCTAGGATTCAACCGAGTCCTTTGTGTTGCTTGGTGTCAAGTTCTGAATAAATACAAAGTAAAGTTGCATTAAGGATTTCATAGAGTTCAGTGTCAGAGATCCGAGGATGGAGGTCCCTGCCCTGTAGAGCTTAAAATCTAAATGCATATTTGAAATTTTTCTCAAAAAATCCTTTTGTGTTTGGTTCCGTATTTGTGCATCACTGATAACGAGAATTTCTTTTGCAGCTAAATCAGAATATCAAAACTATTGTTGTGAAACCCAATGGGGGTACACAGAGCCGGTTTATGCTGACACTGAAGGATGCAAGTTCCCTTACCATAGATAAGGTTCCGCTGAAAGACGCAGAGAATTTAAAACACTTTTTGGAAAGTCTTGATAAAGCAACTATCGGTAAGGACATTTTCAAATTACCATAAGAACTAAATTGCCAAGATATTGAAGCAGCCTTTGAAGTTGTAGTTTGATAAGCTAACTTTTTTTTTTTTTATTTTGTTAGTAAAATCTAATCAAGGATCAGGGAGCTTTAGTGGCGTTTTGGGAAACAGAAGCACCCAAATAGAAGCAAACAGACCACTGCTTAACAAGACACAGGTTTGCAAATTTATTTTTTCCTGTGGGCATAGATAAGGTCAAGTTATACCCCTCCGTATGTGAGCTGACTGTGTATTTTATATGTTTTTCTTTATGATTTTTAGACTCCATCAAAGAGGGTCAGCTTTGACGGTAAGGATGAGACTCCTGTTAAGAAGCTATTGAGCAACACTGGGAGAGCGCCTGTAAAATCATCCCCAGGGAACACTGTGTCTTCAGGTAGAAGTGGTATAAACGTTACCCCATCTCCACCACAAAGGACCAGCATGATGGAAAGCAGGTACTGAGAAAATGATTGTCTACCAAATGGCATTGTAAAGGGGGGGAAATGACTTTTCCCATTCGGTATATTAATTGTTTCGTATAAGTATTTTGCATTTAAAGACAAAACAAGTATGCCTGTAATGGTTAATAGGAGAATATATCATGTTTTTAATTCAGTGTTATCCTTATCTTCCCTTAAATCGTGACTCGCATTAGCTCTGTTGCCTAAGAAATAGAAGGTAAAAAAAATACTGTTTGTCGGAAACTCTCTTAAATTCATTGACAACCGTTCTCAGTTGCTTGCCTTTTAAAACTTGCAGAAGTTTTATTCACTTCCTTCATATGGAATTAGGTCAGCCCTGCATCTTCGGTGAGGAACTTGCACAGTACTTCCCAAGAGACTTGTGCATGTACACATTTATATTTTGGCTGTTTTTTTTTTTTACATCAGCAATGATTTGCATGTGACATGGGTAGCCCTTGTGTCGTGGCTGACCTTATAACCACTACTGGATTGGAACTAAGCAGAATTTGTTCAGAATGTCCTCAATCTTTTAAATAAATGAACTAATGCTGACTGTAATATATACAGACTGTGGGGGCATTCACTTTGAACAATATTAAAGTAGTGTTGCATGATGGGAGAGTGTTGCCCCTCTAACTTTTATCAGAAAGGCAAGATAAGGTGTGTGTGGGGTTTACCAAAAACTGTGTTTTTCACTCACAGGAGTGAAAAAAGAAAACGAATACAGACTCCAAGCCCAGAAATAGTGGAAGATTACCCCAAAGAGAATGATTCATCGACGTATGTTTTGGGCTCATAATTTTCATCCAGTGGGTCCAGGGTGGCTTGGAGTTTCTGCTTTAATTATGCTTGGCTTTATGGCTGTGTCAGTGTTTTGTTACTAATAATAATTCTCCTTCCTGAGTTAGGAATTTTATGTTTGAGAAAAAAAGGTAGATAATAATAGTGTTTCCATAGCAATTAAAATGACTGGCCAGCCATAAAACAGCAGTACAATACAAAACTTGGGTGTCTATCTGGCACATTGAGACTTGGTTAGGGTTTCAGTCCACAGCCATAGAGTGATGCATGTCTAATGCAGGCTTTAAGCATACACCTAGCAGAAAAAAAAATGCCATGCAGGGACACTGCAATCCACTATAGATTCACTGTATCACACAGGGCCGCTGTTAAATCAATTTCCATTTCCCTGCCTGGCACAAAAATAGGAAATCTTGTACTTAGATTTTACTCATCAAACAGCTGTTTTAGCGTAAGGAAATGTTATAACCATGTCAGTACATTGCTGTGTAAATGTTACATCGTCAAGCCTGCCAATACACAAAGTCCATACTAAGCATGTGTTTCATCCAGGGGTTTTGTTTGCATGAATATTCTGTTCTCACCTACCATTACTTGTTGGCCTTGCACTATTCACCATTCATTATATGCATGCTTGTCTGTGGGCCCTTCAATAGCCTCACAATGAGTTTTATTTTTCTACATTTATGTAGCACAAACAAAGCGTTGTCGGATACTGGACGCAGATTTTTAAATAGCAGCCGTGAGAAACAGTTAAGCCTAAAACAGACAGAGGAAAACAGGCAAGGTAAGAGAGCTTTATGTATTATGCATTAGGAGAAGTGTTGTGGACAACTGGAAGATATTTAGCTGGTATAGTTATGTGTTTAGCTAGGAACATAACACTTGAATAATGTTAATGATTGTTAATGGGTTCTAATGACTTGGCAAGTAAAAAGAGGTTTTAAAGCCATTAATCATTATGGTTCTGAGAAGTATTTGGGTGGCTTTCTTGTCAAACACGCTCAACAAAATTCAGAAAAAATATTTTCAAAAAAAATGGCAAACGCAAACTTAACATTAAATGGCATATAAAAATTTTGAGGACTACTTTATTCAAGAGATTACAAAAAGAAATTATATCAAAAGAGAAATTTTAATGGGAAAAAAAATCAAGCCTTGAGCTGCCTGTGGGTCTGTTTAACACTTTGGTACACAAATTGGATATGTTTACACTGGGTCTGCTAAAGCTACAATTATGGTGCATAACTGAGTAATTTTTATTCTAAGATTTTTTAATGATTATATTGTGGTAATAGCCAGTGTAAGATCTAGAAAACGTTATTGGGGGAATATAAAGTTATGTCCATAAAATACATTGTGTCGCTTAGTTTACAGCATGACCTTTCTTGTGCCTGGTTTTAAAGATCATACTTTAGCTCAGAAACATGTTCTTTTTTTCAGGATTAATGCCATTGCAGTCATCATCTTTTTATAGTAGCAGACTGACTCCAAAAGAATTTACCACATCAAATACATACCCAGACAGGTGAGAATTAAGTTTATTTACTTTTGTGTTCCTCTTTCTATTGGTGGTCTAAAATGGTCTATATATGCCCATGTAAAAAAAAAAAACTGGCCGATTGCAAGCACAGTGCTCCAGTCCTGCTGTTTGTGAACTGGTGCCATTCGTTTTTGAAATCAAAATGAATACACAGGGCTCCTGCAGTGTTTGTGCTATGGCAGGCACCACAGGCATCCTTTAGTGGACAGAACAGTAGGCTCAACAGTCTCAACCATACTTTAGCTCAGAGCATCCTCTGTTCTGCCCACTTGAGGCTGCTACTGTGGTGGAATTTTCAGTTTTTCTACAGTATGATGACCACTAATGGAAGGTGGTTAGGTACACTAACAGCAGCAGAAATAATTGGGTCTGTTTGGGAGACTGTGCTAGGGGGCACCCTTTTTAAATGGAGGAAAGATAGATTTGAGTATAGGGGTCTGCAGTTGCTTTAATTGCTAAAATCCGCATACCAAGCCTATTGAGTAACTGATGGTGGTTCTGCATGATTAATTGCTGAGTCCTCTATACACCACAAGTCTAAATACATGCTTTTGAAATCAAAAACAGAAAAAATGAGTAACCTGCCTTCATTACGACATCTTTTACGCAGGTCATCTGCATCCAGTCAGCCCCCACCTGCCAAAAGAAGCTTGGTCCTACCGTCACAGCCCAGTCCTCTGTCTGTCAAAAAACTGAAACCCAATCAAGACTACCCCGGCTGGAACAAACAAAGGGTACTTTCAACTCATCCTCAGCCACAGCAGTTGCAAGGGTAGGTTCTTTCTGCTCTGTTATAATCCAAGTGCCTTTATTTTCCACCTTTTATCAAGATTTTGGAACAGGTGTAAACTGTTTTAAGAAATGATGTCAACACAAGCATATCAATAAACTCATTCATCCTGGGCATTCTGTGTAGGTGCAAAAACATTAGCCCTTAACTTCTACATTAGTTTGCAGTTCAGTGGTCTAGTGGCTTCTGTGTGACAATTGTCTGTGACATATAGTTATCATATTTACACATTCTCATACTTTTCTATATTGATCTCACTTTCTCCACAGTTTTTCCAATCTGGGAAATACCTGCTATATGAATGCCATTTTGCAGTCCCTCTTTTCCCTGCAACCGTTTGCCCATGATTTGCTGAAGCAGGGAATTCCCTATAGGAAAATTCCAACAAATGCATTAATCAGGTACAGTACTTTCTCCAGTACCAAAAGCTGCATGATTTATTTCACTATGCCCAAAACTGAACGATTATCGGGCTAAGTATGTTGCCTGTATGAGCACATAAATAGATTATGTAGAGATCTGTGGTGCATCTGCGTCTGGAATTAAAATTCCCATTTTCCGTTGGGGATGCCAGTGTATAGTTCCGAAGGCTGTTCAGACTGCAAATCGCTGCTTTTCTAAGGGCATGTTTTCTACTTTAGACGCTTTGCTCATCTACTAGCAAAAAAAGACATCTGCAGCCCTGAGGTAAAGAAAGATCTTCTGAAGAAAGTAAAGAGTGCCATATCTGCAACAGCAGAGAGGTTCTCCGGGTATATGCAGAATGTAAGTATATTATGTTTTGGGTTGACATGTCCTTAAATTTTAACTGTAAGAAGAAGTTGATTGCTTGTGGGAGAGAACCAGTTGTGTGTCTGAACTGGTTGCTCATTTGCTAAGTGTTAACACTTAGACTAGAGTGTATGAGCACATGTTAAGGGGGCCCTGGATATATTTGGAGGCCTAAGGGGAGAAGTTGGAGGGGGCAGAGCAAAAAAGTCCAAAGACCCCTGATTAAAGCATAAGTACTTGGCGGTAAAACCTGGCACTTTCTACTCCTTTGATAAATGTGTCCAGTTTTTGGCTGTGTTGGGTTCAAATGAGCCAAGTCCTCCCAGAGTTGCAGATCATTAAAATCATGTTGGATATCTGTTATTTAACTTATTTCAAAATGTCTTTCTTTCAAATGTTTAATAAGCTTTCCATTGTGTCTAAATGAATTGTCTTTAGGATGCCCATGAATTTCTGAGCCAGTGCCTTGATCAGTTGAAGGAGGACATGGGGAAGCTGAACAAAACATGGAAGACCGAACTGTCCTCTGGAGATGATGTTCCTGGTGTAAAAGCAAACGATGATCTGTCCACTCGTATATATACCTGTCCTGTTACCTGCAATTTTGAATTTGAAGTGCAGCATTCAATCATCTGTAAAATGTAAGCCGAACCATGTCTGTTTCACCTCTAAAATATTCTATTACATGGTGGGAAGAGGTCAAGCCTGTTTAATCTTTACCTTTTGAATAATTCCACTTCATCCTGATGGAAGGTTTCAGGGGGAATTTAAGATTTAAGCAGAGAAGGTAGCAGAGGAGTAAAGTGGTATTTATAATGTAGGCCTAAAAGAGGGCAGAACTGCACATGTTGCAGATGTACATATAGAAATATCGGATGTTTTGGGTCCATTTTTTTCATTTAAAGAATGCACTTTACTGGTTACTGGTTTATTCTGAATCTGTAGAGTAACAGGCAGAACTTGTGCATAAAAAAGGTATGCAGTCACACTCTTGCTCAATGCTGCTTTCCCTTTAAATATACAATGTTAATGGAATCTGTATTGCTGCTTTCTTAGTTGCGGTGAAACTGTTAACAAGCGGGAACAATTTAATGATCTCTCAATTGACCTTCCGAGAAGAAAGAAACCATCGCCTTCCCGGTCAATCCAAGATTCTTTAGACCTCTTTTTCAGGGTATGTTTGTTGAAGCTATTTTGCATTGCTTTATTTTTTAAAGCTCTTCATACATGCATACTAGTACAGAATATTTAGTAGCATTAATTGGGCTACTGTATTGATAACAGCCTTCGTCACAGTCAACACTTTGATTTTTCCAAATATCTAATTCATTTTTTTAATTTATATACAGTTAGAAGACCTTGAATACGCGTGTGAGAAATGTAGTGGGAAGTCAGCAACAGTAATGCACAAATTTAGCAGGCTACCAAGGCAAGTGTTGTGCTCTCTAAACATGGTGAAATGTTTTGTACTGTTTAGCATTTGTGCCTATGGCATAAACTGATTGACTGCAAGCTAGCATCAACTTATCAGCCTCTTCTTGTTCAGTTCTGTTTAAAGTATTCTGTGGAACTATGGTTAAAACAAAGGATGAATGTAAAATTATTTTTTGTGCAGGGAAATTCTTGTGCTGGCAGTTTCATAGTATATCAGAACTAGTCACAAAAATCTGAGCTGTCCTTCCAAAATTTGTTATAGGCTTTTTCAGAGATGGCAGTATTCAGCAGGACAACTACTCCACTTGCTCAAAGCCAGCACATCTTAACCTCCTTCATACAAAAAAAAAATCTCTTGAGGGTATCTTTTTTTGCTTTTACATGTGCTCTAGGTATTAGGAAAATGCATTTGCTTTGGTTAATTCAATTCTATTTGTCTGTTTATATTTAACCAGGATTCTTATACTGCACCTGAAACGATACAGTTTCAATGTGATTCTATCTCTTAATAACAAAGTGGGTCAGCAAGTTGTCATCCCTCGCTATCTTACCTTGTCGTCGCACTGTACAGAAAGCACACGGACCCCCTTGTCCCTTGGCTGGAATGCACAAACTGCATTGTAAGTATGCTTGGTAAAAACCTACTGTACTATATAACTGGTATATACAGTGTGCCGTTGACATAAAAGTAAGCACACATTTTTTGTCTGGGACCAATAAGCTCAAGTTTAACATGCTACAACCCATCATTACTTAGGTGCAGAACTAATTTTGGTCAGGATTAGACTAGTGGCAGGAGAACTGCCCACTGATTTTTTGATACCCACTCTGCTGGTTGTTGCTTGTAACTTTTACATTTGCAGAGGTGTTTAAGCATTGATGAGAGCTGCAGTACTCAGAAGGTTATAACCAGAAAAAAAGACACAATCAGCCTTTCATTTTATGAAAAATACATAAATGTTACCATGGACATGGGCATGTCGGTCTCTTTTTCACATTTTATTTTTCTGTAGTTGACAGAATTTTCCCTTACTGTTTTCAACCTTAGGAATGCACGGCCGTTAAAATTGTCACAGATGGTAAATTCTTGCACAATGAGCACTTCAACACCTCTTAGGTATGTTTGTCTCCAAATATTTCTGTATAGGCTAGTAGCCCAAAGGCAATCATGACTGTCTTCAATCTTTGTGTCCTTGAACTCAGATTTAAGCATTTACTTTAGCCACCAAAATAAAGATGTAAAGTTTTCCACAGACCTGGTAACCCAAGACAGCTAATTAGGAGGTAGCGTTTACCAGTTTTTTGCCATTTGGAAGCAAACATCCGATTGATAAGCAGACCAAAGCAAAACTGTATGACTTGTATTACATTGCCTCATTGAAGAATAGAATAGGTAGAATAGAATTGTTTTGTTAAATTCTCTATATAGAATTGCATTTGAGTTACCTTAAGGTTAAAAAGGAATGGCTTCCCTTGAGGCCTCAGTTTGGTCTGCACTAATTGTGCCCCCTATTCTAAATAGAGAACAGGGATTCTTTCCTTTTGGGTTTGGTCCAAAAAAAGGGTCTACGGTCTGTTCGTCGGTCTCGATGATCCTTTGTAATGCAATAAAATTTCTTCCTAATAATATTTAATATATTGAACTTTATATCTGATTTTAAACCAGTTACATGGACACATAGAAGGGGGAAAGGCTGCTGAAGGCAACAGAAATATTGGGCACCTTTAATAGTGAACATGAATTAAGCAAAAGCTTATTTAAATGTGTATTTCTGTTTAGAAAGCAGATGTTTAAAGCTGCAAACAGTTTGCCTGTATGTCTGGATTCCGAAAGTGACGACGAGCAAATCAAGCGATGCGTCTCACATAGTCAAAGGATTTGTGACATGGAGTTGAAAGAACAGCAGTGTGAAGACAAAGATAAGGTGAGAGCCTCAATTTTAAGTCACACACACAAACGATGCCTTTATCCAGTCCTGCCTAAACTACTACTGCCTTTTACTAACTGGCTTCTCAGATTCCCACTTCTGTGCTGGTTGAATCATATTGCTCTTTCCTGTGTGAAAAACAGTCTCTCTATTATATCTCTAATTTTATAAAAGTCTTGAGTTCAGAGTCATTGTTACTGGTGTAGCAGAGCTTTTCTGATTTGTAAATGTAAATTTTTTTTTTTTCCATTCCCAAATGTTTGAATTCCCTGTTGGCTAAGAAGGAGGCCAGTAAATGCTTAGAGACAGGAGATGCATGCTTTGATGAAATGAATGACGACGAGTTAGTGGCAGCGGTGTTGGAAATGAGCAAGAAGGAAACGTCCTTGTCTGAAAGCCACGATGATGAAGATAAGCTCTCCAGTAGCCCAGACACAGGCTTCGGAGGAGATGACGATGTACAGGAAATTGCTGAAAACCATGAGCCTATGGAAGAGGAAAGAGTAAAAACTGCAAAAGAAATGGGTATGTATCGGATAACTGGAAAAACCCTAATTTTGTTGGCAGTTCTGAATAATATATGGTGCTGGTTTCACTTTACAATTTGCAGCCCAATCTGTAAAAATTACACCTTTATTGGAGCTTCCTATAGATCCTATCTGTTCTCCGTGTTCAAATGAAGGGTTTGGTGTGTTCTAATGGTCCCTGCCAGAAGCACCGTAGGAGGGGGATAGCCAATCACAGCCCTGCAGTCACATAATCAAAGACAGGCATCAGTTCCCTATCAAGTCAGCCTAGCTGCTGATTGGTTCCTATCCTACAGTGCAGTGTGCTGAGCGCCTCCCTGCACATCCAGAGAATTCAGCCAGCAGGAAGTGGAACAGATGGGCGGGACTAGTGGGGTTTTGGTGGAATTTCTCAATAAATCGGTCCGAAACACAACATTTTAAAGCACAATCTTTCTATATCTAGAGGAGTATACTCCACTGGTACATTCTTAATTTTTATAGGATATGTCTCCTTTAAACAAAAGCCTGAGATATGGATAAGAGAGGGACTGAATAGAAAGAGGAAATAAGAAGTAACAATAATAATGGAATGGAAACCTCTCGGAGCTAACTGGGTGTGTGAGCCACATTTTTAAGAAAGATTTAGAAGAGGCAAATAATTTAAAAACTATATAAAAGACTAATTGCAAAGTTGCTAGAAATAGTACAGTTCTATACCTTCATAAAACTTGACCAGTCCAGAATAATTAAATAAACTCCATAATGCATATACCAGTCTATTTTGACCAATTTTGCCTAAAATAGACTCTTTATTAGATGGCCTTGCTGTAATTTTGAGCTTTCTTAATATTAGGTTTCTGGATAACAGATCCCTTTACTGTGCTTCTGTTTCCCAATAGTAATAGGCTTGTGTCATCCTTTTAAAGAGATACACTTTCCAGTAATATATATGAATAGTTGTCGTATGCTCTCAATCTTTGTTCCTCTACAGTGCATCTGAATATTTTGTATTTGTAATGCCCCTGTAATCTCTGCAACATATTGGAACCTTACTCTCAGTAATTGCCTTTTGCTTAATCTAGGTGTGCTTCAGTATAGTGACATGGCAAAGGATTTTGATGAGAATAAAGAAAACAAGACCCCAGAAGCTTCCCAGAATGATGTGGACTGGCTTCAGTACGACCTGGAGAGGGAGCGTGAGGAGCAAGAGTTGCAACAGGCACTGGCACAGTCACTTCAGGAGCAGGTTATACTTCTATTTTCAGTTCTCTTTCAAACTGTAACCTTCTGGATTTTCTCTGTGTAAATAATAGGCAAATAGTCCATCCTGCATGCAAGACAAGAAAGCCAACCCCAGACCATTTATAATAAGCTGCAACAGGTAGTATAAGAAATGAGGGTGTCTTAGATTTCTGGAGACAAAGGATTAAGTTCTAACCTTCAGTTCTGATGGGTTTATCTTTGTTGGTTGTGCATTCTGTTCATACCTCTATGCACTTAGTGATCAGATTCCCCAGAATGCTCCACTTTGGGTTTGCCTAGTATGGCAATATTGGTTTTGCCCATCTGCCATAACAGAGAATCTGCCACCCAAAAAAAAATAAGATCACTTTCCTTGCTTGCAGTTTTAGCTTTAAATAGGCCCTTGGGTAGTTTATAGAAACTAGTGGTTATGTTACAGTGGGAAAGAGTGTATTACACATATGTAATGGCTGGGGTCTTCTTCTAAATCATCACAGGAAGCTCGAGAAATGAAGGAAGATGATGACCTCAAGAGGGCTACAGAGCTGAGCTTGCAAGGTAACGGGATTGTTTGTCATGTTAACTTGGGAGAGGAAAAGGTAATAGACTATCAAATCATAATTGTAACCTCCTCTTTCTTCCACTGGGAATCAGAGTTCAACAATACCTTAATGGATGGAATGGTTTCTGATGAAGATTCTGGGAATGAAGAGGTTCTTGATATGGAATATTCAGAGGCAGAGACTGAGGAGTTAAAGAAAAATGCGGAGGTACAGCTCTGATTTGACCTTTACCCAAGCCATTTTTGTTTGTTTCATAACCAACATATTCATGGCAAGCCTTGATTCCTTGCTAAATGTATTTGCCCTTATAAAACATGTGGAATGAAGTATTAAACACTGCATTAAAGGGGCATTCTCAAAAAGAAAGTCAGTGTGAATAGGTTCCCGTTGTATAATAAGTCTGGCTTTGTTCTTTATTGTTTTCCCTTCAAGCTGTAAATTGGATAGTTTCTAAAATCGTCTTACTGATAGTCTTACTGACTAAACAGGCATATCGACTTTCAATAACATGGGTGCATTGCAGCTTTTATGCCACTGAACTGTATTTTGAAAATCCTAAATGAAGTTCTTAAGTAATAACACTGCTGTGTATAATTCCCCTCTCATACAGACAGGAGACCTTCCACATTCATATAGACTCATCAGTGTGGTCAGCCATATTGGAAGCTCCTCTTCTTCAGGTAGGATAAGCTTTCCTTCTTATGAATGGAGCCTACATTATAAAGTATATGGTTTACATATAAAATATGAAACTGTTTGTGCTGCTTTTACAGGTCATTATATCAGCGATGTGTACGATGTCCGAAAGCAAGCTTGGTTTACCTACAACGACCTAGAAGTATCTAGGACCCAAGAGACCACTGTGCAGAGTGACCGAGACAGAAGTGGCTACATTTTCTTTTACATGCACAAGTTAGTGATTACAGTTTTCCATCAAGTTTGTGGTTTTATTTTATTGCTGTAACACAAGAGAATCTTCAAAACAGGGTCTGGGGTATCGCTGCATAAGAATTGCTGTTTGGTTATTAAGGATTAACCCTTCAGCCTGGGACTGATTTCCAGCACTTTTTTTTAAAAGATTCACATTTTGATATAAATAGGCCTACAGACATATTCTGTCAGCTAATTGCCCACCTATAGAAAAACATTAGACAGCGCTGCCCTAAAGCAACACGCTGTTCCCTGCTGGTACAAGCGTGCCATTGCTATACTATGAGTGGATTTTTTCACAAATTAGTCACCCTGCTGTTGGTCTGTAATGGTCTAACCTGCATCATAATAGATGGTAGAGGAACTTATCAGTGGTGAGATGCAGTGTTTCACACAAATGCACACAACAAATTGTGGTGCACCCAAAGAATTTTGTGTGAGAATCCTGACCTAAGCACACTGTTCTTAAGAATGCACACACACATTTAAAATGTGCGTACAAAGGGAATTCTTTTGCACACGTAGCTGAGAAGGAATTGGAGGGAAAGTTGGTCAGATGCATCCCTGCCTAACAGGCTGGTTTGTTGGCATTCAATAAATGTGCCTATAAGCTGCCAACTCGATCCTGAGAGACTGCTGTTGGCCCATGAATGGCCAGGTACACCCCTTGCTTTGTAACCACAACATATAAATGTATATGCAGCAGATCACTTTCCACAGGCGTGTCATTGTTCTAAACCTCTTAACTAATATACCTCTCATATGTTTCAGAGATGTATTTGATGAACTTGTAGAAGAAGCAAAGAAATCCCAGCCTGCCTCCACCGAACTTAACCGGCCGATCAGACCACCTCTGTGACAATGACAGAGATCTGTATCTCTACATTTGCACAAACTGTCGATCCTCCTGGGTTCGTTTGGTTATGAAAGGACATTACCTTCTGCGGCCATTTTAAACCACTTGACCATTTAGGTCCTAATGGAGAATGTTACAAGCCCTTTACTTGCCAGCGCTGTGGCGACTATGAGATGTACTGAGACCACAGCACACACCTTGAAAACTGACTTCAAAGTGCTTAGTTTGCAGTCAGGATGGCTATAGAAAGGACCTCCAGCACTGAATATTTACTTAGACCTGGGCTTTTCTTATTGGTCTTTACAGCAATAAGACTCTCCGAAATGCCTCAAGTACCTTCCATCTAAAGGCATTGCTCTGACACTACACTGTTATGGCACCACAGCCATATTAAATAGAGGCTGTTTATGTTTGTTAATGACTGCGCTTGTTTGTGCCACAGTCCGATGATAGCGCTCACGCTGTTCCATGAATTATCGATGTTGCAGTCAGATGGATTTTATGAACGCTGCAGTTGAACTTTTTTTTTCTGTTTTGAAAAATGCATTTATATGATACAGATATATTCTTTTGTTATGAATTTCCAACTGGACTGTCGCTGCCAGACAGCCAACTTAAAGGTTTTCCCCACACTTGCTAAATAAAAGCAATAAGAAGGGAACATGACAAGAGTGTGTCTGCGGTGGCCTCTACGGAATTCTCTATCCTTAACTGATGAAATGAGACAATCTCCTCCGCAGGCTCATTGGCTTCCTCTTGTTTTAACCGTTTGTCTCGTGTTTAAAACCTTTAAAGTAGAGTTGTATTTTATTTAAAGAATCCGGGAATTTTATTGGGGCTTTCATATTCTACTTGTGTTTAGCACAAATTTAAAAGCAGATATTAACAGTAAAAAGAGAAATGAATCCCGTCCGTAATGGCTGCCTTAGTTATTTTCTATGAATTCACTCTCCATTGGGCAGGAATATTTGTAACGTAAAACACGAGTAGGTGTCTCTGATTGGAAATTCCTCAAGCAACCCTGTGTGTATATATTTTCCCAAAGGAATATTCTTTGCACACTGTTGCCTCAGATCTTAGAGCCCTTTCTCTTTGTAGACGTGTTTTCCCCATTTATTTGTAAATAATTGCTGTTAATGTTATGTTGCTTTTACTATGTTTTGCTATGACTCATGTTCCTTTGAGATTCCCATGATTATACTTAAATGACACACTGTTGTAGGTGTGAATAAGCGTATTGGAGTAATTCCGCTTGTTATTGAGTAGGTAATGGGGCTTATTGAATATTCTCAACGCGTAAAGGCCCCCCTCCAATGCAGTAAAAGGCTGACGTTGGAGAGTATAGAACGGTTTGGGTTAGGTTTAGCTTCACAGTAAGCTGCGGCTTTCCATCCCGGTTATACACTGGCTTAAGTGTGATATATTTGCACAGTGGAATTAGGCACCATTGCAGGGTCAGCCAAGACTGAGGGTAATGCACTAATGTAGGCTGCTCTGCCTACCAACCAACCAGACGCTGGCTTTCATCAAGAGCAGGAAAAACAGTTTGGTTGCTGAGGATCCCAACACAAGTTGGTGTTTCAGCATAAATATCTTTCCCATCATCTCATCTGTAAGATTCAGACACAAATGTGGTTTCCATCTTGTGTTCTTGGCCTTCCAGACACTGCCCCATTTGCCTTTAGCCCCAGCGACAGAACTCACTACGCTTTTAAAGGGGAGGTTCACCTTCCAGTTTACTTTTAGTATGTTATAGAATGGCCAATTCTAGCAACTTTTCCAATAGTCTTCATTATTTATTATCCATAGTTTTTTAATTATTTGCCACCGCCTTCTGATTTTTTTCCAGCTTTCACAATTTTATTCTTTTTATACCTTATTTTTCAACTTAGGCCCTCTCCTGTTCATATATCAGTCTCTCATTCAAACCACTCCCTGGTTGCTAAGGTAATTTAGTTCCTAGCAACCAGATAGCTGCTGAACAAAAAGTAAAAAATAACAAAAAACTACAAATAATGAAAAAATAAAGTCCAATTGCAAAGTGTCTCAGAATATTACTCTCTACATCATACTAAAAGCTAACAAAGGTGAAACAACCCCTTTAAGTATCTGTCCTGGACCTGCAAATTAGGGTGTTCAGTGTTGCCTTTCCACTAAATCATTCAGTATATAAAAGTATTAGACTTGGCCACGAGTCTTAAATGCAAAGCTTTAAATATTAAAAGGAAAGATGCACATCCCTAAGCCCTGTATTGTGCTGTGTGCATAAATGTGTTTTTCTATCTGTATTATAAGCTGGAATGGTTGAATTAGGCCAGAGAGGTCCCGGCGGAGTTTGGTGGATGCAGTATTAGTGATTCTGGCAGTACCTGAATGGACGCTAACTCTACGCTGCCCCCTGGCTATTCTGTGCCTTAACTGCGCTTAATTACAGTGTCCCAAGGAACAGGAGCTCCTGTAACAACCGTAAGTCCATTTATCTCTATTCAGGTTAGGGAGTATTTGCACAGAGCGTTCAGAACTCGCTCCAGTCGAGATCAGTGGGACACAGGGACAGTAGGGTATTGCAGCCATCCTGTTTCTTAACTCCTAATGTATGATAACTAACCGTTGGTTTAATTTTTATCCCCCAGTTTAACGTATGACCCTGAATCAGAAATATATGTGAAGGTGCATACAGATTGGTCCCAGTATCCTATTCCAGCACGGCATTGGCCAGAATATAAAGACTGCTGGTCTGGGCCTGTATAACAGTAATTCTGATCTCCCCTAGTACTACTTCCCTGCTGTGGGCCACTGCCTTTTCTATGTTTAGGCAGGACAAGGGGATCCTGGACCCCACCTAGTTGCTTCTCTTACCTGCAAAGGGAAAACCAAAGACTGTTGAAGTAAGAAGTCCCTTTACCTGCCTGATTTCTACTGCCCTTAGAGCTCAATACAATAAACAGAAAACCCTGGCTCACTTCCTAGTCAATGCACCCACCAACCATGTCCCGGGAGGTAGGAAGACTTTCTCTGTTGCACTTTGCAGTTGGGCACAGACAGACTTTCTCTCCTATTAATTGATACCATAGATTTCCTTCCCAGCATTGCCTTTCTAATGTGTTCACTTTAACCCCTTTATAAACAGGATTATTGGCAGCCAGGGGGCTGCTTCAGGTATCAAGCTTTTGTAAATTGATGCAGGGAAACTGTCCATGGTTGTAGAAATGCATTATTATGAGCTTTTATTTTAGTAATTAAATATTGAGTATTTTATTATTGAGTTTGCTCAAGCCAGTGTTTCTTGCTGCCACCAGTAACTTCCAGTTGTCCAGTCAGTGGCAAAGGCACTATTAAACATGAAATCTAGAATTATACGAATGAGTTATTGTTTCTTTGCAACCTACTGCAGGATAGGGTTAATACTGGCCACGTATTGACTATATATGGCTAGTTAGCAATTCATTTAGCTGCATGGCTGCACATAAATCAGTTCAGTCTGCAGCAGGCATCTAAATGAATTGCTAACTAGCCATGCAGGATGTGTATTCGATATAAGGGGTGAGGTGGCAACCCTACGGCAGGATATAGTGGTCCCTTTGGTGGGCTGCACATTATGGGCAAGTGAATGCCAGGTCGGGAGGGTTAAACTGATTCCCAGTGGTATGGATTTCAAATTGGCCGCGCTTTTATTATAATTCTATTCATTCGATCATTTCTTTTCCCTCTGTCGCTGCTATTCCATATGAGCGCTCACTTGGCTCAATTTGCACTTTGCCTTATGGAGGTGGGCCTTGCACAGCCCGATAACCAGTCATCTTGTCCCCCTACAGCTTAATATTATTGAAATGGGTGCCCCTGTCATAAAACAAATATATAGATATATATATAGGGAGAGATATTTTTAAACATTCGGGAAGCAGAGGAGCCGGAAGCTTTTTCTAATAAAGGTATATGTTTCCGGCGCTGGGTACGACTGTGTTTTTATCCTTGTTTTGTTTTCCTATTTATAACTAGCTGGATATGTGGTGGTGGGTGGTTCTGCTTCTTTTTACAAATTGCACCAATAGGGCAGATTTTTTTAAAAATAAAAAAGTTGTTACTTTTATGTTTCTGGTGTCGTCCTGTAATTATATAGGTGCCTGTGCTTTCATATAAACAAACAGGGGTGGGCCTTGATATTGGGAGATAAATATTACGGCAAAACCCAACCGCCAACAATCCAATGACACGTTCCTATACATTGTTACTTATGTGATATTGTTTATATAAACAGCACCTTTATCCCTCCTCATTCTACTGTCTGAGCTATAAGGTCCATGTACAAGTCAACCAAGTCTCCAGAGTCAGACCTGGGTCCCCATTTTGGACGCCCATCTAGTGTCTGAATGATCCACTAGCACCACGACTGGTAAGTTAACATTTCCTCGTGTTCCTTAGATTGTAGCCAAGAAATACATTGTTGTTAATGCTGCAAAATTTGCCTGTATTTAAGATTTTCGATAAAGGGGTTGTTCACCTTTGAGTTAACATTTAGTGTGATGTAGAGAGTAATATTCTGAGACTATTTGCAATTGGTCTCCATTTTTTATTATTTGTAGCTTTTAATTCAGTTTTTGTTCAACAGCTCTCCCTTTTGGAGTTACATTAGCTATTTGGTTGCTAGGATCCAAATTACCTTAGCAACCAGGGAGTGGTTTGAATGAAAGACTGATCTATGAATAGGAGAGGGACTGGAATTGAAAAATAAGTACTAAAAAGTAGGAACAATTAAACTAGTTTTACAAAGCAATAGTATTTTGGGTGCAGGGGTCCGTGACCCCCATTTGAAAGTTGCAAATAGCTAGAAGAAGACTACAAATAATAAAGGTTTATATTGTTAGGTCCCTCAGAGCCAAAGACTAGTTTGTTGCTCCCCAATAATGTGGGTAACTCTAATATAATATATATGTTCAGCTGCAGTTACCACATAATA
This sequence comes from Xenopus tropicalis, assembly GCF_000004195.4. Lineage (NCBI taxonomy): Eukaryota > Metazoa > Chordata > Amphibia > Anura > Pipidae > Xenopus > Xenopus tropicalis. The sequence goes on along the minus strand of NC_030685.2, from coordinate 82,319,200 downwards.
AGCATTGCCAGCCATTTGTATTCAGTCTAACTGTAAGGTTTATTAGAATTTCTTTATATAAAACCATTGGGATTATGTCTAAAGCCCTTTGTAGCCACACTATTGGATGTTTCTGCGCTAATGGGGCATTAATATGTTCACAGCAGTGTGTATATGGGGGAAAGGAACGTTGGTCTGTGTTGTGTGCCAATCAGAAGAGTCCTTTTGTTTTCTTGATGTTTTGCCTTTTCCATTCAGGAAGGGCTTGGAATTCAGACCGTGTCATCCCAAATATTGTTCTGAACTCATCAGTAGACAGGTACTCCTGGGAAAGGGGGCAAAAAGGCAATTGGGATTAAATGTGTGCAATCAAATCAGTATAAGAACAGCTGAAAAGCACCTTCATGGCTTTCCTTTCCTTAAGAGGCGTATGCCATCCCACCGGCGATTTACTTTCTTGCCAGTGGCATGCCAAGGAGATTAGTCGCACGTGGTAACTAACATCACGGGCGACTATTCTCCATGTGTGCCACTGCCCTAAGGGTGAAGACACACTGAACTACTTAGTAGCAGCTAAATTTTCACGGCCACTAAACACACGTAGAGATAGTTATCAGTAAATGATCAGCATTGTCTGTTTTAGTAGCCACAATAAGTAGCTGCTACTAGTAGCTCTGTGTGTCTCCACCCTAAAAACTGCCGTAGTTATGTGCAGCTCAACCAGTCATCAACCTGTTACTCATTGTATTGGGATTTGCAGTCACGTTTTGCCCCGGAATGTGTGGGCAACTAAAGGAAAAGTAGAGGGCAAAACTTAGTCAGAAACAAAAAAAAAAGTGGAGTGATGAGAGAGGAATGACAAAAATAGGAAAAATAAATGGGAAAAAAAAAGAAATGAAAGAAACGAAAAGGAGAACAAAGGAAAGACATGAAAAGAAAGAATGGTCAAATGAAAGGAAAAAACAAGAGAAAAAAGGCAAAAGGAAAAACAAAAAGAAATTGAAAGAAAAGAATAGAAAAAAAGGGGTAAGAGGAAACAGGAAAGACATATAAAAAGGGGGAAAAAAAGGACAAAAAAAAAAAGACTAATGTATGAGTGATTAGTTGAAACTGTATAAGGTATGTATGAGTGATTAGTTGAAACTGGAAGCATAGATCTGATTGGGTAACGGCACGTATGGCTGGCCCCAAACCATTAAATCAAACATATTCAATGAAAAAAAGATCATTTACCTCTTTCCTAGAGGGATCGACACCTGCGGGCAGCTCATCTGGGCTTTTGTTCACTATCATCTCCGCTGGGTACGTTTGGAAAGATGGAGAGCTGATCTGGGTCTGAGCGGTAAATTGCTGTGTTGTCATTTCCTGAGAGAAAACATAAAATAAAGATAGTTATTAAATGGATCAGTTTAAGGGTAAGCTAACCCTCTCTTTTAGTAACACTATTCAGATGCTTTCACTGTACGACCTTACCAAGGAAATCTGCTCGAAAGTGCTGGCATCTCCCAGTTCCGACTTCAGATCATTGTAAGACTTCATGTTCTGTAAAACAAAAAGCTCAGTGAGTTTTCCCAGAGCAATTGTTGGGGTGTAATATGAAGTGAGGGGACCCCCCCCCAGCTGAATAGAAACATAAGTAATAAAAAGTAACAATAAAACTGTAGCCTCCCAGAGCAATCCTTTTGGAAGTTGCAGCTAAACGGAGGTGGAGGGGAGGGCAGCTTGGGTGGGAGGGGCTCTCTTTTGGCCACAAAAAGTGGGCGTGTCCAGTACCTGTTCATGTGACATATACAAGGTGCAAATAAATACTGGGAAATGGATTTCTTACCTCCCACTTGAATGGATCCCAAGCCAAGAACCAACCGGTGAAGGTAGGAGGCTCGTAATCTTGTTTCACCACAATAATTGGGGTGTTGATGTCCCTGCCGCCGGGATGAGTCTTTAAATACTCCTGTGCCGTCATGGCGGCTTCCTTCTTCTCTGTCTCGTTAGAATTTTTCCCAATCCACATGAAAATCTGATGGAAAAAAAACAAATGGGTTTTGGTTAGAATAAGTCTATGAGCCGGGATCCGGGGGCAGTGTAAATATGTGAGGGAATAGTCAAAAGGACTGATTCAACCCCATTAAATATTGGATCTTTGCACCATCATACTAAAAGTTAAAGGTGAACTAATCCTTTATGTGGCCTTAGGGTTAGTTTCTCCCACTATTCACTGCTCCGAGCCCTACAGTTTGGGAGCCACTGATACAAGGGATGGGTCACATATTAGAAGGTTAATGATTGTATTAACCATCAGGAACCAGAGGAAACCAAAGGGATATCATGAAAACGTAGACCCCCAAATAAAAGTGAATGTAAATCTATTTGGGGTGCTATTCGGCACCTAATATTCGCCTCACCTGATCCCATGCATCGAGCAGGAAAACATCATCTTCATCCAGGTCATCTTGGTTGAAATCTGAAATCTCCGTTGCAACAAATTTTCCGGTCTTGTTGGAGCACTCAAAGAGCCGTGGGGTAATGTCCAGAGTTTCCTCCTGCAATCTGATAGGGGCACAGGAAAGGTCAGCTGTTCAGTGTCAGTAATGCCACTTATGAGCACCAAAAATGGACCTCATTGCTGCAGCCATCTTACCTTTTATTGTTAGCATACTGAGACTTCCCACCTAGAGCCAACCAGAAGTCTGATGGTTCCTGGCCCTCGGCTATCACTACTTTCTCCCCTTTAGAGATAATATCCGCCACGTTCTTGGCCATGGCTCTCTCATCTCCGCTACAGCCCTGGAGGGGATCAAATAAAAATAATATTGTTGCTTGGCCTTGAACACCCTACCAGCCTCATCAAAAATGAGTGCTCTGTAAGCCTCGATGGGGGTAGCTTTGGGCTAGCTTTCCCTTACTTTTCCACACCAGAGGTAGCAGGTCCCTTTAGTCTTCAGCACAAACACATCATTAGAGTTGAGAGAGGAGGCTCGGACAGGTACTTCAAAGGCCTTGGTGCTGTATTCATTGGCCCCATGTACTTGGAAGAGTCTGATGTCTGCTGGGATCTCTGAGCTGTCCGCCCGGGAGGTACCACCCTGATGGGTTAAATAACAATGTTATCCTCTTGTGTTTGGGTTCAACTCCTCTTGCACTATTATCTCTGGCACCTGTTACTGGGTTGCCCAATATATCAATATAATTGGCTAACCGATATTGCCAATAAGAGTGGCCTTACCTCGTAGACCACCATTTTTCCCTTAAAGATTGCCATGAGGTGTGCAGGTTCTTTGCCCATGGGCACCCGAACTTGGACTGGTTGCCCTCCGTACTCTTGGTCCAATATCACAGACTGGTAAGCGGAGGCAGTGATCTCATCTTGGCTTGCATGGCGGCCCTGTGTAGCATTACCAGGGAAGGAAGGATATCAGAGAGAACACAACCAGTTGCTGGGCGTCCAGCTTCAAGAACCAGTTACCTCCAGCCGGATATGTTTCAGCTACGTTTTGTGTCGAGTCTGTGTACTTCTACCTGAACTGTAGGGAGGGCAACACTGGTGCCCTTTTCTTACTACATTGCTTTACAGGGGGCCCCATCACACCAGAGCCCTAGGACTAACTGGGTTATCTCGAGCAGTCTTACAATGATTAAACCCAGCAACACATCTTAAGAAATAGCTTTGGACATATCATGGATAGCCTAAGATCACTTTGGGATGAGCCCTGTCTATATGGGCAGTAGCTATCTGCACCCAGTAGGGCCTTCATCTTCTGTGTGGCCCTGAAATTAGAACTAAAGAAACTGGATACTGAGCAGCACATTGACTGAGATATCTTTGTAAGGGACCGGCACAGTCCTTACCTGCCACATGTAGACTATGTAATGGTATTTGTTGTTAACCAAATATTTGTACAGAATCAGGTAGCAGTCTCCACCGTAGAAATGGCCCAGGTATTGCTTGTCCACTGAAACCCGTTCCAAGTTCTCTATTCTCCAGACCTGAAGAAACACACAATACTATTTGCTAAACACAGAGCGTCATGGTACCTTAACGGTTGCATAATGAGTGGTTGGTAGTAGGAGGAATAGCTATGCTGGAGTATTGTCATTTTATAGAATCTCTCTCTACAGGACAATATTTCCTGTTACATTTCATGGCCAAAAGTATGTGGACACTGCCTATTGGGCATCTTATTCCCAAACCAAGGGGATTAATATGAAGTTGCTCCTCTTGTTGCTGCTAAAACAGCTGCTACATTTCTGGGAAGGTGCCCACTTGGTGTTGGAACATTGTTGGTGGGATTTGCTTCCATTCAGCCACAAGTCGATTAGTCACTTTGGGCACTTGTGTTGGGTATCGGGCCTGGCTCACAGTCAGAGTTCCTTTTCACACCACGGGGGGGTCAGCTGGGTTGAGGTCAGGCAACTCCTTCCACTCACACTCAACAAACCAATTCTGTATGGACCTGACTTTGAAGGGGTGTCCATATACTTTTGGTAATACTGTCTGGAATATACCATCACTAGTGGCTTTGACTGGCCACAAATATATCAGACTATTAGGATTCCCTCAATAGCTACTAGGATGAGATAACTACAGAATGGCTATAATTGGTAATTATTATTATTATTAGTGCCATGAATTTATGCAGCGCTTTACAGAATAAGGATGGTTGTGTAAATCCGCTTGAGAACAATAGGCGATTAGGCAAGACTGAAACTGCAAATGAGCCAATGTGAACATCATAGAAGCATGATAATCAGACAAATTGCAAGGAAGAATCAAAATAATGAAGGACTTGCTGCCCATGGTAAAACCTCCAGGGATATCTCATAGACTCGGTAATTTATTGGTTCCAAAGATCACTACTGGCGGAATATTTACTTACCTCTGTCTCTCCAGTTCCATCATCTACCATCTTCTGCTGCGCGGCGACCTCAGGCTTAGCGTGCATTGAGTTCACATCGAACTTCACCTGTTCCACTTTGGCTGGAAAGGAGGGCAAAGAATGTGTTTGAAATCCCTTGTGTGCTATAGGCCTAAAAAGTTATGTCCACTAGTAACCCTTAGGCACCTTAGCATTAAAACACATTAAAAGTTAAGTGCAGGTTATGGAAGTGGAGCAAACATGACCTGTGCTTCGACATAGACTTACCCACTTTACCAACAGTACTCGTCTTTCCGAGCCCGGTGGTTTGATCCTTTGTGGTCCATTTCTGGAAGAGCTGCTTAAACACAGCAGATTCCGACCCATCATTCTCCACCTCAACATTAGTGGACGCGGGGTAATTCTTGGCTCTGATAAAGTTCTGGAACAAAGAGAAGAGATGAGCAGATCCCACCGGCCCATTGGGAAACTGAATGACATTTCAGCCAATCTCGGGACCCAGGTCTGAGGCAAAAATACAAACTTCTTGATGATGTGTTTGTTATCAGTTCAGACCATTGGACCACGTGAGAAGCACAATTCTTTCCTACACTGGATCAGAGAGTGGCCTACTGACCCCTAGAAAATGTAAAAGCTATATAACTGCATCCAGTACTTATGTTCCATCAGAGTACTCACCAAAGCCCGGGTCATGGCCTGCTGTTTCTCTTCCTTAGAGGCATTCTTTCCCTTCCAGACAAAGATCTTTGAGCCAGCCTGATCCAAGATGTAGCAGTCCTACCAGTAACATAACGAGAACATTAAGTGATAAGCAATATCTTTAGGGCAGCTAACTGACCTTTTAGCTGGACATTCTCCCAATACCTCACCCTATTTGCCCCTCGGGTTGAGCCTTCTGCCACTGCTTAAAGTCACATCTCGAAGGGCAGCCCTACAATTTGGAAACCACTGGTCTAGAACCTATTACCTTTGCCTTATAGGCTGCACCCATGCACAGACAGATACAAAACTGTGCAATCTTGGGATGCTTAATGAATATTTAAGAGTTAATAGCTAAAAAGTGGTGACTGGGGCAAATAGATAGTTGTGCTGGACTAAATACCCCCAGCCATGAGAATGAGACTAACTGGTGGAATAACTGTGGACTGGAATGTGACTTACATCGTGTTTCAGCAGATCTTGGGTAAGAGGTTGGGTGGCCACTTCTTGTACCATCAAGTTGCCACTGTTGTCCGATACTCTGCATGAAGGTGAAGAAGAGGAGAGGTTGATATCTACAGGCAGTCACACAAGTCCCTGGATACAATTTAATACTCAATTAAAAGCCTCTTTTTATTGACTGTTCTCTCCGCACAGTGGGCAGTATTAAGGCCACAAACAGGAAGCAGAGCAAAGAGACAGAGATACACATTTAGCACGGAGTGGTTAATAATGTTTTGGTAATATGTTATCATGACAACACAAAAGCCAAGTCACTTACTGAAACAACTTAATGGAAGTTTTGGCCACCTGATCCACCACTTCGTCAGGGATGGCACCTCTAATCTCCTTTCTTTCTCCCAGTACATATGTCATAATGGCCATTAGTTGAGGAGACTGTTCCTCATTGTCACCCTCCACCACGCCGACATAAGACCGGCCACCGCGTTCCCGATCACGGATATCTTTTGCCAAGGTCATGCCCTGTCATTAATCAAGCTTTAGTTTACAGGCAAACTGATAAACCAACAGGGTCGACATAGACAGGCAGAAAGATGGATGAATAGATGGATAGATGGACAGATAGAAAGATAGATGGATGATAGATAGATGGATGATAGATAGATAGATAGACAGACAGACAGACAGACAGACAGATAGATAGATAGATAGAGGAAAGACATCTGCAACACACCCTCAGTCTCTCCTGTTTGTTGCTTTCTGGTCCGTTCCATTGGATGATGAGTTTCCCCAGATCCAGCAGGAAGACATCCCCTACATTGAAGCTGCTCCACTCCACTGGCACCTGGAACAATATGGAATTGATCCCCATTATTATAATGTTCAATATCGTCGCCATCCCTACCCACTGTCCTCACAAGCCATTATGATTGTCACTATAATCATCACCACCATTAGGAACAGCACAGTTTACAGTTACCATCTTCAATTTCACTATTATCATCATCAACACTACCAGCAACCCATTCATTATTGATTATTATCACTTCATTTAAGTAATCTCTATAATTATTCACATCATCATTTGGAACCCAATCAGTACCATCAATCTCTGCATGCACCATCATCATTATCACCTCCACCATCATTATCATCATCTTTACTACCGTGACTATCATCATCCACCTCTCCACCATCGTATCGTCATGCTCGCTACCATTATTATTGTCAGGCCCACCACCATCATGACCACCATCCACAACACCATCACTATTACCATTCCCACCATCACAACTATTATTATCATCAACCTTACTACCTTAATGATGATCATCTTTTCGACCATTGTTATTATCATTCTCACTACCACCATTACTGCCAGACACGTCACTATCATTATCACCATTCCGACCATCATCATCCTCACCAGCATCATCATCCTCACCCTCACCAGCATCATTATCATCATCCTCACCAAACATCATTATCAGCATCCTCACCAGCATCATTATCACTATTCCAACCATACCCCTCCTCAAATCATCATCACCACTATAATTATTGCCAGGCACACCGCCATTATAACACCATTATGATCACTATCACAACCACCATCATGTCCATCTTCACCACAATCATTAATATCACAATCTTCATTAAAACTGTGGGCAGAATGTATATTTGAGAAAGCTCTCAACCCTCGTACTCTACTGATTTTAACGGCAGATACATTTCCTCCTTCTTGGTCTTCTCTGTTCGTGGGGCTTTGTACTGAATGAGACCGCGCTGTAACTCCTCCCATCCCCACGTATCACATTTACTGAATGACCCTCAGCAGAAGGTTCTCACCTCTCCAGCCAAGACGTTTTTCTTTCCCTTGCAGTGTAGAAGGCGTTTTACATTGTATGTGTTGGTCTCCACGTGGTTCATTCCAGAGGCCACTCCACCACTTTTATAACTAGGGCAGAAGATTGCAGATGGTCATTCATTACGTTCTGCTTGAAGTCTCATATATAATGGAATGCCACTACTCATAATCCTAACTAGAGTTTTCCTTTTTCACACAGAACCCCTTTTCATCTGGAAACAAAACTATCTATGAGACACAGAAAAGAAGCAAAAGAGAGTCCAGCGACTCCTTGTGAGACCTTAACCCTACTCCATCCAAGCTCTAGCAAACATACTGCTATATGGACAATAACAGGAACAGAAATGGTAGGTGGGTAATACTGGCATTAGATACGTACATTATTCCATGTTTGAAGTAGCCTTTGAAGGTATCGCTCTCGTGGCCTTGAACTTCCCGGTGCTGGATGGCCGCCCCGCCAAGATGATCGTCCATCTGTATAGTATAAATGGCAGCTGCTCCTTGTTCATCCATTGATGAGTCGTTTCCCACCCAGAAGTGGATGTCATAGGTGAAGTTGTTGCCAGTTTTATGGGTCTGTTTTCCAATAAGAAGGAACGTGATCAATGTTTGGGCCTAGCTTGACTATTACATTTGGCCCCTGACAGCTGGGGATCTTCATTGTTTTCAACCAGCTGAGCACTCTATCATAGTGTTATTGAATGTATTTTCCTTTCGTAATAGCAATATGTCTGCCCTATGTCTGCATAACTTGTATAGTGTCTCCTTATGTTACATAATGGCAGGGTGACTTAGCTGGCATGGAGAGGGCATTCCAAGGGATTCATGGGAAGGGAGGAACTCACCATAAGGAGGACATAGCAGTCGCCGTCGAAAAAGTTCCCATAGCTGTTCTCTGGCACAGGAACCAAATTCATACTCTGAAAGCCAAATAACCAAGAATAAGGGCTGAATGGGCCTTTCCATGTAAGGATATTATTACATGATACTCTATTTCGCTTGTAGAATTCAGGAACATCCAATGGCAACAGAGACACCTAGAGATACAGTAATGGCAATGTCCTTACCTCCACCCTCCATATCTGCAGCCCCGGGGTAGTTTTATTCAGTGTCTTCTTGACTTTTTCAGTGAGTTCAGGCATGTTGGGGGGTGTAGGGGCCGGTTGGCAGCTGGAGATCTAATATGAGAAAGTGGGGTAGAACAGGAGACACAGCATAAGAATCTCTAATTCCTTCCTGTAAACCAGACACATATTATCCTGAAGTCTGGGGCAGAACAAGGTACCAAGCAGTCTGGGGCAGAACCTGAAAGTACCCCTCCCAGAAAAGTCGCTTCATTTCCAGCACCATGGAGAGCAACTCATACTGCAACAGGGCCGGTAACGACAGGGCTGGTCACAACAGGGGTGGTTACAACAGGGCTGGTTACAACAGGGCTGGTTACAACAGGGCTGGTTAACACAAGGCTGGTTACAACAGGGCTGGTTAACACAAGGCTGGTTACAACAGGGCTGGTTAACACAAGGCCGGTTACAACAGGGCTGGAAGCCTGGGACCCTCCAAGTGATTTTTATGACCCCCAGCAGGACCAGCAAGATACCCATACACCTCATTGTGATGGTTTAATAATCCAGCCCCCAAATGTGTGAAATAGTGGCTAAATGGTCCACAGTGCTGGTTTAGGGAGCAAAACGTTGGACTTCCCCAGTTACTCTTAGAATGAAGCATGTTGGGAGTTGTCGGCCACCAAGGCCATTCTGAGAAGCTATAATGTATATACAGAATGAACTGCGGCTAGATTACACCAAGGGACATATTAACCAAGGACCAGAAAATGTATAAAGGTCACTGCAACTTAAATTATGAAAGAACAGAAAGAGTTAACAGGGTTATTTGCCCTACAGTTCACTTTAGTATGTTATAGAATGGCCAGTTCTAAGCAACTTTCCAGTTGGTCCCAATTATTTATTTGTTATAGTTTTTGAATTATTTTATGTCTTCTAACTTGCAGCTTTCAAATGAGGGTCACTGACCCCGGCAACCAAAACAATGATTGCTCTGTGAGGCTACAGTTACTGTTATTGTTAATTTTCATGGCTTATTTTTCTATTCAGGCCTCTCCTATTCATATACCAGTCTCTTATTCAAACCACTCCTTGGTTGCTAAAGTAATTTGGACCGTAGCAACTGCATAACTGCTGAAACTCCAAACTGGAGATTTGCTGAACAAAAAAAGTAATTAAAAAAAACTATAAATGATAAAAAAGGAAGACCAATTGCAAACATACTCGGATTATTGCTCTCTACATCATACTAAAAGTTAATTCAAAGGTGCAGATTTTCACCCTTCAGATTCACCCATTGCCTTCTAATGTGAATGGAAGATTGATTTGCACAAACCAGTGGGTGCAGGTTACTGTATTGACCTTTAAGGCATTGAGGCTGACTATATATATATACATTTGTACTGGGTATCTATAATAGTAATTATTAGGGCCTGGAAAGGATATTGAATATGTACTCAGTGATCAGGGGCCGGTATCTGGGCTGATAATAAGCGCAATAATTAAACATGAGCAGAGCGTGTCCCTCGGCCTCACTATTATACCATCATCATCATCCGGCAGCGCGGCCAGGCACTTCCTCTCTCTCTCAGGCCCACAAGTCAATATCTGATTGGCTACTGTGGGTTACAAAACCAGGACTTTGTTCCTCATACAACATAATCATTCAGTAGTTTTATATACAGGAGTCCAATAGGGAAAAAAGCATCTAATGTTCTGATTGGCTACAATATGGTTCTAGTTCTGTTCACATTCTAGTTCTCCAGTTAGCTACAGATTGGTTCTGGCACGTTAAGTATTTTAGTTCTGTGATTGGTTATAGAACAATCTAATTCTCCGACTACAGTTTGGTTCTAGCTCTATAGACATTATGCTCTCTGATTGGCTACAGATTGGGTGTGGTCCTATGGACATTCTAGTTAACTGCTACAGATTGGTGGTAGTAGACCTATGAGCATTCTAGTTCTCTGATTGACTACAGTTTGGTCCTAGCTCTATAGACATTGTGCTTCTCTGATTGGCTACAGATTGGGTGTGGTCCTATGAACATTCTAGTTAACTGCTACAGATTGGTGGTAGTAGACCTATGAGCATTCTAGTTCTCTAATTGGCTACAGATTGGTTGTAGTAGACCTGTGAACATTCTATTTCTCCGATTGGTTGCAGATTGGTTGCAGATTGGTTGTAGTAGACCTGTGAACATTCTAGTTCTCCGATTGGTTGCAGATTGGTTGTAGTAGACCTGTGAACATTCTAGTTCTCCGATTGGTTACAGATTGGTTGTAGTAGACCTGTGAACATTCTAGTTCTCCGATTGGTTACAGATTGGTTGTAGTAGACCTGTTAACATTCTAGTTCTCCAATTGGTTACAGATTGGTTGTAGTAGACCTGTTAACATTCTAGTGCTCTGATTGGCTACAGATTGGATGTAGTAGACCTGTTTCTTAATAACTACAGTTTTGGTTCTAGTCCCATGAACATTCTAGTTCTCTGATTAGTTAGAGATTGCTTCTAGTCCCATATACGTTTTAGTTTAGTCTGAACATTCTAGTAAATGTGCCTAAATAATATGCAAAGATGGCAAAAAATAAAAACATTTACCTGGTAAAAAAAGGAAAAGTTTCAATTCAGAATGCATATAAATAACAGATAAATATCAGAAACTGATAAATAAGGCAACTACAGGCTTTGTGCCTCTCTAGGTGTTGTTGAACTTCAGCTCCAGGGTTGCTGGCTGCTGTTACAATTCTGAGACTTGTAGTTCAACAAGAGCTAGAGAACTTATAGGGTGGTGTGATTACTGTGCACTGAACTGCCCAGGCACCATAATTACCCCTGTGTGTGTGTGTGACAGGTATATGACACGTAGAGCCATTAATCTCAATGCAAAGTGACACAGTTCATCCCGGAATGGCCTATTGATATCAGCAGGGCCAGCCCAGTACAAAGTGTAAGAGCAGAAAGGAATGAATGGTGCACAAAATCACACATGGAGCGTGTTCGGAATATACTGGAGCACTTTCTATGGCCTGGTTGTGTCCCAGCCCCAGAGGGGACCTCCTGTTTTCAATATAAACTGCCCTTCTTTAGCTGCTGTTAACCTACAACTCCCACCTGTTAAACTACAACTCCCACCACCCTTTGACAGCTTCCAGCTGTCAAAGGGTGGTGGGAGTTGTAGTTTAACAGCATTAGATTTTAAAACAATCTATAGCAACAGTTTTAGACTGGGGTCCCAGGGCCAGTTCCATTTTGCCCTACCCTAAAATCAGTCTGATTCAGAGCAGGGTAGGGTTCGGTGCATCTATTATACTGGGTCAACGGCCAGTAGGACATAGGATCAGCCTAGGGACCAGCAGAGCATATACCGAATGAGGTGGCCTATTACCAAAAGAAGGGGTTGTAGTTTAACAATATTAGATTTTAAAACAATCTATAGCAACAATTGTAGACTAGGGTCCCAGGGCCAGTTCCATTCTGCCCTACCCTAAAATCCATGGGGTTCAGTGCATCTATTATACTGGGTCAATGGCCAATAGGACATAGGATCAGACATAAAATCACACATGGAGCGTTTTCGGAATATACTGGAGCACTGATACGGTCCTTTCTAGGGCTTGGTTGAGTCCCAGCCCCAGAGGGGACCTATTTTCAGTATAAACTGCCCTTCTTTAGCTGCTTTTAACCTACAACTCCCGCCACCCTGGAAGCTGTCAAGGGGTGGTGCGAGTTGTAGTTTAACAGCATTAGATTTTAAAACAATCTATAGCAACAATTGGAGACTAGGGTCCCGGGGCCAGTTCCATTCTGCCCAACCCTAAAATCCATGGGGTTCAATGCATCTATTGTACTGGGTCAGTGACACAGTTCATCCCGGAATGGCCTATTGATATCAGCAGGGCCAGCCCAGTACAAAGTGTAAGAGCAGAAAGGAATGAATGGTGCACAAAATCACACATGGAGCGTGTTCGGAATATACTGGAGCACTGATACGGCCCTTTCTAGGGCTTAGTTGATTCCCAGCCCCAGAGGGGGACCTCTTTTTCCCTATTTTCAGTATAAACTGCCCTTCTTTAGCTGCTGTTAACCTACAACTCCCACCACCCTTTGACAGCTGGAGTTGTAGTTTAACAGCATTAGATTTTAAAACAATCTATAGCAACAATTGTAGACTAGGGTCCCGGGGCCAGTTCCATTCTGCCCTACCCTAAAATCCGTGGGGTTCAGTGCATCTATTGTACTGGGTCAGTGGCCAGTAGGACATAGGATAAGGGTTCAAGTCACTGGAAACCCATTGGGCATTGAATCCCATCTCCAAAATCTATGGGAAGATGAAATGTACACATATATATAAGCGTGAAACCCAACTGGGCCCCCTAAGCTACTGGGAATGGTGTCCCTACCTTGTACAGGTACCAGACACACAGAGACTTCCCATCCTACATGGCTGCTCAGTAATCAGTTCAGAATCCTGTTGGCATAGAAACCTTTACAGGCTGCAGCCATACAGCTGCTGTTGCTGTATATCTGGATTTAAATGAATAGTGGGTAAGAGGGGGACTTACCTGTGTGTGAGGGTGCAGCCGGCTGTGGGTGCTCAGGGTGCGAGTGCAGAGCTGCAGAGCTCACCTGTACCTGCACAGCGTCTCACCTGGCGAGGAGCACTGACCTTTGTCCCGTGCCTGTCTCCGCTCACCGTACGAGCTGCTCCTTCCATATAAGGCCAAACGCCCCAGCTGTGGAGAGAGAGAGGCAGGTACAAGCCTTTCCCTGGAGCCCTACACGCTAATTGGCCTCTTTGTATTAATTGCCATTTATTTATCTCACGTTAACTTGCCCTTTTTTTTTTTTTTTTTTTTTTTTTTTTTTTAAAGCTTGTGTGCACTCCATGGGCTGGGTGTTGTCCCTGGGGAAGAGCCTTCTGATAGAAAAGATACAAGATGTATCATCAGCTGCTGCTTTGGCTCCAATGAACTGACTCATGAGCTGACAATCTAAAGGTACAGGGCAAAAAATGGGCACCTTGCCCCAATGCAACAACATTGCAATTTATTCATAAATAAGCCCTTTTGAGGTACGAGCACCCTCTTTCTGCTCCAACATTTATTTGAACGCCCCACCCCTTACATGCTGGTAGGTTTGTAGATTTATGACATCATTATGACATCATAACCCTACTGTACGCCCAAGGATACCTAGGATTAACCCAAATCTCATTATTTTTTTGTCATAAAGCTGCTCCCCCAGTTTGGACCCTCTGCTATCTCAGTTCAGATTTAAGATATTTATATATTTCAGAAATTCAGCATTTTGCCTGTTTTGCTTCATTCAGAGTGTTTATCGCTTCTACTGTTATATAAATTAGATATAATTAATCCCGCCCCCCAGGCAGCAGTGCAGTAAATCTATGTATTCACAGTACAGGAAACCCATTATCCAGAAAGTTCCGAATTACGGAAAAGCCATCTCCCATAGACTCCATTTTAATAAAATAATTCACATTTTTAAAAATGATTCCCTTTTCTCTGTAATAATAAAACAGTACCTGTACTTGATCCCAACTAAGATATAATTACCCCTTATTGGGGCAGAACAGCCCTATTGGGTTTATTTCATGGTTAAATGATTCCCTTTTCTCTGTAATAATAAAACAGTACCTGTACTTGATCCCAACTAAGATATAATTACCCCTTATTGGGGGGCAGAACAGTCCTATTGGGTTTATTTCATGGTTAAATGATTCCCTTTTCTCTGTAATAATAAAACAGTACCTGTACTTGATCCCAACTAAGATATAATTACCCCTTATTGGGGCAGAACAGCCCTATTGGGTTTATTTAATGGTTAAATGATTCCCTTTTCTCTGTAATAATAAAACAGTACCTGTACTTGATCCCAACTAAGATATAATTACCCCTTATTGGGGCAGAACAGCCCTATTGGGTTTATTTAATGGTTAAATGATTCCCTTTTCTCTGTAATAATAAAACAGTACCTGTACTTGATCCCAACTAAGATATAATTACCCCTTATTGGGGGCAGAACAGCCCTATTGGGTTTATTTCATGGTTAAATGATTCCCTTTTCTCTGTAATAATAAAACAGTACCTGTACTTGATCCCAACTAAGATATAATTACCCCTTATTGGGGGCAGAACAGCCCTATTGGGTTTATTTAATGGTTAAATGATTCCCTTTTCTCTGTAATAATAAAACAGTACCTGTACTTGATCCCAACTAAGATATAATTACCCCTTATTGGGGGCAGAACAGCCCTATTGGGTTTAATTACTGTTTAAATAATGTTTTTAGCAGACTTAAGGTAGGAAATCCAAATTACAGAAAAAACCCTTATCTGGAAAACCCCAGGTCCTGAGCATTCTGTATAACGGGTCCCATACCTGTGTATATATATATATATATACAAAAACAGAAAGGAGCACACCCTTCAAGCAAACAAATGCCCTCGGTGCTGGTCAAAAAATTCAATAGGCAAACAGAGTACCGCACACATAGGGACTTTATGAAAAAACAAAAAAGGTTTATTGAAAGAGATCCCTTCTCTTTCAATAAACCTTTTTTGTTTTTTCATAAAGTCCCTATGTGTGCGGTACTCTGTTTGCCTATATATATATATACACACACACACACATGCTTAGATGTAAATATCACATTGATACAACAACACGCCAAGATGAACCCGGTATTAACCCTTCATGATCCATCTCAGTTCATGTAACTGTTTGTCACTTGCTGTTTATTTTCCGCCAGTTCAGCAAACTGATAATTGTCCTGCTAATCAGCTTTATTGCAGCCCATTAATGACTTCATCAATTCATTGCTGTATCTATATGGTTCTGTTATATAACTCAATGTCATGTATACAGGGCCAAGGGACTCCAAACTGTCACCTTGTCTCCCCAGTTGCCACCCATATCCCTAACTCTTTGCACAGAGAGTCAAACCTTATAGCAGCCTTGGATTTTATGGCATGAAAACAGCTCCAAAGAGCTCAGTGTTGCATTAAAATCACTCCAGTTCTTGCCATGCAGAGTCTGCTTTCTGCTCTGTAGGGTGATGAAGGGGTGGGACTTCCTCTGTGCTGTGATTGGCAGGTGCTTCGTCCAATCTGTGGTCTCAGAGCCTGGGCAACAGAGAAAGCCTCAGCTTGTCACATGATGGGGTAGAACGCAGTGAAGGGTATGTCTGTGTGGGGCAGTTCCAGATCTGGGCTGCAGTCCTTAGCCGGGTATTAAAGGAAAACTATACCCCCAAACAATGTAGGTCTCTATAAAAATATCTTATGTAAAACCCTGCTTCATCTAAATAAACCATTTTCATACAAATATACTTTTTTAGCAGTATGTGCCATTGGGTAATCCTAAATAGTAAACTGCCATTTTAAGTACTAAGGGCCGCCCCCTGGGATCATAGGATTCACAGTGCACACAAACAAGCCAAGGCACACATACATGCTAGGCCCCATCAGCCAATGAATAGGCAGAGTTCTGCCTTTTGCTCCCACATCACTTCCTGTCAGCTGATCGCTGAGGGAGCACACAGCCCAGCACTAAATGGCGGCTCAAGGGAAAGGATGTAAAAGGGCAATATTTACTGATATATATATTCCAGTTTGGGGAGATTCTTTAATAGGTCACTTAACATAATACAAACTGCCTGTTGGTTAAGTATTCATTCTGGGGGGCGGGGCACAGGAGCTGTATTGGGCACATCACATGGCACAATGCTTGTACCCGCTGGCAGTAAGTGGCCAATAAGGCCCATAAAACCTGAGTGTGAGGCAGAGAATCAGATTTCAGAAGCAGCAGAATATTATGTGGCGGTTGCTGCTCTCGTGGGAGTTAATAGAACAGGAATCAATTAACGAGTAACCCTTTCTGCGCCAGAGGATTTTGTGCAGGTCCCCGAGCTCACAGGGAACATCTGAGACCCTTTCTTACAAGCAGCTTCTTGTATTCCGGTTGCCATCGGCGACTACCAGCATCAGCATCCATAACTGTAACCCCCCAATGCAAGGCTGGGGAATCTGCAGCGCTCCAGATATAGTTGAACTACAACTGGGCTGTGAGATGGAACAACACACAGATATAATGGTGCAGGGAAGGCTCTGCCATTGGAGCCAGTGGGAAGTTTCATGAGCCAATTGGTACAGTCCCTAAATGCCCCTGCAGTGGGATGGGAAGGCTAGGGTGCCCACCTACAGGCCTGGGATTCAAACAGCCCCCCCCCAGCCTACTAGGGTGCAATCATACATAGCACTTTGTATATTAGGCCCCGTGTCCCATTGCTGTGTTTTAGCCCCCCCAGATACACTACAATGCACTAATGACAATTCAGACAAAAGCATTGCCCATATAAATGTGGTACAATGGGTGTCACTAACTTATAGGCGCAAAGGGGACATTGCTTTTTGGCTGCTGCGCCTTATCTCCTGCTTGTGATTGGCTGATGGGTTGGCTAGAAATAACAAGTATAAAGGAAAATTCACATAAGGAGATGGGTGTGTGGGGGGGGTGAGAAATTGAGAGATATTTTTAAGTATACTTCCCCTTTAAATAACCCTGGCTGGGGGCATTACTGGAGATGCATATGGTAATAAGACATTGAGAGAAAGGTGCGTGGCACACTGGGTACCACCCACTGGGACATCTCTGTCACCCTATGCCTGTTTATTCAGTGGAGACAGCTGGGAGCCTGAGGCTGGTGCTGCAATTATTGGCCTGTCAGTTACTATAGGGTGTATCCAAATCCTCAATTCATTGCAATTTCTGCACTGCAAACTTAGGGGGCAGTTCCTGCTGAATTGTGCTTAGTACAGGGGAATCCCTATGCTGCCATAGTTTCATGGTATCTCTCTGTACAGGCTATGAGCAAACTTAGGGGGCTGTTCCTGCTGAATTGTGCTTAGTACAGGGGAATCCCTATGCTGCCATAGTTTTATGGTATCTCTCTGTACAGGCTATGAGCAAACTTAGGGGGCTGTTCCTGCTGAATTGTGCTTAGTACAGGGGAATCCCTATGTGCCATAGTTTTATGGTATCTCTCTGTACAGGCTATGAGCAAACTTAGGGGGCTGTTCCTGCTGAATTGTGCTTAGTACAGGGGAATCCCTATGTGCCATAGTTTTATGGTATCTCTCTGTACAGGCTATGAGCAAACTTAGGGGGCTGTTCCTGCTGAATTGTGCTTAGTACGTGGGAATACGTATTCATTTACTTTCCCTGGTGTGATTTCCCCAAAATAAATGCTGGTAGGGGGGCATTGGCTGTTTGCTCAGATGATAGGAGATTGGAATTAGAATGCGGTGCTGCCAACTGCTGACCCGCCCACTACCATAGGTTGTTTGTAGATGCACCTTTGAGCTCTATACCCCTCTGGGAGGATTATTAGAGTGCCATTTATGGCTATTTCTGCATTTCTTATCAGCATACACAGTATTTATGGTACATTCCTTTAGGATAATGACAGAGCATCCAGCCTTGAGATGCAGCAACTATAAACCCATAAGCTGCACAGTATCTTGTGTATCAGAGAGAAGAGCCTGTGGGTTCCACCGATAGTGATGCCTTGCTGGGCTCCGTGCCACAATAATGCCATACCTGTGTAGGAGCAGGTCTATTATTTATTTCTCTGTATCTGCCACAAGCAAACTTAGGGGGCTGTTCCTGCTGAATTGTGCTTAGTACAGGGGGATCCCTATGTTGCCATAGTTTTATGGTATATCTCTGTACAGGCTATGAGCAAACTTAAGGGACTGTTCCTGCTGAATTGTGCTTAGTACAGGGGAATCCCTATGCTGCCATAGTTTTATGGTATCTCTCTGTACAGGCTATGAGCAAACTTAGGGGGCTGTTCCTGCTGAATTGTGCTTAGTACAGGGGAATCCCTATGTGCCATAGTTTTATGGTTTCTCTCTGTACAGGCTATGAGCAAACTTAGGGGGCTGTTCCTGCTGAATTGTCCTTAGTACAGGGGAATCCCTATGTGCCATAGTTTTATGGTATCTCTCTGTACAGGCTATGAGCAAACTTAGGGGGCTGTTCCTGCTGAATTGTGCTTAGTACAGGGGAATCCCTATGTGCCATAGTTTTATGGTATCTCTCTGTACAGGCTATGAGCAAACTTAGGGGGCTGTTCCTGCTGAATTGTGCTTAGTACAGGGGAATCCCTATGTGCCATAGTTTTATGGTATCTCTCTGTACAGGCTATGAGCAAACTTAGGGGGCTGTTCCTGCTGAATTGTGCTTAGTACAGGGGAATGGCAATGATAGCATGGTTTTATGGCCTTCTGCCTTGGCCGCTTTATCATTCTGTAATTTGGGCTGCAGATAAAGATCACTTTAAAATGGAAATTTAGGGACTTTTTAATAAAAGCACAAATAAAAGAAGCGGGTGATGGCAGCCGGCAGAGGCACAAGGGTTTGTTATTAGTAGTGGGAAAGTAGCGACTATGTAGGAAAACAAAATGAGATCTTTTGGGGCCCCTGGAGTCTGCAATGCCCTGGCCCTGCCCCCCCAGACTATGGAGCTTCAGCTGTCAGTGGGTGCTGGGAGTTGTATTTCAGCCATAGGCTGATATAAAGGTAGGTGTGGCCATCTTGTCCTTGTACTATTACAGGCCAGGGCCCTTCCCACACACACTGATCCCATTGGTTGTAGGGGCTGCTCTATGGGACCCCTTCATATTGGTGGCCAAGGGCGACTGCTCCTATTTTGGCCCCCCTGTTCTGCCCCCACTGACACACCCAGCAGTGCTGATGGGATATCTGAGCCTCCATCTGACAAGGGCCGAGAGTCATAAGTGGAACCTTCGGACTGTGAACTCATTTATCTCCTGTTCCTCCCTGCAGCACCCACACACGGGAGTTGTAGGAAAGTCCAACATGCTTGTATTTATTCCATGGCACACAAACCCTATCATTCACATTCCCGTGCTGGGCTGCTCTCCTTCCCATGGTCAGACAAAGGGGCCTAAATGGCGTTTGCAACTGCAGTGATCACCATGGATACGAGTGAAGCAGCACTAAATAGAATAATGGAGGAAGGGCTTCTAGTGGGCAAATCTCTTTCTATTTACACTGCATATAGAGAGGCAAAGGCTTGTCCCACTGCCTGACCATGGGGAAGAGAGCAGCCTAGAAGCACACATACATCACATACATGGAATATAAACACAGATATAATATATGCAAGCCTGCACCATTATTTTCCTAATTCATCCTTTCCTCATAATCCTGATACCCACGTGCCCGTACCCTTATACCCTGCTCATACGCTGCCCGTACCCTTATACCCTGCTCATACGCTGCCCGTACCCTGTTTATACCCTGCCCGTACCCTGCCTATACCCTGTTTATACCCTGCCCGTACCCTGTTTATACCCTGCCTGTACCCTGCTCATACCCTGTCCGTACCCTGCCCGTACCTTGTTTATACCCTGCCCATACCCTGTTTATACCCTGCCCGTACCCTGTTTATACCCTGCCCATACCCTGCCTGTACCGTTTATACCCTGCCCGTACCCTGCTCATACCCTGCCCGTACCTTGTTTATACCCTGCCCGTACCCTGTTTATACCCTGCCCATACCCTGCCCGTACCCTGTTTATACCCTGCCCGTACCGTTTGTACCCTGCCTGTACCCTGTTTATACCCTGCCCGTACCCTGTTTATACCCTGCCCGTACCCTGTTTGTACCCTGCCCGTACCCTGTTTGTACCCTGCCCGTACCCTGTTTGTACCCTGCCCGAACCCTGCCAATACCCTGCCCGAACCCTGCCCATACCCTGTTTATACCCTGCCCGAACCCTGCCAATACCCTGCCCGAACCCTGCCCATACCCTGCCCGTACCCTGTTTGTACCCTGCCCGTACCCTGTTTGTACCCTGCCCGTACCCTGTTTGTACCCTGCCCGTACCCTGTTTATACCCTGCCCGTACCCTGTTTGTACCCTGCCCGTACCCTGTTTGTACCCTGCCCGTACCCTGTTTATACCCTGCCCGTACCCTGTTTGTACCCTGCCCGTACCCTGTTTGTACCCTGCCCGTACCCTGTTTGTACCCTGCCCGTACCCTGTTTGTACCCTGCCCGTACCCTGTTTATACCCTGCCCGTACCCTGTTTATACCCTGCCCGTACCCTGTTTATACCCTGCCCGTACCCTGTTTATACCCTGCCGGTACCGTGCCAGTACCCTGCCCGTATCCCAGAAGGGATAACTTAGTTCAGTGTTATAAGAGGAAAAGAGTTGAGATGATACCAATATCTGGCAAAATATTAACCCGAACACATCCTATTGCCCTGGAAATTCACAGGCTTCTTATCTATAAAGAACAAATACAATTCAACCTATGAACTGAAAATTTGCAAACAGGACAATGAGCCCCGAGGTGCCATTTTTTGAAGGTTTCAGATGTCAAAATGTTCTACTGTAGTTCCAATTGCTGCAGTATCACTCATGTATTATAAGGGATAATGTACCCCCTACTGTAAATGATAAGGATATTAGCAGTCACTGAGGGGTTCTGTGCCCATATAAAGGCACAAGGCTGCAGGCTGAGTTATACAGGGAACTCTGAGTATCACTCATGTATTATAAGGGATACTGTACCCCCTACTGTAAATGATAAGGATATTAGCAGTCACTGAGGGGTTCTGTGCCCATATAAAGGCACAAGGCTGCAGGCTGAGTTATACAGGGAACTCTGAGTATCACTCATGTATTATAAGGGATAATGTACCCCCTACTGTAAATGATAAGGATATTAGCAGTCACTGAGGGGTTCTGTGCCCATATAAAGGCACAAGGCTGCAGGCTGAGTTATACAGGTCAGGGATCTTGCATTGTTGGAGTGTATATTTCCATTTCTGGGTGCTTTGCTGGGCTTAGTATTCTCATTCAATTGCAAGCTTCTCGGCCCAAGTACATTCTGCCCAGTCTGTTGATACTTCAAGTTATTGCCCTGCACCCACCCCAGAATCATTGCCCTTGCGCCTCTCACAGTTATCTCATTAATATATTACAATCTGTGGCTGTTATGCTTGTTAAGCACTGTGTACACTTATAAGGCCATATAGATAACTGGCCGTATGGCTTACAGAGGAACATTTAAAGGGAACATTCACCACAACAGACTGAGCACCGGGTCCCTGATCTGTGGGTGTATATGGCAGCATTTCTATAGGAGCCCCCCCTGTAGCCATGGGCAAAGGCTTACCTGCCCCAGGTACTTGGCTACTGCATCTTCTCTGAGGTGCTGGGATCCACATACGTACAAAGGTCCGGCACGACCGGAGATACCAAGAGGTTCTGCAGGGTCTGTCAGACAGAGAACTTTCCCAAGGCTGCGCCCCACAGACACCCTAGGGACAATCCGTTCTGCCTCACTGAGCCCCCGTCCCTATGAGCGCTAATGAGGGGGC
The DNA here is from genome assembly GCF_000004195.4 of Xenopus tropicalis. Lineage (NCBI taxonomy): Eukaryota > Metazoa > Chordata > Amphibia > Anura > Pipidae > Xenopus > Xenopus tropicalis. The sequence goes on along the minus strand of NC_030685.2, from coordinate 82,296,813 downwards.
CGGGGACAATTAGCCGGGCTGGGCACCAAAGTTGCTCATTAAGAGCAAAACAAAGGGCATTTGTGCTGATTTGGATTGAGCCAGTGTATGGGGGCATCTAAAGGGTGGTCCCAGCTCCCACAATTCCCATGTTACAGACCCCACAAAGGAAGCAAAGGGTGTGTGTGGGGATTTTCCTTGCATGGTTATACAGTTCATGGCTAATTTTCTAACTTAAAGTAGTAATTCATATGTTAACCTTATAGAATGGCCAAGTCTAAGCAACTTTTCAACTGGTCTTTATTATTTATTTGTTATAGTTTTTGAATAATTTGCCTTTTTCTTCTAACGCTTTGCAGTTTTCAAATGGGGGTCACTGACCCCGGCAGCCAAAAAGCTATTGCTCTGTGACTACAATTATATTGTTATTGTTACTTTTTGTAACTTTCTTTTCTATTCAGTCCCCTCTCCTATTCATATACCAGCCTCCCATCCAAAGTACTCCCTGGTTGCTAAGGTAACTTGGACCCTAGCAACCAAATAGCGGCTGAAACTTCAAACTGGAGAGCTGCTGGACTGAAAATGAAATAACTAAAAAAACTACAAATTATAAAAAAAAAAATGAAAACCAATTGGTATATGTGTATGTTTGTAGGGCCCCCTGGGCGGTGAGTCCTGGCAAGGAGAAAATAGGGTGCCTGTACTCCCCTGTTGGTGGGACTATTGCCTTCCTCTAAGGAGGTGTATGTGGGTGCTGCCATACTCCTATATCTCCCAAGATAACATTAAAGGGAAACCAAACCCTAAAAATGAGTATGGCTAGAATTGCTCTATTTTATATACTGAATTTAATGCATCAACCCAAAGGTTCCAGGTGTTGACTCGGGTTTCTTCCCACACTCCAAATACATACAGTACGGGCAGGTTAATTTGCCCCTAACTAAACCATCACTAATGTAAGTGAATGTAATAGGGACCTTAGACTGCAAGCTCACTGGGGCAGGGACTGATGGGAATGTGATGGGGACCTTAGATTGTAAGCTCACTGGGGCAGGGACTGATGGGAATGTGATAGGGGCCTTAGATTGTAAGCTCACTGGGGCAGGGACTGATGGGAATGGGATAGGGACCTTAGATTGTAAACTCACTGGGGCAGGGACTGATGGGAATGTGATAGGGACCTTAGATTGTAAGCTCACTGGGGCAGGGGCTGATGGGAATGGGATAGGGACCTTAGATTGTAAGCTCACTGGGGCAGGGACTGATGGGAATGTGATAGGGACCTTAGATTGTAAGCTCACTGGGGCAGGGACTGATGGGAATGGGATAGGGACCTTAGATTGTAAGCTCACTGGGGCAGGGGCTGATGGGAATGTGATAGGGACCTTAGATTGTAAGCTCACTGGGGCAGGGGCTGATGGGAATGGGATAGGGACCTTAGATTGTAAGCTCACTGGGGCAGGGGCTGATGGGAATGTGATAGGGACCTTAGATTGTAAGCTCACTGGGGCAGGGACTGATGGGAATGTGATAGGGACCTTAGATTGTAAGCTCACTGGGGCAGGGGCTGATGGGAATGTGATAGGGACCTTAGATTGTAAGCTCCACTGGGGCAGGGACTGATGGGAATGTGATAGGGACCTTAGATTGTAAGCTCACTGGGGCAGGGCTGATGGGAATGGGATAGGGACCTTAGATTGTAAGCTCCACTGGGGCAGGGACTGATGAGAATGTGATAGGGACCCTAGATTGTAAGCTCACTGGGGCAGGGACTGATGGGAATGTGATAGGGACCTTAGATTGTAAGCTCACTGGGGCAGGGACTGATGGGAATGTGATAGGGACCTTAGATTGTAAGCTCACTGGGGCAGGGACTGATGGGAATGTGATAGGGACCTTAGATTGTAAGCTCACTGGGGCAGGGACTGATGGGAATGGGATAGGGACCTTAGATTGTAAGCTCACTGGGGCAGGGACTGATGGGAATGGGATAGGGACCTTAGATTGTAAGCTCCACTGGGGCAGGGACTGATGGGAATGTGATAGGGACCTTAGATTGTAAGCTCACTGGGGCAGGGACTGATGGGAATGGGATAGGGACCTTAGATTGTAAGCTCCACTGGGGCAGGGACTGATGAGAATGTGATAGGGACCTTAGATTGTAAGCTCACTGGGGCAGGTGCTGATGGGAATGTGATAGGGACCTTAGATTGTAAGCTCTACTGGGACAGGGACTGATGGGAATGTGATAGGGACCTTAGATTGTAAGCTCACTGGGGCAGGGGCTGATGGGAATGGGATAGGAACCTTAGATTGTAAGCTCACTGGGGCAGGGACTGATGGGAATGGGATAGGGACCTTAGATTGTAAGCTCACTGGGGCAGGGACTGATGGGAATGGGATAGGAACCTTAGATTGTAAGCTCACTGGGGCAGGGACTGATGGGAATGGGATAGGGACCTTAGATTGTAAGCTCACTGGGGCAGGGGCTGATGGGAATGTGATAGGGACCTTAGATTGTAAGCTCCCCGGGGCAGGGGCTGATGGGAATGGGATAGGGACCTTAGATTGTAAGCTCACTGGGGCAGGGACTGATGGGAATGTGATAGGGACCTTAGATTGTAAGCTCACTGGGGCAGGGACTGATGGGAATGTGATAGGGACCTTAGATTGTAAGCTCACTGGGGCAGGGACTGATGGGAATGGGATAGGGACCTTAGATTGTAAGCTCACTGGGGCAGGGACTGATGGGAATGGGATAGGGACCTTAGATTGTAAGCTCCACTGGGGCAGGGACTGATGGGAATGTGATAGGGACCTTAGATTGTAAGCTCACTGGGGCAGGGACTGATGGGAATGGGATAGGGACCTTAGATTGTAAGCTCCACTGGGGCAGGGACTGATGAGAATGTGATAGGGACCTTAGATTGTAAGCTCACTGGGGCAGGTGCTGATGGGAATGTGATAGGGACCTTAGATTGTAAGCTCTACTGGGACAGGGACTGATGGGAATGTGATAGGGACCTTAGATTGTAAGCTCACTGGGGCAGGGGCTGATGGGAATGGGATAGGAACCTTAGATTGTAAGCTCACTGGGGCAGGGACTGATGGGAATGGGATAGGGACCTTAGATTGTAAGCTCACTGGGGCAGGGACTGATGGGAATGGGATAGGAACCTTAGATTGTAAGCTCACTGGGGCAGGGACTGATGGGAATGGGATAGGGACCTTAGATTGTAAGCTCACTGGGGCAGGGGCTGATGGGAATGTGATAGGGACCTTAGATTGTAAGCTCCCCGGGGCAGGGGCTGATGGGAATGGGATAGGGACCTTAGATTGTAAGCTCACTGGGGGCAGGGACTGATGGGAATGTGATAGGGACCTTAGATTGTAAGCTCACTGGGGCAGGGACTGATGGGAATGTGATAGGGACCTTAGATTGTAAGCTCACTGGGGCAGGGACTGATGGGAATGGGATAGGGACCTTAGATTGTAAGCTCACTGGGGCAGGGGCTGATGGGAATGGGATAGGAACCTTAGATTGTAAGCTCACTGGGGCAGGGACTGATGGGAATGGGATAGGGACCTTAGATTGTAAGCTCACTGGGGCAGGGGCTGATGGGAATGTGATAGGGACCTTAGATTGTAAGCTCCCCGGGGCAGGGGCTGATGGGAATGGGATAGGGACCTTAGATTGTAAGCTCACTGGGGCAGGGACTGATGGGAATGGGATAGGGACCTTAGATTGTAAGCTCACTGGGGCAGGGGCTGATGGGAATGTGATAGGAACCTTAGATTGTAAGCTCACTGGGGCAGGGACTGATGGGAATGGGATAGGGACCTTAGATTGTAAGCTCACTGGGGCAGGGGCTGATGGGAATGTGATAGGAACCTTAGATTGTAAGCTCACTGGGGCAGGGACTGATGGGAATGTGATAGGAACCTTAGATTGTAAGCTCACTGGGGCAGGGACTGATGGGAATGGGATAGGGACCTTAGATTGTAAGCTCACTGGGGCAGGGGCTGATGGGAATGTGATAGGGACCTTAGATTGTAAGCTCCCCGGGGCAGGGGCTGATGGGAATGGGATAGGGACCTTAGATTGTAAGCTCACTGGGGCAGGGACTGATGGGAATGGGACCTTAGATTGTAAGCTCACTGGGGCAGGGGCTGATGGGAATGTGATAGGGACCTTAGATTGTAAGCTCCCCGGGGCAGGGGCTGATGGGAATGGGATAGGGACCTTAGATTGTAAGCTCACTGGGGCAGGGACTGATGGGAATGGGATAGGGACCTTAGATTGTAAGCTCACTGGGGCAGGGGCTGATGGGAATGTGATAGGGACCTTAGATTGTAAGCTCCCCGGGGCAGGGGCTGATGGGAATGGGATAGGGACCTTAGATTGTAAGCTCACTGGGGCAGGGACTGATGGGAATGTGATAGGGACCTTAGATTGTAAGCTCACTGGGGCAGGGACTGATGGGAATGTGATAGGGACCTTAGATTGTAAGCTCACTGGGGCAGGGGCTGATGGGAATGTGATAGGGACCTTAGATTGTAAGCTCACTGGGGCAGGGACTGATGGGAATGTGATAGGGACCTTAGATTGTAAGCTCACTGGGGCAGGGGCTGATGGGAATGTCATAGGGACCTTAGATTGCAAGCTCCACTGGGGCAGGAACTGATGGGAATGGGATAGGGACCTTAGATTGTAAGCTCACTGGGGCAGGGACTGATGGGAATGTGATAGGGACCTTAGATTGTAAGCTCACTGGGACAGAGACTAAGTTCAACCAATCAGCAAGATGGAATAAAAGGAACATAACTCCCCCTAGTGGAGAGTGAGAATGACAGCTCATTTCCTAGCTCCGCCCCCTCCGTTTGACATCGAATTCCCATGGAATAAAGAGACCAGACACGAGCTTTGCTTTTCCTTTAGTTTTTTTGTCATTGGAAGGATTACCTTACAGTATTTCTTGTTTAAATCACACAAAAGAAGGCACTTAAAATATCTTTTTTTTTTTTTCTTAAATCTCCCCAAAGAAGTTAAAAGGATTAGCCCCCCCCTCCCTCCCCGCCATTCTCTTTAGAAGACAGATATACAATACAAAATATATAATATCATAAAAAAAATAACTTTAGGATTAATGGCAGCCCTTGTCCTTGGTGCAGGTTCCCATGTAGACACACAGCAGGCTTCCCGCTCAGAAATGGGGGGAAAGAGAATTCTGGGTAAGTTGTTGCCCCCCCCACCCCCCCCAACTGCAATTGGTTCTGCTCATTTTTGAGACGTGAATGTTCTGATACCTGATTGGCTACAGGCTGGTTTAACCTTATGAAAGTCCTGATTGGATACAGATTTGGTCTAACACTGTGAACCTTCTCCCATTGGCTACAGCTTGGTTTTAGCCCCACCCTCTTCTACACCACTGATGTATAAAATCAGTGACTATATATATATATATATATATACACATATACATACATACATATATATATATATATTCCCCTACTAAACAAGATGAAGAAGGGGCAGTTACTGGGGGGACAGTGTGTGTCAGTTTCATTATTAAAGGCCACACTATACCAATAAAAACTGGGCTGTGCACCCTTTAGCTTAGGGCTTTATGGGTAATTAGGGCTGGGAAGCGGGTCATTGTATACGTTTCTAGGTATATATATACATTTGGAATAAAAATGCCCCCCTACAATATATAACTCCCCCAGCGATAGAAATGAGGCACCTATATGTGACGGGCACGTCGACACTTGCTCCTTAGGAAAGTCAAGCGGCACATAAAGGGTTAGTATTTCAGATGCCGACGTTGAACTGCACTGCAGCCGCTTCCACGCGAAGCTATTCTATTGTACAGCGCTGCGGAATATGTCTGCGCTTTATAAATAAAACATTTGTTAATAATAGTCACCCACAATCCATTTACTCAAGGCACATTATCCATAATACCGCCCCCTAGCTGCTTTTTCACTATTAGGCAGAGCTCAACATCTCTTTAGCAGCACATAATGGTAAATATATATAAATATAGCACAAACCCTCACTCTCTCCCATTGCTAACTGTCAGTTTAAGGCAGGGATCTTAGTCCCTAAGATTGCCATCATCCAAGGGCCACAGCCAGCTGCATGCTGGGAGTTGTTCAGAAAAGCTGGTGGGAGTTGCAGTTGGCTGTGAGCTTGACATACCCTGGAAGGCTGGTGATAAAAATCAACATGGCGCCCTCTGATGGAGGTTATTGGTACAGCAGGTTAAGTTAAACAAGGGGGGGCACAGAGCTTGTAGCCCCACCGCTGATCTATTGCTTTATGTAATACTTCCCCTTTAATCCCGTGAGAAAGAGAATGCCAGCTGTAAGGGTCACAGAAATAGATGATTTATAATTGATATATTCAGCAGTATGGCAGGAAATTAAAAAAAAAAATACTGAAATCTAGTTAGAATTCTTACTGGACATCCCATAATCCTCAGTAAAGCACTGAACAGCACCACCCCCATTCCCCTATAGACAAAGCCTGATCCCCGGGGGAACGAGCAATGAAGCCTGAGTGTCTACATAGAAACCGTACAATATAAAAGCCTCCCCAGCAAGGTTATTACGTGTCAATTCTTTTATATCTCTCTAAAAATCATATATACAGATATACATATTTATAGAGCGGTGTCTAACTACCAATAAACAAGGAGGTGCACTTCTCTCTGTCAGCTCACTACTCCCCCCTGGTGGGGGACACTACGCAGTGCAGGTCAAGTATTAGGAGAGATTCCTTAGGTGCTAGGTGCTCCCATAAACCCTTAAATACTAAACTTTGCCTTGGATTATAATAAAGAGTGCAGAATCTATATACACATATTGGAGCAGGGGGTGAGGCCCGGGGGTCCTTATAAGCCCCCTCTGATCTAGGGTTCCGCTGGATTTGGGTCTGGAATACATGGAGATCTATGGAATATGCACCCCAAAGTCACTCCGGCACAGCACACACCAAGGGAACACACTCCCAGGGGCTTGATAGGTATCCTTATCGTCCCAATATCAATTTAAAGGGGAAGTTAACAGATAAAATACACACTGATTCAACAGAGAATTGTATAACATTTACAAGTAAATGGCATTACTGGTCCTTTACTTACAAAATATTTTCCCCATAGAAGCAAAGGGTGGTTTAAGCTATAAACTCCAACACTAAACAGAGTAACAGGAGTCTGAGCAAATGTACAGTTGCTGCTGAACTACATCTCTCTGCCGGCTGTGCGCTGTACTCCAGGAGCAGCTATAGAGACTCATTCATTAACCACATTGCTAATTTTCCTCTCAATTACCCGGCATCCCAAAAAGGCACTGCTGAATCGTTACCAGGTTTAACCCCTAGTGCACCAGTATGGGAGGGGGTGAAGGGTGTAACGTCCCATCCCGTGTATCTGTCGCTACTGCAGATATGGGGACGGGTGACAAGGCACAAACTAGGTCCTGATATAAACCACGGAAAGGCACTCGTCTGCTTGTGGGGTGCCCAGGGGCTAGGAGACTGGGCCATGAGTTATAATGAATATAATAAAGGCACTTTATGGGCCAATCATCTGCCTGCAACTACAGAGCCATTTGGTTAAACCAGGGATAACCAAACGCCTTGCTCCTTCGGCTGTCAGGGAATTGTAGTTTAAAAACTGCAAATGGGCTTAAACCTGGGCCTGTTACTTCTTGCAGCGATCCATTGGGTAACTAAACCCCGATTCTCTGTACTTCCTGTTCCTGGGCTGCTCTCTTTCCCTTTGTCATGCAGGGAGGAGGGGCTTGGTCCCACCAAAGAAGCCAGTCTCGGGGGTTCCCCTGTTTTATCACTCTCTTTGGGCAGTGTAAAGCGGCTTCCCAGAGCCTTGGCAGCTAAATCCATCTGCTGCTTCTGCGGCTTGACAATGGGAAAGAGAGCAGCCCACGAGCAAGAAGCAGAAGATCAGAGCTGTGTATTAGGGGGAGGTGCATTTACTTACCCAGGGGAGGGTTCCAAGCAGTTTCATCCCAAGTGGATTTGCCCTTTACAATGCCATTCACCACCACTACTGCTGCCTAAACATTTGCCCCATCAGTTACACCTACTACCTCGAAGGGACACTGAACCAAGCTGCACTGGGATTATTATTAAGAACACAATGTTAAAAAAGCCAAGATATAAAGCAAACAAGACCCCTAACCGCCCACCACCGCTGCAGCGTCCCATGGTCCCTAATAAGCCCCCCCCCCCTCACCCCATGGTGGGAAAACATAAAAAGAAATGGCACCGGGACCGTCTGAATTCAAGGTAGGGACAAATGCAAAACAGTGGAAGCATCAAACAAATCACCCTTGGGCACCCATGGGTGCTGAGCGCTGCACTTCAACAACTAAAAGAACAGCACTGACAGAAAGTGTAATTGTTACCTCCAGTTGCCCTGCTACTGCCATTTACCCCAGTGTTTGCTTCTTGCCCTACTGGTGCCACTGTACACTAAAACCTGTTTGCCCCCCCCTAGAAACATATTTAATGGTACAGTCCTTGGGCAAGTGTGAGGGCATCTAGCCACTCGGGATTCTCAGCGAGTCCCCTTAGTTACAGTTCTACCCCCGGTGCCTATGGGAGGAGCAGATATAATAACCTGGCTGCATGCATTTCTCATAACTAACTTTTCTGCTGCCCCCTACTGACAAGACCTTTATAACTGCATGTTTCCTCTGCCAACGTCCCAGCACTAGGGTTGCCCTTCTAGGACAAACAAACCCAACTGTGACCCGCACATGTGGGAACATTCGCTGCTGACCTGGGGGCCCCGTAACACCCAGGGGTGTCCCTACTACTCGTGTCTATAGATCATACCGGTCACCCTAAATCTGATGCTTCCTAAACTAGCACATTAGTACTTGATCTCTAGAACATACCCTTATACTGAATACTGGAGCAATCATTTATGGCAATGCCTAGCCTATAGTAATACTTTAGTAGAACCTGGGGAGTCGCATTGCGGCCCTCCATGCAGATCCCACGTGCCCGAGGCAGGACAGGGACCTACACGGCCATGCAGACACAGCAAGTGGCTTAGTAAGAAGGAGAATAGGCAACTGATATTATTCTGACACTGACTAAAAGTGGCGGTGAGGGGAATATAAGTGACGGAAACGCCTATGTGTTAATCTTGTTTGTCAGAACCTACAGAACAGGAGGATTTACTTCCCCTTTACTTACAGAAACTTAGAATGCAAAACAGATTTTTAAAAAAAAAAAGTTATTGCAGAATATGAATATGATATCAATCACCAAGATCTAATCTGCTAAACCTACCGGTGCTGTTGGGTCGCACCATAAGGAGGCCACGTAGGGTGCAGGAGAGCCGACTGGAAAGGCCACGTCCCACCCCACCCATAACAGCTGGTGAAGGTGGGGGTCCCCCTCCTGCCCTTTAGCCATGCATAAGTCAGAGTGTACTCACACGCAAGCCCACCCACCGCTACCCACCCCCCTCTGAGTCACTAGCTGGCACTCCGGTGCTGCTTTAGAACGCTGTACACATCGTCCATTCGGCTGATTCTCTCGAAGAAGGGAAGGAGGTCTAGAAGCTCCGTGTCTGTCATGTCGTCAAACCACGAAGCCACCGGCACCTACAGAAGAGCAGAGAGAAGTGGGGGTGAGCAGGGTGCAAAGCCATAAGGCAACAAAATAAATGGGGCCCACTCTAAATCCCAGACTTGTGTCAGCGGCACTGCACATGCTCAGTAAGAATTTGGGCTCCTCTGGGCTCTTGGGTTCAAGTCCTGATCAGAACCCTCTGTGAAACGTCTAGGAAGCTTAAAGCTTTGCAAGGGGCAAATTGAGCATCACTGGCAGTTATTGAACTGCACATTATTTTAACCCTAAATCTTTAGAGGGGGTTAATCCCCTTTTTAGACACAACATTCAACACAGGTTATTGGGAAACCGAAGTGTCTCTATGTCTCTCACCAACCAGACAAAAGGTGACCCTTCACGATGGATTTTTGGGACCCTACAGGGCTTTTCAATGCCCCCCAAAATGAACGGCTCCTATCTGAAAGCAACCACTATTTTTAAGAACGAAAAACCATATTGCTATAAAATGGCTCCCAATGTGGGGGGATAGGGGCATCAAATCTAGAGACTGGGGGGGAAAACAATGAGAAAGTGAGTCTGTGCAACTGGATAGATAGGCTTCCCAGCACAGGTAGACAAATGATAGAATTCCTCTACCTGCCAGGTAGATAAACACTCAGGGGCCGCACTGCACTGCCCCCCCCCCCCCCCCCCATGCAGTTACAAGTTCCAAAATGAGACATAAAATTCCAAAATGATATCCGTACCGCATTATCTGGATGGAAAATGTAGGAGGCCGGAGAGTTGTCGATGATAATGAGCTTATTGAGGTCCCTCCCCAGCCGGCTCAGGTCTTTCACATAGTTCCCTCGATGGAAGGCGCACGACTCGCGGAAGAGCCGAGAACGGAACGCTCCCCATTTGTCCAACAGATCGGCCACCGGATCAGCGTACTGTGTGTGTATGGGGGGGGGGGCACATGGAATGGGGCAGGGAATAAAGAGAGAGGAGTTAGTATCACAAGTAAGATGCCCACCAACAACTGGCTTCTCCTTCACCAAGAGAATAAAGGGGAAGTTAAATGACACTCATTGAGCCGGGGCCTCACCTTGGCGAGACTTGCAGTGAACAGGACGCACTCAAACATCTCTCCCATGCGCCGGAGAAACTCGTCCACGTGCGGCCTCTTTAATACGTACACCTGGGAGGGCGGGGCACAGCACACAAGCACCACATTATACAGACGTGAATGGGAAAAGCAGAATCCTGAATGCCTACATCAGCCTTGTCCTACTGACTGGCCATCCCGAGGTTGCTTAACCCACACACCCAGGTCAGGACTGGGACTCAAAATACACAGAGACCAAAACAGCCCCCCAGCCCAATAAATAGTGACTGTCTGTGGCACCTTACACCCCCCTGGCATTCCCAGTACCCAGAGGCACAAACAGCCCCCCCAGCCCAATAAATAGTGACTGTCTGTGGCACCTTACAGCCCCCCTGGCATTCCCAGTACCCAGAGGCACAAACAGCCCCCCCCCCAGCCCAATAAATAGTGGACTGTCTGTGGCACCTTACAGCCCCCCTGGCATTCCCAGTACCCAGAGGCACAAACAGCCCCCCCCCAGCCCAATAAATAGTGACTGTCTGTGGCACCTTACAGCCCCCCTGGCATTCCCAGTACCCAGAGGCACAAACAGCCCCCCCCAGCCCAATAAATAGTGACTGTCTGTGGCACCTTACACCCCCCTGGCATTCCCACGACCCAGAGGCACAAACAGCCCCCCCAGCCCAATAAATAGTGACTGTCTGTGGCACCTTACAGCCCCCCTGGCATTCCCAGTACCCAGAGGCACAAACAGCCCCCCCCCAGCCCAATAAATAGTGACTGTCTGTGGCACCTTACAGCCCCCCTGGCATTCCCAGTACCCAGAGGCACAAACAGCCCCCCCCCAGCCCAATAAATAGTGACTGTCTGTGGCACCTTACAGCCCCCCTGGCATTCCCAGTACCCAGAGGCACAAACAGCCCCCCCCCAGCCCAATAAATAGTGACTGTCTGTGGCACCTTACAGCCCTCCTGGCATTCCCAGTACCCAGAGGCACAAACAGTCACTATTTATTGGGCTGGGGGGGCTGTTTGTGCCTCTGGGTACTGGGAATGCCAGGAGGGCTGTAAGGTGCCACAGACAGTCACTATTTATTGGGCTGGGGGGGGGCTGTCTGTGGCACCTTACACCCCCCTGGCATTCCCAGTACCCAGAGGCACAAACAGCCCCCCCCAGCCCAATAAATAGTGACTGTCTGTGGCACCTTACAGCCCCCCTGGCATTCCCAGTACCCAGAGGCACAAACAGCCCCCCCCAGCCCAATAAATAGTGACTGTCTGTGGCACCTTACAGCCCCCCTGGCATTCCCAGTACCCAGAGGCACAAACAGCCCCCCCCCAGCCCAATAAATAGTGACTGTCTGTGGCACCTTACAGCCCCCTGGCATTCCCAGTACCCAGAGGCACAAACAGCCCCCCCAGCCCAATAAATAGTGACTGTCTGTGGCACCTTACAGCCCCCCTGGCATTCCCAGTACCCAGAGGCACAAACAGCCCCCCCCCCAGCCCAATAAATAGTGACTGTCTGTGGCATCTTACAGCCCCCCTGGCATTCCCAGTACCCAGAGGCACAAACAGCCCCCCCCCCAGCCCAATAAATAGTGACTGTCTGTGGCATCTTACAGCCCCCCTGGCATTCCCAGTACCCAGAGGCCCAAACAGCCCCCCCCCCCAGTCCAATAAATAGTGACTGTCTGTGGCACCTTACAGCCCCCCCTGGCATTCCCAGTACCCAGAGGCACAAACAGCCCCCCCCCAGCCCAATAAATAGTGACTGTCTGTGGCATCTTACAGCCCCCCTGGCATTCCCAGTACCCAGAGACACAAACAGCCCCCCCAGCCCAATAAATAGTGACTGTCTGTGGCATCTTACAGCCCCCCTGGCATTCCCAGTACCCAGAGGCACAAACAGCCCCCCCCCCAGCCCAATAAATAGTGACTGTCTGTGGCACCTTACAGCCCCCCTGGCATTCCCAGTACCCAGAGGCACAAACAGCCCCCCCAGCCCAATAAATAGTGACTGTCTGTGGCACCTTACAGCCCCCCTGGCATTCCCAGTACCCAGAGGCACAAACAGCCCCCCCCCAACCCAATAAATAGTGACTGTCTGTGGCATCTTACAGCCCCCCTGGCATTCCCAGTACCCAGAGGCACAAACAGCCCCCCCAGCCCAATAAATAGTGACTGTCTGTGGCACCTTACAGCCCCCCTGGTATTCCCAGTACCCAGAGGCACAAAAAGCCCCCCCCCAGCCCAATAAATAGTGACTGTCTGTGGCATCTTACAGCCCCCCTGGCATTCCCAGTACCCAGAGGCCCAAACAGCCCCCCCCAGTCCAATAAATAGTGACTGTCTGTGGCATCTTACAGCCCCCCTGGCATTCCCAGTACCCAGAGGCACAAACAGCCCCCCCCCCAGCCCAATAAATAGTGACTGTCTGTGGCATCTTACAGCCCCCCTGGCATTCCCAGTACCCAGAGGCACAAACAGCCCCCCCCCCCCAGCCCAATAAATAGTGACTGTCTGTGGCATCTTACAGCCCCCCTGGCATTCCCAGTACCCAGAGACACAAAACAGCCCCCCCCAGCCCAATAAATAGTGACTGTCTGTGGCACCTTACAGCCCCCCTGGCATTCCCAGTACCCAGAGGCACAAACAGCCCCCCCAGCCCAATAAATAGTGACTGTCTGTGGCACCTTACAGCCCCCCCCGGCATTCCCAGTACCCAGAGGCACAAACAGCCCCCCCCCAGCCCAATAAATAGTGACTGTCTGTGGCACCTTACAGCCCCCCTGGCATTCCCAGTACCCAGAGGCACAAACAGCCCCCCCCCAGCCCAATAAATAGTGACTGTCTGTGGCACCTTACAGCCCCCTGGCATTCCCAGTACCCAGAGGCACAAACAGCCCCCCCCCAGCCCAATAAATAGTGACTGTCTGTGGCACCTTACAGCCCCCCTGGCATTCCCAGTACCCAGAGGCACAAACAGCCCCCCCCCAGCCCAATAAATAGTGACTGTCTGTGGCACCTTACAGCCCCCCTGGCATTCCCAGTACCCAGAGGCACAAACAGCCCCCCCCCCAGCCCAATAAATAGTGACTGTCTGTGGCATCTTACAGCCCCCCTGGCATTCCCAGTACCCAGAGGCACAAACAGCCCCCCCAGCCCAATAAATAGTGACTGTCTGTGGCATCTTACAGCCCCCCTGGCATTCCCAGTACCCAGAGGCACAAACAGCCCCCCCAGCCCAATAAATAGTGACTGTCTGTGGCACCTTACAGCCCCCCCGGCATTCCCAGTACCCAGAGGCACAAACAGCCCCCCCCCAGCCCAATAAATAGTGACTGTCTGTGGCACCTTACAGCCCCCCTGGCATTCCCAGTACCCAGAGGCACAAACAGCCCCCCCCCAGCCCAATAAATAGTGACTGTCTGTGGCACCTTACAGCCCCCCTGGCATTCCCAGTACCCAGAGGCACAAACAGCCCCCCCCCAGCCCAATAAATAGTGACTGTCTGTGGCACCTTACAGCCCCCCTGGCATTCCCAGTACCCAGAGGCCCAAACAGCCCCCCCCCAGCCCAATAAATAGTGACTGTCTGTGGCATCTTACAGCCCCCCTGGCATTCCCAGTACCCAGAGACACAAACAGCCCCCCCAGCCCAATAAATAGTGACTGTCTGTGGCATCTTACAGCCCCCCTGGCATTCCCAGTACCCAGAGGCACAAACAGCCCCCCCCCAGCCCAATAAATAGTGACTGTCTGTGGCACCTTACAGCCCCCCTGGCATTCCCAGTACCCAGAGGCACAAACAGCCCCCCCAGCCCAATAAATAGTGACTGTCTGTGGCACCTTACAGCCCCCCTGGCATTCCCAGTACCCAGAGACCCAAACAGCCCCCCCCAACCCAATAAATAGTGACTGTCTGTGGCATCTTACAGCCCCCCTGGCATTCCCAGTACCCAGAGGCACAAACAGCCCCCCCAGCCCAATAAATAGTGACTGTCTGTGGCACCTTACAGCCCCCCTGGTATTCCCAGTACCCAGAGGCACAAACAGCCCCCCCCCAGCCCAATAAATAGTGACTGTCTGTGGCATCTTACAGCCCCCCTGGCATTTCCAGTACCCAGAGGCACAAACAGCCCCCCCCCAGCCCAATAAATAGTGACTGTCTGTGGCATCTTACAGCCCCCCTGGCATTCCCAGTACCCAGAGGCCCAAACAGCCCCCCCCAGTCCAATAAATAGTGACTGTCTGTGGCATCTTACAGCCCCCCTGGCATTCCCAGTACCCAGAGGCACAAACAGCCCCCCCCCAGCCCAATAAATAGTGACTGTCTGTGGCATCTTACAGCCCCCCTGGCATTCCCAGTACCCAGAGACACAAACAGCCCCCCCAGCCCAATAAATAGTGACTGTCTGTGGCACCTTACAGCCCCCCTGGCATTCCCAGTACCCAGAGGCACAAACAGCCCCCCCCCCAGCCCAATAAATAGTGACTGTCTGTGGCATCTTACAGCCCCCCTGGCATTCCCAGTACCCAGAGACACAAACAGCCCCCCCAGCCCAATAAATAGTGACTGTCTGTGGCACCTTACAGCCCCCCTGGCATTCCCAGTACCCAGAGGCACAAACAGCCCCCCCAGCCCAATAAATAGTGACTGTCTGTGGCACCTTACAGCCCCCCCGGCATTCCCAGTACCCAGAGGCACAAACAGCCCCCCCCCAGCCCAATAAATAGTGACTGTCTGTGGCACCTTACAGCCCCCCTGGCATTCCCAGTACCCAGAGGCACAAACAGCCCCCCCAGCCCAATAAATAGTGACTGTCTGTGGCACCTTACAGCCCCCCTGGCATTCCCAGTACCCAGAGGCCCAAACAGCCCCCCCCAGCCCAATAAATAGTGACTGTCTGTGGCATCTTACAGCCCCCCTGGCATTCCCAGTACCCAGAGACACAAACAGCCCCCCCAGCCCAATAAATAGTGACTGTCTGTGGCACCTTACAGCCCCCCTGGCATTCCCAGTACCCAGAGGCACAAACAGCCCCCCCCAGCCCAATAAATAGTGAGTGTCTGTGGCACCTTACAGCCCCCCTGGCATTCCCAGTACCCAGAGACACAAACAGCCCCCCCAGCCCAATAAATAGTGACTGTCTGTGGCACCTTACAGCCCCCCTGGCATTCCCAGTACCCAGAGGCACAAACAGCCCCCCCAGCCCAATAAATAGTGACTGTCTGTGGCACCTTACAGCCCCCCTGGCATTCCCAGTACCCAGAGGCACAAACAGCCCCCCCCAGCCCAATAAATAGTGACTGTCTGTGGCACCTTACAGCCCCCCTGGCATTCCCAGTACCCAGAGACACAAACAGCCCCCCCAGCCCAATAAATAGTGACTGTCTGTGGCACCTTACAGCCCCCCTGGCATTCCCAGTACCCAGAGGCACAAACAGCCCCCCCCAGCCCAATAAATAGTGAGTGTCTGTGGCACCTTACAGCCCCCCTGGCATTCCCAGTACCCAGAGGCACAAACAGCCCCCCCAGCCCAATAAATAGTGACTGTCTGTGGCACCTTACAGCCCCCCTGGCATTCCCAGTACCCAGAGGCACAAACAGCCCCCCCAGCCCAATAAATAGTGACTGTCTGTGGCACCTTACAGCCCCCCTGGCATTCCCAGTACCCAGAGGCACAAACAGCCCCCCCAGCCCAATAAATAGTGACTGTCTGTGGCACCTTACAGCCCCCCTGGCATTCCCAGTACCCAGAGGCACAAACAGCCCCCCCCAGCCCAATAAATAGTGACTGTCTGTGGCACCTTACAGCCCCCCTGGCATTCCCAGTACCCAGAGGCACAAACAGCCCCCCCAGCCCAATAAATAGTGACTGTCTGTGGCACCTTACAGCCCCCCTGGCATTCCCAGTACCCAGAGGCCCAAACAGCCCCCCCCCAGCCCAATAAATAGTGACTGTCTGTGGCATCTTACAGCCCCCCTGGCATTCCCAGTACCCAGAGACACAAACAGCCCCCCCAGCCCAATAAATAGTGACTGTCTGTGGCATCTTACAGCCCCCCTGGCATTCCCAGTACCCAGAGGCACAAACAGCCCCCCCCAGCCCAATAAATAGTGACTGTCTGTGGCACCTTACAGCCCCCCTGGCATTCCCAGTACCCAGAGGCACAAACAGCCCCCCCAGCCCAATAAATAGTGACTGTCTGTGGCACCTTACAGCCCCCCTGGCATTCCCAGTACCCAGAGGCACAAACAGCCCCCCCGCCCAATAAATAGTGACTGTCTGTGGCATCTTACAGCCCCCCTGGCATTCCCAGTACCCAGAGGCACAAACAGCCCCCCCAGCCCAATAAATAGTGACTGTCTGTGGCACCTTACAGCCCCCCTGGTATTCCCAGTACCCAGAGGCACAAACAGCCCCCCCCCAGCCCAATAAATAGTGACTGTCTGTGGCATCTTACAGCCCCCCTGGCATTTCCAGTACCCAGAGGCCCAAACAGCCCCCCCCAGTCCAATAAATAGTGACTGTCTGTGGCATCTTACAGCCCCCCTGGCATTCCCAGTACCCAGAGGCACAAACAGCCCCCCCCCAGCCCAATAAATAGTGACTGTCTGTGGCATCTTACAGCCCCCCTGGCATTCCCAGTACCCAGAGGCACAAACAGCCCCCCCCCCCCCCAGCCCAATAAATAGTGACTGTCTGTGGCATCTTACAGCCCCCCTGGCATTCCCAGTACCCAGAGACACAAACAGCCCCCCCAGCCCAATAAATAGTGACTGTCTGTGGCACCTTACAGCCCCCCTGGCATTCCCAGTACCCAGAGGCACAAACAGCCCCCCCCCCCCCAGCCCAATAAATAGTGACTGTCTGTGGCACCTTACAGCCCCCCTGGCATTCCCAGTACCCAGAGACACAAACAGCCCCCCCAGCCCAATAAATAGTGACTGTCTGTGGCACCTTACAGCCCCCCTGGCATTCCCAGTACCCAGAGGCACAAACAGCCCCCCCAGCCCAATAAATAGTGACTGTCTGTGGCACCTTACAGCCCCCCCGGCATTCCCAGTACCCAGAGGCACAAACAGCCCCCCCCCAGCCCAATAAATAGTGACTGTCTGTGGCACCTTACAGCCCCCCTGGCATTCCCAGTACCCAGAGGCACAAACAGCCCCCCCAGCCCAATAAATAGTGACTGTCTGTGGCACCTTACAGCCCCCCTGGCATTCCCAGTACCCAGAGGCCCAAACAGCCCCCCCCCAGCCCAATAAATAGTGACTGTCTGTGGCATCTTACAGCCCCCCTGGCATTCCCAGTACCCAGAGGCACAAACAGCCCCCCCCAGCCCAATAAATAGTGACTGTCTGTGGCACCTTACAGCCCCCCTGGCATTCCCAGTACCCAGAGACACAAACAGCCCCCCCAGCCCAATAAATAGTGACTGTCTGTGGCATCTTACAGCCCCCCTGGCATTCCCAGTACCCAGAGGCACAAACAGCCCCCCCAGCCCAATAAATAGTGACTGTCTGTGGCACCTTACAGCCCCCCTGGCATTCCCAGTACCCAGAGGCACAAACAGCCCCCCCAACCCAATAAATAGTGACTGTCTGTGGCATCTTACAGCCCCCCTGGCATTCCCAGTACCCAGAGGCACAAACAGCCCCCCCAGCCCAATAAATAGTGACTGTCTGTGGCACCTTACAGCCCCCTGGCATTCCCAGTACCCAGAGGCACAAACAGCCCCCCCCCAGCCCAATAAATAGTGACTGTCTGTGGCATCTTACAGCCCCCCTGGCATTCCCAGTACCCAGAGGCACAAACAGCCCCCCCCCCCAGCCCAATAAATAGTGACTGTCTGTGGCACCTTACAGCCCCCCTGGCATTCCCAGTACCCAGAGGCACAAACAGCCCCCCCCCCAGCCCAATAAATAGTGACTGTCTGTGGCACCTTACAGCCCCCTGGCATTCCCAGTACCCAGAGGCACAAACAGCCCCCCCAGCCCAATAAATAGTGACTGTCTGTGGCACCTTACAGCCCCCCTGGCATTCCCAGTACCCAGAGGCACAAACAGCCCCCCCCCCAGCCCAATAAATAGTGACTGTCTGTGGCATCTTACAGTCCCCCTGGCATTCCCAGTACCCAGAGGCACAAACAGCCCCCCCCCAGCCCAATAAATAGTGACTGTCTGTGGCACCTTACAGCCCCCCTGGCATTCCCAGTACCCAGAGGCACAAACAGCCCCCCCCCCCAGCCCAATAAATAGTGACTGTCTGTGGCACCTTACAGCCCCCCTGGCATTCCCAGTACCCAGAAGCACAAACAGCCCCCCCCCAGCCCAATAAATAGTGACTGTCTGTGGCACCTTACAGCCCCCCTGGCATTCCCAGTACCCAGAGGCACAAACAGCCCCCCCAACCCAATAAATAGTGACTGTCTGTGGCATCTTACAGCCCCCCTGGCATTCCCAGTACCCAGAGACCCAAACAGCCCCCCCCCCAACCCAATAAATAGTGACTGTCTGTGGCATCTTACAGCCCCCCTGGCATTCCCAGTACCCAGAGGCACAAACAGCCCCCCCAGCCCAATAAATAGTGACTGTCTGTGGCACCTTACAGCCCCCCTGGCATTCCCAGTACCCAGAAGCACAAACAGCCCCCCCCCAGCCCAATAAATAGTGACTGTCTGTGGCACCTTACAGCCCCCCTGGCATTCCCAGTACCCAGAGGCACAAACAGCCCCCCCAACCCAATAAATAGTGACTGTCTGTGGCATCTTACAGCCCCCCTGGCATTCCCAGTACCCAGAGACCCAAACAGCCCCCCCCCCAACCCAATAAATAGTGACTGTCTGTGGCATCTTACAGCCCCCCTGGCATTCCCAGTACCCAGAGGCACAAACAGCCCCCCCAGCCCAATAAATAGTGACTGTCTGTGGCACCTTACAGCCCCCCTGGCATTCCCAGTACCCAGAGGCACAAACAGCCCCCCCAGCCCAATAAATAGTGACTGTCTGTGGCACCTTACAGCCCCCCTGGCATTCCCAGTACCCAGAGGCACAAACAGCCCCCCCCAGCCCAATAAATAGTGACTGTCTGTGGCACCTTACAGCCCCCCTGGCATTCCCAGTACCCAGAGGCACAAACAGCCCCCCCAGCCCAATAAATAGTGACTGTCTGTGGCACCTTACAGCCCCCCTGGCATTCCCAGTACCCAGAGGCCCAAACAGCCCCCCCCCAGCCCAATAAATAGTGACTGTCTGTGGCATCTTACAGCCCCCCTGGCATTCCCAGTACCCAGAGACACAAACAGCCCCCCCAGCCCAATAAATAGTGACTGTCTGTGGCATCTTACAGCCCCCCTGGCATTCCCAGTACCCAGAGGCACAAACAGCCCCCCCCAGCCCAATAAATAGTGACTGTCTGTGGCACCTTACAGCCCCCCTGGCATTCCCAGTACCCAGAGGCACAAACAGCCCCCCCAGCCCAATAAATAGTGACTGTCTGTGGCACCTTACAGCCCCCCTGGCATTCCCAGTACCCAGAGGCACAAACAGCCCCCCCGCCCAATAAATAGTGACTGTCTGTGGCATCTTACAGCCCCCCTGGCATTCCCAGTACCCAGAGACCCAAACAGCCCCCCCCCCAACCCAATAAATAGTGACTGTCTGTGGCATCTTACAGCCCCCCTGGCATTCCCAGTACCCAGAGGCACAAACAGCCCCCCCAGCCCAATAAATAGTGACTGTCTGTGGCACCTTACAGCCCCCCTGGTATTCCCAGTACCCAGAGGCACAAACAGCCCCCCCCAGCCCAATAAATAGTGACTGTCTGTGGCATCTTACAGCCCCCCTGGCATTTCCAGTACCCAGAGGCCCAAACAGCCCCCCCCAGTCCAATAAATAGTGACTGTCTGTGGCATCTTACAGCCCCCCTGGCATTCCCAGTACCCAGAGGCACAAACAGCCCCCCCCCAGCCCAATAAATAGTGACTGTCTGTGGCATCTTACAGCCCCCCTGGCATTCCCAGTACCCAGAGGCACAAACAGCCCCCCCCCCCCCAGCCCAATAAATAGTGACTGTCTGTGGCATCTTACAGCCCCCCTGGCATTCCCAGTACCCAGAGACACAAACAGCCCCCCCAGCCCAATAAATAGTGACTGTCTGTGGCACCTTACAGCCCCCCTGGCATTCCCAGTACCCAGAGGCACAAACAGCCCCCCCCCCCCAGCCCAATAAATAGTGACTGTCTGTGGCACCTTACAGCCCCCCTGGCATTCCCAGTACCCAGAGACACAAACAGCCCCCCCAGCCCAATAAATAGTGACTGTCTGTGGCACCTTACAGCCCCCCTGGCATTCCCAGTACCCAGAGGCACAAACAGCCCCCCCAGCCCAATAAATAGTGACTGTCTGTGGCACCTTACAGCCCCCCCGGCATTCCCAGTACCCAGAGGCACAAACAGCCCCCCCCCAGCCCAATAAATAGTGACTGTCTGTGGCACCTTACAGCCCCCCTGGCATTCCCAGTACCCAGAGGCACAAACAGCCCCCCCAGCCCAATAAATAGTGACTGTCTGTGGCACCTTACAGCCCCCCTGGCATTCCCAGTACCCAGAGGCCCAAACAGCCCCCCCCCAGCCCAATAAATAGTGACTGTCTGTGGCATCTTACAGCCCCCCTGGCATTCCCAGTACCCAGAGGCACAAACAGCCCCCCCCAGCCCAATAAATAGTGACTGTCTGTGGCACCTTACAGCCCCCCTGGCATTCCCAGTACCCAGAGACACAAACAGCCCCCCCAGCCCAATAAATAGTGACTGTCTGTGGCATCTTACAGCCCCCCTGGCATTCCCAGTACCCAGAGGCACAAACAGCCCCCCCAGCCCAATAAATAGTGACTGTCTGTGGCACCTTACAGCCCCCCTGGCATTCCCAGTACCCAGAGGCACAAACAGCCCCCCCAACCCAATAAATAGTGACTGTCTGTGGCATCTTACAGCCCCCCTGGCATTCCCAGTACCCAGAGGCACAAACAGCCCCCCCAGCCCAATAAATAGTGACTGTCTGTGGCACCTTACAGCCCCCTGGCATTCCCAGTACCCAGAGGCACAAACAGCCCCCCCCCAGCCCAATAAATAGTGACTGTCTGTGGCATCTTACAGCCCCCCTGGCATTCCCAGTACCCAGAGGCACAAACAGCCCCCCCCCCAGCCCAATAAATAGTGACTGTCTGTGGCACCTTACAGCCCCCCTGGCATTCCCAGTACCCAGAGGCACAAACAGCCCCCCCCAGCCCAATAAATAGTGACTGTCTGTGGCACCTTACAGCCCCCTGGCATTCCCAGTACCCAGAGGCACAAACAGCCCCCCCAGCCCAATAAATAGTGACTGTCTGTGGCACCTTACAGCCCCCCTGGCATTCCCAGTACCCAGAGGCACAAACAGCCCCCCCCCCCAGCCCAATAAATAGTGACTGTCTGTGGCATCTTACAGTCCCCCTGGCATTCCCAGTACCCAGAGGCACAAACAGCCCCCCCCCAGCCCAATAAATAGTGACTGTCTGTGGCACCTTACAGCCCCCCTGGCATTCCCAGTACCCAGAGGCACAAACAGCCCCCCCCCCCAGCCCAATAAATAGTGACTGTCTGTGGCACCTTACAGCCCCCCTGGCATTCCCAGTACCCAGAGGCACAAACAGCCCCCCCAGCCCAATAAATAGTGACTATGGCACCTTACAGCCCCCCTGGCATTCCCAGTACCCAGAGGCACAAACAGCCCCCCCAGCCCAATAAATAGTGACTGTCTGTGGCACCTTACAGCCCCCCTGGCATTATCCAGAACCCACAGATTGCCAGTCCGGCCTGCAGACACATGAATCACTTGGTTGGCCCTGGACTCACCAACAATAATCAACACAGAATTTTGACCCAGAAGCCTTTGCGTTCCTTCGTTGAAAAAGATTGGCTCTGGTCCCAAGTAATCGAGAAAAGGCTGACAGGAGACATTACAGCCTATCCTGGATTACTTGAAGCGAGCGCCCAATCAGGATTCCTCGTCACTCCATTGGATTCCATTGGTGATCTGGTCTTTGTTCCAATGGTTCTGCATATAAAAGCTTTGGAAACTGAAGTAACAGTAAAGGGAATTGGTGCTGCACTGGCAGTTCTGGCTTTTGAAATAGCAGAAATCAACTGTTTGGGCTGAAGGAGAATAAACTTCTGCTACATTGAATCAAGAGTCAGAACCAGCAGTGCAGAGACATTAACATGTCACAAGTGATGTTATTGGTCTCTAATACACAGAGTTAATTCTTGGTGTGAAATCTCCTTTATGGGGGAGGGGCTTTACCTGATGAACCGTTCCTTCGATCTCCACGGGAATGATAAAATCTGCATTGTTGACCGGCTGCAAATACACAAAACATTAGAACACTGGGTTAATCTCTGATCTCTATAGACAGTGTGCACAGCAGTATATTATCTACACCACTAGGGGCGCTATATTTTAAAGGTTCTGGGGAATGTCTCAGCCAATATGTTCAGTATGGCAACTCCATACTCCTTCAGATGTATAATTCCAGATCTAAATCCAAATCTAAAATATGTGTGTGGGGGGTGAAGTTATAAAAGACTGTATTTCTGTTTATGGATAGGTGCAAGGTTATACCCAGGGGCCACTGGGGCTGCGCTGTGTAGCATCTTATTGGTTGCCATGGGTTACTGCCCAGTGTTGATAACTGACCCCCAGTGATGTAGCAGATAAGACCCGGTCCTACACAGGCACCCGGAGGGCACACTAAAAGCCAAGCCCCGAGCCCAAAGTATAGGAACCCACTCACCTTGAATGAGCTATGAACCAGGGTCTCATCTAAGTCGATGACCACACAGATTTTGCCAGCGTCCTGCGCTTTTACCTCTGGGAGAAGGTATTTAACAGACGACTGCAGAGAAAGAAAATATAAACAGCTCAGAGTCCCCATCTCAAGTGTTGCGGACTTGTCTGGAAGCAAGTTTAATGCCTTTAGATAGAACTATCTTCCGCCCGCAGCATAAATCAGCCCCAGTTAGAGTAACAGCTACAAGTTATAGTTTTCCAACACCTGAGCTGCCATATTGCTGCATTTCATTGCGCTGGGTTGGAATAAGTAACAACTATTGGCAGTACCCACTGTGACCACAAGATGTCAGCAGAGAGATTTTGGCACAAGGTTGGATAAAGAGCAAAGTACAGGGATCCTTTACACCCCAATTCACCTGCCCAGGTAGCAGCCCGCACCCTTTCACTGCCAGATGCCACAGTTTTATCTCTACTATTGACCCTAAGGGGCTTTCCCTTTGCTTGGAAAAATATGAGTGCACATTATAATTATTAATAATAAAGTCTGCTAATAAAGAGTGAACTCAATCACAATCTCTAGCTGCTGCTGTACTACAACTCCCACAATGCCATGAGATACTGGTTTTAGTAGTACAATAATAGTGGGGGGCTACAGGAATATGACAGCACAGGTCTATAATTATTATCCTCTATTTACCCATGCCTCATTCCCATAAGTCCCTGCCAGGCTGGAGCTTCCAATCGTACGTCCCTATCACATTCACATACACTATGGCCAATGGAATGAGCCTATCCTTGGAAAGTTTTGGGTATTTCTAGACTGCCCAATTGCACACTATGGTAGCCCCGTTACCTGCACATCTCCATTAGTACAAGAAATATCTGAGCCCAGGGGCCTATTCACACCTTGTGTCTCAACCCTTTCTCCTTGTAGAGTGTAAGCTCTTTTGGGCAGGGCTCTCTTCCCCTCTTGTATCGGTTATTGATTGCTTTATATGTTACTCTGTATGTCCAATGTATGAAACCCACTTATTGTACAGCGCTGCGGGATATGTTGGCGCTTTATAAATAAATGTTAATAATAATAATATTCACATTTGGGTTGTGTTGGCACCCTGCCTAGTCTGCAGTGTCATTAACCCTATATTGCCTGTGCCACAATCTCCCTTAAGGGGTTGCTGTTGCAAAATCCAGAATACACACTCGGCCGACTAAGCATGCTGGGAGTTGCAGTGCAATGGTTGAGGAGGCATCCCGGCTGCACAGTTATGTGAGATGTGGGATGCGGGAGGATGTTTGGGTTCCCCGGCAGGATTCCTCCCTATCCTATGGGCAGAGCGGAGGGAGAGGCAGCTGTGCTGGGAGGGATCTGCAGCTGAAACAACACTGAGTGTTTCGTTACGGAACCATAAACAGAGGAGCCTCCAATGTAAATACAGCACAGCCAAAGTCTTGTGATTACAGAATATATCCCCGTGCGTCCAATGGTATATACGTAGGAACAGCCACTAATTATAATTGGGATTAGCTTCAGAATCCACTTACCCCCCTAGTGCTGCACTTACCCAGGTCTTAGCTCTGACCAGTGTCGGACTGGGAACCCAGGGCCCCACCACAAAACCTTAGACCATGGGCCCACTCTCCAAACTATTTTTCATCCACTTCTTACTCAGTCTCTATATTTTCCTATTTTGTTATCTTTACTTACTATAATCTATTCTTCTATATACTTAGTTGCTTTGTTCCCACAGAAAAATAAGTAACGACCATAAATAAGGCCAAATGGCTAGAAGCAGGAGGGCCCACCGGGAATTTTCCTGGTATCCCTGTGGGCCAGTCTGACACTGGATCTGACTCTCTTTACTTGGGTTGCTCTCTTTCCCATGGTCAGGTAAGGGGCGGGGATTAAGCCAGACAGAAAGGAAGGGGAAGCAGCATACACTACAGCAGGAGTAAGAGCTCCCTCTTGTGTTCAACCTGTTTACATTGTCCATATAGATCAATACAATGGGTAATATTCAGTTAGATAAAAGTCACACCTCCTTTCCAGACAAGAGGAAGGAGAGCAGCCCAAGAGACGTACAGAGAAGCACCAGGGACAGCTTTACTCAACAGTAGGTTTCTAGTGTGACCAATGCAAATTGGTGACAATTCCTACCCAAAGCCCCATTCTCAGGCTCCACCCACCTTGGGGACCGACCCATTTTCCTCCACCAGGAGGGGGGCGTTGTTATTGACGGGAAGGGGCTCAGAATCCTCATGGCACAGGCAGCAGAACAGGGAGTGGAAGATGCTGCGGTTCCGAGGCTTCTTCGAAGAGGTGGGGCTCTGAGCACCTGTGAGAGAAGCAGAGGGAGAAAGTGAAGCTAAATATCAGCTACTTACGGTACCCCCCCCCCCCAATATTATATAGGGCCCTAGGCTTCCTATACTGCCAGGCTGCTCCTCTACTCCCATTCCTGGCCTTCATGCTCAGGGCAACAAAGAACGACCAATGGCAAGCTGCAGTGGAAGCCAGAAGGGAATATGATTGGAAGAGATCAGGAATAAAGATCAGGCAAGGGTTACATTACTCTCGAGAGCTCAGACCGGCTCATCGCGCCTTAATCCCTAAATGGTTAACGAGATTTATTTTAATCAGCGAGACAGCAGCTTGCCGAGCGCAGTACAAACACCCACGGCAACGGGGAACCATGTAGCACCTGGCATAGCAACTTCCCAGGGAGAAACCAACAGGCACCAAGATAGGGGGAGGTTAGAAAATTGGGCATTTTCAGGCTCGGTATCACCATCTGCAACTTCTAAGCACCCCACAAATTCATTTAAAATTGCTCAGATGGCTCTTCCGTGCACCTTTGCTAAGTTTGACATTTAATTTTCATGATATTATCAATTTTACACTCCTAATATATATAGGAGAGTATAAGTCCCTCCTTCTGTCTGAGCAGAGAAGCATCCGGAGATGCTTCTTGTAACAGAAAATGAAACCTCTGGCGGCCATCTAGATAGAACAGCAGGGGGCGCTCCCTCAGTCCCTTTGCAAATTTATAATATTAGCAGTGTAAAACTGATAATATCATGAAAATAAATGTAAACTCTGAGCAACTGTACATTCATTTTCACATTCAGCAGGTGGCGCTGTTGTAGCAAAATGCTAAAATCATGAAAACTAAAAATGAAACAAACAAAAAACATAAATTGTATAAGTGCTGAGATGGGTGCTCTGAGCAGTGTTACGTTTGTGTCGGGGGTGGGAAGGGCAGGGCCCACACAGTACACACATATACATGGAAGCTGCCATAGCGCTTTACCATACACAATTGTGACCCAAAGGAACAGCTGGAAGGGCAACTGGAGCTCAGGAGTAAAACAGGGATCATTTACAGATGTTACGGCTGCACCATATAAAGCCATGCTGGGAGTTATGGAGTTTGCCAATCCCTGCTGTTTATCCTGGTCATGTGACTGCTCTGGGGAGCCTTCCTGCTGCTAAAGGGCAACACACCATATATCCATTAACTAGTTCTGCCCTGCTGTAAGGAAGTTTAATTGAAAGAATGTTACTTAAATACAGCGGCACGTTCTTTCTGTGTCACTTTAAGGTCCCCGAGGTGGGAGCACTGTGAGGCCATAAGAGCACTCATACGGAAATATGAAAACAAATCCGCCCCTGCAAAGAATGTGCTTGCAACACTCACGGTAATGCCGAGCAAACACTTCCTGTGTAACCCCTGGCATCCCGCGGGCACGGCCAGCAGCGCGGCACAGGGCACCCAATCTCCTATACTGGGGCTGTTCCTGCTGAATTGTGCTTAGTACAGGGGAATACCTATGTGCCATAGTTTTATGGTATCTCTCTGTACAGGCTATGAGCAAACTTAGGGGGCTGTTCCTGCTGAATTGTGCTTAGTACAGGGGAATCCCTATGTGCCATAGTTTTATGGTATCTCTCTGTACAGGCTATGAGCAAACTTAGGGGGCTGTTCCTGCTGAATTGTGCTTAGTACAGGGGAATCCCTATGTGCCATAGTTTTATGGTATCTCTCTGTACAGGCTATGAGCAAACTTAGGGGGCTGTTCCTGCTGAATTGTGCTTAGTACAGGGGAATCCCTATGTGCCATAGTTTTATGGTATCTCTCTGTACAGGCTATGAGAGCAAACTTAGGGGGCTGTTCCTGCTGAATTGTGCTTAGTACAGGGGAATCCCTATGTGCCATAGTTTTATGGTATCTCTCTGTACAGGCTATGAGCAAACTTAGGGGGCTGTTCCTGCTGAATTGTGCTTAGTACAGGGGAATCCCTATGTGCCATAGTTTTATGGGATCTCTCTGTACAGGCTATGAGCAAACTTAGGGGACTGTTCCTGCTGAATTGTGCTTAGTACAGGGGAATCCCTATGTGCCATAGTTTTATGGGATCTCTCTGTACAGGCTATGAGCAAACTTAGGGGGCTGTTCCTGCTGAATTGTGCTTAGTACAGGGGAATCCCTATGTGCCATAGTTTTATGGTATCTCTCTGTACAGGCTATGAGCAAACTTAGGGGGCTGTTCCTGCTGAATTGTGCTTAGTACAGGGGAATCCCTATGTGCCATAGTTTTATGGTATCTCTCTGTACAGGCTATGGGCAAACTTAGGGGGCTGTTCCTGCTGAATTGTGCTTAGTACAGGGGAATCCCTATGTGCCATAGTTTTATGGGATCTCTCTGTACAGGCTATGAGCAAACCTGTTCCTGCTGAATTGTATCAATACAATTAGGCAATACAAATAGGCAGAACTTTACTCTATATATAAAACAATGAGCATTTTCTCTGCAAACAGTGAGACAGAGAATTAACTTCCCCTTTAAAGTAAAGAGAAGGCTAATCAGCGGCACTAGGATTCTGGCAATAGGATGAATAATTTGCTGGCTTCCTGCAATTGCCATTATTTCATAGTGTAGGACTAGGAGTCAAGTGGCATCGGCCCAAAACCGCAGTGCAATTAGCACTGGCTCCGCCCCCGGGATGAACTTACTGACTGTAATGGAGAGGAGTCACGGGATCATCTTACGCCTTGATATAAAGCGATGGGTAACGGCCGCAGAACAAGGGGACTGGGGCTGCTGTACTCAGGGAAACAGTACGGAATTGGGTGCTGGGAGTTGTAGTTCAACAATATCTGAGGGTCACAGACTGTTCTCCACTAACCTAGAACACTGACCATGTTGGGCAGAGGATTAGGCTATAGGGATACTACGGATAATGGCGCATTTTGTTACCCAAGTGTTTAAGCCTCTAGTGCACCAATGGGTGCTGGGGACTTTGCTGCCCATTGGTAGATCTGGAAAGGTTGGGTGACAATATAGACAATTATGGATCAAACCGACATGCAGTCAGTATGGCCGCCCCTCCCTGGCCTGCTGTGCCCAATGGACTGCTGTTTAGATACAAGGCCTATTTGGACTTTACAGCAGCTCAGCTCTGCTTTACTGCTTTACACTCAGCTGTTAGGGTCAGTTTATAACCCTGACTGCAGGAAATTCCGCAGTTCTGACTCTAGCTCCGACTGTATCCCTTTAAGGTTGCGAGCGCTGGTTACACATTAAAGGGGAGGTGATAACAAAGGATCAAAGTTCACAGCACAGAGAGTTCTGCAAAACTGGGACTTTTTTCCTACAAACGGGAACAAAGTGAAATAATAAATGCGACTTCTGAATTCACTGATGTTTAAAAAAAAAATGTGACTTTTACTTTGATGTTTAGTTTCTTTTTCTTTTCCTTGAGGCGACGCACGGAGTAACAAGTGCCGCACCTGCGCCCTCCTAACCACACAGCGTTTGTAGCTCCTGTCTGGGCCCCTCCCGTGGCACCCACTGGGTGACAGCGATACAGCAAGATAAGGCCTAGAGAGGTTTCCTTTATACTGTGGGTGAGACGGGCGCTGGGGGCGCAGGAAGTGAAAGATTCGGCTAATGGCGGCAGCGTGGGCGTCAGAAGGCATTTAGGTGCCCAGTGTGCCAGTAGCCCTACATGGGACCCTTCATAACAGTAAAAGGCTTTGGCCCCTATAGGATTCTCACTCCGGCCTCAGTGATACCTGGTCATTTCCCAACCGGTGCCAGTTGGGGATTCATTGTTGGCCACTTGGCCAATATGGATGCACAAATCCAGGATTTGGTTCAGGATTCAGCCAAATCCACACTCCTGGCCAAACCGTATTGGAATCCCTAAACCCATGTGACTTTTTGTCATGTAAACACAATGTGCAAACAAGTTGAACCTTTTTTCCCCGCATTCGCCCGAATCTCTCACAAAGGATACGGGGTTCAGACGAATCCAAACAAAGTGGATTTGGTTCAGCCCTAGTCATGCTGATTGGTGGTTAAGGCCGGGGTCGGACTGGGCTGCCGGGACACTGGGAAAATACCTGGTGAGCCCCAGCGGCCCAGACCCGACACTGTTGCCGCTTCTCCTCAATGTCCTACCCTGATGTGTTTAACATAAGGACGCTGGGTTAGGGGGTGCGCAGCGGGGGCCCCTGCAGTGGGGTACACAGAGCCCCCTGGGAAATACTCTCGGATGTAATCCTTACTACAAATCCCAGCATTCCCCTGGCAGCTCAGGGTTATTTGGGGGGTGTGGGACCCCCAGGGTGATAGCCCCGGTGGGCCCTTCACCCTCCCAGTCCAACCCTGGTTAAGGCTCACTGCGCGGATGCAAATGTGCTGGGTGTCAGTATGTTATATACAGCATTCCTTCTCTGTAAATATACATGCATGTGTGCGTGGAAGCTGCCATATTGATTCACATTATGAGAATGTGCTGCAAGACATTCCAAAAATAATACACAACCAGCAGATTGTCGAACTACAGCCCCTAATAACCCTGAGCTGCCAGGGGCATGCTGGGATTTGTAGTAAGGAATATACCAGAGAGTATTTCCCAGGGGGCTCTGTGCATTCCCTGCCAGTATGGGTCCCAACATGCTCTTTCCTTATACACAAACATGCACTTGAACTCAGTGGCCCCAGGAACGGAAAGGGGCAAGTACATTCTTGATACATGAGACACGTGTGCCCCTCAGCGGATTTATTTCTACCAACGGGATCTGTTTTATAGTAAATAGGATTATAATAAAAAGGATAGGAGCACAGACTGGGGGGGTCCTGGGGGGATTCTGAGAAGGGCAAAAAGTCAGTGACTCTGCCCTGTGGAGGGAAGGTAATTACCCCCCCACTATGTTTAACTTTCCTTCCCCTTTAAACAGCAGTAATTGATCCGAGTGCTAATTAGTCCAAGGCTTCAGGTGATGCACACTGTCATGTCATGGAATGGAAATGCAGGAACACATGGCAGTCTGGGCGCCGTTACAGGACGCAGCGTGAGATATACAGTCAGTGTGTGGCTTATACAGACTCTGAATAACCAGAATGGGACGTATTTGCTCAGCCTCGCTCCCTGACCGTGTGTATCCCCTAATGGAACTGCACCAAACAAGGCTGCGCTGAACAATGCGACTTTCTATACCCTGAGCTGCGCTGCGATGAAACAGAACAATGCGGCAGTGAACAGGCAGTAACAGCTCCCATTATGGGCAAACACAATCGGCAAACAGAGGATACAATGGCCAGAGAGATGCTGTCAACACATGGCTGTGTGTGTGTGATAGGGACCTTAGATTGTAAGCTCACTGGGGCAGGGACTGATGGGAATGGGATAGGGACCTTAGATTGTAAGCTCACTGGGGCAGGGGCTGATGGGAATGGGATAGGGACCTTAGATTGTAAGCTCACTGGGGCAGGGACTGATGGGAATGTGATAGGGACCTTAGATTGTAAGCTCACTGGGGCAGGGACTGATGGGAATGGGATAGGGACCTTAGATTGTAAGCTCACTGGGGCAGGGACTGATGGGAATGGGATAGGGACCTTAGATTGTAAGCTCACTGGGGCAGGGACTGATGGGAATGGGATAGGGACCTTAGATTGTAAGCTCACTGGGGCAGGGACTGATGGGAATGGGATAGGTACCTTAGATTGTAAGCTCACTGGGGCAGGGACTGATGGGAATGGGATAGGTACCTTAGATTGTAAGCTCACTGGGGCAGGGGCTGATGGGAATGGGATAGGGACCTTAGATTGTAAGCTCCACTGGGGCAGGGACTGATGGGAATGTGATAGGGGCCTTAGATTGTAAGCTCACTGGGGCAGGGACTGATGGGAATGGGATAGGGACCTTAGATTGTAAGCTCACTGGGGCAGGGACTGATGGGAATGGGATAGGTACCTTAGATTGTAAGATCACTGGGGCAGGGACTGCTGGGAATGTGATAGGGACCTTAGATTGTAAGCTCACTGGGGCAGGGACTGATGGGAATGTGATAGGGACCTTAGATTGTAAGCTCACTGGGGCAGGGACTGATGGGAATGTAATAGTTGTGTATGTTCCACTGGGCCTGGGGCTGATGGGAATTCTGCATATTCTCTGTACAAGGCTGTACAATATGTTGCCACCATATAAATGAAGGATAAGGCACCAAACGGCACCGTTCAGTGACTGCTGTTAGTAAATGCTGATAGAATTGCCTGGGGGTCCTCAGCTTACTCCCCCTGAAAAACCATAATAAAAACATTCTATCCTGCAGCACGATGACAGGGAGAGTATATCTATTTAAAGGGGAACTACAGGCCAATTATAGAAGGGTTTGAGGCATAAGTCCCAAGAGTAAGTTTTGGTCTTCATTTATTATTTCTAGTTTTTTAATTATTTCACTTTTTGTTCAGCAGCTCTCCAGTTTGGAATTTCAGCAGCTATCTGGTTGCTAGGGTTCAAACCTTAGCAACCAGGGAGTGGTTTTAATGAGAGACTGGAATATGAATAGAAGAGAACCAGAGTACATAAATAAGTAATACAAAGTAACAATAACAATAAAACTGGAGCCTCACAGAGCAATAGGTTTTTGGCTGCCGGGGTCAGTGACCCCCATTTGAAAGCTGGAAAGAGGCAAAAGAAGAAGGCAAATCATTCAAAAACTATAACAAATAAATAATGAAGACCAGCTGAAAAGTTGCTTAGAACTTTGCCATACTGGCAAATAAAGAAAATATACAATTGCAATTTGGTGGCAAAAACTCCCGACCACAAATAAATGTCAAATTTCAGATACATTTTTGGCAGTGATGTCTCTGGGTGAGAGAATCCCACAGGCAGGAAGCAGGGGGGCCGCACGGGACCAGCCGAGGATGTGCCCCAGTTACAGGATCCGAGCGGAACCTCCCTGCGTGGGCAGCAACAATGGCCCCTTCCTCCCCACCCACGCACCCAGCTTGGCAGGGCCTTCTCCCTCAGTACCTGCCTCTGGGCCCCAGGCCCCCCCCCGGCTAACGGGCTCACATTGCATTCACTGCAAGGAAATATTCCTCCATCATCTCCAGTTCCCATACAGTACCAGTCACTCTGCCTGCCAGTCTGCTCTGCCTGCCCGGGCAAAGGGGTACCTGCAGCCCCCCAGCTCTAGTTATCCAGTTAGGGGGGGATTTGGGGTGAGTGCTTATTTGTGCCTGGGTACCCCTGGAACTATAGCAGGGTGACTGTTACCCCAATGTTTCTATATATCTGTAACCTTGTTATGGGCTAAGGGGGCCCAGCCTGAAGGCCAGTTAGGGGGGATTTGGGGTGAGTGCTTATTTGTGCCCTGGGTACCCCTGGAACTATAGCAGGGTGACTGTTACCCCAATGTTTCTATATATCTGTAACCTTGTTATGGGCTAAGGGGGCCCAGCCTGAAGGCCAGTTAGGGGGGGATTTGGGGTGAGTGCTTATTTGTGCCCTGGGTACCCCTGGAACTATAGCAGGGTGACTGTTACCCCAATGTTTCTATATATCTGTAACCTTGTTATGGGCTAAGGGGGCCCAGCCTGAAGGCCAGTTAGGGGGGGATTTGGGGTGAGTGCTTATTTGTGCCCTGGGTACCGCTGGAACTATAGCAGGGTGACTGTTACCCCAATGTTTCTATATATCTGTAACCTTGTTATGGGCTAAGGGGGCCCAGCCTGAAGGCCAGTTAGGGGGGGATTTGGGGTGAGTGCTTATTTGTGCCCTGGGTACCCCTGGAACTATAGCAGGGTGACTGTTACCCCAATGTTTCTATATATCTGTAACCTTGTTATGGGCTAAGGGGGCCCAGCCTGAAGGCCAGTTAGGGGGGGATTTGGGGTGAGTGTTTATTTGTGCCCTGGGTACCCCTGGAACTATAGCGGGGTGACTGTTACCCCAATGTTTCTATATATCTGTAACCTTGTTATGGGCTAAGGGGGCCCAGCCTGAAGGCCAGTTAGGGGGGGATTTGGGGTGAGTGTTTATTTGTGCCCTGGGTACCCCTGGAACTATAGCGGGGTGACTGTTACCCCAATGTTTCTATATATCTGTAACCTTGTTATGGGCTAAGGGGGCCCAGCCTGAAGGCCAGTTAGGGGGGGATTTGGGGTGAGTGCTTATTTGTGCCCTGGGTACCCCTGGAACTATAGCAGGGTGACTGTTACCCCAATGTTTCTATATATCTGTAACCTTGTTATGGGCTAAGGGGGCCCAGCCTGAAGGCCAGTTAGGGGGGGATTTGGGGTGAGTGTTTATTTGTGCCCTGGGTACCCCTGGAACTATAACAGGGTGACTGTTACCCCCAATGTTTCTGTATATCTGTAACCTTGTTAAGGGAGGGGTGGGCTGACCAAATGTTGGACAACAGAATGGGCCTGAATTTAAAGCTCTGCCTTATGGAAACCCAGAAAATCTAGAATGGAAACTGTTCAAGTCAGGAGTGGGTTAAACCCGCTGGCATTGTTTCAAAAGTATAGGGAGCTGGCAGCGAAATTGGGCAGAACAAGGCCAAGGGGAATCTAGCTGGTTTGACTGAAAATTTACCCAGAAATCTATAACTTGTTGCAAAACCCCGGGGATTCCTGGGTAGGTGAGTATAAAGATTGTAGAAAAAAGGTCAACATTATTCACTATAAGGACAAATCTTATTTTAATGAATGATTTCTCTCCGTATTGTTATGTGCGCATGGGAGCTGCCATACTGTTTGCTTTGCTATAGAGCTAGTGGCCTATACAGGTGGTCCCATGAATGTGTAGATGAGGCAAGTACAGGTATAAGACCCGTTATCCAGAATGCTCGGGACCAAGGGTATTCCAGATCAGGGGTCTTTCCGTAATTTGGATCTCCATACCTTAAGTCTGCTAAAGAATCAATAAAACATTAAATAAACCCAATAGGGCTGTTCTGCCCCCAATAAGGGGTAATTATATCTTAGTTGGGATCAAGTACAGGTACTGTTTTATTATTACAGAGAAAAGGGAATCATTTAACCATTAAATAAACCCAATAGGGCTGTTCT
The DNA here is from genome assembly GCF_000004195.4 of Xenopus tropicalis. Taxonomy (NCBI): domain Eukaryota; kingdom Metazoa; phylum Chordata; class Amphibia; order Anura; family Pipidae; genus Xenopus; species Xenopus tropicalis. The sequence continues at coordinate 82,261,923 of NC_030685.2, read as the reverse complement.
GCCCCCAATAAGGGGTAATTATATCTTAGTTGGGATCAAGTACAGGTACTGTTTTATTATTACAGAGAAAAAGGAAATCCGCTTTAAAATTCTGAATTATTTGATTAAAATGGGGTCTATGGGAGATGGGCTTTCCGTAATTCAGGGCTTTCTGTATAACGGGTTTCAGGATAAGGGATCCCATACCTGTACCACGTATACCTATTCCCAGGCATAGATACAAACGTGCAGAGAAGGAATCATGTTGTAATTGTAAGTAATATGGGGTAGCAGGGCTGGTTGTAGGGTAGGGCAGAAAGGGAACCCCATTATTAATAGGGTCATTTTGGGACCGGTATACATAGTCCTTTCGTGTATATATCTATATATGGGATGTCCCTCCTGCAACTCCCTGCATCCTCACAATAGCTGGGGAAGCAAATAACAGCCAGAGGGTCACAGGCTGGACAATTTGGTTTATTCCATAGCCCCCCTTGGATGGGGTGGGATTTGGGGGGTTGCCCTTTTGCATTACCAGGTCCAACCAAGGTTCACAAACAGAACATTAACGATTGGCTTGTGGACCTGGCACAAGAACTCACCTACATTCAACCTGTAGAGTCCGAAGACCTCAGCTGCTGCAGAACCCACTTGAGGTTGGGGGAATCAGCTTTAATTCAGAATCCCCAGCACCCTCACCTATAAGTGACCTTTTTATTGTACCCAGACCGGATCATGCAGCGCTGTGACCCAACCTCCAGCCACGGCTCTTTGTGGCAAGAAACTGCTAGTGACCCAGGGTGGCGCGTGGCCCCGGGCCTTGCACAATAAGGTGGGGAGGCAGGCTCAGCAATTTACATGCACAACAGACAAAAGTGCAGAATAATAATAAGGCCCCTAAACTACAAATGCCCCTGTTCTAACAAGTCTTAAAGGGACACTGTCATGATATTTATGGGGCACTTTTTATTTCTACATGACACTGTTACACAGAAAATAATTCCCTCTGCCATTTAACCCTTTATTCTTCAACCAACAAATGTATTTGTAGCTGTAATATTGGTGTGTAGGCGCCATCTCAGTGCATTGTGCCTGAGTCTGAGCTTTCAGCCAGCGCTACACATTAGAACTGCTTTCAGCTAACCTATTGTTTCTCCTACTCCCATGTAACTGGAGGAGTCCCAAGCCGGACTTGGATTTCTTACTATTGAGTGCTATTCTGATACCTACTGGGAGCTGCTATCTTGCTCCCTTCCCATTGTTCTGCTGATCGGCTGCTGGGGAGGGGGGGATATCACTCCAACTTGCAGCACAGCAGTAAAGTGTGCCTGAGTCTGAGCTTTCAGCCAGCGCTACACATTAGAACTGCTTTCAGCTAACCTATTGTTTCTCCTACTCCCATGTAACTGGAGGAGTCCCAAGCCGGACTTGGATTTCTTACTATTGAGTGCTATTCTGATACCTACTGGGAGCTGCTATCTTGCTCCCTTCCCATTGTTCTGCTGATCGGCTGCTGGGGGGGAGGGGGGGATATCAATTTAACTTGCAGCGCAGCAGTAAAGTGTGCCTGAGTCTGAGCTTTCAGAAGGAGCCAGCGCTACACATTAGAACTGCTTTCAGCTAACCTATTGTTTCTCCTACTCCCATGTAACTGGAGGAGTCCCAAGCCGGACTTGGATTTCTTACTATTGAGTGCTATTCTGATACCTACTGGGAGCTGCTATCTTGCTCCCTTCCCATTGTTCTGCTGATCGGCTGCTGGGGGTGAGGAGGGGGGGATATCACTCCAACTTGCAGCGCAGCAGTAAAGTGAGACTGAAGTTTATCAGAGCACAGGTCACATTGCTGTGGCACCATGGGAAATTAATAATATGGCTAGCCCCGTGGGTAAAAGAGATTACAGTCACACCATTAGATCTAAGTGACTGTACTGAAAATATTGTCTGATGATATCCCATCCAAACCAAATGGAAGCCACTCTTACACCCTTCCTGAGGGGCAAATGATCAGCTGAGTGCAATGAGGCCATTGGTTCAGTGCTTATGGGGCAAACACTAGCTGTATTAACTGGGTACAAGAAAAAATGCTTACTTTAGCTCTGTGATTTACTTTCCCTTTAGTTGAGTTAAAAGAATAGCAAAGCCCAGTACCTAAGCGTGTGTTTCACTACACCGGATATTACAAAAGAGCAAAGGAAGCAGCAGCAGCAGCTCACAAAATAGGCCATTTACAGAGAAGAAAGCATGTTCCTATAATAAACCACCTATTGTTCCCCACTCCGGGAGATCTGCAGAGCCGACAGCCCATGGACCGATATCCAATAATAAGGCTTGTTCAATCAGAAGCCTCTCTGCACAATGTGCACCCCACCAATCAAGCCCTATTCAGCGAACTGTTAATCAAGGGGGTTTACTTGTCCTTTAATGTGCCAATGCAGAGCACTAAGGCAGTTGTTCTAGCATTTCCTAAGGGTGATGAATGGGACAGTGGGGGCAATGGTATCTGTAATGTGACCATCACTGATATGATAGAGAATAAGGCAGCAGTGGGCTATAGGCGAGGGGTGGGTGACTGGCACGCTGATAAACATTGGGAAAGCAAATCAGGGATTTATCTGGAAATCACATGGGCTGTAAATGCCGGCAATCCGTAAGCGCCGTTCCACCGGAGAAATAACTGTTTGGTGCCGACATTACAAGCTCAGGGGGAACCAGTAATAATCATGGTTGGTTTCCCCTTAACGAGAGGAGTAACTGTCATTTCTAAAGAAAGCAGGAAAGTAGGGGATGGAGGGAATTCAGCATTCAGTTTGGGATTTGGCCACATTCAAGCTCTTTCTGCAGGATTTAAATGGGGCAGGATCCTTAGTGTTCAGGGGTCCTAAGGCCTGTGGCATACATGGCATGGAATCAAAAAGTCTATGGCACACAATGCGTTGAACCCCGAGGCCTGTGGCACACAATGAGTTGAACCCCGAGGCCAATAGCACACAATGCATTGAACCCCGAGGCCTATGGCACGCAATGTGTTGAACCTCGAGGCCTATGGCACACAATGCGTTGAACCCCGAGGCCTATGGCACACAATGCGTTGAACCCCGAGGCCTATGGCACACAATGCGTTGAACCCTGAGGTTTATGGCACACAATGCGTTGAACCCTGAGGTTTATGGCACACAATGCGTTAAACCCTGAGGCCTATGGCACACAATGCGTTGAACCCTGAGGTTTATGGCACACAATGCGTTGAACCCTGAGGTTTATGGCACACAATGCGTTGAACCCTGAGGTTTATGGCACACAATGCGTTGAACCCTGAGGTTTATGGCACACAATGCGTTGAACCCTGAGGCCTATGGCACACAATGTGTTGAACCCTGAGGCCTATGGCACACAAGGCGTTAACCCTGAGGCCTATGGCACACAAGGCTTTCTGACCACAGCAGTAATAACAGAGAGAACCACAACCATTAAAACACCCTTTCCTGCCTGCAGTTTATTTTCATTTATATTAATAGGAGCGATGAGGCCAAACCCTATTGGCCAGCTGTACCTGTGGTCAAGTTGAAGGGGCTGGCAGTCTGATATAGGGTCACCTTCAGCCTATGGCCTCCGATCAACTTCCTTTCAACCTTATGAAAATCACAGTCCCCCCTGTGCCCCACACTTAGATTATAAGCTCCTTGGGACAGGGACTGAATGTGCCCGAGTGATTCTGTATTTAGCCGAGTGCATAACGAGCAGCCCATTAAATGAATGCAGCTACTAATCAAGGCAGAAGGGAAACAGATCCCCTGCCATCTCCCCCTCCCTCTGCCTCTCCCTGGTGCTTACAAGCCATCGGCTCCAATACTAATTAAAGCTAAATGTCCCTCTCTGGGGTACCTGCAGCGACTCCCCCGGAAAGGGGGCACGTTTGCACCAACCAGCACTAAACCAGAGTTATTTAGAAACCTGCAAATTGGGGCAGTCACTGAGCAAAAAGGTTCAATTCCCCCCCCACCACCACAAAGATATTTTATATCTCCCGAATAACGACAGAACGAATCACAAGGGCAGGGACCGGTGCCAGCGCTGTAGAGACGGCGGCTCAGTAATGATGAGATAATTGATATCACCCACAGCACTCGCACTTCCCAGATTTATACTAAAATGTAATGTAATTGCTGGGGTGGGGGGCATCACAGGAATGATAAGATTGGATTAAAGGACAAGTAAACCCTGTTCCAGGGTGCTAAGTTGGAAAGCACCACCATCCTTCCTTATTTCCCAGGTAGTTCTTGCAGAGGCTTAGAATGGGGGAATGCTATTCTAGTGCACCCTGGTGTACTTTACACCCACCCCAAGCCCCAGGAAATAAGGAAAGATGGCGGGATGGTGCTCCCATTCCAAGCACCAGGGACTGTAGTGGTTCTAGCCTTGGAAATGATTGGCAGGGCAGTTGTTTGGAATCACAGGAGTACCCATGCTGCACTGCTTCCAAGTGATGATCACCTGACACATGGGTGCAACCAATAGCCAATATAATGGCAATGCCACAATGCAGCCCCCGGGCACTGGTTGGGCAGCCCTAATCCAATAAATTAATAAAGCAATGACGATGACTCCTGCCTTAAGCGTCTCATTAATAAATCATCATTTTAGCAACTGGCAGAGAGGCTTCTGTATAACCCCGAGACCCATCCGTAAAGACAGAGACCAGCGGGTGAGAGACCCCCACACGGGAATCCGCTGCTTCCGTTAAATCTGCATTAAAATCAAATTTCTTGCCCAATGTGATTAGGACCAAGGTTCTTAGGCCAACCAATACAAATCCAATCTGGGGATCAGTGTCTGAACCACGAGGAACATGGGTACAAGCCTAAAATTTCATCCAATAGTGATCCTTCCCTTTTCCTGTCCATATTAATTATAAGGTACAAAGGGTACGCGAGGATAAGTCTTATAAAAATGCTTAGGGGCACAACAACATACTGGCAGCTGGGAGCTGTAGTTGAACTGGTGGGACAGTTCATGGCTGGTGTCCCCAGGGGGACAAATGGGACACAGAAGCCACAAGCTGATTTTCACAGCCAGGGAATAGGAATCTGCCCAACATTTAATCAGCTAAAGGTTCTGTCCATGGCAGACACCCCCGGATCATAATCAGAATCCAGTGTCAGAGGCAAATAAATCCTTGAGGGTTAATTAATAACCTTTCTATTCATGTCGATGCCAAATCAGCAAGAATCTTATTACAGCGCCAATAATGCCATCTTCTCACTGACCAATAACACTTCAACGGTACAACTACCAGCGCCCCCGACAGCTTTCAGCTGAGCATTGGACTTAAACAAGAGCCGAAGAGCAACAGACCTAACTGTCACCTACTGTACCTGCTATGGGCACAGGGTACTCGCCCCTTTCTGCAGCCCCCAAAGGGACAGGTTCAGGTCTGGCTTGGGCACAGGGCAACCCCCAAAGGGACAGGTTCAGGTCTGGCTTGGGCACAGGGCAACCCCCAAAGGGACAGGTTCAGGTCTGGCTTGGGCACAGGGCAACCCCCAAAGGGACAGGTTCAGGTCTCACTTGGGCACAGGGCAACCCCCAAAGGGACAGGTTCGGGTCTCACTTGGGCACAGGGCAACCCCCAAAGGGACAGGTTCGGGTCTGGCTTGGGCACAGGGAAACCCCCAAAGGGACAGGTTCAGGTCTGGCTTGGGCACAGGGCAACCCCCAAAGGGACAGGTTCAGGTCTGGCTTGGGCACAGGGCAACCCCCAAAGGGACAGGTTCAGGTCTGGCTTGGGCACAGGGCAACCCCCAAAGGGACAGGTTCAGGTCTCACTTGGGCACAGGGCAACCCCCAAAGGGACAGGTTCAGGTCTCACTTGGGCACAGGGCAACCCCCAAAGGGACAGGTTCGGGTCTGGCTTGGGCACAGGGAAACCCCCAAAGGGACAGGTTCAGGTCTGGCTTGGGCACAGGGCAACCCCCAAAGGGACAGGTTCAGGTCTGGCTTGGGCACAGGGCAACCCCCAAAGGGACAGGTTCAGGTCTGGCTTGGGCACAGGGCAACCCCCAAAGGGACAGGTTCAGGTCTCACTTGGGCACAGGGCAACCCCCAGTCTCACTTGGGCACAGGGCAACCCCCAGTCTCACTTGGGCACAGGGCAACCCCCAGTCTCACTTGGGCACAGGGAAACCCCCAAAGGGACAGGTCCAGGTCCCTTTAGACCCAACAAAGGGCACAGCACCCATTCTCAGAGCCACATTTCCCAGAGTGCCCCGCCCCCTTTACAAACCTGTCATTCTCCGCCGTGCCCACCCTTCCCAAGCTGCACCATGGGGTCTTTAGTATATGATATTAATACCGTCAGGCCCCCCAGGAAATGCAGACTAGCAACCTGTAGCTGCTGCAGAACCTCTTGCACCAATCACCATGCAACTTCATAAGAAGCTGGAAGCAATGTGGCTGCTGTCTCAAGAGGTTCTGCAGCAGCCATAGATATAATAAAGATGTCAGTCAGGTATGTCTGGCCCTCCAGCTGTTATTGCACTACAACTCCCAGCATCCCCAGCTGGCGTGAGTTCTGCCAGAGACTGATAGCCACAGGTTGTACATTAGTAGCCCTGATCGCTAGCCTATAAAGCAAACACGCCTATTTCCCTATAAACTCTCCCCCCAATCACCACTTGGTATGTTCCCCTCTCGCAGTCTGCCCCCCACTGTGGGCCATACCTTTCTCTTGCAGGGGGTTGTTCACATCTTCTCGGCTGACCTGGGTGAATATGGACGGATTGTCCATCACACCTCCCCACAGCTCGGCTTATTCCCTTTCACTTCTTCCTTCCTCTGGGCTGGGGGTTGTTGGATGGAGGAATGAGGGAGAAAAAAGGGGAATGGAGAGGGGCCGGGGGCATGGGAGAGGGAGGGGGGAACCACAACAGAGAAATGGGGAGAGAAAAAAAAGGGGGAAAAACAAAAAAGGGGAGATTGCTGGAAACTTTGTTACAACATGGAGTTCCTCTGCTCAATTTCTGATACAAACATGGAACCCACGGGCGGTTTCAAGGGGCCCCAGTAGAATTGGCGATACCAGCAAGGGCCACTAGGGGTCGCTGTGCGCAATGGTCGCAACGCAGGGAGGAGGGGACGGGGAGGAGGTGTTTCTGTAGCGCAGAACTGGGTGAGAAATGCGGGGCACAGGGGGGCACAGGCTGTCTGTGGGAATAGTGACTGAAATTGGCTGCTAATATTTTTATTATTATTATTATTATTATTATTATTTTATTATGCTGGTCCCTGTGTGTCCCTGTCAGTCACTCTATGTCATCTAAAAACTAAAATAGGAAAAGGTAAATGGATATTTGAATCCCTGTGTGTATAAGGTGTGCTGGGTTGGGATATAGGGACTGCTAGGGGTACAAAAAGGTCCACGTGAACCCCAAAATAGGTGAGCAAAAAAGTGGTGTTAAAGGGGAACTCCACCCAAGCTTTTCGAAAAGTAAACATCATTGCAGAAAACGACAATATACATCAATTAAAAAAATATGCAGCCTTTTCACGATTTTTAATGTGATAATATTGTTTGGGACAGTTCCCTATGCCCCGCCTCCTGCTGATCTGGCTGACTACTTTGAGACTACGACTACTAGTCGACTGTCCTCAGCCCGCATCCTCCCAATCCCACAATTCCCTGCTGCACACGTGATGCCAATAAGGAAAGGAACTTCCCAGTGCAATGCATTGTGGGTTATGTAGTTCCTGCATGCTGTCTGTAAGCTGTGGGGGAAGTTGTTACAATTTGTAACATCAGTGTTTTAGTCCCTCCTCCCCTGCCAGGATTTCAGATGATGCAGAAAGAGAAGAGCTGTTTTGCAGCTGGATTTCAGCATATAAACATGGGATTTATTCCTACTTTTTAAAGGAACAAATTACAGTGATAGGGATATTAGGGGTTTCTGTGTTGGGTGGGCTTAACAATTGGCCGAGCAAGATGTGGATTGATCATGTATATGGAGCCTCCTTGTATGTGTCAGAACTGGGGAGAATCTTTACCCCCTAATTATGATGATTATTGTGGGTGGGCCCCGGGCTTTCACTAAGGCACCAGAGATAAGGAGCAAACACAAGGAGCAACAGGGAGTTATGGGTAAGATCACTTAGGGGCACTAGCTGGGCAGCAATGTAAACACTGGCTGATAAAAGCCCCTCTACTCGGCTGCTCTGCCCCATTAGATTGAGTGGGCGTAGGGGGTGCCTGCCCAGTTTGTAGATAATGGCCCATCTTCCCCATCGGGTCTGCACAGAATCATTCCCATTTGGCCCAGCGTGTTGGTGGCCAGATTCGTTATAGACCGGCCCATCTGGCGGCCATTGCCGGGCAAATTGATCCTATCTGTGTGCGCCCAGCTAGCGGGAGGTGCAGTAGGGTTGGTGTGTTGCATAAGGACAAGCTCAAGGCATACTGAGTTTTGGGTGTGTTCACTGAAGACAAGCAGAGAGGAGCAAACACCACCCACAGCTAAAGACAGAACTTGCGTTTATGTAATAAAAATACATGAAAAAGAATGGCAGTACCTTGGCATTGAAATGAATGGGATAAATAAAAATAAAAAAAAAATGAGTGTAAAATGGGGCAATAACAACACAGGCTCATTACACCACCAGTTGTACGGCAACATGACTTTTTCATGTCATCAACTACACACTGATGTACTGACAGCGGGATTACACTGGCGTACTGACAGCGGGATTACACTGGCGTACTGACAGCAGGATTACACTGGCGTACTGACAGCGGGATTACACTGGCGTACTGACAACGGGATTACACTGGCGTACTGACAGAAGGATTACACTGACGTACTGACAGCGGGATTACACTGGCGTACTGACAGCGGGATTACACTGGCGTACTGACAGCAGGATTACACTGACGTACTGACAGCAGGATTACACTGGCGTACTGACAGCATGATTACACTGGCGTACTGACAGATTCAATAAATTAACAAAAATGGTTAATATCCGTATAAGGGCTGCAAATATGGCGGCAGGCACTGGCGGACCACAGAAGTACAGGCCGCAGCTCTGTAGAACATATAAAGGCACGTATGACTGGAGGCTGGCACACAGTGAACTGTCTGATCACCCTCTGATACACATGCACCCAAGACTCTTGAAAAGTGGGTGTATGGTGGGTGATTCAGCTGATGACCTTTCCGTAGCCCATAGGGGCACGTGTGTGCAGTGATCTATAATCACGTTATTTATGATATAACTGGCTGTACACACAGTGACACAATTCATTTATCATGTGTATTTGCTGTTTTTACCAGATCCTGTGCTGATATGAATGGTGCCTGTGCCATACAGTGCCCACGTAAGCCTGTAATGCCCTATGCACATTCTGACTGCCACCCTGCCTAACGAGTGAGGTGCAAATGCCACCTACAGCAAAGAGACGAATAGTATCACTGCACCAATTGCACAGCTTGTGCCAGCTGAGATACCCACATTTGACAGATGGTTGGCACAGACACTATGCTTAACATTAACAGCTTGATAAAGTGCTGAAATGGGTAGAACATGGTTTACGTGCCAGCTCGTGCAAGCAGAGCACAGGAGCCTTATTCAACCTGTGTCACCATGCCTACGAACTGGCAGTACCAATGTTAGGGGGGCCCCGGTGCCAGCCTGCTGCACCTCACATGCTGAAAAAACAACATGCTTGGCTAAAATGTTTGGGCAAGTGAGGACTAAGCCACGACTAAGCCAGTATTATACTCCAAAATCACCAAATCCATCAGCATATTTGGGAACCAGGAATGTATCAGGCACCTGTACCGGGGCCCGTCTGCCCAAATTACTTATAATTAATGAGTCCCATCTTCTTTACTATCCCCAACCATGGTGCTTGCATGCCAAGGTATCAGTATTAGCCCCCAGGTGGGCATACACTGGCCAAACTGGAATCCTCTCTCCTGGGCACCCAAATCAGTGCAATTGTAAAGGAACCAAAACCAGACTGGATTCCTTGGGGATTTAACCAACTAAACACGGATTTTATATTCCGCTCCTACATTGGCACAGCAAAGGCTGGCATGTACCCAGGCAAGGTGCAACCAGGTGACTAAATGGGTTGTTTACTATGATCAATAGTTCTTTGCTAATGTGGCGAGCACTTCTGTCCGGGGTCTGGCTGCACCGAATAAGAATCTGGGACCAGATGCAGAGCGCAGAATGGGGTGGCACAGGCCAGCCCTGCTGTTATATGGTACAGCTTGCAGCATGGTATTCATAGGGTGGCACAGACCAGCCCTGCCGTTATATGGTACAGCTGGCAGCATGGTATTCATAGGGTGGCACAGGCCAGCCCTGCTGTTATATTGTACAGCTGGCAGCATGGTATTCATAGGGTGGCACAGACCAGCCCTGCTGTTATATGGTACAGTTGGCAGCATGGTATTCATAGGGCAGCTACAGGTCAGGCCAATCAGAAGGGGGCCAAGGCGGACAGGCACCTAGGCAACCCAGATGCCACTTTGTCCCCTACCCAGCCTCCCACGTGTGCATGCACAATATCATCAGAGGGCAGGACCGCTGTGACCAGTGGCAGGAAGGGTAAGTGCTCCTGGACTAGGGGTAGGCAGGGGAGCTTCTGCCTACCCCCTAGTTCCGGCTCTGAGGCCAATTGCGTCCATTTTTTGCACTTTGCACCCCACCTTCCACCATGTCAATGCCCCTTTATATCTCTGACTACATGAGAAACACTGCTGCAAGGCAAGCAATATTGCTGCACCCCCACACATGCAACTATGCAGAGAAGGAATGGTCTGTGCCCAGACTGTATGCTGCCCCCTAGAGGATCAGTCTGGAAATTGTCAACATTTCAGCCACAGAGCTTATTATGAATGTGTATATTCTCTATACACAGGGAAGGTCTTTATACAGAAATGATTATATAAATTTAAGGAGTTGTTCACCTTTGAGTTAACTTTTAGTATGATGCAGAGAGTAATGTTCTTAGACAATTTGCAATTGGTCTTTATTTTTTATTATTTCTAGCTTTTTAGTTGTTTTGCTTTTTGTTCAGCAGCTGGTTGCTAGGGTCCAAATTACCTTAGCGACCAGGGAGCAGTTTGAATGAGAGGATGGTAAATGGAGAGGACCTGAATAGAAAACTGTGTTATAATAACAATAAAACTGTAGCCTTACAGGGCTTGGACGAATCCCAAAATAGTGCATTTGGTGCATCCCTAAAATGGAATAATTATCAGTTGATTTACTGCTCATTTAATCGGACTATACTAATGGGGCAGAATGCCATCCTCGGCCTAAGTACATTGTCCTCTTTCATTTTAGATTAAAGGGGGTGGGATTCAGGAACAAGTTTGGGGATTTGCATTATTATTATTATATTTTACTTAATATTTCCACCAAAAACCTCACTTGCACCATCCAGCCATTCCGCAGCCAGCAGCTGTTTCCCAGGATGTTCAGTTGGTCACTTTGCACTGTAGGAGGCCAGCCAATCAGCAGCTAGGTAACTCCAGCTTAGCCTCTATGCAAAGGTAGAGCTGTGATTGGCTACCCATATCTCAAGGTGCTTCTGGGGAAAGAGTATTAGCCACACCCACTGCTCATCTCTACTGCAGGCAGGGACCACCCAGTTCTGGTTCAGGTGCTGCTCAGGGATACTTAGTGCAACAGTCCAAATACTGAATCCAAATCATTCTGTGGGTCTCTATAGCATTACTAAAGTAATTAAAATATAATATACTGTTGCCCTGTACTGGTAAATGTTGTGAGTTTGCTACAGTATTTATTTATCTAAATACCCCGCTGTGTAGCCCCGGGGGCAGCCATTCCTGCACTGGTACAGCTGGGGTGTTTGCTACAGAAACCCTACTATAGTTTATATAAATACCCCGCTGTGTAGCCCCGGGGGCAGCCGTTCCTGCACCGGTACAGCTGGGGTGTTTGCTACAGAAACCCTACTATAGTTTATATAAATACCCCGCTGTGTAGCCCCGGGGGCAGCCATTCCTGCACTGGTACAGCTGGGGTGTTTGCTACAGAAACCCTACTATAGTTTATATAAATACCCCGCTGTGTAGCCCCGGGGGCAGCCATTCCTGCACCGGTACAGCTGGGGTGTTTGCTACAGAAACCCTACTATAGTTTATATAAATACCCCGCTGTGGAGCCCCGGGGGCAGCCGATCCTGCACTGGTACAGCTGGGGTGTTTGCTACAGAAACCCTACTATAGTTTATATAAATACCCCGCTGTGTAGCCACGGGGGCAGCCATTCCTGCACTGGTACAGCTGGGGTGTTTGCTACAGAAACCCTACTATAGTTTATATAAATACCCCGCTGTGTAGCCACGGGGGCAGCCATTCCTGCACCGGTACAGCTGGGGTGTTTGCTACAGAAACCCTACTATAGTTTATATAAATACCCCGCTGTGTAGCCCCGGGGGCAGCCATTCCTGCACTGGTACAGCTGGGGTGTAGCTGTGTAGCCCCGAGGGCAGCCATTCAAGCACAGGTTACATAGCAGATAACAGATAACCTCTGTAGAATACAATGTTGTTTTATCTGTTCCCAGCTATGTGCCTGGGCCTTTTCTCCTTTGAATGGCTGCCCCACGGCTACACAGCAGCTTTGTTTATATAAATTTACGAGGCAGAACACTATATTCTTATTACTTATACACTTCCATGTTTTGGTGTTACTGTTCCTTTAATTATTGGGCAAAACCCATCACTGTGTGGTTATTAACCCCTAACATTCCCTAATTAGGGCAATAAATACAAGACGGCAGGTGGCCGGATAACCCTGCACATCGATATCGCAAACAGCGGAATGATCTCAAAATGGGGACTGTGTCAGTATAACAGCACTAGGGGTCTGTAGCCATTTGCTGACGCTGTCCCTTTAAGAGCCTGCCCTTTTTGAGACCAAACACAGCGCTTGGAGAGGCTGAGGGATCCCTTGGGGCCCCTCACCCCCTGTTCCCTGCCCGGCTCCCTGGGAGGGGGACCCAGAGCGGCAGCAGGAGATGCCCCTAAGCCTGGGGAGCCTCCGGGAGGGAAAGGGAGCGGGTCCCTTCCCCACCAGGAGAGGTTTGCAGTGGGGAGCCTGGAAACCGCCCAGGGAGCGTCTGCAAACAGCGAACCCAGGCCGAGGCGCAGGGCGGGAGAAAAGCGAGACGGGGCTGTACCAATGTGTGAGCTGCAGCGGGGAACAGTCCGCCCCCTCCCCTGGCCTCTGCACTGACAGCTCCGTGGCGCTCGGCTGCCAAAGAGCGCAACTCAAGAGCCAGGGAGCGTGTGCAAAGCTACAGCCTGACAGGGCCCGGAGTCCTGCTGATCGCTAAGCGATAACTTATACCTCAGAGTTTGCGCTCAGGCGCCTGAAAGTACAAATATCGTGCTGGCACTGTTTCCCTCATTTATTGGCTGCACACATAGCCCTCACTAGAGTTATATATTTACTAAATGTATTTGCACAGAATAGTGATATGTTAACCTGTGGCTGGTAATATAGCTATAACTCAGCCTGCAGCCATGTGCCTTTATATGGGCACAGAACCCCTCAGTGACTGCTAATATCCTTATCATTTACAGTAGGGGGTACATTATCCCTTATAATACATGAGTGATACTCAGAGTTCCCTGTATAACTCAGCCTGCAGCCTTGTGCCTTTATATGGGCACAGAACCCCTCAGTGACTGCTAATATCCTTATCATTTACAGTAGGGGGTACATTATCCCTTATAATACATGAGTGATACTCAGAGTTCCCTGTATAACTCAGCCTGCAGCCTTGTGCCTTTATATGGGCACAGAACCCCTCAGTGACTTCTAATATCCTTATCATTTACAGTAGGGGGTACATTATCCCTTATAATACATGAGTGATACTCACAGTTCCCTGTATAACTCAGCCTGCAGCCTTGTGCCTTTATATGGGCACAGAACCCCTCAGTGACTGCTAATATCCTTATCATTTACAGTAGGGGGTACATTATCCCTTATAATACATGAGTGATACTCAGAGTTCCCTGTATAACTCAGCCTGCAGCCTTGTGCCTTTATATGGGCACAGAACCCCTCAGTGACTGCTAATATCCTTATCATTTACAGTAGGGGGTACATTATCCCTTATAATACATGAGTGATACTCAGAGTTCCCTGTATAACTCAGCCTGCAGCCTTGTGCCTTTATATGGGCACAGAACCCCTCAGTGAGTGCTAATATCCTTATCATTTACAGTAGGGGGTACATTATCCCTTATAATACATGAGTGATACTCAGAGTTCCCTGTATAACTCAGCCTGCAGCCTTGTGCCTTTATATGGGCACAGAACCCCTCAGTGACTGCTAATATCCTTATCATTTACAGTAGGGGGCACATTATGCCTATGTTAGATATCAGATTTCCCTCCTGTGGCTGTGTTGTGGTGATGTTGGTGACTGAGAGGTAAGCACATATTTCTGTCTGGTATTTTTTTTTTTTAAACAAATAAATGGATCCCCTTTTTAATGTTATATCCCCCCCCCCCCCCAACTGGCCCAGAATATAAATACAGAGAGAGTTCCAGGAATTCTCCCAGGAGGAATATTATAGCTACAGACCCTCTGCTCCTCACACAATTACCCCAAAGCCCCTGTGGGGCAGAAGGAAGGGTACAAGGCTCTAGTTTGTACTCTAGATGTTAAACAATGGAAACAATAGGAAGGATGAATATCCTTATATAATATCCCTTATATTATAAAGGGATAGATTTCCCGGCGCGCGTCGGGGTCATTGTAGGAAAATGAGATATTTCAGTAGCTGCAAATCAGCCCCCCAATAATATTCTATTAATCATCTGCATGAAACGGCACCAAGAGCTTTCAGTTCGTTAAAGGGGACTAATTGTGTAAACAACAAGAATGTTCCAGTGCATTATACCAGTGTTTTTCAACCTTTTTTGGGCAAAGGCACACTTGTTTCATGAAAAAAATCACGAGGCACACCACCATTAGAAAATGTTAAAAAATTTAACTCTGTGCCCAGCAGCAGTGCCCCCCTAGTACATTGGTGCCCAGCAGCAGTGCCCCCTAGTACATTGGTGCCAAGAGCAGTGCCCCCCTAGTACATTGGTGCCCAGCAGCAGTGCCCCCCTAGTACATTGGTGCCAAGAGCAGTGCCCCCCTAGTACATTGGTGCCAAGAGCAGTTCCCCCCTAGTACATTGGTGCCAAGAGCAGTGCCCCCCTAGTACATTGGTGCCCAGCAGCAGTGCCCCCCTAGTACATTGGTGCCAAGAGCAGTGCCCCCCTAGTACATTGGTGCCAAGAGCAGTGCCCCCCTAGTACATTGGTGCCAAGAGCAGTGCCCCCCCAGTACATTGGTGCCCTGCCTACGGCACACCAGGCAACATCTCGCGGCACACTAGTTGAAAAACGCTGCATTATACTCTTTTAAATATAGAAGGAACTGAGTCGCCACCCAGCCGGTATTTGACTGGCCTAGCTGGGAAATTGCCAGTTAGGGCAAATGCCAGTCTTAAAAATTAACAATGTACCTGCTGGTAAATCTGTAAGGCTGTAAACCTGGCTATAACTCCCTCCCTCACTCCATGGCAATCAGCCCTTTCTAAATAGTGATGTCTGTCCCACCCCTTTCCCCCTCATAAGCCCATTTCCCCCCCCATAAACCCATTCCCCCACCCCATAAGCCCATTCCCCTAACCCATAAGCCCATTCCCCCACCCCGTAATCCCCTTTCCCCACCCCGTAAGCCCATTCCCCCACCCCATAAGCCCCTTTCCCCACCCCATAAGCCCATTCCCCTACCCCATAAGCCCCTTTCCCCCACCCCATAAACCCATTTCCCTACCCCATAAGCCCCTTTCCCCCACCCCATAAGCCCATTCCCCCACCCCATAAGCCCCTTTCCCCACCCCATAAGCCCATTACCCTACCCCAAAAGCCCATTACCCTACCCCAAAAGCCCATTCCCCTACCCCATAAGCCCATTCCCCTACCCCATAGGCCCATTCCCCCACCCCATAAGCCCCTTTCCCCACCCCATAAGCCCATTCCCCTACCCCATAAGCCCCTTTCCCCCACCCGATAAGCCCATTCCCCTACCCCATAAGCCCATTCCCCTACCCCATAAGCCCATTCCCCAAGCCATAAACCCATTCCCCTACCCCATAAACCCATTCCCCAAGCCATAAGCCCATTCCCCTACCCCATAAACCCATTCCCCAAGCCATAAACCCATTCCCCTACCCCATAAGCCCATTCCCCCACATAGCCTGCCCATTTCTCCGCCCAGTGACATCGTTGCCCGCCCCCAAGGGACACCTTTACTCTCCTCCCAAACCTGTAGGCTGGTAATCTAAAGATAAAAAAGGTGGCAATCCTAATGTATGTATGTATATCTTTATTTTATTATATCCTAAGAATGATTGTGCTTAAAAATTATGTTTTTCTGTCTGATTTATAGAAAATTTCTCCGAAACCCTACTAGCCCCGCCCACCTGTTCAACTTCCTGCTGCCTCCTTTCCCAGGCTGTGCAGGGGGGCCGGCGGCACTGTAGGATAGGAACCAATCAGCAGCTAGGCTGACCTGATAGGGAACTGAAGCCTGTCTTTGCTTGTGTGACTGCAGGGCTGTGATTGGCTCTCCCCCTCCTACTGTGCTTCTGGCAGACTTATTGGACACGCCCACCCCTCAATTGAAACACAGACAGGGACTGTAGCAGCTACAATAAAGGGACCAGCACCATATATTGTTCATTATTGCCTACAAAATTAGGGGGACTTTCACTTTGACTATAGGTCTCCTTTAAGAGCAAGAAAAGGTAGAATTATTGGGGGGTGTAATCCCCTGTACTGTTCACACCTTTTAGTTTCTGCATTGTTCACCCCCTGCAGTGTTCACACCTCAGGCTGTAATCACCCACATTGTTTACCTGTTCACACCTCAGACAATAGGAGCAGTGCCAGCATTGTGTCACTGTATGTATTACCTGCCCTATGCTGCCTGTGTGTAGGCAGGGTAGGGCAGGCAGAGTATGGCACAGACAGAGTAGGCCAGGCAGAGTATGGCACACTCAGGCAGCATAGGGCAGGCAGAGTATGGCACACACAGGCAACATAGGGCAGGCAGAGTACTGCCTTTGTGTGCCATACTCTTCCTGCCCTATGCTGCCTGTGTGCCATACTCTGTGTGCCCTATACTACCTGTGTGTGCCATACTCTGTGTGCCCTATACTACCTGTGTGTGCCATACTCTGCCTGCCCTATGCTGCCTGTGGGAGGTGAACCTGGCAGGGGTTTATTCTGGGAGTTTGTTAGCCGTTGGAAATAGCCATTAAATGGTCCCTAAGGTGTGTAATTATGTGCTGGGGGTTGCTGTGATACCCACATGGGAGGAAGAGGCATATAGATTTAAGGTTGTGTCTTAATATGACATAATATAATTCTTTCACATTTGAAGTCTGATATCCCTGCAGTGAGCACCAACCATTTGGGTTTTTGCTGCACTACCACTATTAATGTGGGCATGGTCTTAAAAGCTCTTGTGATAACATGGGTGTGGTTTGAAGTGGGTGTGGTTTAAAAGGGGGAGTGGTCAAACCCGGCTTTCATTAGCGGCCCTCTGCTATGTATGCTAGAGAAATTCCGGCCCTCCGCACCGCAGAAGTTGGACAGCACTGTACTAGAACACAAAAATAACTAGTACATTAGATGTAGAGAGGATACATTTCAGTTGAGGATGCTGGGTGTGCACAATGGCCATTTCTGTACAAACATCCCCCTAAGTTTGCTTATAGCCTGTACAGAGAGATACCATAAAACTATGGCACATAGGGATTTCATCTGTACTAAGCACAATTCAGCAGGAACAGCCCCCTAAGTTTGCTCATAGCCTGTACAGAGAGATACCATAAAACTATGGCACATAGGGATTCCCCTGTACTAAGCACAATTCAGCAGGAACAGCCCCCTAAGTTTGCTCATAGCCTGTACAGAGAGATACCATAAAACTATGGCAGTATAGGGATTCCCCTGTACTAAGCACAATTCAGCAGGAACAGCCCCCTAAGTTTGCTCATAGCCTGTACAGAGAGATACCATAAAACTATGGCAGCATAGGGATTCCCCTGTACTAAGCACAATTCAGCAGGAACAGCCCCCTAAGTTTGCTCATAGCCTGTACAGAGAGATACCATAAAACTACGGCACATAGGGATTCCCCTGTACTAAGCACAATTCAGCAGGAACAGTCCCTAAGTTTGCTCATAGCCTGTACAGAGAGATACAAAGAACTATGGTAGCATAGGGATTCCCCTGTACTAAGCACAATTCAGCAGGAACAGTCCCTAAGTTTGCTCATAGCCTGTACAGAGAGATACCATAAAACTATGGCACATAGGGATTCCCCTGTACTAAGCACAATTCAGCAGGAACAGTCCCCTAAGTTTGCTCATAGCCTGTACAGAGAGATACCATAAAACTATGGCACATAGGGATTCCCCTGTACTAAGCAGAATTCAGCAGGAACAGTCCCCTAAGTTTGCCCATAGCCTGTACAGAGAGATACCATACAACTATGGCACATAGGGATTGGCTCCAGAGTAAATATCTTCTTTCATTAGGTTCCAGTCGCACCCTTTGATTAGTTCAGTTTTGCTGGTTCTGTTTAGTCGGTTTCTGTATCAGTTCTGCCAGTCACTTGGGTTAATATCCTCATTCCATTATCAGCTGTAATCGAGACCAGGGAGCGGCCAATGTCATTATATACAGCAGTGCCCCTTACCCTTCAGATACAGAACTCGCCGGTTACTGCTGCTGATTGCTAATATTGTTTTTTAAATCTTCTGGAACTTCATATGAGAACTGTCGGTGCCTCCCCCAGGACAGACACTCTGCCCCATGTGCCAGGCAGCACGTCCAGAGCTAGAAATTGGCAGCAAGAAAGAAAGGTCAGGCTCACTAGTTCTACTGTACCCTGTATTGTTTTACATTTACTAAAACTAATGCAAGTTGCAACTCCCAGCATCCCCATGGAATGCGGGCAATTGTAATTCACAACGGATAAGTAAATAGAGCAAAGCCTTACCAGGTACAAGTTGAATACGGCATAAAAGAATAGGAGAACCGCAGCCAGGACGTATAAGGGAATGCTGTCCAGCATGGGAATGTACACAAACACGAAGTACAGGTTAATGGCCATGATCAGGGCAATGAGAAGAATGGCGACGATTTTTCCAATGCTGCCAAGAAAAAAAAAAACGATAAGGCTTATAGAAAATCCTCAGTGTGTCGGGTTCAAAATAGGCCCCTCCCATCCCTTCAGAAAACCGATCAGAGAGACAGAAGAAGAACCAATAAAAAGTAGCTTTTACAGTGGCATTTTTACCATGTTTTATGGATAGATGTTCTGACACACTGAGAGCATTGTTGGTGGTTTAATAACATTTGGACATTGAAGTTGAACAACCCCCATAAGTTTCCCATCTGTCCCCGTTTTCTGGGGACAGTCTCCATTTCAAAAACTTGCTACATCTGAAACACCCCTGCCTGATTAGATTACCTACTGTCAATATAAGTGAACAGGGGTGGTGAAGGGGAGTGGTCTAAAAATGGGCATGGCCTAAGCCAATTATTGTGGTGAATGGGGAACCCTTGGTGCTATGGAGAAAGAGATAGGCCGACATGGTCAGGGGGTTCATGTTTTAACTCTCTACTAGAAAAAGAAGCAGGACATAATATTACAGAAACTCACAGGCCATTGACAAAGTCGCACATCAGCGGACGCATGCTGGTAAAGGTGAGTACCGGCAGCAAGGCGAAGGGAAGCTGGAAAACAAATACCGCGATCAGGACAAGAAAGGGGCGTTTGATATAATGGGCAAAGCCTGTATTCTCCCTACCAAAATGCTCTGTAGGACATTGAGTAAGTCGTTCATGCCCGTCAGATGCTCCACATCCTTAAATGCAGCCACAAACACAGTGGGGATAATGGCACAGGATCGCGTGAAGAGGACCCGGTAGAACCGCGACCACTTCAGATTGAGGAAGCCCTGGAAGATGCAAGAAGCAGATTTTTAAAATACTAGTGAAACCTACATTTATGCACAGCTATTGGACATATTCCAAATAATCAACCCTTAGTGCAGGGGTCCCCAACCACCGGACGGCCGGACCACAGACCGGTGCTGGACTGCCTCTTACACAGTCGTGAAAACAGCTATGGGAAGCCCAGGAAGATTTCTACTGATCGTGGCAAGGACCAAAATACGAAACGATCCATACTAAAGGCTGCCATACACAGGCCGATTCTAGCTGATGATATCGGCCCCTTAGACCCATTCAGCAGCTTATTGGCCCATGTAGGGGCACTAACGACGGGCCTGCCCAACCGATATCTGGCCTGAAATCACCCAGATATCGATTGGGCAGGTTTAAAAACGTAGTCGGATCGGGGACCGACCAACGCCTATACCCGTCGTTCTAATTCGATCTTTTGGCCCCAGGGCCAAACGACCGAATTAGTCTGAATTAGCCTGATATTGCCCACCCAAAGGTGTTGAGGTCGCCAAGCAAGCTTATTTTAACGTGTATGGCCACCTTAAGCGGCAGGGAATGCCCCACTTAGGCAGAAGTAAGAAGAGCAAGAGGGATTGGCGTATCTAGTTGCAGGAAAACAAGCTCAGGTCTCCCACTGATTTTGTATTATGGTGAGCAATATATACTGTATTTTATAATGCAATAATAATAAAAAATAAAGTGCATAATATAAAGTGTAATAATTACATTTACATTATGTATGTAATAATTAAATTATATACTATGCACTAGTTGCTCCATCCCGGTCCTTAGAAAAATTCTCTTGCTTGAAATCGGTCCGTGGTGCAATAAAGGTTGGGGACCACTGCCTCATTGTACCAGGTTTCTGATTTGGCTGTAGTATTAACTGCCATCCAGGGCATTTCCAAACAACATTTCCTGTTCCTGGCTATCAAAAGGAAGCTGAAGGAAGTGATGGAGCTCCCTCTGTTGGTCACATTAAGCACTTCAAAAGGAACAAACCAAATGGCGGTTTCTACTTGCAAAAAATCCAGGCTGCACGTGGCAAGGCAAAGAATGTACTACGCCCAGATTTAGATCAAACATAGGTTTGATTTCATGGCCTCTTGGTGATTAATAGTTAAACTGCCAGTATTTATTGTTCCGCTGGCAATGATCTAAAGCGCCGGCTGTTACTGATAACAAATATGCCATTCAGATATTTTACTAAAGTCCTGCGGCAGATAAAAGAGAATTAAATGGTTGATCCAAGTAGCTAACCACAAAGGCACCACACAAGTATGCATCCCATAATAACTCCTTGTGGCTAGAAGGACGATATTGGACAAGCTGATCCTGTGTACTGTGGGTAGTTCTACATGGTCCCTTTTATTGGACAGCCAGCGGGGACAAGTGCCACTGGCATTTTCAGATGAGGGATTGCCCCACTTCCACCTTCAAAGACAGCGACAGCCTTTGATTCGCTGAGTTCCAGCTGACACAACCTGCTGTGGCAACCCTAGAATCACTGCCACATCCAGGGTGGTAGTAGCTCCAGGGATCTCCACCATCATTAGAAGCTCTTGTACACTATTCATAACCTGATGGCAGGGCGGATGCATTGGTGGTCAGTGCAACTATGCAGTACAGCAAGGAGTGTATCTGGACACTAGGATCTTTGTGTCTTTTTTGCACTGGAAGTAGTAAATGACCCCTATAGTGTTTTCAAAACCAGTTTAATCAGCGTAGACCATGATAAATAATATATGGGAAACGAAAAAGTCATAATTTCTGTACTCGCCACCAGGTGGCGCTTGCTCACTATAAACGTCAGTTACTGGTGTCTGGGCATGATCGTGGAATCTATTGGCAAACTGCACCAAATATAATGTGAAATAGAACTTTGCACAAATATTTTTAGGGTAAAAATAATGAGATCATTCCATCCTGGGTTTTCACTCTTATTTAGGATTTAGTTCTCCTTTAAGACATAAAGCTCCACATTATGGAAAGACCCTGTATCTGGAAAACCCCAGGTCTCAAGCATTCTGTAACAGATTATTTAACTGTATTGTTCTTTATTGGTATTTCATATGGGTTTCAATAATGGGCTGTGCCAAGCAGCTTAATTTCCTAATTGACCATGGGTTTGTCATGCCATGTTTTCAATGATCTTCTGTCTCCAAGTATTGTCTATGGCAGGGTATTTTCTGGGGTTTAGTAACTGTGAAAAAGTAGCTGCTACTAGTAGCTCAGTGTGTCTTCACTGATACTACCTGGGGCAGAAAGCGTTGCTAGGCTTTTACTATAGGCTTTTACTATGAGTTAAGAATGAGGTTACTTGGGAGCCCCCAGCCTCAAAGAGGATCAAGTCTTATGGAACATACATAGAGTGAAGCAGAAGGGAGCCATGATGGCCACGGTGCCTCTGCAGTGCCAGTGATAGAGACAAACCCTAGTGTGCGTACCTCCATCACAAACTGCCCGGCGTAGGTCCCCGTCATGGTGGAGCTCTGTCCTGCCGCCAGGATTCCCACCGCCCAGATGTAGAGAGCAGCAGGGCCGAAGAAGCACCCCAGTATGACCCCCTACACAGAGACACAAGGTGAGAACATAGAGCAATATGAAATATCCACTGTCCTGCTGATATGGCGATCCACAAGAACTATGGAGCACCTTCTTTATGGCACAAATGCCGCCCTGGATTTCCAGTTTCTGCTCCCCGAGGCTGGCCACCTTATGTTGCACCCCGTCCCCCTAGACTCATACGTAGGCACTGCTGCTCCTCCTTACCGTTCCACCACTGCCCCCGTCACTCTCATGTCTCCTCTGGACCCAGAACACTGAAGAATTTGTGTCCAGGAGAATTAAAAAATCTCACCTATTTCCCCAGTGCTCTGCGAAAAAACAAATGTGGCTGGTCGGCATGGCACCCCTAAAATTGCTCCACCCTAAGCTTGGGCCTTTGTGGCCTTCCCACTGGGCCTGCATAAATGGTCTATAAACAATGGCAGTAAGGCATCCCCATGATAAATCTGCAATATTCAGATACTGAGAGCAACAGGCATTCAAGCAAGGAACCTAAGTTTAATAGATATTAATACATCAATACAAACACTTGCAGGACAAGGGAATCTGGAACAATTGTTTTAGTGTGGATTTAGGAGTATAAAATGTCTTCTGAACCAAAATTTTGTTAAAGGGTCCACACACCATAGGCACCCCTAATATACCTATCACTGTAATTTGTTTTTTCAAAAAGTAGGAATAAATACCATTCTTATATGCTGAAATCCAGCTTGAAAACACTTAATCTCTATCTGCATCATTTGAAATCCTGGCAGGGGAGGAGGGACTAAAACACTGATGTTACAAAACTTCCCCACAGCTTACAGACAGCATGCAGGAACTACATAACCCACAATACTACATAACCCCTTATTGACATCACGTGTGCAGGGAATTGTGGGATTGGGAGGAGGCAGGCTGAGGGCAGATGACTACTGTTACATTTTATTGGGGTCTCAAAGTAGTCAGCCAGATCAACAGGGGGCGGGGCTTAGGGAACTGTTCCAAACTATATTATTACATTACAAATCATGAAAAGCCTTCGTAGTTTTTAAGTAATGTACTGTATATGGCAAAGATGTTTACTTTTCAAAAAGCTCAAGTTGTGTTCAAGTGGAGTTCCCCTTTAAAAACAAACGTATTACTCACCCCTTTGTATATGTCGACAGACAAGGAATCGTTATTGGATGGGAACACGTCGGCGTGGGGGCTGCTGCTGTTCTGGCAAACGTCGTACTGAAAGAAACACCCCAAGGTTATGGATCTGCCATATATGTATATATATATATATATATAGAAAAAGGCTAAGGCACACACTTATAGGGATTACAACCTGGGTGCAAATCAGATAAACAATGTAAATAAATAAAAAAGTGCTGATACACCAGGAAAGTTTCATCAAAAAAAGATACTTATTTTATTTAGATCGACATTTCGGTCCTTGCCCGCAATAAAGGTCCCGGGTGAGGACCGAAATGTCAATCTAAATAAAATAAGTATCTTTTTTGATGAAACTTTCCTGGTGTATCAGCATTTTTTATATATATATATATACTGAGATGGCGTGACGGCACACGCAGGAATTTTCACACAAGAGTCGCACGGTTTGAAGAATTAGATATGAGGTTTATTCAGTCCAACATTTCAGTTCCACCAGTTGGTGTCCCTGATGAAAGTTCCAATTAGGAACTGAAACGTTGGGGGGGATAACATATTCATTTTGCCTTAAGACCAGAACTTAGGATGGGTTTTTCAGATGCAGGAGAAGCACCCATACACGGCCATGTTACTTTCTGGCACTTTCCAACTGCTGAGAAAAAATGGTAATATAGGCCTTATACAGAGAGAAAATCTACTGGTTCCATTTATTGTAAGCAAAGAACTTACGTTTACAAGTATAACCCAACTTGGCTGAGACTTTGTCCACAGAAATAGAGTGATGATTAGGGTTGCCACCTTTTTTTACTATTATACTGGCCTTTGGGTTGGGGGAGCAGGGGTGTGGGTGTCACATGGGGGCGGGGAAATCAGCGGAGTGGGCGGGGAAATGGACAGAGTGGGCAGGAAAATGGACAGAGTGGGCAGGAAAATGGACAGAGTGGGCGGGGAAATGGACAGAGTGGACGTGGAAATGGAGAGAGTGGGCGGGAAATGGAGAGAGTGGGCGGGGAAATGGAGAGAGTGGGTGGGAAATGGACAGAGTGGGCAGGGACATGGACAGAGTGGGCGGGGAAATGGACAGAGTGGGCGGGGAAATGGACAGAGTGGGCAGGAAAATGGACAGAGTGGGCGTGGAAATGGGCAGAGTGGGCGGGAAATGGACAGAGTGGGCGGGGAAATGGAGAGAGAGGGTGGGAAATGGACAGAGTGGGTGGGGAAATGGACAGAGGGGCAGGGAAATGGACAAAGGGGCAGGGAAATGGACAGAGGGGCAGGGAAATGGAGAGAGTGGGCAGGGAAATGGGCAGAGAATTGGGCAAAGTATAGGCAGGTCTGGCCTTATAAGGGGTAAACCATCAGCATAGAGGGTCAGGGATGGGAGGGATTCCTAGGGTATTACAGATTTATAATTACATTGCCAGTAGATTTGTAGTTCCTGCCCTAGCTGGTGATCCAGGTGGTAACCCTAGTGATGATGCTATGAAGACACATGGAGATACCTCAGGTGAGGGCAGTTTTGCAGTAACAGGAAGGGCAAGGTGTGTGATTGGGCCGTACTGGGCTGTAGTTGGACATATCATGGACATGACCCCAGGAGGTTAAGATCTATGCTACTTACAGCATCCTGGTTGGTCTTGTTGTAAAAGGCCTCTGCAAACACGGCCATGACGAAGAGGTTGATGAGGAAGGAGACAAAGAGGGCGATGGACGACTCGATCATGTAGTACATATTGGCTTCACTCACTTCCTGCTTCTGTTTGCGATCCACCACTCGGGACTGAGGAGAGAGGACACCATTACTGCCTCAGGAATCAAAATGGCTGCCACAATGAAAGTCCTATGGGAGGAGCCATTTATGAAGAAGGAGGGGCTTATATATCTGCTGCAGGCTTCTGCCCTCTACATGAGGAGCTGATATTTTGGGGGCACAACCCATCAGATTTCTGACTCCCACCCCCCCATCACAGCAAGGCGTTACCTTGACAAGGGAAGAGTGCAGGTATATGTTGTGTGGCATAATGATGGCGCCGATGATTCCCACGGCCTGGAGAAGCTCTGGAGACCCACAGCCGGAGCAGTATGGGTAGAACATGCCCTTTAGCACCTCCCTTTGGTCAGGCTTTACCACCACGTACTGGGAAAAGAAAATGGGACAGAGTAAGAGAGTCTGTGGGCCTGAATTGTGCTTAGTACAGGGGAATCCCTATGTGCCATAGTTTTATGGTATCTCTCTGTGCAGGCTATGAGCAAACTTAGGGGGCTGTTCCTGCTGAATTGTGCTTAGTACAGGGGAATCCCTATGTGCCATAGTTTTATGGTATCTCTCTGTGCAGGCTATGAGCAAACTTAGGGGGCTGTTCCTGCTGAATTGTGCTTAGTACAGGGGAATCCCTATGTGCCATAGTTTTATGGTATCTCTCTGTACAGACTATGAGCAAACTTAGGGGGCTGTTCCTGCTGAATTGTGCTTAGTACAGGGGAATCCCTATGCTGCCATAGTTTTATGGTATCTCTCTGTACAGGCTATGAGCAAACTTAGGGGGCTGTTCCTGCTGAATTGTGCTTAGTACAGGGGAATCCCTATGTGCCATAGTTTTATGGTATCTCTCTGTACAGGCTATGAGCAAACTTAGGGGGCTGTTCCTGCTGAATTGTGCTTAGTACAGGGGAATCCCTATGCTGCCATAGTTTTATGGTATCTCTCTGTACAGGCTATGAGCAAACTTAGGGGGCTGTTCCTGCTGAATTGTGCTTAGTACAGGGGAATCCCTATGCTGCCATAGTTTTATGGTATCTCTCTGTACAAACTATGAGCAAACTTAGGGGGCTGTTCCTGCTGAATTGTGCTTAGTACAGGGGAATCCCTATGTGCCATAGTTTTATGGTATCTCTCTGTACAGACTATGAGCAAACTTAGGGGGCTGTTCCTGCTGAATTGTGCTTAGTACAGGGGAATCCCTATGCTGCCATAGTTTTATGGTATCTCTCTGTACAGGCTATGAGCAAACTTAGGGGGCTGTTCCTGCTGAATTGTGCTTAGTACAGGGGAATCCCTATGTGCCATAGTTTTATGGTGTCTCTCTGTACAGGCTATGAGCAAACTTAGGGGGCTGTTCCTGCTGAATTGTGCTTAGTACAGGGGAATCCCTATGCTGCCATCGTTTTATGGTATCTCTCTGTACAGACTATGAGCAAACTTAGGGGGCTGTTCCTGCTGAATTGTGCTTAGTACAGGGGAATCCCTATGTGCCATAGTTTTATGGTATCTCTCTGTACAGACTATGAGCAAACTTAGGGGGCTGTTCCTGCTGAATTGTGCTTAGTACAGGGGAATCCCTATGTGCCATAGTTTTATGGTATCTCTCTGTACAGGCTATGGGCAAACTTAGGGGGCTGTTCCTGCTGAATTGTGCTTAGTACAGGGGAATCCCTATGTGCCATAGTTTTATGGTATCTCTCTGTACATGACAGTTCTCCCCCATCGTTAACAGTTAAGAAATATTTAAGTTCCTCTTTAAGAGGTAATGTTGGAATTTATGATATATAAGGAGGAAGCATTTGTAAAACCTCAACTGCCTTTTACAAGTGATAATACAGCAGGAACTTATGGGAGCAGCCATTTATTTACACGTATTGGGTACAGCTGCCCTGTGTGCCGTAGCCCTAAGTGGAAAAAAAGCAGAACTCTTCCTTTAAATGACTCTCTACCAGGTCTGGACTGAGACCCAATATAGACCCTGGCTATTCAAGTACCCAGAGGCACAAACAGCCCCCCCCCAGCCCAATAAATAGTGACTGTCTGTGGCACCTTACAGCCCCCCTGGCATTCCCAGTACCCAGAGGCACAAACAGCCCCCCCAGCCCAATAAATAGTGACTGTCTGTGGCACCTTACAGCCCCCCTGGCATTCCCAGTACCCAGAGGCACAAACAGCCCCCCCCCAGCCCAATAAATAGTGACTGTGGCACCTTACAGCCCCTCTGGCATTCCCAGTACCCAGAGGCACAAACAGCCCCCCCCAGCCCAATAAATAGTGACTGTCTGTGGCACCTTACAGCCCCCCTGGCATTCCCAGTACCCAGAGGCACAAACACCCCCCCCCCCCAGCCCAATAAATAGTGACGGCCTGTGGCACCTTACAGCCCCCCTGGCATTCCCAGTACCCAGAGGCACAAACAGCCCCCCCCCCCCAGCCCAATAAATAGTGACTGTCTGTGGCACCTTACAGCCCCTCTGGCATTCCCAGTACCCAGAGGCACAAACAGCCCCCCCCCCAGCCCAATAAATAGTGACTGTCTGTGGCACCTTACAGCCCCCCTGGCATTCCCAGTACCCAGAGGCACAAACAGCCCCCCCAGCCCAATAAATAGTGAGTGTCTGTGGCACCTTACAGCCCCCCTGGCATTCCCAGTACCCAGAGGCACAAACAGCCCCCCCCCCAGCCCAATAAATAGTGACTGTCTGTGGCACCTTACAGCCCCCCTGGCATTCCCAGTACCCAGAGGCACAAACAGCCCCCCCAGCCCAATAAATAGTGACAGTCTGTGGCACCTTACAGCCCCCCTGGCATTCCCAGTACCCAGAGGCACAAACAGCCCCCCAGCCCAATAAATAGTGACTGTCTGTGGCACCTTACAGCCCCCCCGGCATTCCCAGTACCCAGAGGCACAAACAGCCCCCCAGCCCAATAAATAGTGAGTGTCTGTGGCACCTTACAGCCCCCCTGGCATTCCCAGTACCCAGAGGCACAAACAGCCCCCCCCCCAGCCCAATAAATAGTGACTGTCTGTGGCACCTTACAGCCCCCTGGCATTCCCAGTACCCAGAGGCACAAACAGCCCCCCAGCCCAATAAATAGTGACTGTCTGTGGCACCTTACAGCCCCCCTGGCATTCCCAGTACCCAGAGGCACAAACAGCCGCCCAGCCCAATAAATAGTGAGTGTCTGTGGCACCTTACAGCCCCCCTGGCATTCCCAGTACCCAGAGGCACAAACAGCCCCCCCCCCCAGCCCAATAAATAGTGACTGTCTGTGGCACCTTACAGCCCCCCTGGCATTCCCAGTACCCAGAGGCACAAACAGCCCCCCCCCCCCAGCCCAATAAATAGTGACTGTCTGGGGCACCTTACAGCCCCCCTGGCATTCCCAGTACCCAGAGGCACAAACAGCCCCCCCCAGCCCAATAAATAGTGACTGTCTGTGGCACCTTACAGCAGCCCCCCTGGCATTCCCAGTACCCAGAGGCACAAACAGCCCCCCCAGCCCAATAAATAGTGACTGTCTGTGGCACCTTACAGCCCCCCTGGCATTCCCAGTACCCAGAGGCACAAACAGCCCCCCCCAGCCCAATAAATAGTGACTGTCTGTGGCACCTTACAGCAGCCCCCCTGGCATTCCCAGTACCCAGAGGCACAAACAGCCCCCCCAGCCCAATAAATAGTGACTGTCTGTGGCACCTTACAGCAGCCCCTCTGGCATTTGCCAGAAGTCACAGGTTGCCAGTCTGGGCCTGGGCTCTACTGGTTGGTGTGCAGGGATCTAGTATCTGCCGTTACCTCGTAGCCAAAAGTCACAGCCATTATTGTAATCAGAAGAGCAAAGAAGGCTTCCAGCTTCCGGAGACCTGAGAGGCACAAAATCAGGAATGGGTTTAACCTTTTCATTCAGCCACAGGGGCAAATTAGCAAACTTCAGACCCAGAGAGGGGGGGGGGGGGTATTAGGCAGGTTGTGTATCCCCAGTGCTTTATTTCCTGCCATGTGTTCTGGGGATATTATACATGAAACTGCCCTGTATTTATTCCGTTATTTGTTATACGTAGGGTTGCAGACAATGCTACGCCAAATGTAAAAATCCCTCCTACACCCATGGTGCACTCTGTTGATTTGAATTGGTCTCCCTATGCTATGGGCTCCCAGCATTTGTACTTGAGCCACTGACTCTGGTGCTGGGGAACTTCTGTATATGGGTTGGCAGTGATTACATAGACTACATAGAATCTCACTTTCCCTTCTGTACTTACCGTATTTGTCTAGAAACAGAAAGAACAGCGTGTCTATAATAGTGATAAGTACGCCTCCCCAGAGCGGAATTCTGTAGGGGTGAGAAAAAAGAAGTGTGAGCTCTCAGCCCAGTGTGGGGGAAAACTCCCCCTTCCATCATCATCCATGTAGAGAAAAAGACTAAATGTGCTTGAATAATTTTCTTTCTATATTCAGACAGAGCAGCAGTCCTGCCCTGCTTTATGGCTGAGATTCTAGCTATCTGTATAACAGAGTATTCTGTCACAGTGGCACAGATCCTATCTGATCCCCCCCATTGTAAGCAGCAGTCCTGCCCTGCTTTATGGCTGAGATTCTAGCTATCTGTATAACAGAGCATTCTGTCACAGTGGCACAGATCCTATCTGATCCCCCCCATTGTAAGCAGCAGTCCTGCCCTGCTTTATGGCTGAGATTCTAGCTATCTGTATAACAGAGCATTCTGTCACAGTGGCACAGATCCTATATGATCCCCCCCATTGTAAGCAGCAGTCCTGCCCTGCTTTATGGCTGAGATTCTAGCTATCTGTATAACAGAGCATTCTGTCACAGTGGCACAGATCCTATCTGACCCCCCCCCCCCATTGTAAGCAGCAGTCCTGCCCTGCTTTATGGCTGAGATTCTAGCTATCTGTATAACAGAGCATTCTGTCACAGTGGCACAGATCCTATATGATCCCCCCCATTGTAAGCAGCAGTCCTGCCCTGCTTTATGGCTGAGATTCTAGCTATCTGTATAACAGAGCATTCTGTCACAGTGGCACAGATCCTATCTGATCCCCCCATTGTAAGCAGCAGTCCTGCCCTGCTTTATGGCTGAGATTCTAGCTATCTGTATAACAGAGCATTTTGTCACAGTGGCACAGATCCTATCTGATCCCCCCATTGTAAGCAGCAGTCCTGCCCTGCTTTATGGCTGAGATTCTAGCTATCTGTATAACAGAGCATTTTGTCACAGTGGCACAGATCCTATCTGATCCCCCCATTGTAAGCAGCAGTCCTGCCCTGCTTTATGGCTGAGATTCTAGCTATCTGTATAACAGAGCATTCTGTCACAGTGGCACAGATCCTATCTGATCCCCCCATTGTAAGCAGCAGTCCTGCCCTGCTTTATGGCTGAGATTCTAGCTATCTGTATAACAGAGCATTCTGTCACAGTGGCACAGATCCTATCTGATCCCCCCCATTGTAAGCAGCAGTCCTGCCCTGCTTTATGGCTGAGATTCTAGCTATCTGTATAACAGAGCACAACAATATTAACTAATTCTAATTCTGGAAGGATATGGATATGGAAGGAAAGTATTGCGTAAGTGACAGATCTCGAGGCAGACAGACACTATATTAATGTGTAATATGCAGATACAACCACATGACTGGAAGGCAGTGGCAGTGAGTGCCAGCTGTGCCAGTCAGACAGACCAGTCAAAACAGAACAACAACAGTAAATTCCATAGCTGTGTTACTTCTACAAATACCCAAGCATGACATTGGGCAGAGGCTAAAAAACCAAAAAATCTTTTTGTATAGTGAACACATTCTCACCGGCCTGAAGACAGGAGGCTGAATGCAATGGCCGTGCCAATAACTTCCTGCATGTCTGAGCCAATGATGGCGATTTCCACCAAAATCCATAGTATCCATCTTGGTGCCTGGAATGCAAAAGAGACTTCAGGGTCACAGTAGGGCTTATGAGTAAAAAGGTGCATGTGTTGCACCAGTTCTAGTTACCCCTAGCAACCATTCAGCAGGGACCATTTACTGGAATGGCGGGCATAGGATTAGAGTCACTTAGCCTTGTGGGGGAAACATGGTAGGGCTGTGATAGAGTGCCCCTGTTTCATTCCAAAGGCACACCAATTTTGGAAAACAGGACAATTTACGGTATATACTCGAGTATAAGCCAATCCAAATATAAGCCGAGGTACCTAATTTTACCTAAGAAAACTGTAAAAACTTATTAAGACTTGTGGGGGCTAAGTTGGGAGGGGGTTATTGACTTATGGGGCTAAACTGAGTGGAGGCAACCGATCTTACCTTAGGGTAGTAGTAACGGCAAATTTGAGCCAAATCCATTCCTGTCACCACTCCCAGCCGCACTGCCAGTCGTTGGCACAAAAGGCCCAGCACCGTGGCGCCAAGCAGAACCCAAAGGAGCTGACAGAAAGGGGAAGCAAAAGCATCATGTGCAAATGAACTGTCACACATCAGACCTGCACAGATTGTACATGCCCAGCCCCGTGCCCTAGTCTCCTGTGCCAGGAGCTCACTAAACCAATATCATGTGGAGCTATAACCAGAGTAACAGATTCAATTCAAAGAAATGAATTGATGCATATGTACTCGGATATTCATTTTGTACTTTTTGTATTTTTAGTGGTTTCTGGGATATTAGCAGTTTCAGACTGGTCATACCAGGCATATCATGGTGCAAAGTAGTGGAAAGAATGGAACAGTATTTATCGAGGAGAACAGTAGGGCAAGACAGAAGATGGAGGAAGTAGAATCTGCCATGTTTTTTGCACTTTGCTCCCTGCCTTGCAAGAAGCAGCGCTGCCCAGGCCCTGGCACAAATAATCATAGACCTGGCATTGCTGCAAACATTTAAGAGAAAAACCTTTTGTTAAATTGTGCAGTGTGGGCAGTTGTGTGGGCAGTTGTGTGGGCTAACTATATAGACCCCATTCTGTTATTGTGTCTTCTTTTACCTTAAATCCGGCAATGGCCCCACACTGCAGATCAGACTCGATGTTCCCTGGATCTAGGTATGCAATGCTCATCAGGAACCCAGGGCCTGTAAATGCCCAGAGCTTCCGAAAGCTGAATCCAGGCTGCCAGGAGAGAGAGGCAAGGGCAAGTCAAGCACATTCTGACCAAATAAACTCCTACATTCACATGAAAATATGGGAGTCCTGTTACTTTAATCGCCAGGAAAAGCCACAGAAATATTGTCATCTGAATTCATATCAGATCAGTAATCAGAGAGCCATTGAGAAATCTCAAACAAAGGCACTTCCAGTCCCAGCCAAGAGATGCCGGAATCACATGTCCGCGTCAGAACCTCTATGGGTTATATGGGGCCACGAGCAGATTAACATTCCAGTATGGATAAGTGTTGGGAAGCGGCATTGCATCTAAATTATTGCTGTATATGCAGAGCAGGACACTTTCTGGGCAATTTACTCTAAACAGATTTATTTCATAGAAAATGTATTAGCAAGGAAGCAAATTAGTGCTGATGCACTTAGCCCAAATAACCTGATTTCTTATTCCTTCTTGCCATGTATATAATCTATCTATCTATCCGTCTGTCTGTCTGTCTATCTATCAGTTTATCTCTATATCTATATATTATCTATATATCCATTAGTGATGTGCGCTCTGGCCCACAACCCGCGGGTTTGAGCCGGAAACACAACATCAAAAGCTTGAGGGTGCGGGTCAAGCCCTTTTGCCTCCCTCCCCACCCGCAACCTAACTGAGCCCCGCTTCTGGGTCTGGCAGCGTCTTTTACACCTGAGGGAGAGAACTGTATGCCTGTACCTGTATGACCTGGATACTTTTCTTGGTAAAGTGCCAGGACCCCTGGGTACTCAGTCTGGTCAGTGTGTTCCAAACTGAGGTGTTCAGCCTTCTTGTTCTGCCTTGCACTTACCTTCAGTGAGTCCTACACTTGCCCATGGGCATATTACTGACCAGGCCCAGACTGGCAATCTGTGGGTTCTGGCAAATGCCAGAAGGGCTGCTGTAAGGTGCCATAGACAGTCACTATTTGTTTTGCCTTCTGCATATTAGAAATGGCAGGGCCTATTTTGACTGCCAGTCCAGGCCTGTGACTGACTGACCTGCCAGGGACCCACACTCACTGCCCTGGGAGCCGCTCTGGCCCACTGCATGGCACATATCCCTACAACTCACCGAGCCTGTGTTGGGAACGGCAATCCTTTCATCCAGGTAGGTCCTCTCTGACTCTTCCTTAGTGCAGGGTTCTGGCTCACCGATGGTTCCATAACGTTTGTTTTGTGCTACAGTCACTACAAATAAACATTCAATAAGTTTTTGGCATTACACTTTGGGGACAGTATCTGTTGTCTGTATTAGTCAGTAGCAGACATGCACACCTCTCAGTTGTACTGTGAATGGGGAGGCTACCCATAGAGGGCTTTCTAGGCTGTAGCCTATAATAAGTGTATCCTTATACAGTATATGGCAGCTGGTCTGTTTGGGACCTCGGCGCTGCATCCAGCGCTAGTATTGTTGCACTTTGGGTGCCTATCAGTTGTTACTGGGGATAAGGCGCAACGCTGTGTCCATAAGGGATTCCCTTTGTACCTAGCGCCAGTGCTGTGCCATGTCTGCTCAGTGCCCATTAAAAACACAGAGGTGCAATAATTGCACTTAGGGGGCCATTTACTAACCACTGGATATTTTTTTCTGATTTGGAATTTTAGTGCTAAAAGTTGCTGGAAAAACGCAGAATGCTCTAAATGTCATAATTCCAATGCAGGATTTATCCATATGGTATGGGACTGTATCCACATTGCTAACTACTGGTCTGGAGTCATGCGATACTTTGATGAGCAACTGGCCCTACCTTGAGTCAAGACCCCAGAAGTATGCCTCCTAGGCCTAATAGACGAACCGGTTCTTCGAAACCACTCCAGGAACCTAATGAGGGCAACACTGTTCTATGCAAAAAAACTACTCATCATAAAATGGATGAGTCCTATTACACCCACAATAACAGAATGGGTAGCAATGATTAATAAAACTGTGCCACTTATAAATAAATAAGCTAAAATATGTAGCAAGAGGCACCCCACAAAAATTTGACAGGATATGGACCCCCTGGCTAGATGCCAACCCTATGCTAAACTTACCCGAAACGCCCCCCAGTAAACGAGCTCAAAAGCAAGACTAGCAAATCTAAAAGGCAATTGCCATGTACGAGAGACAACCGAACCCAGACCAATAGAAAGCTATGCTAAACGAGCACTGCTCTATAATGATTGAAACAATAAATATAACAATAAAACTTGGTACTGTACCTTATAATCAGACTGCAAAAGTTACCAGCTACACTTTACTCTAGCTAATGTTTTATATGTGTTGTATTGCCTGTTGCGACTTTTTCAAGATTTACGCTAAAAACCCGAATCCGACAATTTGCCAGCTAAAACTTGCCGAGATCATGTAGAAATCAATATCAGATGTTCCTTCCCTTCCCTGAAAGATCCTTCTTTTGCCTGCGGTTGCGGATCTTTAACGCTGGTTTCGAAAAAGTGGCAGTTTCTGCAAATCTTTCCCTGCTATCTTTTTCAGTTCAGATTTTTTTGTAAATGTCAGACATGTATAGAAATGAATATCGTTTTTTATATATAAAAATATGAGAAATATTAGGTGCAGCGACATTAAATTCTGCATTGCTCTAAACAAAGGCAAACTTGGAAGCTGCAGGTCGTATGTGTTTGATAAATAATGAAATAAATGGGATTATAACATATAGTTATGTAATTTGTGCTTTTGGGAAGGACATTTTGCGGCTAGAAGATAAAAGCCTTGTCAGCCCATTTGCTTCTCTGTGGCTACTGGCTGGGAGTGATGGTGTCCTGACCCCACGCCGTCAGCATTTATCTCCGTGAGAAAGCATGACTTGCAACTGCAACCGAGAAGCCACAGATCACAGGGTCATATACTGACTCAGGGCCGCCATCAGGGGGGGAAAAGGGGGTACAATTGTGCCCGGCCCTGTGAAATCTTCAATAAGGGGGGCCTGGTCGCATTAGGTTACGTATAAGCTCCACTGACCCCCCCCAATTAAAATATTGACTTATTAACACGTTCATTATTTTTACTATTTTTATGAACTACTACTGACTAATTATTGGGCCCCAGAGCAAAATCTTTGGGCCCCTAAACGTACGCAAAAACGTACATAACTTTTATATCAACCAATGATTGCCAGAGGGGCAGGTAGGTGGGAAGGGGTTAAACTTAGGGCAAACTCCATTGAACCCCAATAAACTAAATGACTTATTAGCACATTAATCAATGGAACTCTTTATATGAACTGCTTATAATAGAAAAGGCAAACGATTGAATTTGTACAAAGGAGGAAATAAGAAGTTGGATTATTTGGCCAGGGATAAATATTTGCATCATGTGGGGGAATTGCAACACTCCCGTGGGTGCCTTTCTGCCAAGTCATTGTCTCGGAGGTACAAGGATGTAACAAACAATAAAGGCTGAGAAATTATTAAGCACCCTGTTTGTACAGATCAGAAAGGCAAACTAAATGGAAAAATGAATGAGGGGGTAAAAGGGGTGAATTTCCTACCAATCATATTGGCTCAATAAGCTTGTCTATATTCAGCAGCTACAGAATCCATCTATAGTACCCACAGCGGGCATTTGGGCTAATTTGCCCATCATGCAATCCTCCAGGGCACTATCTTCCTTACAATATCCACTGAGGGGCTGATTTACTAACCCACGAATCCGACCCGAATTGGAAAAGTTCCGACTTGAAAACGAACATTTTGCGACTTTTTCGTATGTTTTGCGATTTTTTCGGATTCTTTACGAATTTTTCGTTACCAATACGATTTTTGCGTAAAAACGCGAGTTTTTCGTATCCATTACGAAAGTTGCGTAAAAAGTTGCGCATTTTTCGTAGCGTTAAAACTTACGCGAAAAGTTGCGCATTTTTCGTAGCGTTAAAACTTACGCGAAAAGTTGCGCATTTTTCGTAGCGTTAAAACTTACGCGAAAAGTTGCGCATTTTTCGTAGCGTTAAGTTTTAACGCTACGAAAAATGCGCAACTTTTTACGCAACTTTCGTAATGGATACGAAAACTCGCGTTTTTACGCAAAAATCGTATTGGTAACTAAAAATTCGTAAAGAATCCGAAAAAATCGAAAAACATACGAAAAAATCGCAAAATACCGATCATTACGAAAAAAACGCAATCGGACTCCATTCGACCCGTTCGTGGGTAAGTAAATCAGCCCCAGAGGGTTGAGCTCATACACCGGTTCCTATAGAGCCACAAATCTCATGCAATTGTTTAAGACTGAAACACACTTGGCAAGAAAACAGCCGCTGCATTTGGTTTCAGTTACTGGAAACAAATCATATTATGGCTGAGGCATAGATACCCCGACATAAATCTCTAATTACTGCACCAAATAATATTTCCCTACTAGCTGTTGGCTTGCATTTAGATGAGGATAGAACAGGACCCTATCCAGTTACATGGGCACAGCGCTAGACTGGGGTGTTGGGGGCCCCCTAGGGTTCTGACCCCTAAAGGCCCCCCTTGCGACATCAAGGCCTGCTTACCCTCTTAATTGTGTCTGTGATCAGATAAGGGGGGGGAGGAGCATCAGGAGTGACACGGGGAGAAGGCCTGGGTCCGTGGGGTCCAATGGGTTTTTTCCCAGTGTTCCAGTGGCAAAGTCCGACCCTGTACAGGCAGCATGGTGGTGCAGTGGGTAGCATTACTGTCTTCCAATGCCGGGGGGACCTGAGTTGAATTTGTGGCAGGGCACTATCTGCCAGGAGTTTGTATGTTTTTCCTGTACTTGCATGGGTTTCCTCCCTCACTCCAAAAACATACAAACAGGTTAAAAGAAAACTGTCATGGGAAAACAAAACCCATCAGTTAATAGAGCTTCTCCAGCAGAATCCTGCATTGAAATCTGTTTTTCCCAGGGTGCCACAGCCATGTGACCTGTGCTCTGATAAACTTCAGTCACACTTTACTGCTGCGCTGCAAGTTAGAGTGATATCCCCCCCCCTCACCCCCAGCAGCCGATCAGCAGAACAATGGGAAGGGAGCAAGATAGCAGCTCCCAGTAGGTATCAGAATAGCACTCAATAGTAAGAAATCCAAGTCCGGCTTGGGACTCCTCCAGTTACATGGGAGTAAGAGAAACAATAGGTTAGCTGAAAGCAGTTCTAATGTGTAGCGCTGGCTGAAAGCTCAGACTCAGGCACACTTTATGGCTGAGCTGTAAGTTGGAGTGATATCTCCCCCCTCACCCCCAGCAGCCGATCAGCAGAACAATGGGAAGGGAGCAAGATAGCAGCTCCCAGTAGGTATCAGAATAGCACTCAATAGTAAGAAATCCAAGTCCGGCTTGGGACTCCTCCAGTTACATGGGAGTAGGAGAAACAATAGGTTAGCTGAAAGCAGTTCTAATGTGTAGCGCTGGCTGAAAGCTCAGACTCGGACACAATGCACTGAGATGGCGCCTTCACACCAATATTACAGCTAAAAAAATGGCAAAACCTCCTTTCCTCCAACAGACTATACAGCCACCCAATCGAAAAAAAGGTCTCACAGGTCTCGCTAGATACTTATAAACAAGTCAACACAGAGTATTTCTCTAAGAGACTTCAAAGCAGGGACCTTATCCCAACTGTGTATTAAAACTCCTAGAATGTATTTTTTTTCTAATTGTTGTCTAATTTGTAATAAATATAGCCCTTTGTACATCTGTGCTGCTATATAAATAAATAAGTACAATACAGTCATATGGTAACTCAGTCGCTGCCATAAGAATCACATGCGTGGAAGCTAAGAATAATATTTTAACCATTCAGACGGATAGATGTTGAGAGTTGCAGTTTACAATGCCTAGAGGTGGGGTGAAGTTGAGGTGTGTACCCCAGGATGTTCTTGACCTTTGTTGTAAAACTCTCAAATAGCAGGTGGTATAAGTTCAGCTGGCACAATGGAATGGAGGAAAGGTTAGAATGTATCCCCATATCATTCAACAATGGAACCCACTAACTACTTCATAGGAAAGGGCCACCCCCTCCCTCCAGCAGATTCTACACTTTTAAAAAATAATAGAGTAGTTCAACAGATGGAGTCCATTAGGCTGGGTGTTTCTGTGATTTAATAAATGTTCCTCATGGGTGGAGCCACAATGATGATGCTCTGTGGGCGGAGCCCTCTAACCAGATACAGTGATGCTCACAGCTGGGTGATATTTACCTTCACTGATTCAGTTGTGTAATTTTACTCATTCTGAAAACAGGGTAAGAGGCTACACAAGATGTTGCTCATATCTAGGTGGAGTTTAAATTCACTGATTTTATGATATATTCAAACACCATAATGGGTAAGTTTGTGGCTCCCTTAAGTTATGTATTATATAGAGTTCCTCGTGTCTTTGTGTTTTTGATTTTGTCTGATCAATACGAATGAACTTATCCGAATCTACTATAGGATTCACTTCCACTTCCTCTACAAAGTAACTCAAGATTTAGCCATTAATTAAAACTAGGATCAGATAGGATCTGTGCCACTGTGACAGAATGCTCTGTTATACAGATAGCTAGAATCTCAGCCATAAAGCAGGGCAGGACTGCTGCTTACTGTGGGGGGATCAGATAGGATCTGTGCCACTGTGACAGAATGCTCTGTTATACAGATAGCTAGAATCTCAGCCATAAAGCAGGGCAGGACTGCTGCTTACAATGGGGGGATCAGATAGGATCTGTGCCACTGTGACAGAATGCTCTGTTATACAGATAGCTAGAATCTCAGCCATAAAGCAGGGCAGGACTGCTGCTTACAATGGGGGGATCAGATAGGATCTGTGCCACTGGGACAGAATGCTCTGTTATACAGATAGCTAGAATCTCAGCCATAAAGCAGGGCAGGACTGCTGCTTACAATGGGGGGGGATCAGATAGGATCTGTGCCACTGTGACAGAATGCTCTGTTATACAGATAGCTAGAATCTCAGCCATAAAGCAGGGCAGGACTGCTGCTTACAATGGGGGGATCAGATAGGATCTGTGCCACTGTGACAGAATGCTCTGTTATACAGATAGCTAGAATCTCAGCCATAAAGCAGGGCAGGACTGCTGCTTACAATGGGGGGATCAGATAGGATCTGTGCCACTGTGACAGAATGCTCTGTTATACAGATAGCTAGAATCTCAGCCATAAAGCAGGGCAGGACTGCTGCTTACAATGGGGGGGATCAGATAGGATCTGTGCCACTGTGACAGAATGCTCTGTTATACAGATAGCTAGAATCTCAGCCATAAAGCAGGGCAGGGCTGCTGCTTACAATGGGGGGGGATCAGATAGGATCTGTGCCACTGTGACAGAATGCTCTGTTATACAGATAGCTAGAATCTCAGCCATAAAGCAGGGCAGGGCTGTCTCTTTGTTAATGAAAAAAAAAATATTTACAGTTATGCAAGCACTAGTGGTTACATGTTCAAAATCTAAGTCAATATTTCAAAATCATTTTTGCAGGCACAAATATAAACTTATTTGCAATATATTAAGGAATACTGTACTGCAGGGAAAGGGTTACGGTAAATCAACAAACAATGAAAATATTATATTCCCAGGATAGTTAAAGAGTGGCTAGCCTTTTAGTATTCTGCCACCAGATACCTGCTAATACACCAAACTGGAGAGCTGCCGAACAAAAATCTAAATAACTAAAAAAAAGTTAAAAAAAATGAAGACCAATTGCAAATTCTCAGAAGATCAATAGTTACATCATACTACAAGTTAATTCAAAGGTTAACTAACCCTTTAATGGTACTGAACAGGATTCCTGTGTATATTGGGTATCATGAACGAGGAGGAGATACATTCAGCAAGAATATGTATGGGGTACTATGGGAAACCCTAAGCACTTAGTAGCACCTGTTGGGTGATGCTGGGAGTTGTATTTCAGCAAGATTATAAAACGTTAAAACTTGTTCTTCTGCAGGAATGGCATTAACAGAGGATATTTATGTAATAAATTGCACTGGGGCTTTAAGCTGCCATGTTGCTTTGCTCACCTTCTTTCTCAAGGGACCCCATGCTCTTGCCTGTTCCTTCCTCACAGGGATCTCCTGAAACTGACTGGTGCCGGCAGAAGCCAAGCAAATAACTCTCAGAGTCCCGATTTGCTTAAAAAGAGGTGGCGTACTGTATTACAGCTAAACTGCTATTTCTTCGGGGTGGAAATTCCCATCTGTGATTTGATTCACAGGCACTGATCTCTGTACTTCCACTTTCATTGCGGAGTGAACAGCCCCGGGGCAAATTGTGTTATCATGTTATGATCAAAACCTCTGTAAAATTCAATTAACACACGGCTACAGAACTCAGCCTGCAGTCTTGTGCCTTTATATAGTCACAGAACCCCTCAGTGACTGCTAATATCCTTATCATTTACAGTAGGGGGTACATTATCCCTTATAATACATGAGTGATACTCAGAGTTCCCTGTATAACTCAGTCTGCAGCCTTGTGCCTTTATATGGGCACAGAACCCCTCAGTGACTGCTAATATCCTTATCATTTACAGTAGGGGGTACATTATCCCTTATAATACATGAGTGATACTCAGAGTTCCCTGTATAACTCAGCCTGCAGCCTTGTGCCTTTATATAGTCACAGAACCCCTCAGTGACTGCTAATATCCTTATCATTTACAGTAGGGGGTACATTATCCCTTATAATACATGAGTGATACTCAGAGTTCCCTGTATAACTCAGCCTGCAGCCTTGTGCCTTTATATAGTCACAGAACCCCTCAGTGACTGCTAATATCCTTATCATTTACAGTAGGGGGTACATTATCCCTTATAATACATGAGTGATACTCAGAGTTCCCTGTATAACTCAGCCTATAGCCTTGTGCCTTTATATGGGCACAGAACCTCTCAGTGACTGCTAATATCCTTATCATTTACAGTAGGGGGTACATTATCCCTTATAATACATGAGTGATACTCAGAGTTCCCTGTATAACTCAGCCTATAGCCTTGTGCCTTTATATGGGCACAGAACCCCTCAGTGACTGCTAATATCCTTATCATTTACAGTAGGGGGTACATTATCCCTTATAATACATGAGTGATACTCAGAGTTCCCTGTATAACTCAGCCTGCAGCCTTGTGCCTTTATATGGGCACAGAACCCCTCAGTGACTGCTAATATCCTTATCATTTACAGTAGGGGGTACATTATCCCTTATAATACATGAGTGATACTCAGAGTTCCCTGTATAACTCAGCCTGCAGCCTTGTGCCTTTATATGGGCACAGAACCCCTCAGTGACTGCTAATATCCTTATCATTTACAGTAGGGGGTACATTATCCCTTATAATACATGAGTGATACTCAGAGTTCCCTGTATAACTCAGCCTGCAGCCTTGTGCCTTTATATGGGGGGCACAGAACCCCTCAGTGACTGCTAATATCCTTATCATTTACAGTAGGGGGTACATTATCCCTTATAATACATGAGTGATACTCAGAGTTCCCTGTATAACTCAGCCTGCAGCCTTGTGCCTATATATGGGCACAGAACCCCTCAGTGACTGCTAATATCCTTATCATTTACAGTAGGGGGTACATTATCCCTTATAATACATGAGTGATACTCAGAGTTCCCTGTATAACTCAGCCTGCAGCCTTGTGCCTATATATGGGCACAGTAGTGCCAGTACCCCTGTGTATAAGTATAAACCTGCAAGGGGTATATCTATAAGACTATTTTAGCAAAGAGGGCTCAAGGTAACACGGTTTCAGTAAACCTTTCTTACTGCCATTCTGGGCACCTTTGTTATAAAGCTTATATAATTAACATTTATCAATGTGTGTAGAAGCTTAAACCTTCCCAGAGGTGATTTATTTATCATGTCCTGCCATGTATCATTATGTCCCATATACGCACCTTGTTCTGTCCCTGCTGGGGGGGGGTATAAATATGGGTGGGCAAATAAATCCAAGAGGGGCTGTAGCTATATGAACCATTAATTGTTGTCAAATCCCACA
The DNA here is from genome assembly GCF_000004195.4 of Xenopus tropicalis. Classification (NCBI taxonomy): domain Eukaryota; kingdom Metazoa; phylum Chordata; class Amphibia; order Anura; family Pipidae; genus Xenopus; species Xenopus tropicalis. The sequence continues at coordinate 82,219,299 of NC_030685.2, read as the reverse complement.
CAGGTACTTGAGATCCCAAAAGGCAGATCATGGGGCCGCTTGCTTTTATGACACATGTGCCCATTGTTGCAATCACCACAATAACATCCTGCGCTCTTTCACCAAACTGTGCCGTAATGCCAGTTGCAACACTCCAGTATTCATATATGTGTGACTTGCACGTGACTACTTGCAGCAGGCTAAAAAAAATATGTTCCACTGTCTCCTATGGTAACAATCTGTGCTACAAGTTATAGCCCATGTGGCATGCTCTATAGACTAAAATGGAACACATTTTAGGCGTGCACCAAGTTGTTCTTCCAGTGTAACCAAAAGCAGCTGTGCCAGGGGGCAAGGGATATGTCACTCATGGAATTGTCATGGGAAACAAACTGAGCAATTTGAGTATGACATTTTTCTGGCCACCCAAGCAATTTGTCGCTAAAATGGGCTTTACTGTTGTCTGTAGGTTTGTTATACAGGTATTGGACCCATTATCCAGAATGCTTGGGACCAAGGGTATTCCACATAAGGGGTCTTTCCGTAATTTGGATCTCCATAACTTAAGTCTACTAAAAAATCAATAAAACATTAATTAAACCCAATAGGATTTTTTTGCACCCCATAAGGATTATTTATATCTTAGTTGGGATCAAGTACAGGTACTGTTTTATTATTACAGAGAAAAGGGAATCATTTAACCATGAAATAAACCCAATAGGGCTGTTCTGCCCCCAATAAGGGGTAATTATATCTTAGTTGGGATCAAGTACAGGTACTGTTTTATTATTACAGAGAAAAGGGAATCATTTAACCATGAAATAAACCCAATAGGGCTGTTCTGCCCCCAATAAGGGGTAATTATATCTTAGTTGGGATCAAGTACAGGTACTGTTTTATTATTACAGAGAAAAGGGAATCATTTAACCATGAAATAAACCCAATAGGGCTGTTCTGCCCCAATAAGGGGTAATTATGTCTTAGTTGGGATAAAGTACAGGTACTGTTTTATTATTACAGAGAAAAGGGAATCATTTAACCATGAAATAAACCCAATAGGGCTGTTCTGCCCCAATAAGGGGTAATTATATCTTAGTTGGGATCAAG